>NC_138126.1:118666220-119266220 GCF_964188305.1 Podarcis bocagei | reverse complement strand
TCTGAGCACAATTCAAAGTGTTGGTGTTGACCTCTAAAGCCCTAAACAGCCTCGGCCCAGAATACCTGAAGGAGCGTCTCCACCTCCATCATTTTTTTCTTTTCTTTTTAATTTTTTATAGCTTTATTAGAAAAAAGATTCACATTACATATCAAACTCCTAGAGCATATATGCTTATCTTTAAAACGTATACAAAAAGGGAAAGAAAATAGACAAATTGCAAGATTGCGAATCCGCAAAGAAGAAAGAAAGAGAAAGAGAAAGAAAGTAAGAAAGAAAGCAAAGAAACAACAAAAGAAAGGAAAAACACGAAAGAACCAAACAGAAAACGGACTTCCGTTCAACTTGATCCAGGGTTACACAATCATAAAAGAATATTTGCAGTATAGTCTACAATAACACTTAACATCGAAGGTATCAATCAACTTCTGCTGTGATGTTACTAATACCCACATTGTTCTCAACATAAATTAAAAATTTCTTCCATTCATCTTTAAGTTTCGTAGAGTTATTTTGCCTTAATTTCTGCGTTAATCTCGCTAACTCTATATATTGATATAATTTCACTTGCCACTCTCCAACCGTAGGCATATCAGGGGATTTCCAGTTTTGTGCAATTAGAATTCTCGCCGCAGTAGTCGCATATTGGAAAAAGATTTGATCTGATTTTTTTATTTCCTCGCCAATCATACCTAACAGAAACAACTCAGGTATCTTGGGGAAATTATATTTTAAAATTTTTTTCAATTCGTCATAGATCTTTCCCCAGAATTCCTTCACTACCTCACAGGTCCACCAGATGTGGAAAAAGGTCCCAACCTTCTCTTTGCATCTCCAACAGCTATTATCAACAGTTTTGTACATCTTGCCTAACTTTGCTGGGGTCAGATACCAGCGGTATATCATTTTCTCTAAATTTTCTCTGAGGGTTGCGCACGCTGTAAATTTTATCCCCTTCCTCCAGAGTGTCTGCCATTTACTATAATCAATATTGTATCCAAGATCCCTGTCCCACTTCCCCATCACACCCTTCACCTTATCTTCTCTAGTATCCCACTCTAATAGTTGTTTATATAACTTAGAGAGGTGTTTATCGTTACTCTCTAGGATTTCTATCTGGAATCTTGATTTTTTATCACTCATCCCCTGTTTCTTGTGCTCGCTCCACAGTGCATTAATCTGGTGGTAGTGGAACCATTCTTTTATCTTTTCTTTCAACTCGTCATAAGGTTTCACCTTCCAACCTTCTTCTGTCTTAATTAAGAGGTCCTCATAGGTCCATCTTTCTCCCATCATATTTGGTTTTTTTATTTTAACAATATCCACTGGAGAGAGCCACCAAGGGGTCCTTTCTTCAATCATTTTTTTATATCTGTTCCACACCTCCAATAGTGAACCTCTGATTATATGATTAGAAAACCCTCTGTGAATCTCACCTTTCCCCTGCCACAGATAGGCGTGCCACCCGGACCTAATATCAAAACCCTCCAGATCCAATAAATCAGTGTTCCTAAGGGTGGCCCATTCCTTTAACCAGCTTAAACAAGCTGCCTCATAATATCTCCACCTCCATCATTCTGCCTGGACTCTGAGGTCCAGCGCTGAGGGCCTTCTGGCGGTTCCCTCATTGTGAGAAGCAAAGCTACAGGGAACCAGGCAGAGGACCTTCTCGGTAGTGGCGCCCGCCCTGTGGAATGCCCTCCTATCAGATGTCAAAGCGATAAACAATTACCTGACATTCAGAAGACATCTTAAGGCAGCCCTGTTCAGGGAAGTTTTTAATGTATGACATTTTAGTGTATTTTTAGTCTCTGTGGAAGCCACCCAGAGTGGCTGGGGAAGCCCAGCCAGATGGGCGGGGTACAAATAAATAATAATAATAATAATAATAATAATAATAATAATAATAATAATAATAATTATTATTATTATTATTATTATTATTATTATTATTATTATTATTATTATTATTAGTGCTGCAATTTAGGCACTTCTCTGGTCTAATCCAGCGCCAGGTGAAAGCTTGCCTTCCCCTTGTGCCTTTAACAGTGACTTGCAAAAATCAGGCAAAGCTTTTCACAGCATGGAGAGAAGCATAACCTCCTGCTCATGTTCTGCATATTCAGCCACTGTTAGAAGCAGAATTGCAGGGGCAGATTAAGAAGTTGGCAACTGTAAATCCATTGGCTACTGCATGCAATTTTTAACCATGGCACCAGAAAGTACAGCGGATACTGCCCTCTACTGGGCCTGAGAAATTCTGTGCCAAAGCCTCACCACAAATGCAGCCTTCCCCATGCAATCCTGTAAAAGCAACACATATGTTTGACACAGTATCTTCATTATGATATACAGAAAGGAAAGCGCATTTAAGGCTTGAGATTGGGCTAGTGGTAGGAGCCGATCTCAATTCTGTTAATAATGCAATGAGTGTGAATAAATAATGAAAAAGAAAGACCGCAATTCTTCTCCAATATGCCAAATAAATGGAACTGACAGGAAATCTAATTATCTGACATTCTGCTTTGCTTTTAACAAATGTGACAAGATGTAATAGTCTGATCCTGGCCATATGAAGAATGAGCATGGGTTGTAATGACAGGACAGGATCAAATGCATACTCTTGAGACATCTTGGTTGGAAATCTGTTCTTAGGAGACCTGTGAGTGGTCTGTCATTTTATATTTAGGGAAGAGTCATAAACATTTTCCTGCCAGTGGCTATTGTTCAACTCAGCTGTAATTGCATGCTTATGCCAGATTAAATTGATGCTATTATAAGTCATTATTTCTCTACTCTCTGGATAGTTATGAAACTAACTTTCACGAGTTATGCACACAGCCTGAAAACCCAACACAGGATATCAATATGGATGTTTATTTAACAGTGCAAATCCTATGGCTCTAATCTTACACGCCAATGTTTCTCAAACTCTCCAACCCCCACAGACCAGTACAAATTTGCTGAGGGTCTTGGAGGACCATTTAATAATTATTCTGCCTTGTGTAGCAATTGTAACATACCATGCTAGATGCTATGATTTTTATTTTATTTTTACAGAAATGCTGTCGTCCCCCTGAATGAAGCTTAAAGACCACTGGTGGTCCACACCACAGGCCACCTTTTGGGAACCCCTGTTACAATCATCTTCCTATAAGCAATACATGCCACACCTTTTTATTGAGGAATATTGTGGGCACTGAGAAACATGGACGCTTTATTTAAACGGGACATACGCAGGTAATTCACAACTTATACACATTTAACTTGTGTGCATTCAGGTTTCTCTTATGCACAGCAACCCAGGCCTTGTGGGCGGGGAGGGGGGGGTTGCAGTGATTTTTAGGAAGTCATTAGTTTGCACCAGGCGTCCTATTGGAAAGACCCAGTTCTCTGACTGCATGTTCTGGAAGTTGGGCAATAGGGGCAGTACAGGATTCCTATTGGTGTACCGACCTCCCCGCTGCACCAAGGATTCCCTGCCCGAGCTGCTTCAGGTCGTGGCGGATGTCCTCCTGGAGACACCTAGTTTGGTTGTCCTAGGGGATTTTAACATCCATGCCGACACGACCTTACAAGGGGCCGCTCGGGACTTCGTGGAAAGCATGGCCTCCATGGGGCTGTCCCTGAATAAGTCTGGCCCAACTCATAGCCACGGGCATGCCTTAGACCTGGTGTTCACCTCTATGGATGTTGGTGATCTGACATTAAGTAAAAGCGAAACCAAAGAAGTGCCATGGTCAGATCACTTCCTGGTGCAACTGGACTTCTCCGCGACCCTTCCCCTCTGCAGGGAGGTGGGGCCGATTCGGATGGTCCGCCCCCGCCACTTAATGGATCCAAATGGTTTCCAGAGAGCGGTAGGGGATGTTTTATCCCATGTTGATGGCCTTTCAGCTGATTCCCTGGTGGCCCACTGGAATGTGGAGTTAACCAGGGTTATTGACTGCTTGGCTCCAAAGCGCCCTCTCCGATTGCATGGAGCCCGGACAGCCCCGTGGTTTTCCCTGGAGCTGAGGGCAATGAAACAATCGTTGAGACAGCTAGAGCGCCGGTGGCAGATAACCCATTCTGAATCTGACCGGACACGGGTTAGAGCTCAATGTCGAGCCTACCAAGTGGCGATAGCGACGGCGAAGAAGACTTTCTTCACCGCCTCTATTGCATCTGCGGAAAACAGCAGCAGGAGACTCTTTCAGGTGGTTCGCAATTTAGCGGAACCACCTGCTCCATCAGGGCCCAGTAGGGGCAACATGATCTCCTGCAATGACTTTGCAAAGTTTTTTGCAGATAAAGTCGCTCAGATTCGAGAAGAGGTAGACTCCACCGTGGGAGCAGGGCCAGGGCGGGAGAGTGCTAGAGTCCTGTCTAGTCAAGTTGTGTGGGATCAATTCCAATCTGTTACCCCCAAGGATGTGGACAGGCTGCTTGGACGAGTGAAACCAACCACTTGTTTCCTTGATCCTTGCCCATCCTGGCTTATAAAAGCTAGCTGGGAAGGACCGGGCGATGGGCTTCGTGGGGTGGTGAATGCTTCCCTCCGTGAGGGAGCCTTCCCAGACTCACTGAAAGAGGCGGTTATTAAACCGCTTCTTAAAAAACCATCTTTAGATGCGGCCACGATAGCCAACCATTGCCCAGTCTCAAATCTTCCATTCTTGGGCAAGGTGATTGAGCGAGTGGTTGCTGAACAACTCCAGGCACGCCTGGAGGATGCGGACCATTTGGATCCCTTCCAGTCGGGATTCAGGCCTCATCATGGGACTGAAACTGCCTTGGTTGCACTGGTTGATGATCTCCGGCGGGCTAGGGACAAAGGTGAGAGCTGTTTCCTAGTTCTGCTGGATCTCTCAGCGGCGTTTCATACCATTGACCATAACATCCTTCTGGACAGTCTTGAGGGGCTGGGAGCTGGGGGCACTGTTATACAGTGGTTCCGCTCCTTCCTCCTGGGCCGTGTTCAGAAAGTGGTGGTGGGGGATGAGTGTTCAGACCCCTGGGCCCTCACTTGTGGGGTGCCTCAGGGTTCTGTCCTCTCCCCCATGCTTTTCAACATCTACATGAAGCCGCTGGGAGAGATCATCAGGGGATTTGGGCTGGGTGTTCATCAGTATGCAGATGATACCCAGCTCTACCTCTCTTTCAAATCAGAACCAGTGAAGGCAGTGAAGGTCCTGTGTGAGTGCCTGGAGGCGGTTGGAGGTTGGATGGCGGCTAACAGATTGAGGTTGAATCCTGACAAGACAGAAGTACTGTTTCTGGGGGACAGGATGCGGGCAGGTGTGGAGGATTCCCTGGTCCTGAATGGGGTAACTGTGCCCCTGAAGGACCAGGTGCGCAGCCTGGGAGTCATTTTGGACTCACAGATGTCCATGGAGGCACAGGTCAAATCTGTATCCAGGGCAGCTGTTTACCAGCTCCATCTGGTACGCAGGCTGAGACCCTATCTGCCTGCGGACTGCCTCGCCAGAGTGGTGCATGCTCTAGTTATCTCCCGCTTGGATTACTGCAATGCGCTCTACGTGGGGCTACCTTTGAACGTGACCCGGAAACTACAACTAATCCAGAACGCGGCAGCTAGACTGGTGACTGGGAGCGGCCGCAGAGACCACATAACACCGGTCTTGAAAGACCTACATTGGCTCCCAGTACGTTTCCGAGCACAATTCAAAGTGTTGGTGCTGACCTTTAAAGCCCTAAACGGCCTTGGTCCAGTATATCTGAAGGAGCGTCTCCACCCCCATCGTTCTACCCCAGGGACGCGGACTTATAAAAAATATTGGGGGGGGGGGCCGGGAAAGCTCATGAATAATAAATAAGCTCATGAATATGCAAATAAAGTGGCTCCGGCCCTAAATAGGGCAAGCCACGCCCCCCCCAGCCAGCCGATTGGCTGGCTGATTGGCTGGCTGGGAGGTGTGGCCAGTCGGGATTCCCCTGTTCTCGCGGGGGCTGAAACCGCCAGGAGGAAGGAAATTCCCCCCGGCAGTGCCTTGGAAGTGGCGGTGCTGCTGCGAAGCAGCGAGGCAGGAGCCCCCGCCCCCGGCGCCTGAGATTATTGGGGGGCTGAGCCCCCCAAAAAAAATTTTTGAGGGGGCTCGAGCCCCCTCAAGCCCCATGGAGTCGGCGCCTATGTTCTACCCGGACACTGAGGTCCAGCACCGAGGGCCTTCTGGCGGTTCCCTCACTGCGAGAAGCCAAGTTACAGGGAACCAGGCAGAGGGCCTTCTTGGTAGTGGCGCCCGCCCTGTGGAACGCCCTCCCACCAGATGTCAAAGAGAACAACTACCAGGCTTTTAGAAGACATCTGAAGGCAGCCCTGTTTCGGGAAGCTTTTAATGTTTGATGTATTATAGTATTTTAATATTCTTTTGGAAGCCGCCCAGAGTGGCTGGGGAAGCCCAGCCAGATGGGCGGGGTATAAATAATAAATTATTATTATTATTATTATTATTATTATTATTATTATGCACTTGGTGAAATTAAAAATAAAAAGTGGGTGGGTATCCAGGGAAAAAAGACTTTGGCAATCCCACCTGCTAGACCCCGTGTTTTGACTATACACAATTTTGGCTGTACACGTTATCCCCTGGAACATAACCCCCAGAGTAAGTAGAGAGTTGCCTGTACCTTTCATGAGTTTTGCACATGTAGCTTTTATTAATCAGTTAACATACCCTCCAACATTTCTCTGATGAAAATAGGGATGTCCTATTCCATACTACTACTACTACTACTACTACTAATATTATTATTTATACCCCGTCCATCTAACAGCACCGCCCCAGTCACTCTGGGTGGCTTCCAACATATATATAAAAAATAAACATTAAAAAGCTTCCCTATACAGGGCTGCCTTCAGATGTCTTCTAAAGGTTGTATAATTATTTGTCTCCTTGGTTTGGGGGTCGCATAACCCCACACCCTCCAACTAATGCCAGTGTACTAGAAGAAACAAAGATCATCAGTGTTAAAGCAATGATTCTTCAACACCAACTCTGTTGGACTGCTTATGTTGTTCGGATGCCTGATTACTGTCTTCCAAAGCAACTACTCTATTCCGAACTTAAAAATGGAAAGTGTAACGCTGGTGGTCAACAGAAGAGGTTTAAAGACTCTCTCAAGGCAAATATTTAAAATGTAGTATAAACATCAACAATTGGGAAACACTGGCCTGCGAGCGCTCCCATTGGAAAACAGCCTTTACCAAAGGTGTCATGGGTTTTGAAGACACTTGAACTCAGGACAAAAGGGAGAAACGTGCTAAGAGGAAGGCACATTTGACAAACTCTCACCATGATCAATTCCTGCCTGGAAACCTATGTGCCCACTGTGGAAGGAAGTGTGGATCCAGACTTAACCTCCACAGTCATTTACGTACTCACTGTTAAGATCATGTTCATGGAAGGCTATTTTACTCAGCTACAAGTGATCACCAAAGAAGAAGACCCTCCAATATTTCTCTGATGAAAAAAGGAACGTCCTAAGGAAAAGTACATTCTAGGATCAAATCTGTAAATCCAGAAAATAGGGACACTTGGAGGGTCTGCAGTACAGTGGTACCTTGGGTTAAGTACTTAATTCGTTCCGGAGGTCCATTCTTAACCTGAAACTGTTCTTAACCTGAAGCACCACTTTAGCTAATGGGGCCTCCTGCTGCCGCGCCGCCGGAGCCCGATTTCTGTTCTTATCCTGAAGCAAAGTTCTTAACCTGAAGCACTATTTCTGGCTTGTGTAACCTGTGTGTAACCTGAAGCATGAGTGTGTAACCTGAAGTGTATGTAACCTGAAGCATATGTAACCCGAGGTACCACTGTATTTTTAGGCCTGCCACCTTAAAGCACTCTCACCTGCTTCTAGGGGCAGAGGGGTCTTCGGCCCCTCCAATAAAATATTTGAGGGGGTCACCTCCTCAAAAAAAGTTGATGGGCATTGCCATTCAAATGGTGTGCATGTGATGAATCATGTGATCAAATGCAGGGTTGGGTTTACCTGGCTCCCCCAATATTTTTTTCAAGTTAGCACCTGAAATATACTCAGAGTCGCAAAGTGATTTCATGCTCTTTATTCAGCTCATAGTGGTGAGGAGGAATGAATAAAAGTCTGCTCACAGTATCTGCTTTATATACATTATTTACACAATGGGCTGCACATGATTGACTAATTCCGGAATTCTACTGTAAGCCAATCAGGTTGTGGATTCACTTCTATCTGGAGCAGGATTGGGTGGTTCCTGCCAACCAATCATACTGCTGCATTGTTCTAGGACCAATCAGACTGCTGCATTCTGAATCCTATTGTTCTAGGACCAATCAGACTGCTGCATTTTGGATCCTATTGTTCTAGGACCAATCAGACTGCTGCAGTTTGGATCCTATTCGACTCAGTACATAACAGCACCCTTGCTCACCTAGGAGCACCTTGCTCACTTGAACTGAAGCTAGGGCTTATTCCATGTCAAACCCTCTGGCTATGTCTGTTTGCTAATAATAATAATTTTATTATTTATAACCCACCCCTCTGGCTGGGTTTCCCCAGCCACTCTGAATGGCTTACAGCATATATAAAAGCATAATAAAACATGAAGCATTAGAAACTTCCCAAAACAGGGCTGCCTTGGTATGTCTTCTAAAAGTTGTGTAGTTATTTATCTCCTTGACTTCTTGAAGGAAGGGCTCCACTACTGAGAAGGCTCTAGCGCCAACTCTGAGCCTTGGGGGATCACTCCGATAGTGGCTTGCATACGCCTGCCTTCTTCACGTTAATCAATACAGAGCGAACACCACCACAGTCTCAAATCAGAACCCTCCCTCGGCGTTGCCTTTCCTGCTCACTCCTGACTGTGCATCAAGCAGGGTGGAATCTGCACACATATGAAAAAAAAAAACGCTGTGAAAATGCTTTAATTCAAAAAAAGTTTTGAAAAAATACATCAAATCTTGCATAGCTCGCTTTCGCCAGCTAGTGTTGCATTTTGTATACTGCACTTCACAAAACATTTTAAAAATTTTATTTGCAGCCCAGTCCCTTAGGTCTCACAACATAATGGGCGATGAAATTTAGAAGGGAGGAAACGCCTAAGAAACACCAAATTGCAGTACTTTTGTGTGTAGGGAAAGAAAACAAAAAGCAATAGTGCCTGGGATGTTTCAGTAGGCATTTGGGAACAGGAATAATAGTAATACTGTAATAATAATAATAATAATAATAATAATAATAATAATAATAATAATAATACTTTATTTATTACCAGCCCATATGGCCGAGTGTGGATATGGCATGGCTAGTGCCACGCGCTTGGGTGTTACTCTGAGGCGCCAGAGGTGCCCTGTATCCCCGAATTAAGTGAAGCAACACAAATAATATTTGCGGGAAAGGGAAACCAGAATAAATTTAAAGCCGTTGGAAGCGCCTGAGTTAAAAATAATAAGCCGCCTCCCAGGTTGCTGCGTGAGCGCCTCAGGCCCGGGCCATTTCTCCCCTCAGGAGACAAGGCCTGGAATGAGGGTCCCCTCAGTCCTCGCTCTGGATGCGCTGGGCGGGCTGCCGGCCTCGCCGCCCCCTGGGACAGGGCGGGCCTCGGCGGCTGGGCCTCCCCGGCAGGGGTCGCTGCTTCGGCGCAGGCCTACATCCTCCTCCTCCTCCTCTCGCTGCCTTCCTCCCTCCGGTGGGCGGGCTCAGTTTGCTCTCGCCGCCCGCCCCACCACCAGCAGCCGGAGGGCGCCGCGGCAGCCGAAGCGCGATCGATGCCGGGAGCTCGGAGGAGGCGGCGGCGCTGCTGAGCGAAGCGCGGGGGGCGGCCCCGCCCGGAGATGGGGATTCTCAGCATCACGGACCAGGTACCGGGGTGGGGGGGTGCGTGTGTGAGAGAGAGAAAAGGAGCTTTCGCCGCCCTCCTTCCCTCCCTCACCATCCTGCACAACAAACAGAGGCACCAGACCCGGCCTCGGCTCCCGCCTTCCCGCGCTCGGCCGCGCTGGCTACGCAAGCTCGGGGATGCGCGGCCTAGTATGGAGCCGCCCACCCTCGCGCGCCGGGAGCGGCCCTGGGGTCTCGTCTGAGGGAACCCCGGCCTCAAGACTGGAGAACGAGGGGAGGCAGGAGAAAAGGAGCCGAGCGGGCGGACCTGGGCCCGAGCCAGATGCTGCCGCCGACGACATCCCGAGAAGGCCGTCGGCGCCCGGGCTCCGCGCAGAAGCCTCGTTTCTTTCCCGCCTAAGGCGAAGGAGCTGCTTGTTTTCCAGGCTCTCGGCTCTCTTCCTTGCCTCTGCTAGAAAATCCCTTCGCTTTCCCCTCCATCTCTGTCTAGTTAGCTATCTATCTAATCCTCGGAACCAGCTTTTTGACTCGCATTTGCACCTGCGAATTCACCCCCCCCCCATACACACGTTTCTCCTCTCCCTATTGCTAACACTTTGCGCTAGCTTCTACCTCTCTCTCTTTTTCCTGCTTTCTGCGATTCGAACACACACCCCCCATCCTAAACGATATTTTCCCTCTGTTGCCACAGGACCTTTTGTGTATTTTTAGAAGTGGCAACAGAAAGGTGAATTTCACACACACACATATCATAGTATTGGGGCGAAAGAGGAACTTGCACCTGGGAGGACTTCTTTTTCTGTGCAAGTTCTAAAAGGTGCAGGAATCTTCCCCAGGTATACACAGATTTTTCTAGCAAGCCTGTTTCTTGTCCGTTGTCTGCTTCCCCCATCCATCACTGCATCAGATTTGGCCAGGTCTTTGGATTGCCTCTGGTATTTCCTCTTTTATTTTTTTCTAATGTCCCTATTCATTTATACAGACCAGCGTATCTGCCCATGGTTCAAGCCTCCTGTTACTTCTTAAACATCTCTCCGTTTCAGAGCCTTGGAAGTTGAACCACTGGTCCAAGGCAAATGACAATTCCTTCTGGCCAAAGTCAGGCTTGCTGCTCAGCTGCGTTGTGGCACAGATGGGCAAGAATTTTTTCATGGACTTTGTTTCTGTCCACATGCATATAAATACACTTGCACAAGGTGACTTGCCCCTTTTCTACCACCCTCTCCCCTTTTGCACCTTGTAAATCTCAAATCCTTGTAGTGCTATTGTGCTTTTGGCCTTTGTGTTGGTTTCTTGCATAGCCTGTGCATTTTCTCCATTCTTGTTACTTGCATGAGGTTAATCTTTCTTATCTCTTCCATAAAATGATCTCTTTCCATTAGGGTTGCCCTATGTTTCCCAGTAGATTGGCATCTGATCCTCATTCTGTGAATATAGCAGGAAACATATGTTGAATTTCTCTTACACCCGTTGCTTCTTAGAAGACGGTAAACTTGATGACAGTTGACCATTCAATATTCTGTTACAGGATATAATGAAACCCCAAGGGTTTTGCATTAAGTATTCCTGTAACAGGGGCTTCCCTTAATGTAGAAAATAATTACTATGTGCATGAGTAACCAAAACTATCTTACTCATTTTTCTATTTCTCCAGACATCCCAGAAACATTTATTCTTTTAATACCACCCACGTTGAGGAATTTTGCCTTTTTACTTAAGTGTGCAATGTTTACTTGGCCAATGCAGATTCACTGCAGTGCCTGAGATCACATCCAAAACACATATTTAAAGCACTCTTATGGCTCCCCACAAATAATCCTGGGAACTGTACATAAAGGGTACTTAGTTAGGAGGCTCTTCACAGAGCTGCACTTCCCAGCACCCTTAAAAAAACCACAGTTTCCAGTGTTGTTTGGGGGGTGGGGAGCCATGACTGTTAAAGTGGTGTGAGTGTTCTTTAAATGTATGGTGAAGATGTGATTTGAGTTCTAAGCTCCACCTGATCGATCTGCCTAGTGGTAGTAATTATCATCATCATTATTGGTGAAATGCCTTTCAGGAGTTTGGGTAGTATGAGTGGAGGGCCTTCCCTGCTATCCATCTGTTGCCATTGGGCAAAGAAGGAACAGAGCTGGTTCTCCATGACTGTCTCTGGGCTTCACTTGCCTGAATGATAGACAGTGCCCCCCCCCCCGGCCTGTCTTGTATTGTACTTGTCAGGGACTTACGTGTATGTGCAAACAGATGCACTGCCTCCTCCATTTCTTGGAGGTGGAAGCCAGAATCTGGCATCTATGATAATTGCTTCCAAAGCATATTCAATCGCAAAGTGCATGGCAATAATTCTCATTTATCTTCATGCCAATTGTATGAGGTAAATCATTTATATTTAGGCCTGCAAAATTCCAAGTTTCCGACAGCTTGAGCTAGAAATTTTTTGTTAGTGCGTTTTACCTCTGGACCCCTTCTGGCTGGCACTAAAAATCTGAAACAGGTTCTTGGAAATTTCTAAAAAAAATTCCAGCCCCGTTAATGTTCCCATTATGTCGATAGATAGGTGCCATTAGGTTTTCCAGGTCCAGCACTTCAACCACACAAATGTAACTTGGATTTTTGAAGCTAAAGCATTCACCTTATTGGGTGTGTCATTCCAGCTGCTCAAGGAGGTGCCCAACTCTAAATTGTGGAGGCATGATGATCATCTAGGAATTGTTCTTCTCCCTAAAGGAGGGATGCAGAGTCCCCTGCATTCCATCTGGATGACTCATTCTTCCCCCTTTATGCCTTCCTCCTTTTGCTGCTATATCCAAGCACTCTGGTAGAGGGAAGTAAACCTGGGGTTAGCTGGACAAAAAATGCTGCATCTGGAAAGATTTGCAGAGGCTAGAGTTTTTCTTTTGGAAGACGAGATGAGCAGATGGGACTGGCAACCACTCTGCCTTTCTACTAGGCTGCACTGTGTAGGAGGGCCATGGGGGCATTTGGTACAGCTCTACTGTATTTTCCCTCTTCTCATGGGATTGCTGTTTAGAGCTGTGCCAAGTAGATAAGGGGTCCATCTTGCTTGTGTACTTTGATTGCATGCCTATTCAGTGTATGCCTTGCAAACCAGAGCTATAAATGATAAATAATTGAGTCTTACAAGCCTTGCGTGTTAAGCATTGTGTGTGCACAAGGAAAGGCTTGGTAGAGTTATGCAGTCAAAATGAATTTACATTCTGATCAGTGTACATAGAAATATGCAGGACGTGTGTGTGTGGACTGGGTGGTATTGAAAGGTATAGCTGCTGACAGTATAGCTGAATAGGGATTGTGCCCTTAGATCCGTGTGCTTTATTTCCCCTAAACAATTGTGAAATATCTTTAGGTCAAACTCCAGGACATCTTCGTAAGTTTTATAGGTTTAGGTTGCAATCCTAACCATGTGCATTCAGAAGTAAGTCCTGTTGAATTCAGTGGGGTGACTCCTGGGTAAGTGTGGTTGGGATCGGAGCCTTAAATGTCCAGAAGGAAGTACAAATTGCAGAGAACTCAGAGGAGGTCTCCTGTGTTGTTGCATTGAAGCTTGGAACAGGCAGAAGTGCCAACTTTCAGCATGACGTAAGACCTCTATTTCCTTTCTTTTGAGTCCTCTGGAATGAACAGAAATGTTGGAAGCGGGGGAGGTTCTTGCATTTTACACTGAGCTTTGGAGCATGCAGAAGCACCAAGAGTTGTGCTGATTCTGCCTGCTGTAGAGCTGTGCATACCACAGGAATCTGGGATAGCAGAAAATGTCAGTGGCAACCCAGAATAGTTACTTGTCTACTGAGCTGAGCCAAAATTTGTGGATACTTGCCTTTGGAACTACAGCTAGCCAGAAGATTCAGCATAATTTTCTCTTTATTACCTATCATCAGTAAAAGGCAAGCTCAGAAGTATTTGCATGCGCCGAACCTGTGAATTTAGGTAAATGTTTTCCTTCATTGACTTGGTGAATTGTAGTTACACTGTCAGTAGTCTAGAGAATTCTGGTGCATCCGCCCTGACTTGTCAAATTAAGCATTTGCTTTATGGGTATTTAGATTAATTGGCTCATTATTTATATAGTGATTTCTGTCTCACATTTCTAGTGTCCGTGCACCACTCAGAGTGTTCTACAACAATTTAAAGCAATACAACATAAAGCAAACATTCAATGAAAAATATACAATAAAAATAAAGACGCAGAATAAAATGTGAAGGAAGATGGAAAAGAATGTCTTCCCCAGCTGGTGAAAAAAAGCCGGGGGGGGGCATCCATAGGTTAATGCGTTTCACAATATTGGTGTAGCCACTGAGAAAGCCCTATTGCTTGTCACCATTAATTATGGTTCCACCTTAGATGCTTCCACCCTGCTTCTGATCTTAGGAAGCAGGTAGGTTGCTATGGGAGGAGGTGATCTCTCAGGAATCCTGGACCATAGCCATTTAAGGCTTTAAAGATAATCGCCAACACGTATTGTTTCTGTTCTAGGGTAATTGACTTAACACAATTGCCTTTTTAAAAAAGCAAGAAGAAATACATTCACAGAAATCAGATATAAAAGCCTGATAGAAGCTTTTACTGAATTTGTCCCTTTGCATCCTGTGCTTGGAAATCTCTATATTTGTAGTAGCAGATATTATTTAGTCCTTATCTCTAAGGAGGGGCCATCGTTTAGTTGCAGTATGCATATTTCAGTATTAGGCCCCATATTTGATCAGTGGCTTTGTACATATGAAACTCCCAACTTCGGTCTCTCACTGGTGTTAGGAAAGATGTCTTCTTGATACCTTTGAAAAACGAGTTTAGTGTGTTGTCCTATTGGTTGTCAATCCAACCTATTTAGACTTAAAGAGAGATGGCTTTTTATACCTTGTTCAGATTTTTGTGGCGTGCTATATTTGTTTATCTCTAGAATAAGAGCATCTCAGAATTGTTGAGTTGGAAGGGACCCCTGAGGGTCGTCCAGTCCAACCCCCAGCAATGTAGGAATCTCAACTAAAGCTTTCACAGCAGATGACCGCCCAACCTCTGTTTTATTGAAATCAACATACGCTACATTCACAGCATTCCCCTGATCCACCAAGTTTGTAACTTTTATTAAAAAATAATGAGATTCTTCTGGCTGCAGAAATTGGTGGCCAGATTGCTCACTGATCCTCGCCTGACTGATTAGTTTCTGGGCCCAATTCAAAGTTCTGGCTTTGTCCTATGACTCAGGACCACAATACAGTACCTCTAGTAATGCCTTTCCTCACATGAATCTACCTGGACCCTGAGATCATCATTTGAGACCGATCTTCATGTGCCCCCCTGCATGAAAGAAGGCAGCAACATGAAAACGGGCCTTTTCTGCTAAGGCTTCCCATTTGTGGAATGTTCTCCCCAGGGTGGTTCAACTGGTGCCTTTGTCTAATTAACATCTTATACCTTTTTTAAATGTGTTTGGGGGGGGTTATTGGTTTGTTGTTTTTGTTCTTATCAAGTATTTAATGTTTTTGTCTTGTATTTTACTCTGTGTACCACCCTGAGATCTACGGGTGAAGGATGGTACACAAATTTGATACATAAAAATAAATAAATAAATAAATATGGGGACAACATTTACCTGTCTCCAGTCTGCAGGGACCTCACTTGTTCTCTCACAGATTATAGACAGAGGCAAAGTACCGTATTTTTCGCTCTATAACACGCACCTGACCATAACACACACGTAGTTTATAGAGGAGGAAAACAAGAAAAAAAATACTCTAAATGAAACAGGGGATGTATGATTTTTGTGGTTCATGCTGTGGCCACAGACATGTGATCTGATGGTGAGTTTGGGGTAGCCCAATGCAAAAATCCTGAGGATCCATGTGGATCCGTGCTTTGTAACCACGTTTTAAGTGGGGAGGGAAGGAAAAGCACTCAAGGGACAAGGAGCACGCGTGGGGTGGGTGGAGAAGGATGCTGCTAATAATGCAGAAGAGGGGTATAAGGGGAGAAGGCTCCTCTCCTCTACCGCTTTGCTCCTTTAAAACAAGCAGGCTCTGCTTCTCTCCCTCCTCCCTGGCTTAGAGAGCTGAAAAGCTTTGTTGCTGTTTAGCGAGCTGAGTGGGGAGGAGAGAGGGACAGAGAGCATGGTTGATTTAAAGCAGCCAACCAGACAGGAGCCACTTACACTTGTATAAGCAGCTCCTCTCCCGCTTTGCTGTTTCAAAGCGAGCCACGGAGGAGGGAAGGAAGGGGAACCATGGATCCTCTGCTCACGACTGCAGGAGATTCCCCCCCGCCACCCATAGGCATTCGCTCCATAACACGCACAGACATTTCCCCTTACTTTCTAGGAGGAAAAAAGTGAGTGTTATGGTGCAAAAAATACGGTAGCTAAGTGTTCCCTTACCACCTCTTTTTGTACCTTGGTCTTCAGCCGCCTTCTTGAATCGTTTATTCTGTAATCACCAGGTTGGCCACTGCTTTCCTTTTGGGTGAAGACAGGCACCAGGCAATCCTGCCTCATGTCTGTCAGAATAGCAATTCTCCGTCTTCTTCACACAAAGGACCTATTACTTGCTTCAAACACAGCTGAAGAAACCTTTAAAAATTATTTTTCACCACTCTTGCAAGCCTCTGGCCCAAAAATCTGTGTCTGGGGTAAGGGCATGGAATTGATTTTGCAGCTCTAGTGACACAGCATGGCTCCTGGCAGTCCTGCTTCTGTGTGTCATGTTCCTCCAGGGGTTTGTCTCCTGCTGTAGGCAGTCTTCCTCCTCCCTAGGGGCACCACACCTTTGCCACTGTTCCCAGGCCACTCTGCTCTAGTGAGAAATTTTTCATCTTGCCCAGTAGCTCAAAGTGTGAAAAGGCAGTACCTTCTCTTCCAGCAAGGCAACCAGCTTGCACTGTTGCACATTCTCAGGTAGGAAGACAAACATGGTACAGGTGTTGCAAGTCACTGCAGCAATTCCCTCGCCGTCCACATGTCTTGGTCCTATGTATACCATGAGACAGCGCTCCAGGCCTCTCCTTCAAAATACCCTCAGAAGTCCTGGTTATGAGCTCCCAGAGGCTGCTTTTCAAGGCCTCATTTTTCACAGAGGCACTCACAATATAACAAGGGAATACAAGTACAGGGGACAGCCATTTTGCACATGTTCAATTGGCGCATGACCATTGATGCATGTGCCGTTTTCGGCCCCAGAAGGGGGTGGTGTGGGCTTATGCACACTCTGCAGATGCATGTAATGACCCAGGGTGCAACCTCTGCGCAAACAGGGAGTTGCCTGTGTGTAAAAATAACAAAGATCCAGATGGGAAAAAATGAAATAATAAGCTAGCACATAACTATTCCCTTTCTCCTCCTGCTTGTTTTACAGTTGCTCTTTTCTCCTCCTCTATAGCCTCCTCTGGTCCAAGCCATCTTTAATCGTGATATAGAGGAAGTACGGTCATTGCTGAGCCAGAAGGAGAATATCAATGTACTGGTAAGTTTTGGAGAACCAGTTTTTCCTTGTAATACTGAACCTGCTTCTTTCAACTCTGCATGAAGATTACAATTTCCTTTTGGCTAAGCTTCCCTCACCACCAAACACACATTGTGGGTAGAGCAGGGAAGTACGAATTGATCCATGTACTACGTGTCCCTTTTAGAATTTGTGTTTAAGAACTAGATGTGCTAAAGCAGGGGTTGGAAGCATCTTTGGGCCCATGGACACATTTGCAAACCAGCAAAGCTGTTGTGGATACCATACACTCACAAACTATACCTGCGTGCACACTGCAGTCACACACATTCAATCACTCTCCCCTTCTACTAGCAATTAGGCTTTAAAAACCACTGCTTGTTTATTTCAAGCCTAATTGTAATTTTATGTTGTGAACTGCCCTGATGTGTATAAAGGGGAGGATATAAATTTAATAAATAATAATAAAATAATTTCAGCAGGTTGAGGGGCAGAGTAGTTGAAATTTGTGGCTCCAGGGATGGCCTCTGCAGGTGCTGGTGTGCCTTCAGGTGCAACGTTGGCAACCCATCTGCTAAAGTTTCCCAGCTTAGCAAGCTTAAATGCTTGTTTTAACTATTTAACTACTTGTTTTGCCACTGTGGTGCAGTGACTGGATATTCGTCTTTGACAGACATGGGTTTAGAATCCAGCTTAGTCACACTCTTGGTGGGTTTATTGCCTAGTTTTCATCTCTGGACCTCAGTTTCCCATTTGTAAAATGGGAATGTTGGTGAACACAGGGTTGTTGCGGTGACAGATACAGACTGTGAAGTACTGTGCAGACACCGAATTGGTATACAGGGCTGAAAGGCCCACACATCACCCGTAAATGTTGACTTTGTTGGGAATCGGCTGTACCAGATGTATTAGTCTAGCTGTACAGAGCGGTGGGTGGCACTGGGATCAGCTGTTCTCTTTGGCACCAAGTGTGTTCTGGATTAGTCTTGTGGCCTCTGAGTGAGAACAGCCTGTGTTGCAGTGGTGTTCATCTTGTTCTTGTCTAGCCCACGAAACAGTAATTGGCTCTTCATTTCATCTTAGCTCATTCAGCTGAGGTGCATTTAATATAGGCCCATTATAAGCCGATTTTATGTGAGAAGGTGAAACTCTTAGTGTTTGGAGCAAACCAGGAGGTGTGACAATTAAATGCATCTTAGGCTGTCTCCAGAACATATCAGTAGTAGCCCAGACTCAGGAATGTGAGAAATCTAGAGTCTTGGGTGCTTGGGCCACATGAGCAGCAAGTTTGATGAACTGGTAAAGAATACTCATCAAAGCAGATTATACATATTTGGGCCATATTTCCAGTAGGATAATAAGATGGTTTAAGCAATTAGTAGGATCTCTTTTGGATTGCATTTGTCCTGTTCTGGACACCCAAGTTTCAGAGTGTTCTAACAACTGGATTTAAGGAGCATCCCTTAGGAAAACGTGCTTAAAAATCTTGCTACCGCAAGGGGCCAAATCAAACTTCCTCCTAACTGCGAGCGATTCTACAGCACAGTATTAGAGGAGGACTCATTGGCACATGTTGATAGCCAAGGGCTGCTGGTTTCTCGGGAACGCAGAGGCATTTCTCCCTCTTTATTCCACCCTTGGCACAAGTGGAAGAAACGAACCAGGAAGCTGCAATTAAGCTTGACTTTTTGCAATATCTGAACTTGGGATCGTGGTTTGTATTTTCCTAACAAGCCAGGATTATCAGTCAGCCATAAAATGAGGTCCGCCCCCCCCCACCTTGGCTCGTTAGGTAAAAAACAAACCACAATACAAGATTCAAACGTCATGGAAAACCAAGCTTAATTATGGCTTCCTGGTTTGCTTCTGCCACTTGTGCCGGAGAGGAGTAAAGGAGGAGTATTTGGATAACATGCTGCAACTCAGTGTTCGTTCCAATAAGTCGGGATAGCCAGCAGCCCTGTTTTATAGTAACATGTAAACATTCATGTTTCCCACTTAACTAAGAAAAGGCTGATGCGGCTGCATGCTTGCCTTTTATTTAGGGGCAAAGATGTCAGTAGATGACTTGGCTGTGTGTGGAGGGGGGAGAGTTAAATGAAAAGTGGTGCTTTATGAGGTCAAACTAGCGACATGCAATCTACAAAATGAAAATGAGAATATTGGCAACTGTTTACCATGTTAATGGTAACAACCTATTATTAGGCAGATCCCTGATGGGCAGGATATAGTCTGCTGCCTCTTGAAATAGGCGACAAACAAACTCTCCCAATAGTTCACATGGACTAGTTCAATCCTCACCCCCCCCCATCCAAGTCACAGTGTGCCACATAGATGGCAGATACACTGCCAGCAAAGCACATAATTCCAGGTGACCAGACGAGTGCACTGAGCTAAATGAATCCTTGTTGCACTTTGAGTAAGATGATACTTTTTATTGGACTTGGCTCTCAGGCTGAAAATGAAACCACACTGTTGAGCTTTACAGTACTGTACTCATCTCCATTGTCTCTTGAGACGGACAGATGCCAACAACACATTTACCATCGTGACTAGTAGCCATTGATAGCATTATCCTCTGTGAATTTGTCTAACCCATCCAAGTTGGGGGACTATCAGTATATCCTGAGGGAGTGAATTCAATGTATACACTGTGCAAAGTACTTTCCATTTGTCTTCAGAATGCGACAGCTAGACTGGTGACTGGGAGCGGCCGTGGAGACCACATAACACTGGTCTTGAAAGACCTACACTGGCTCCCAGTACGTTTCCGAGCACAATTCAAAGTGTTGGTGCTGACCGTCAAAGCCCTAAATGGCCTCGGTCCAGTATACCTGAAGGAGCGTCTCCACTTCCATCGTTCTGCCTGGACACTGAGGTCTAGCGCCGAGGGCCTTCTGGAGGTTCCCTCACTGCGAGAAGCCAAGTTACAGGGAACCAGGCAGAGGGTCTTTTCGGTAGTGGCACCCGCCCTGTGGAATGCCCTCTCACCAGATGTCAAAGAGGAGAACAACTACCAGACTTTTAGAAGACATCTGAAGGCAGCCCTGTTTAGGGAAGCTTTTAATGTTTAATAGACTATTGCATTTTAATGTTCCATTGGAAGCCACCCAGAATGGCTGGGGAAACCCTGCCAGATGGGTGTGGTATAAATAAATGATTATTATTATTATTATTATTATTCATTGGGCAATCTCCGGTTCTAACATTTTCAGAGAAGGAAACATTCTGGGTGGTATTCAATGCTAGTTCTACTCAGAGTAGACCCCTTGAAGTTAATGAACATGAGTAACTTAAATTCAGAACTGTGACTTCACTGAACACAACCCTCTCTCTGCATATTGTTCATTATTTTGGAAACCTCTGTTGTGCCTCCTCTGTTGCTCCCTTTTTTCAAAATTTGATCCTGGCCTGATCCCAAAACTTCCTGTATCTGATGGAGACGGCTAAGCTTGATGTTGCTGGAGTGTGTTACAATATAATATGCCAGTTATATTTTGAGTCTGGTGTGTCTAATTTCCAGGTAGGGGTCTTATCTGTTAGTTGTTAAGCTTGTGCCACAGATGACAGCATGAGTCGATTAGGCTCAAGAGCTATATGTCACTTCAAACACAGTACCTGAATTCAAACTCTTGGTACATTTTGATGAAGTACCTAAAGATGATCTCTGAAGTTCTGAAAGCTTGTTTTGATTTCCCCCAACAGAAGTTCTGATAAATGTTAGCTCACATATTTTCTACTTCTTATTCTTTATATGACCATAGCAGTAACTGATACTTGGCAGTGGTTCATTCTAGTTTGTAATAATAAAACATTAGATTTTCAGGGGTATGTGTCCCCCCCCTATTTTTTGGTATGGTCACCCTGCTTTTGGTCCATTGATTAAAAACTTGGGAGGAAATTACTTGGAAAGCAACTCGTGTGATATTTCCCTATCAGTGCAAATGATTTACAACTTGGTCCTAATTATATTTGCTTCTAAGTTCCACTAAATTTATAGAACTAGTGTTCTTGTTCTTAAGATTGCAGAATGAGGGTTAAATGCTTTCCTCTGATCTTGGTTGTGCACTTTGTGCACTTGGTTGTGCACTCTAACACACTTAGAGGGGACCTAAATAGCTAAGAATTAAAAATAAATAGAGTTGCTTGGAATGGATCAGCTCATCCGTGCTGATGCACAGTTTTCTAAATCAGTCGTTCTGCAGCTGAGAAATGAAATTTAAGTTTGGCTTGATTGCCAGACTTTCTTGCTCTTTTTTATTTTTTTCACTTACTCTTTTTTCTTTCTTTTTAAAAATGACAGAGATGCCTCTGGAACCATAGGGGTGAAAAGCAGGTTGTTGATGATGATGATGATGATGATAATGATAATGATAGTAGTAGTAGTAGTAGTAGTAGTAGTAGTAGTAGTAGTTCAGGACTCAACAATCCGTGTTTCAAATTGGCTTCGACTTTTAAGTGTGGGGCTGTGTCCTTTTAACACTTTACACATTTGATCATTTGGCCTTAGAGCACTGATATCCTTCTGAGCAGTTAATGCCAAGCACTTGGCACCAGACCCAAAGGCCAAATGCTAGTTGATTTGATACAGAATCTAAGTGGTGCTTCCTGCCTTTTGATAGCCTTGATTTTATGCCTTATCAGAGCTGTTTGCCTTGCTCTTAGGATTTGATTGTTTGGGGCATGAAGTTATGAAGTAGCAAGGTCTACATCCAGAACAACCTTGCTTTGTCTTTGAGGGAGTCGTTCTCCCAAGTGTCCTGAATAGTTTGAAGATGTTTGTTGGAAATTTCAGCCTCTCTTTTAGTGCTCAGCTCAGCTCAGCTCAGCTCAGCTCAGCTCAGCTGCTATACTCTAACTCAGGGGTGGGGAACGTTTCTAAGAATAGATTAAACCTTTATTAAAAGAAGAAAGTAGAATATTTTATTATTAAAATAATAATTTTTTAAAAAAATTAGATCGAAATTTTGAAATTCTCTGAGGGAGGACCTGATGGGTCAGAAATGCACTGGATTATAAACTTTTGAACATCAAATGGTTTATTCTACCCCTTTACTCTCCCCCTGCCCCCCCCATTTGCCTGGGGTTTCCCTCTTTTTCTACTCTTACATTATATAAAGGCCTTACCATGTTGCAGGAGTGAGACAGTCATCCAACTCTGATTGCATTCCTTCTTTTTCTGTTTACTACAGCATTTGAGATTGCTTAAAAGCCTTAAGGTGTATTGTTTGTTTAATACAGTGGTACCTCAGGTTACATACGCTTCAGGTTACATATGCTTCAGGTTACAGACTCCACTAACCCAGAAATAGTACCTCGGGTTAAGTACTTTGCTTCAGGATGAGAACAGAAATCGTGTGGCGGTGCGGCAGCAGTGGGAGGCCCCATTAGCTAAAGTGGTGCTTCAGGTTAAGAACAGTTTCAGGTTAAGAACAGACCTCCGGGACGAATTAAGTACTTAACCCGAGGTACCACTGTAATCTAATCAATTGTAGTGGTGCTGCTATAATCACTAACATTTGTTTACTTATTTCATTTATAGTCAACCGTCCTTCCATCATGGGACTGAATGTGTACATGAGGTTTCCAGATATTCTCCCATCTTAGCATTAACCAGACCCAGACCTGCTTAAGTTTAGCAAGATGGTTGCAACAACATTCCCTCTAGCCATGTACTGCTGCCTTTGAGTCTTGGGTCTAAGATATATGCAGCAATGTGAATTGGCTTTGTATCATTTTAAAGCACTGCTTTCAAAAGCATTTCACTAGTCATCCTGAAGGAGAAGATACTCCTTAAGAGGAGTTCACATGCCATTTCTATTCTCATTTCCATTTTTTCATTTCAAGCTATGTGAGAGCTTTTTTGTTATGTTTCTTTTTGAAGTTTCTGGATTTTTTTCCTGGGATCTACCAATTTGTGTAGCCTTGATGGCAATGATTGACATGTCAATGCGTCTTAAATTCATATAATCCTTTCAAAGTCAATGTCAAGTTTTTGAAAGGCTAAATTAAGGTCTCTTACATTTAGAGCATATTAGGTAAGCACATTACAAAACATTGCACTACATTAATTGGCTCTAACTCTCTGTTCAAGAACATATTATTATTATTATTATTATTATTATTATTATTATTACTATTACTATTACTATTACTATTACTATTACTACTACTACTACTACTACTATGTGGTGGTGGTTGTAAGTTTTTAATGTTTGATCTTTTTGCTATGCTTTTATTATGTTGGAAGCTGCCCAGAGTGGCTGGAACAACCCATTCAGATGAGCAGAGTATAAATTATCATCATCGTAGTTAAGCTATCTGTGAGACTCATTAAAAGCAACCAAAGTAAAAGTTAGATGAATAAATCCTTCAACAATATATCTGAGTTTACTAAGCTCATTTAACTTTGGCAGCAGTTAAGAATAGTCAATCAAATTCGAATGCAGTGCAGGCTTTTTGAATCAGTATCCTACATAGGTCATGTCACTGTGATCAGCTAGTGAGATCCAGCAGACCAGCCAGTGTACCTTCCATTGTTACTGGGGAAAAGCAGTGGGGCAGAACAGGCATATGGATTTTCTTCTTACAGGGTGTACAGTTGCTCCTGGCTGAAGGTGATCCACCCTTTAAGCAAACTTTCATGGCTTGTGGCAGACACGTTTTGAGGGTTGCAGTCGGTAATGCCGTGGGTTAACAACCAGTTTTAAAATTTCAGCTACTTTGTCTTTGCACAACTTTTCCTATATAACGTCTTAAGCTTCAATTTGTCACTGGATAGATTAGCTCAGATATATTGCTACATATTTCAGCACATCAAGGTAATTGGTCTATAGACTGAAAAGATTGGATGGCATGGAACAGCATGGAACAGTATTCTAGTAAAGGTAAAGGGACCCCTGACCATTAGGTCCAGTCGTGACCGACTCTGGGGTTGCGGCGCTCATCTTGCTTTATTGGCCAAGGGAACCGGCGTTTGTCTGCAGACTAAGCTGCTTCTGGCGAACCAGAGCAGCGCACAGAAACGCCG
The DNA here is from genome assembly GCF_964188305.1 of Podarcis bocagei. Classification (NCBI taxonomy): domain Eukaryota; kingdom Metazoa; phylum Chordata; class Lepidosauria; order Squamata; family Lacertidae; genus Podarcis; species Podarcis bocagei. The sequence goes on along the minus strand of NC_138126.1, from coordinate 119,241,922 downwards.
TTTACCTTCCCGCCGGAGTGGTACCTATTTATCTACTTGCACTTTGACGTGCTTTCGAACTGCTAGGTTGGCAGGAGCAGGGACCAAACAACAGGAGCTCAGCCCGTCACGGGGATTTGAACCGCCGACCTTCTGATCGGCAAGTCCTAGGCTCTGTGGTTTAACCCACAGCACCACCCGCGTCCCTCAGTATTCTAGTAGCTGGTCCCATTGCACAATGGGACTTCCGCATATTCCCTTGAATCTGTTCTATGGGTTTCCCTCAATCCTCTGGAGCAGGGGAAGGGGAGGAGGCGAATGTTCTGTTGCACAAGCACAAACCATTGCACTGATGAAACAATTGCCGTGGTGCTATGTTGGATTCCTCTCATGGCTTTTAGATTCCACTTTAACACCTTCCATTTATCTCTGTTGTGTTTCCCCAAACCAGGACCAAGAGAGACGAACCCCTTTGCATGCAGCTGCATACTTGGGAGACGCCCCTATTCTTGAACTCCTAATACTATCAGGTAAGAAGTGAAGGTGTATGTTCTGGTTGATAAGAGGTGAAGGAGGTCAAGTCTAGCAGCTTCAGGGCATTTGCTGAATAGAAAAAGAAAACCTTCTCTTTCTATCCTGAGGGAACTGGTGGCAGTTTGGTGCAGACTTGTATATATCACTGCCTAAACTGTCAGGGGGGCAGAGTCACAGAGAGGATCGAGTAACACTGATAGATCCTGTGCAGTCCTGCAGTTGAGAACACTGACTTTAAACTGGGGTGGTAGCTGTATATTCCATGTTCAGTTCCAGCTTCAGGCAAATTGCTATTGCTCATCCTCTGTTAACAGGCCTTTAAGGCAGGAATTATAATGATCTACAATTTAAACAGTCACAAGAATGAATGAGAGGATCGTAAAGTGCTTTCATATTAAAAGTGCTAAAGTTAGCAGATTGCTACTAGTAATATTATTGGAGTCATGATTCTGCAGCAGCAAAGATTTATGGAAACGTTCGAATTCAGTGAAGCTATTTTGAAACAGACAGCTCTATCCACTGTAACTCTTCCTGTGTAGATTGCAGGGCAGAGTTGGCTTTCTGGACAGTGAAGCCAGCACAGATGGTTCTCAACGCATATGCTAAATGTCTCCAAGTTAATGGTCATGGAAGAAGTTGGCTATTGATGGTATATAATTTTAAAACAAGCGTTAGTTTTTGAAAGCTGCCGGTTTTCAGATATTTCTCTTTCGATGAGGATTGGGACACTAAATTGTGTGATCCTACTTGTACAAACTAATTATTCTTCCTTTTCAAGCATATTTAAGCATGGCTTCTGAACATGGTATCTTTCGTTAAGAAGAATTTTGCATCTCTGTCCTTGTGAGAAAGTTCTGTGAGTCAGAGGTTCTTCTCATTTAAACAACTGGACTGCCTTTATCAGTTGCACAGTTAAAGTTAGTGGAAGTGAGACTGGATTTTGTACAGTTCAGGAGGCCAACATAACATTAACCTTGAGATGTGTGTGGTATTGATAATACCATGCTCTTCAGTCTAAGCAATAGCACAATCAATATGTGGACAACTTATTTACAGCTTAGCTTTTTGAATGGTGGGCATTTTCTGAATACAGTGCCAATGTTCTCTTTCTCTTAATGTGTCTGCTGCCATTTTTGTTGCAAAACAAGTAAGACCCATATCTGCAAATACATGGTGAGATAATGGCTACAATCCTAGCTCCACTTACCAGGAAGCAAGCCCCATTGAATTCAGCAATACTTCTGAGTAAAACATGGTTAGGATTGCATTTTAAGGGGATAAATGGATTCTAATATTGGGTGCAGGGACAAGGGATGCTTTTCGTCAGTATATGATCTTGCTTTATCTCTCCTATCTACCTTGGGCAGGTGCTAACGTTAATGCAAAGGACACCCTTTGGCTAACCCCGTTACACCGTGCTGCAGCTTCTCGCAATGAGGTGGGTACTAGTTCCTTTGACCTGTTTTCATTCATCCTGTTAAAGTGGCAAAGGAAATGCTCTTTCTCATAGGGCCCTCCTACAGCCACCCTTTCGGCAACTTCACTTCCCCCTTCATATGCCAGTGCTTACCCTGGGTCACAATGAAAGCCAGTAGCTATCTTGAATGTCTGCAAACAAGAATTACCTTACAATGGTACCCCGCAAGACGAACGCCTCGCGAGACGAAAAACTCGCAAAACGAAAGGTTTTTTCGTTTTCGAGTTGCCTCGCAAGACGAATTTCCCTATGGGCTTGCTTCGCAAAACGAAGCTTGCCCCGGGGACAGCGGGTCTTCTCTTTTGAAGCAAGGGGCTGGGGGGAGATAGCGATCTCCCTGCAGCCCCTTGCTGCAAAAGACGTCCGGGGGAAGCGGGGAAGCGAAGCGCTTCGCTTCCCGCTGCCCCCGAACCTCTTCTGAAGCAAGGGGCTGGGGGGAGATAGCGATCTCCCTGCAGCCCCTTGCTGCAAAAGACGTCCGGGGGAAGCGGGGAAGCGAAGCGCTTCGCTTCCCGCTGCCCCCAACCTCTTCTGAAGCAAGGGGCTGGGGGGAGATAGCGATCTCCCTGCAGCCCCTTGCTGCAAAAGACGTCCGGGGGAAGCGGGGAAGCGAAGCGCTTCGCTTCCCGCTGCCCCCAACCTCTTCTGAAGCAAGGGGCTGGGGGGAGATAGCGATCTCCCTGCAGCCCCTTGCTGCAAAAGACGTCCGGGGGAAGCGGGGAAGCGAAGCGCTTCGCTTCCCGCTGCCCCCGGACCTCTTCTGAAGCAAGGGGCTGGGGGGAGATAGCGATCTCCCTGCAGCCCCTTGCTGCAAAAGACGTCCGGGGGAAACGGGAAGCGAAGCGCTTCTTCCCCGCTTCCCCCGGACGTCTTTTGCAGCAAGGGGCTGCAGGGAGATCGCTATCTCCCCGCAGCCCCTTGCTTCAAAAGAGGTCCGGGGGCAGCGGGAAGCGAAGCGCTTCTTCCCCGCTTCCCCCGGACGTCTTTTGCAGCAAGGGGCTGCGGGGAGATCGCTTCTCCCGGTGCTCCGAAGCCGGGCGGGGGGCAGGGGACACCTCCCGCCGCCGCGGGGACACCTTTTGAAGGCAGGCGGGGGGGGGAGCAAAGACTTTCACCCCCCGCCCGCCTTCAGAAGAGGTCCAGGACCTCTTCTGAAGGCTGGCGGGGGGCAAAAGTCTTTGTCCCCCCTGCCTGCCTTCCCAGGGGCTTTTAAATCGCCCCGGACAGCGGAGAAGTCCTCCGCTGTCCGGGGCGATTTTAAAATGCCGCCCGCCAGCATTTTAAGATCGCCCGGACAGCGGAGAAGTCCTCCGCTGTCCCGGGGTTTTTTAAAATGCTGGGGGTGGGAAGAAAAGCCCTTGTCCCCCCCCCCCAGCCTTCAGAAGAGGTCCGGGGACAGACTGTCCCCGGACCTGGTCTGAAGGCGGTTTCCCTAGGAACGCATTAATTGATTTTCAATGCATTCCTATGGGAAACCGTGCATCGCAAGACGAAACAACCGCAAGACGAAGAGATTTGCGGAACGAATTAATTTCGTCTTGCGAGGCACCACTGTAATCGTGAAAGGTGGAGCAAGACCTGTTGCCTTCCTTGCAGTTCATCTTTGTGTGCCTTATTGTGACTTAATGTAGCTGTGTAAGTTTCAAGTGAGGAGGGGTCCTGCTACATCTTGTGTCCCTCAGATTTCCGATTGCTGTAGCCAGTACTTTCCCCCTCCCCTTTAAGTAACATGGATGGACAAATCAGTTGTGTACCTGAAAAGAGTATGAAGTCAGAGTTACCTGTCCTTGAAGTTTGCTGGAATAAGGGAAATTACAGAATAGTGTGTTACGTTCCATAACCCCCATTCCATTTCTTATCTGAAGAAGTGTGCATGCACACGAAAGCTCATACCAAGAACTAACTTAGTTGGTCTTTAAGGTGCTACTGGAAGGAATTTTTTTACTTTTACTTACTACCCCATTCCATGGTCAGCATTTCTACTGAATGCCTATTTTGTCTGAATTAAGCTTCAATTTGTTACCCTTACTCTTGTCTATTACCAATTCAAAACATGGACCAGCTTCCCTGGAATTTGATGGAAAAGGGAGAGAGAGAGAGAGTTGGGTATCATTAGTACATTGGTGACACGAAACCCTAAAAATTAGTGGTTTAATGTGGATGCTAAATAGAACTGGGTACAAGATGGTACTAGGACATTGGCCAAGGGGTCGAACAGGAATCCCCCAGCAGCACCTTCTAGAACTACCCCTGGAACTCCAAAAAAATGAAGCCTGCAAGTCCTGTCCCAGTCAGATGATTACGAGAGTTGATGGTATTGAAAGCTGCCTAGATGGTCTTGCAGAACCAACAGAGAGATATCCCCTCTGCCAATTCCTGGTGTGTATAGCCCACTAAGGTGACTAAATCTGCCTCAGTCCCATAATCAGACTTGAAGTAAGATTGAAATGGATCTAAATAATCCACCTCGCCTACCTGGAGTGTGATGCCACTCACAAACTCAGGCGTCTTGCCCAGAAATGGAGTGTTGGGGACAGGCAAGAGAAATTATCCAATATGATGAGGTTCAAGGAAGCTTCTTAAAAGACATTAGGGCCCTTGCTCGGTCAGTTCCCTTGGCAGCTATTATAAGCCAAGAAGGGCAAGTGTGGAGCACACACGTAGGTAGGCCTCACCCTTCCACGGATCCTGTCCATATGCCTGAGCTGTACAAATTGAAACTGTCCCCTATAACTGGACAAGTTAGTCTAGGCTTGTCACCTGGTGCAGAGAAAGGATCAGGTGACCAGGCAGGAAAGCTCAGTAACAGCTCCTCTCCCCACTCCCAACTTTTTGTCCACAAACAGCTAATTTAGGATTGTGTAGAAAATAAGGTTAGTAACTTTTGTACACTTGTTTGCAGGGCTTCACTGGTTTACTTTAAAGTCATAAATCAATATTCTGCATCCCAGAGTGCCAAGATCTGCAATTTCTGCACAAGCTGAATGCGTTATGAACCTAATCTGGCCCTGTGTCACAGAGACAAGGCTGCTTCCAGTGAGCATTTTTAGCAGGATTAGGAATGGAGATTTGCGCAGAATGCATGGACATGGAAGCTCCCTTTTGCCCACAGACACACACATGCACACTCAGGGATCTAAATAGTGCAGTAAACTACAGTTGCCTTAATTTTCTCTCAGACTGTTCTTTTTTTAAAAAATAAAATAAAATGTTGGTATTAATATTTTATTGAAAAGGTTTCAATTATAAAGAAATAAACTGATACAAGGAAAAATAAAAAGGCACAAAAATGTGTAGGAATATATACAGTAGGTGTGTGTATATATATATATATATATATATATATGCATGCAAATACAGTGGTACCTCATGTTAAGTACTTAATTCGTTCCAGATGTCCGTTCTTAACCTGAAACTGTTCTTAACCTGAAGCACTACTTTAGCTAATGGGGCCTCCTGCTGCCGCCGCACCGCCGGAGCCCGATTTCTGTTCTCATCCTGAAGCAAAGTTCTTAACCTGAAGCACTATTTCTGGGTTAGCGGGGTGTGTAACCTGAAGCGTATGTAACCCGAGGTACCACTGTATACGAAAAATACCGTAACCCATCCATTCTTTTATATATTTGATATTATTATCACAGTCTGTTCTTGACACAGCATTGTAGAAAATGCCACCCCTTTCCTAACTGATGTATTATCTTACACACTGCTACATTAATTCAGAGGTAGAGAAGTTTGCGTTGCCGTGAGTAGGATAACATCCATAACTTGATAATAGAGCAGCTTTTCATCCTAAGGGTGCTGTTGTAATGTGTTGCTATATTTCTCTGTAAAAGCAGAAAGTCGCTTTTTTTTTTGTACAGATGATTGTGGGGTAGGTTTTATGCCCTTAATTGCACAAAGACTGGGCTCCCAAGAGACTGTCCTCCTGGAAAAGCTTCCGCTGTTCCTCAGCAGAGTCTGTTAACTTGTGTAATTGCCTTTTCCTGCTGACCTCACAGCTTCAGGCCATTTCCAGCAGTCGAGAAGCACCGCTTAAGCTGGCTCAATTAATTCACCTCTTTGCTTCAGAAAAGCGTCAGCCTTTTTATTGATGCTTGACTTCCAGGGGCAGGGTGGGTGGTTCCTACTCCTGAGTTTGTAAGGAGATACTGTGGTATATTTCCTTACGCAAATGAGGAAAAATGTAGGCCCCTGGGCTGCTTTTGGCTCCTGCCAAGCTTCTTACACCTCGCGGGCCACCAAAGAGCATTTGTTAGCTACAGGATCACAATTACTTAGCGGCAGGATCACTCTAGAAGTCACCAGAGATAGAACTTGGAACTCCTATGGTGGCTTCAGCAAACTGTATGGGTTGAATCCGACAAAGTCATTATGTGAGCAAAATGACATGCTTGTACAGTAGTAGTATCATTGCTACTACAGTGGTACCTCGGGTTAAGTACTTAATTCGTTCCGGAGGTCCGTACTTAACCTGAAACTGTTCTTAACCTGAAGCACCACTTTAGCTAATGGGGCCTCCTGCTGCTGCCGTGCCGCCAGAGCATGATTTCTGTTCTCATCCTGAAGCAAAGTTCTTAATCCTAGGTAATATTTCTGGGTTAGCGGAGTCTGTAACCTGAAGCGTATGTAACCTGAAGCGTATGTAACCTGAAGCGTATGTAACCTGAGGTACCACTGTACAGATACAGTGGTACCTTGGGTTACATACGCTTCAGGTTACATACATACAGACTCCGCTAACCCAGAAATAGTGCCTCAGGTTAAGAACTTTGCTTCAAGATGAGAACAGAAATTGTGTTCCGGCGGCGCGGCAGCAGCAGGAGGCCCCATTAGCTAAAGTGGTGCTTCAGGTTAAGAACAGTTTCAGGTTAAGTACGGACTTCCGGAACGAATTAAGTACTTAACCCAAGGTACCACTGTATTACATTTATTGTTCATCATTCCCTAGCAGGTCCCAGGATTTATTGATTGATTTTAAAATTCTGTACAGTGGTACCTTGGTTCTCAGACTTAATCCATTCCGGGAGTCCGTTCAACTCCCAAAACCGTTCGAAAACCAAGGCTTCCGATTGGCTGCAGGAGCTTCCTACACCCAAGCGGAAGCCGCGTCAGACATTTGGCTTCCTAAAAACATTTGCAAACCAAAGCACTTATTTCCGAGTTTGCGGCATTCAAGAGCCGATTTGTTTGACAACTAAGCTGTTCGAGCGCCAAGGTACCACTGTATTAAAAACAGTTAAAACAAATTACAGCCACAGAAATAGGGTGGGTCTTAAAAACACAGGTCTCAGGTGTAAATAGGTGATCTTCAACATTTGCTGAAAGCTGTATAGTGAAGGTAGCAGATGCATCTCTGTGGGGAGGGAATTCCACAGCCACCAGAGCATGGAGTACTATGAGCAAGTCCTCACTTTCCAAAAGGGGGTGTAGCTGAAAACAGGCGCCCCCCAAGTCCTCAAGGTCATCTGAGCCTCAAGTGACAATGTTGGATCCAGGGATTACCCCCAAGCTACAAACCTGCTCCTTCCAGGGGAGTGCAACCCCAACCAGAGAAAGCCATCTTACTCTTCCTGACGCCCCCCAAATCTGCTCTGGAGAGCTAGAGGGAAAACCCAGAGCTGATGTGGCAGAAGTCGCATTGCATGAGCGGATGTCCTTCTGCTTGCACAGTTACTTTGTTGGCTGTAATCCTATACCAGGCAGCGTGGGCATATTATTGAAACCAAGCCAGCTGCTGTGTTTGTGAGGCCTTGAATCTAAAGCCCTTCTTGGCTGGGTTCTCATCTCCTGCCCCCACCTGAGGCTCACATGAACCCTTGCTGCTGCCTCCCCACCCTCTTCTCTGGTAGTCTCTAACACTCTCACCCTAGCTGTCTAGATCTTGAAGCTTTGACCTGACAGTAAGCTGCTTTTAGAGAGAAGACTTCCTTAGAATTCAGACAAATCTCATTTGAGCTCGAAGGCTTGACACACTGAAAGTATGAATCCGAACATTCTTGGCACCTTGGGAATTGGGGCAAAAGGAGACAGTTTCACATTATTGCCTTTTTAGTTGTTGCATCAATTCAGGTGCTTTAGTTAATATTCTGCATATAGCAGGTGCCTGTAATACTTAAAACTCTTTGCCACCAGCAGACCAGCCAATAATGGACACCAAGACCTGATTTCTTAACTTCCCAGATGTTCTACCCTGGTTTGGGGCTTTTTGAGCCTCGCAGGGTTAAGAAGATGAAGGAGAGTAGGAATTGGTAATAGGATGAGGGATATATTGAGTTGTGCCTTACAGTGTTGGCTCCTCTTTCAGCCGTCAGCGTTCCTCATTGTGTGCCCACTTAGCTCTGCTAGATCACTGCAACTTGTAGTGCCTCATACAAGAATGCTCTTGGTCCTTTTGATATTTCCCAGCAGCAGATTCTGCAGTGTTTTAGGTTAGCTTTGTTTTAAAATTCCAGTTCTGCCATGCAGCTTGTTCCTCGGGTTAAGAACTTAATTCGTTCCGGAGTTCTGTTCTTAACCTGGAACTGTACTTAACCTGAAGCACCACTTTAGCTAATGGGGCCTCCTGCTACCGCCGCGCTGCCGGAGCACAATTTCTGTTCTCATCCTTGCGGAAGGGACATAGAAGAGATTTGAAGGCTTCGGATATAAGATCACCAGGTTAATGTGCCAGACTATTGGGATAAAAAGGACTGACAATCCCGGGACCGGGGGAAGGGGACGCTGGAAGAAGATTGGATTGTTTTTATTCTCTTTTTTATCATCAGAAATGTTTTATGAACGTTGCAAAAATGTTGAAATGAAATTACTTGGCTCTTGTAAGAATGTTTAAAGAATTAGGTAAAAAGGCAATGGTTATGAGAAGCTGGTAAAAATAAGATTTAAGTTTTAAGGTTTTTTATAAGATAAGATGAAAATAGAGCAAGGTAATGTAATGACAGAATATTATGAATTATGGAAAGGATTTGCTGTGACAATTATTAATCAAGATACAAGAGATGGGAGGAGGAGGAGGTCATGGAAAGAAGGTAATGAAAGTGGAGAATTTGAAAATGATGGTTTTATTTTTTATTTTTTTCTGTTTCTGTCTTTTTTCTCTGTAATTTTTTTTCTTTGTAATTTTAAAAAATTCTTTTTTCAATAAATATCATTATAAAAAAAAATTTCTGTTCTCATCCTGAAGCAAAGTTCTTAACCCGAGGTACTATTTCTGGGTTAGCGGAGTCTGTAACCTGAAGCGTATGTAACCCGAATTGTATGTAACCCGAGGAACCACTGTATTCCTCTAGCGATTCTTTGCCTTGCTCAAGCAGTCTTTTAAAAAAGACCTTTCTGTCTGTGTTCTCTCCCTGGCAGAAGGCACTTAACCTCCTCCTAAAGCACTCTGCGGACGTCAACGCTCGCGACAAGTATTGGCAAACACCACTGCACGTTGCCGCTGCCAACAGAGCCACCAAGTGTGCTGAGGCCATCATCGCCCTGCTAAGTAGTGTTAATGTGGCAGACCGCACCGGCCGGACAGCACTGCACCATGCTGTACACAGTGGGCACATTGAGGTAAGGGTGTGCTTCTTTTCATGGAGGGTTTTCTGTGCAGTCCACCTCTGTTGGATAAGTATTGGAATGGGGGGAGGGGTCTAGTCCGAAAAGCGTTTGGGGCTTAAGACAGAACAACACTGCGTGGAAAACTCATGCTGTGAAACTCAAGTAGCTGTTGTTGTTGTGAGGAAACACCTTTCTGCTTGACACTTTTCTGCTGCGACCCCGCCCTTTGCAACCCACTTCTTTCCTCCCACGGTTTCAAACTTGTTTCTTGGAGGAGAGATTTGCCTTCAGGCAAAAAGAGCAGGCTGTCAGGGTTGGGTTGCAGCAGACAAGCAACAGGTAGGGAGCAAGTTCAGCTCCCCTCTGCCGCTTGTGCACATTGTTGGCCCTTCCTAAAACCTGCTTCCCCCTGATATTTATTTAAACTATTGACTTCCTTCCAAAGAAGCCCAGGTTGGCAAATACTTCTTTGATTAAAAGAATACAATTAAGAAGAAAATAAAAATGTTTAAAAACCGTCAAAAGCACCTGAAAAACAATAAAGCACCTGAAAAACCAATGTAAGAGCAGATGCAACCAAGTCACAGAAGCAGATGCAGTAGTGTTGATACATATGTTTGTAATTCTGACTTTTAGGGTCCTATAAAGAGATCCTTTGCTCCTCCTACAGACTCCCTGAACGATGACAGGAACTCTTTGGGCAATATGTTCAGGGTGTTGCATACTTGCATTTGTGCTCTGGAGCCTGTCATAAGGCCTATAATGTAGAATCTAGCAGTTGCCACAGGGGCCCTGCTGGCTGTGCTTTCGCTTTTTGAAGAGAAACAAGTTTCTAGTCCTTATAGCTTTAAAGAAGATTCTCAGAAAATGTGGTTCCTCTTCTCCCGCCACCAGTATTTCAAACACAGAGGAAGCGCACAGAAGAGTGAACTACTGTATTTTTCGCCCTATAGGACGCACTTTTTCCCCTCCAAAAATGAAGGGGAAATGTGTGTGTGTCCTATTGGGCGAATGCAGGCTTTCGCTGAAGCCTGGAGAGCGAGAGGGGTCGGTGCGCACCGACCCCTCTCGCTCTCCAGGCTTCAGGAAGCTATCCGCAAGCCTTGCGAGCCCGGCAGGAGTTCCCACCGGGCTCGCAAGGCTTGCGGGCGGCAGCCCGAAGCACGGGTAACGCTCCGGAGCGCACCCCGGGCTTTAGGCAGATATCGGCCAGCCCCACAAGCTCGGGGGACAACGGGGAGGCGGAGCACCGCTATTCCCCGACCTGGTTTGGAGGCTGGCAGGGAGAAGCAAGCTTCTCCCCACCGCCAGCCCCACAAGCTCAGGGGACAACGGGGCAAGCCGCTGCCCCACAGAGGCTAGGGAGGCTGTCCTTGAAGGCAGAAGAGGGAGACGGAGCGCTCCGTCTCCCTCTTCTAGCTTGGGGATGGCTGCGGGGAGGGGGGATAATTTTTCCCCCTTGATTCCCCCCCCAAAAAAAACTAGGTGCGCCCTATGGGCCGGTGCATCCTATGGGGCGAAAAATACGGTATATATTTCAGCCTTCCTTCCTGCACGACAACAAAACAGGAACAAAAGTTCAGCATGCGGGGTTGTATCTAGCATGAGTCCTGCTCACAGATGACCCATTGCATTTAATATACCTCCGTTATGTCCATTAATATCAGCAGATCTGTTCTGAGTGTGCCTCATGTTGGATACATCCTCCTGCCCCAGAAATGCCACCCATAAGGGAAACCATACAGAATGATGGAAAGGGTAACCTCAGCTATAAAAGTGCCAGAATTTCATTTTGTTTGGAAGCTCAAAATGCTGGCCCCTTTCTTCAGATTGTGTATAGTGTCACTTTCCTACTTAATTGCCAGGCAGAGGTGCAGTTACATGCTTATCTGCCTTCCAAAGCTAGCTTTGCTGAGAAATAAAACCTGGCTCCCAGTCGAGGACACGTTTCTCTTATGTAATAAAGGTGGTCTTTGGGGCATCACCTAACCTAGACCTTCCCTTGCTGCTTCTCTTTGCTGTTAGGTGTGCCAGTGGTGCAGGGAAACTGTGCATGAGTAGGTGCCAAGAAGAGAGGAGCTGAGTGGGGAAATGGCTCAGAATTTATATTTGTATTTATTCGTTAATGTGGCTTTATTTGTTATTTCTGTGACATTCGTTGTTGCTTTTGTTTTATTTTCCTATACACCACTTAGATATATTTTCATATGTTAAGCAGTACAGAGATTGCCTTAAAAAGCCCTAAATAATAAAGCCCAAGGAGACAGGTGCTGATTCTACAGCACTGCACCAGCAGGAAGTTCTAAGTAAATGGACATGCTTTTGTAAAAAATAATAATAATAAATTCCTGTTTGTGACTCTTTTCTTCTCCACTTTTTCTTAGATGGTTAACCTGCTCTTAAATAAAGGGGCCAATCTGAGCACATGCGACAAGAAGGAGAGACAGCCAATACATTGGGCAGCCTTCCTTGGTATGTTTTTCTCTTCCTTTTGCAGGCCCTCTGATCTTTATCTCTCTCTCTCTCTCTCTCTTGTTTGTGTGAGAGAGAGCGTGTGTGTTGTGATCACACACACAAGAGCAAGAGTGTGTGTTGTAATCATATACATGGATCTTTGAGGAGGAGCTTATATGTAAAAAGATAGAATATTCTGAATACGTGTCCAGCAAAGAATGCAGGATATTGGAGCCAAGACTGGGCATATAAGTCAACCCCCCAAATTGGCAGCTGCCAATTTGGGGGGTCATCTTATACGCCCAGTTGCCTAATACACCGGAATCTACAGTAGGTACTACTGCGGCACTCTGGCTTCCGTCACGGTGTTCTGTTGCACCAGAAGCGGTTTAGCCATGCTTTCCACATGACATGGAAAGCTGTCTGTCTGTGGACAAACACCGGCTCCCTCAGCCTGAAAAGCAAGATGAGTGCCGCACCCCATTTTTGACTGGACTTAACCGCCAGGAGTTCTTTATCTTTGCCTTTTAATGAGAGATAAGCGATGTGCCCTGATTGCTCAGAAAATGTTACATAAAATGCTTTTGGGGTTGCACCACTCCCAGCTTCCCAGTTGCTCCACAATATGGTGGGCCTGAGTCAAACCAAGTAACAGGGTGGCCATTTGCACATAGCTGATAGGAAGTGAGACAAAAGGGAGCACTCATGATTATGGCCAGAAGCAGGAACCCAGTGAAGAGCCAAGGTGGAGGAAGACCATGACTTCAGAGGGCACTCCATGTGAGCAGGAGTCCCAAGTAGGAGCCAACCACTGTACAAACTCAGCTGATGTGGTGGTGCTTCCCAATTCTTAAGGACGGGTTTAACTCTGGGCACCATTTTGAAAGTGGCACATGGGCATTTGTACTCATTGTGCTTGCTTCATTCGCCTCAAGAGTTAGGCCATCGCAATATGCTATGGTGATGAGAATGATGATTGATTGTTGAATCCGCTGCTTAAAGACTACCTTCTGATTCTTTTTCTCCTAATGGAAGGAGTTCTCTTTAGGGGAAGGCTTCTTTTCCTTCAAAGATATCTCCACCCAGAGGGAACCCAGTCACACAAACAGTCATTAAGATACACCAGCAGCTATTAACATACTATCTAGAGCTATTAACACCTCATTAGTCTTTTTTTGCGCTTCAGCTGAGAAAAGAGGGGGGGGAGGGGAGAGCTGCTTTTTTCTACATTAAAGAAGAAAGCTGCATGTTTAATCATCCCTTTTGTACTCTTCCTCCTTTTTTTTTTTTTTGCCAAGCATGTAAAGCTTGAATGTTCACGAGTTAAATGCGCACAGGTTGCAATTTACTCTTTTAGGGCCATAGGTTTGGTTTATGAAATTATATAAAGTAAAACTGTGCTCAAATTAAACTGCCATTATCTTTTTTAAAAACACCCAAACAAAAGGTGTAAGTGAAAGAAGTGGACCGTCAAAGCATAGAAACCTGAAGTAAGTCTAGAGGTTGAGCAGGTAAACATATATGGAAGTGGCAAGTAGGGAAAACATATAGATCACAGTATGCAGCCCTGTCCCTGCATCAGATGCCCTCTGTATCTGCCCATAAGCTGTTAAGCACAGAGCAGCAGAGAAAAGAAGTTTGAAATCTTTCATTGTATGGTAGACACTAAATCTAAAATTCGAATATCCTTGTTTTGGGTGCTTTTTCTATCACCCAGTCCATGGAGGGAGGAGGGAGAAAGATTCCTGATCTAGTGAAATTCCTGGCAGGACAAAGAAATGAAATCTTGCAGAAAACACCACATTTGGCTATCTATAACGTCGTGAATTGGCTCAGACAACCTTTTGAGGCAACAAAATCCACAGCTCGGCAATAACTATTAGCACCAGCCAAAATATCGCAAAAAGCGTGGCAATTTTTGATTCTGTGGATTCAGGAGTGGTTTATCCCTCCTTATAGTCCAATGCTACCTTCATTGGCTTCCAACATAAGGAGCAGATCTGTATGGGAGTGGGAAGCCTTGTTCAAATTGCTGTCTCTCTCTGTGTTTGCCTGTGTTGCCTCTCTGTGTTTGTTATACCTCTCTGTGCTTGTACATTGCCTCCTCCCAGGGCATCTGGAAGTCTTGAAGCTGCTTGTGGCCCGAGGAGCTGACGTTACGTGCAAGGACAAGAAGGGTTACACACTGCTCCACACGGCAGCAGCCAGCGGCCAGATCGAGGTTGTGAAACACCTGCTGAGGCTTGGAGTAGAGGCAAGTGCTGCAAATGTACCAACTCAGTGGGCACTGCTCCTGCTTATTCTGACAGTACTCTTAACAGTGTGTACCTGTACTTTGAAACATGTGCAGGCATAGTTTCAGACAGGTTAGGTGCTGCAGGGGAGGGGATTATTGCAACAATATGGAAAAACCTGGAAGCAGCTTTGTCACACGGATCTTCATCATGAAGTGCATGTAGGTAGCCCCAGTGTTAACAATGCTTCCCCATTGCGATACGAGTTTTCAAGATGCAGGTGTTTAAAAATAAATGTTTGGAAGTAACTGTATGTGGACGCTAACTGCCGTCTTGGTGTTATTTTACCGGTGATTTCTAATGCCTGCTGGATTCTGTCTCCACAACCAGCGCAACAGGCAGGAAAAAGCTGTATGTATGCAAGGGAATGTACTGCTTATCTTTTAATTGAAACCCAAGGTTTTATACCAGCTTCAACAAACTCCCTGCTTATACCTGCTGCTGCTGTTTTTAGCTAGCCGATCTATTTTCCCCAAAAATAAATAAATGAAAAAATAAAAAGTTGAATAAAAAGTTAATGTTAGCAGGCAAGCACAGTAGGTTGGGCTAAGAAGCAAGTGTATACCTGAAGGAGCGTCTCCACCCCCATCGTTCAGCCCGGACACTGAGATCCAGCACTGAGGGCCTTCTGGCGGCTCCCTCATTGCGAGAAGTGAGGTTACAGGGAACCAGACAGAGGGCCTTCTCGGTAGTGGCGCCTGCCCTATGGAATGCCCTCCCTTCAGATGTGAAGGAAATAAGCAGCTATCTTCTCATTAAAAGACATCTGAAGGCAGCCCTGTTTAGGGAAGTTTTTAATATTTAATGCTGTATTGTTTTTAACACTTGATTGGAAGCCGCCCAGAGTGGCTGGGGAAACTCAGCCAGATGGGCGGGGTATAAATAATAAATTGTTGTTGTTGTTGTTGTTGTTGTTGTTGTTGTTGTTGTTGTTGTTATATTTGAAGGAGCTTCTGTGGCCTTGGGCAGCCCAATAATGTAGTTGCTGCTCTTCTTTCTCACCAAGCTCTCTCTGTGCAGCATTGATACAGCACGTTCACATGCTTGCCTTTTCACACTTGTCCTTGTAGATTGACGAACCAAATTTCTTTGGCAACACTGCACTTCACATTGCCTGTTACATGGGCCAGGATGCTGTGGCCAATGAACTGGTCAACTACGGCGCCAATGTCAATCAGCCCGATGAGAAGGGCTTCACCCCCCTGCACTTTGCTGCCGTCTCCACCAACGGAGCCCTGTGCCTGGAACTTCTCGTCAACAACGGAGCTGACGTGAACTTTCAGGTATGAGCCCTCAAGTCAGGATTCGGTCAGGCTTTGAGGGAAGGAGGTGGGGAGTCTCAGCTAGGATGGGAGAACTAAAGGCAAATTTATATTGTAGTTAGTAGGACATGTCCATTTGCTAACTTGCTGTGATGTTTTCAGAGTAAAGAAGGGAAGAGTCCTTTGCACATGGCTGCCATTCACGGACGGTTTACACGCTCTCAAATTCTCATACAAAACGGTAAGCTCTCAGACGCCCGTTGGTATTTATGCTTAATATTTAACAGTCTTCCTTCAGAGTTATTCACTATTCCTTGCAGTCCTTCCCAGTTCTTCCTTATAATTTGCAGAGTAACGTTGTGCCTGTAGACATTTCAGATGTACGTATTTTGTTTCACTTGCAATGGTTTACCTCGTGTATAATTTAAGCAAATTCTTTTCTTACGCTGAGGTCGGCAGTCAAAACCAAAGTCCAGTTTACTGTGAGGAGGTTTAATACAATGAAACCATTACATTGTTCCATAAAAATCAGATCTAACCCCTTGGTTTTCACAGTATTCCTTGAACCACAGAAGCATCAGTTGGTCCACGCTTAACTCATGTCCTTACTGTTCTGAAGTCATGCCCCAAATATAAGTGAGTTATTTAAAGTAAAACGAAGGCATTAGCAGTAGAGCCAAAATGACGGAAAATCATTCCTTGTCAGATCTAGTACAGGAGTTGCCAGCTGGAATTTTGAAGAAGTGCTTTGAGCATTAGTCACAAAATGGCCGCCATTGGAGTGAAACATTACACAAAATGGCTGTCTTGGCATTGTGGCATAACACAAAATGGCTGCCATATAAAAAAGCTTATCTTTCTTTAGTTTTTTCTTTTCCCTTTCTCCCGTTTTCTCTTTCTTTGGGTTTCTCCTATTTTCTTCCTTCTGACTTTGTTCTCTTTTAGACTAACTAGCTTAGAATATATATATAAAGATACTTTGTAATGGGCATGTATTTTTTATATATTTGAATAAGTATATATATGTTGAAGGAGGCATGTTTAGGAGAGGCTGAGCCAGCGCAAACAGGAACTGAGCAGGGAGACCAAGTGGTCTCCTGTGTGTTGGGGATTTTTGAGGGGATATTTACTGATACCTTTTGCGGAGGTATTGATGGGCACACTGATCTAGTACATTTCACTTCCCTTCCTGCCAAGCCAGAGTTGTCCCTTGCTTCTGGTCAGTTTGAAGAACAAATTAAATAATGAATCCTGCTTGCTTTTCTAGGCAGTGAGATTGACTGCGCTGACAAATATGGCAATACCCCCCTCCATGTTGCTGCTAGATACGGCCACGAGCTGCTAATTAGTACTTTGATGACGAATGGTGCTGATACTGCAAGGCAAGGACTTTTTCTTCTTAATGTGGCATCAGTCAGGAGGAAGATACAGTGGGTCACATTTCAGATCACTTGTAATGAATTACGAGTTCGCGTGTACCAAGCCACCGCACTTTTGCACACACATTTTGGATAAAGAGTGGTGGATGGTTGAGTGCTGCTTTCAACCTTTTTCGTGCATGTGTGTATGGAGTAACACCTGCCCTACATTAGTGATTGCAAATTCATCAATTATTTGCTTCATGCAGAGTGAAAATTTTGTACATTTTGTATACTCACCCAGAAATGGGGTTATTTCTGGGACCGCCTCTCCTGGTATGTCCCACAGAGGAATTTCCGGTCTTCAAACGAAAACATCCTGAAGGTCCCAGGCCACAGAGAGGTTAGGCTGGCCTCAACTAGAGCCAGGGCTTTTTCAGCTGTGGCTCTGATCTGGTGGAACACTGTCACAAGAGACTAGGGCCCTGCAGGATTTGACATCTTTCCGCAGGGCCTGCAAGACAGAGCTGTTCCACCAAGCCTTTGGCCAGGGCACAGCCTGACTCCCTCCTTTGGCTATCTTCATAGAACTCTAGCCCAATGGTTGCCATCAATTTGATTTGAATGAATTTTATAATGAAATGATTTTAGAATGTTGTATTATTTTATTGTTGTTAGTTGCCCTGAGCCCGGCTTTGGCTGGATATAAATTTGGCTGGATATAAATAATTTTTATTATTATTATTATTTATTATTATTGTGCTAGCGACACGGAAACTTAGTTCTGTGTTGCTGCTGGCTGTGTTTTCCACCTTGATGTCGGGTGGTGTGTGTGTGTGTTTCTCTCTCTCTCTCTCTCTCTCTCTCTCTCTCACACACACACACACACAATATAATTCTTTCTTTTGGTTTGCCAGGCGTGGGATCCATGACATGTTCCCCTTGCACTTAGCTGTTCTCTTTGGATTCTCAGACTGTTGTCGTAAGCTACTTTCCTCAGGTATGTGGATAGGACACCCCTTGCTTGTCCTCTCACTTCAGGTTTTGGAGTAGGGTTGTGTTCATAGGAAGCCACAGTCCATTCTCCATATGTGCCTGAATTCAGAATAAGCCAGTCAGCTGGGGCTGATGGGAATTGTAGTTCAACAACATCTGGAGTGCCAAGGGTTCCCCACACCTGGTCCAAGGGAGGTTGCTGGGAGGCCGTATTTTTTCGTTGTTTAGGGCAAGGGACAACCCAGAGCTTGTTGAGAAAAATAAGGTTTAGCTTATCTTGCTCTGAGGTAGACAGTGGAGTGAAATTTTCTGATTCCTTCATCTGTGCCAAAATGTGTACCACTCCCCACAGTTTTTTGCATACACATTCTAAGCTCAAATAATACACGAGCTTGCTTACTTTGCATTAAGTTGTCCATTGCACATGTTTTCTTCTTAGCTTAATTACCTTATTTTTCCATTTATAAGGCTAGGTTTTTTTCCTAAAAAATAATGTCAAAAATTAGGGGGTGTCTTATACATGGATAGGGACGCGGGTAGCGCTGTGGGTTAAACCACAGAGCCTAGGACTTGCTGATCTGAAGATCGGCGGTTTGAATCCCCGTGACGGGGTGAGCTCCCGTTGCTCGGTCCCTGCTCCTGCCAACCTAGCAGTTCGAAAGCACATCAAAGTGGAAGTAGATAAATAGGTACCGCTCTGGCAGGAAGGTAAACAGCGTTTCCGTGCGCTGCTCTGGTTCGCCAGAAACGGCTTAGTCATGCTGGCCACATGACCCAGAAGCTGTACGCTGGCTCCCTCGGCCAATAAAACGAGATGAGCGCCACAACCCCAGAGTCGGTCACGACTGGACCTAATGGTCAGGGGTCCTTTACCTTTTATACATGGATAGTGCCAAGGCTGGACTGGCGATTGGTTGTTGCTGCGAAAATAGGGGGCGTCTTATACATAGGGGCATCTTTTTCTCTCCCCCCCCCTTATACATAGGGGCATCTTATAGATGGGAAAATATGGTATATGGGCTTTGAAATCCTACCTGACTTCCTAGATTTAGGTTTGGGTTTATAGAGCTGGTATACTGCTGGTAAGGAACAGTGTGGTAGGAGAAATATAAATCATTGAGGACCACAATGTGCTCTTCACTGTCTGATAAGTAACAAGGCACAGAAGGCCCATCAACTGAACAATTGAGCTCTACACTTGTGAAGGATTATTGAGACATTTTAGAAATCTGAACTCCAGATAATAAACTTCCCATGGAAACGCTGGCCAGAGTCATGGACTTGACCATGAAGCTTAGTTCTTTGCTGTTTTCTGATTCACAGGTCAGTTGTACAGCATCGTCTCTTCACTTAGCAATGAGCATGTGCTGTCTGCAGGCTTTGATATCAATACGCCAGATAACCTCGGGAGGACCTGTCTCCATGCTGCTGCTTCCGGAGGGTGAGTAGTCAGTCAGTTTGTTACTCAGGCAAGATATTCTTCAGAACTGATCTGCATGATTGCGCTGTTTCTTATTCCTATCTCACTGGCTACCTTTGGTTAAGTAAAGAGGAGGAAAGGTTAAAAGACTGGCTTTGTTTATTTCTGTTTAACTAGGACAGATTCAGGTTTCCATTGCCTTGAAGTACTGTACAGCTGTGGTGGTGTACCGTATTTTTCGCCCCATAAGACGCACCGGCCCATAAGACGCACCTATATTTTTTTTGGGGGGGGGGAATAAAGGAAAAAAATTTTATTTCCCCCCCAGGTGCGCTGCGCTACACCAGGAGCTTGGGGCAAGCTGAGCTCAGCGCGCCCCAAGCTTCTGCGTGCCGGCAAGCAGTCCGTGAGGCCTGGGAGAGCCGCGGGGCTCTCCCAGGGCTAGCGGATCGCTGCGCTACACCAGGAGCTTGGGGCGCGCTGAGCTCAGCGCGCCCCAAGCTTCTGCGTGTGCGCAAGCAGTCCGCTAGCCTTGGGAGAGCCGCGGGGCTCTCCCAGGGCTAGCGGACTGCTTGCGCGCCCCTAGAAGCTTGGGGCGCGCTGAGCTCAGCGCGCCCCAAGCTTCTAGGGGCGCGCAAGCAGTCCGCTGCCGCCCCAAGCCTCGCGCACCCGGCAGGAGGTCCCACCTGAAACACCCACTAGTGGGAGGGAGGGACCAGGTTGACAACCCCTTCCCTAGACAGGGATCTCCATCCCAGCTAGAGGATAAGCCACACCCACAAATATATAGCTCTCTTGGGAACTGTGCTCTCAGGACAGCATTTTCCATGGATGTGGAACAGCCACAGTTAGTTAAAATGTGTGCCAGCAAAATTGAAGCTGTTATACTTCCAAAGTGTACAAAAACCTGGATTCAGGTTGACCCTGCATGTAAATACAAAGAAAACCAGTGGGTATCTGTGTGCTTCTTGTCTAGCGGCTACCATTTTGGATATCCAAGCTTTATAAACAATTCACTCTGCAATCAGGCAGACCCAGTACTCTTGGGTCAGTTCTCTCTCTTTTTTAGAGTGCAATCACATTGTTCAAATGTATTCTATTTTTTTATTTGACTTCTCGAGTGGGCACTAGGACACAACCTGGTGGGTGTTGTCTTGGTCCATTTGCTTGAAGAGGCAGAAACAACGACACCCTTGACTTGGAGGGCAGTTTATGTTTTCTGCTCTACTTAAAAATAGGACATACTTTGCTACCATTCCGCTAGCCCTTTAATTTTCTAATCAGTTGGTAAAAAGCTTGAGTGAATTGTGTGCATTTTCTGTTTTAGCAAGCCTACATCCTTGACTGGAAATCGTCCTTGATCTTTTCTGCTATCTCCTTCCTAAGAGATTGCTTCCCCCCTGTGCCTTTAAATCCTACTGAGGCTTCCCACCTTGTAAAATCTCTCTACTTTCTCATTCTAACAGCCTCTTTTGTTTCAATCACATTGTTCATGTGTATTCTATATTTGTTTTTGGCTTCTCTGCAGGAATGTTGAATGTCTTAACTTGCTGTTGAGCAGCGGAGCTGACTTGAGGAGGAGAGATAAGTTTGGAAGGTAAATTAAGAGCACCATGCAGTTTTGCCTTTGGGCAAGGAAAGGCTGTTGTTCAGTGGCATTGAAACCTGCCCAAAGGCTGTGAAGGCCTTGCACTGTGTTAACAGGAGACTGCTTTTATAAGTGTGACTCAGTGCTTATTGCACTGAGGATGAGCGTAAGGTGCTCACTTGCAGAAATGTTTTTGCTCAACCAAAGCTCAGTGCTGCTCTTTTGGGAGCAGCTGAATTAGAAGGAGAGGGATTATACATTTCTTTTCTGTTTGTTAATGCAACACAGCATTCGCAAGAGCCACTCATGCACTGGATGACGTGTCTGCTTTGAAGGTCACAGTTAACGTCCCTCTTTGGTCAGGGACTCATAATCTCAGTCTTTGTTCTCTATCTGTAAAATGGCATTTGCAGAGGAACCCTTAGGAAATGGCTGTGAGGGTGAACGCTCTACGTTACCCGAAGAACTTTTTGTTAATGAGCGATATAAAGTGGGCGTAAATAAAAGACATAGTAGATCAGCTGGGATGCAAAGGACACGTCTGCTGAGGACTAGCTCAGGACAACACAGCAAACTAACCCAGGTTAGATCCATGCAGGACCAAAAGTTGACATATTAACCCAATGGAGCCTACTCTGTTAACAGATTGAGGAAATGGAAACTCTGAACCACATTCATTGCTTACAATGCTAACGTATTAAAAGGTGCTTTGTGTTTAGTAAGTGCTTCAAGTCTCGTTTTCCCCATCCAGGACTCCTTTGCACTATGCAGCCGCTAATGGCAGCTATCAGTGTACGGTGACATTGGTCACTGCCGGAGCCAGTATTAACGAAGCTGACTGTAAAGGCTGCACCCCCTTACATTATGCTGCTGCTTCGGACACTTACAGGAGGTAGGAGAAAGGGCTGGCGGGGGCTGGCGGGCATTTGCCTAAAATGGCAGCAGTCAAGTGCAATTCTTTCACCAGAAAGATCTGTAGTAGATGCAATATTTTTCTTCTCCCTTTCTAGCACTTTTGTGGATAGAAAGTGTATCATTAAAGCCCTCATTAGAAATACAGTGAAAATTAAATAATGAACTGGTGCATTCTGGTGGTTTTTTTAAAAAACAACAACAACAATGATTTAAAATGGCAGGGCTCATCTTTGAGGCTTTTATCTAAGAATCATGGTGCTACCTGCCCAAATGTTTAGACATTAGAAACCAAAGTCAAAAATGGCGATAGAGAATTTATACTTCAGATCTTATTTGGGGTGTGCATGACTTTGCTTTCTGCTGTTGCAGTTGTTTCAGACTTTTCCCTGTCTGTAGAGACTTTAGAACATTTCTCCAAAAATAGTTAAAGTTGAAATTCAACTTGCACTATACCTTCTTGGGCTAGTGAAGTTACTTAAATGGCTACAATCCTTTTCCTACTCTCCTGTGTGATGCCAGGCTGATGAATGATGACTTCTGAAAGGTAGCTCAGGCTTATGGCAACGTCTTTTTTCCAGATCATATTTTGCTTCTATGAATTTCATAGATAAATTCAGTCGGAGCCACTGAGGTCATCAAGCTTGATCTATACTGGCTCTTTGTAACCTGTCCTGATTGACCAATATCATGCACGTTCCCCCCCCCCCCAAATTTATTCTTGCAATGGATTTCCACATGTGGGATTCCTTTGAAAACTGTATGCGGTACTTTGTTACGTGTTCCTGCACAGTCCCTCTTCTACTATGTCTCAGCAAAACTGATCTAGGCTTTCACTCTTGCAGAGCTGAGACTCATTCAGGAAACAGCCATGACACTGACGAGGAGCCACTGAAGGAGTCACGACTGAAGGAGGCAATCTTGTGAGTAGCCCGTCTTAACTTGCCTTAGCATACAGCTTTAGGAGCTCAGCTGCCTCCACACACATGTCATTTACCAACTAGAGTGACAGTTTGAATTTATCACCTCACTGCCAGTTTTTAAGTGACTGATTGGGCTTGGGCACTGGCCATTGTTAGGGGGTTCTGTCCTATTATTGTGACTTAAATCAATCAGCAGTTGGGCTTTTACCAAATCAGCGTGGGACACAGTCTCTCCAGGTTTTCTTTGCTCCTCCAGCCTCATCTTTAAAATGCACTCCAAACCTTTTCAAAATAAAAGATGCTTTGACTTTTGTTCATCTCCCCCCCTTTTCATTATTGAAACTGAACTTGAGTGGATTTTTATAAAGTGCACATACATCAGTTTAACATGGAGAGGGGAGTTCAGTAACTGCTTCTAAATCTTACATGTGTCATACTTGCATTGGGAAGTGCTTGTGATGCAGGGAAGAACAGTGGAGTTTCTTTCTACCAACTAGGGCTGCCATATTTCAAAAAGCGAAAATCCAAACACAAAAGTTGGTTGTTGCTTTTTTGAAGATGTATTTGAGCTGCCAACATACGTGCCATACAAGTTGGGTTGAAAGCAATGTTTTACACAGGGCTGCAGCTGTTCTTATTCTGTCAAACTCTGTGAATGAGGGGAATCTCCTTTCTTCTTTGAGAGTTGTGGCTCCTGCAGTACAGTTGCGAGACATTTTAATAAGAAACCACGGCAAAGGCTGTTTGAGCAGCAACTTTTAGGTCTTTCACATGCAACTGCTTCAAGGCATCTGACCTAATCTACTCACATCTGCTCCAGTTGTTTAGAGTTCTTGTTGGATAATGGTGCTGACCCCTCTCTCCGGGACAAGCAGGGATACACCGCTGTCCATTACGCAGCTGCCTATGGCAACAGACAGAACCTTGAGTTGGTAAGCTCGAATTGGGATTGGAAGAACTGGGTTGTGATTTTGGAGGGGAGACTGAGGAATGAATGTTTCTGTGGAAGTTTGGAAGAGCCATACTCTGGGGTGCAGCCTTCATTTGTATTCACAGTCAACTTGATGAAATAGGCTCTCTTGTTGAGTACCTTGTTATTGTGCACCTGGTCGCTTTGATGGAATTGAGAGCTGTTCTGAATAGAAACTGGTCATGTTCCCACTAAGCCAGGGTTTGCAACTTGTTAACCATGATGTGCATGAGCAGTGTATTGGTGCATGCAGCTCAGGTGCCCAGATTTCATTCCTCCCTTTGTTCAGGTAGGTGCAACAAACCAGAAGTCTTGGCTTAGCCTGACAACCTGCCTTTTTTGGTTTCTTTTCTGCCTAAAACAAGCCATGATACAAAGCCAGGGTTTGTTTTTGGCTTTCCAATTTCCACGAATTGTTGGTTCTGATATCAAAGTAAGCCAAGGTTCATGGTTTGTTGCTCCCAGTTGGACAAAAGGAGGAGCGAAATGGTAGCGCTTGAGTTGCAGGCATTAGCATTTAACTCATTAACATTATGGGTTAAACATGCAACGTACCTTGACTTAGTGTTAGGTGCTAAAGCAGCCGTTGTGTGCATATGTTGTGATAGAACATCAGATGCTATATAAGCTTTGAGGATCTAATCAATCCTCTCCAGTAGCACAAGCAGGCTGTTTACATGGAAACCAGTTTTAGCAGGGAGCTGCATATGTCTAGGTCCAGGGTGGAGGGCATGGCAGGAGTTTTGGCAACTCAGCTGTTGCCTTAAAACCTCTCTTGAATGGTTAGATGGATATCAGTTTTGCTTAGGATCTGAGTAATAGCTTTGCACAATCAGTGTATGAGAACAATGTGATCTTTCTCGCTGACGTGTGTGTGTGTGTGTGTGTTTGCAGAAAATGTTAATGCCCCAAATGGCTTTTATGAAATAGACAAAGTAATATCTATCAATAAATTGTGGCTGATCCAAGCCCCCAAACAGCATAAAACAGTGCCTATAAAAATAAAGGCAGCAGCAACATAATAATTTGAGCAGCAAAGAAATAAGTAAACACAGTCAAGAGTCCACCGGAGAACCAACAAATTAGCACACATCTTGCTCTATAAAATGCACAGAGTTAAAAATGGTCTTAGGTCACATCAATAAAAATAGTGATTTCCAATGGACACTAATCTGGTATTACAATGACTACCCATTCTGTGTACTTACAGTGGGGGAAACCACTTAACTGCATTTCATATATTAAAATGTGTGAAATACTTTTTTTAGCCAGAGTTTAGTCTCGGCATAAGAATTCTTAATGCCTCAAGGTGCCTTAACAAAGATAGCAAAGTAAAACAGTGGTGCCTCGCAAGACGAAATTAATCCATTCCGCGAGTCTCTTCGTCTAGCAATTTTTTCGTCTTGCGAAGCATGGCTATTAGCGGCTTAGCGGCTATTAACGGCTTAGCGGCTTTAAGAAAAAGGAAACAAACTCGCAAGAACTCGCAAGACGTTTTCTCTTGCGAGGCATTCGTCTTGCGAGGTACCACTGTACTGTTACCGTTGTGCTACTGAGATACACTTGGAAAGTGTATTGGCATTCCAATTTTGAGTTTTAAGCATTTGAGCATATGATTGCGGTTGTCTAGGTTGCACTTCTAGACTCAACAGCCCATCAAGCTTTTTTTCTGCTTGGTAGTCCTGCGAATGCATTTGGGGGTTGGTGGAATGCTAATTTCCTGCCTGGGGAAGCTAAAGACTGCTGGCATCATTGCTGCTGCGGGTTCTGGAGGCTAGAAGAGTTAAAGCATTTGAATGGACGTGAATGGACATTGTGCCTTTTTGGTTTGTAGCTCCTGGAAATGTCTTTTAACTGCCTGGACGATGTGGAAAGCACCATTCCAGTCAGCCCTTTGCACTTAGCTGTAAGTATATCTGTCATAAATCTGGCTTTGCAAGGTTGTGGGCTGTGTCTTGGACTGTAAAAAAACAGCAGCTTGTACAGTGAAAGTGAATGCTAAAATCTAGGCAAACGCCAGCAAGTTGGTTGGTTTTAGGCTCAGTCACACTTACTAGGGAGTGAGTCCCATTGAAATAATTATTTATTTACTGCTGCTTGGTGGGTTTTTTAAAAAATTATTTTAATTTGAGTGTCTGGACGCGGTTGGAGGATGGATGGCGGCTAACAGATTGAGGTTGAATCCTGACAAGACAGAAGTACTGTTTTTGGGGGACAGGAGGCGGGCAGGTGTGGAGGATTCCCTGGTCCTGAATGGGGTAACTGTGCCCCTGAAGGACCAGGTGCGCAGCCTGGGAGTCATTTTGGACTCACAGCTGTCCATGGAGGCACAGGTCAAATCTGTGTCCAGGGCAGCTGTTTACCAGCTCCATCTGGTACGTAGGCTGAGACCCTATCTGCCTGCGGACTGTCTCGCCAGAGTGGTGCATGCTCTGGTTATCTCCCGCTTGGACTACTGCAATGCACTCTACGTGGGGCTACCTTTGAAGGTGACTCGGAAACTACAACTAATCCAGAATGCGGCAGCTAGACTGGTGACTGGGAGCGGCCGCCGAGACCATATAACACCGGTCTTGAAAGACCTGCATTGGCTCCCAGTACGTTTCCGAGCACAATTCAAAATGTTGGTGCTGACCTTTAAAGCCCTAAACGGCCTCGGTCCTGTATACCTGAAGGAGCGTCTCCACCCCCATCATTCTGCCCGGACGCTGAGGTCCAGCGCCGAGGGCCTTCTGGCGGTTCCCTCATTGCGAGAAGTAAAGCTACAGGGAACCAGGCAGAGGGCCTTCTCGGTAGTGGCGCCCGCCCTGTGGAACGCCCTTCCAACAGATGTCAAAGCGATAAACAACTACCTGACATTCAGGAGACATCTTAAGGCAGCCCTGTTCAGGGAAGTTTTTAACGTGTGATATTTTATTGTATTTTTGGTTTTTATGGAAGCCGCCCAGAGTGGCTGGGGAGGCCCAGCCAGATGGGCGGGGTATAAATAATAAATTATTATTATTATTATTATTATTATTATTATTATTATTATTATTATTATTATTATTATTATTATTATTATTATTTTAAAAAAGTAATCATGCTTGGGATTGCACGGCATGTACCGTAGTCAAAAAGAGGCAAGCGGTGCAAAATGAACTAAAGACTGATCTTGCTTCCAGGCCTATAATGGTCACTGTGAAGCCCTGAAGACACTTGCCGAGACCCTGGTGAACTTGGACGTGCGGGACCACAAAGGGCGGACGGCTTTGTATCTTGCCACGGAGAGGGGCTCCACGGAGTGCGTGGAGGTGCTCACCAGCCATGGTGCTTCTGCTCTTGTGAAGGAGAAAAAGAAGAAGTGGACTCCCCTACATGCTGCAGGTGAGGGCATGACATTTCCTCGGATGCTTGCTTTTCATGACTGCTGTCGCAAACAAACCTTGAGCACACAGTAGGTTTTTGCGGAAATGGCAGTTTGAGAAACGATTAGAAAAAGGGAAGTTGTGTACATAGTACTATTCCCCCCCCTAGTTCTTCCTCTTACATTTCTTACAGCTGCCTATGGGAACACCGATTCCCTACATCTTCTCATTGACAGTGGGGAGAGAGTCGACATCACAGATGTCATGGACATCCATGGACAGTGAGTTTTTCCATTGGCTTATATATGTTCATCGTTCTGCGTGTTTGGGCTGGAAGTCCTTCCTTCTGTTCCTGATAAGTTCTTTTCGCTCCTCAGGGGTCCCAAACGGTTATACGAATAAATTCTAATTAGAGGCGTACCTTGGAAATCGAACGGAACCCGTTCCAGAAGTCCATTTGACTTCCAAAATGTTCGAAGACCAAAGCGCGGCTTCTGATTGGCTGCAGGAAGCTCCTGCAGCCAATCGGAAGCCCCAGAAGTCCCCTTGGATGTTCGGCTTCCAAAAATAGTTTGCAAACTGGAACAGTCACTTCCAGGTTTGAGGTGTTCGGGAGCCAAACGTTCGGGAACTAAGCTGTTCGGCTTCCAAGGTACCACTGTATAGGAGCTTCCCCTCCTTTGTGCAAAGCCATGAAACAGCAGCTTTCTCGTAGTAACTTACCCACCAAGGCCTCACCTCTGCCGCTTTTATGTTCCTCCTTCTCCAATAGCTGAGAATAGCACTATGGATCCTGATGGCTCCTTCTCCTTGATTTGCAACAAAAGTCCTAAAAGACACCTAGCCCCACTCCTGGCTTTGCAGCAGCCCTTGCTCTGACTGTTATTTCTGTTTAGAACCCTACTTGGAATTGAAGGCAGCCCTGATTCTGATTTTTCTCATTCTAATTGTTGGGGTGCTGCCTCTGCACCTTTCCTTATCAGTGGAAGACCCTTAGGCCTCTAAAACGGGGCTGAGCCAAATGTTGCTATGCCTGAGCCATTATTTCTTGCCTCCCAGAACCCCGTTGATGTTGGCGATCATGAACGGCCATGTGGATTGTGTCCACCTCTTACTTGAGAAGGGATCCACAGTGGATGCAGCAGACAGGAGAGGCAGGACTGCACTGCACCGGGGGGTGAGTAGAAAAAGCTGCTACTGCATTCACAGGCTATAGTAACATAGCCTTGCAGCGAGCACTACATGTGCTTGGCTGCACAAGGGAAGGAGAACCAGTGGCCTTTATGGTGTTTCTGGAATCCAGCTCCCATCATCCCCAAGCCAGCCTGAACAGTGACTGGGGATGATGGGAGATGTAACCCAACATCCTCCATAGGGCCGCCATCTCCCCCTTCCTGCCCTAAGTTGTCCTTCAATAACTTACATTGAAAACCAAATTAGAGACTTCATCACAGAACATCCCAAAACTTCAGCCAGTCAGAACGCACTGGCTCATCACAGTGGCCGGATGATACTGAAAGGTACCGTATTTTTGGCTCTATAAGACTCACTTTTTCCCTCCTAAAAAGTAAGGGGAAATGTGTGCGTCTTATGGAGCGAACGCAGGCTGCGCAGCTATCACAGAAGCCAGAACAGCAAGAGGGATTCCTGTTTTCACTGCGCAGCGATCCCTCTTGCTATTCTGGCTTCTGAGAGTCAGAATATTTTTTTCCTTGTTTTCCTCCCAAAACTTGTGGTCTGGTGCGTCTTACAGAGCGAAAAATACGGTATATCCTAGACCAGGGGTGTCCAAACTTTTTTCAAAGAGAGCCAGATTTGATGAACATACGTGATTGATTGAAGTTGTTGAGCTCTGCTTGCAATTTTACCCCAAAGTTCTTGGTTTTTTGTGATTGAAGATGTTGAGCTTTTCTTAGGATTTTACACCAGCAAATAAACTGCCACAGGGGCTGGATTAGGCCCCCGGACCAGACTTTGGACATGCCTGTCCTAAACTGTTGGCAAAGAACTTCATGTGCCAGACAGAAGCAATTCAATGCACTTTGGTTTGGGAAGTGAGGTTAGAACAGGATGAGAGAGAAAAAGGAGAAATATTTTTCAGTTGTTTACGGACTCAGGATTTGCTCTAGTAAATAATGGGTTATGGGCTGGTGGTATCAATTTACAATGTCATTAAAAACCGTTATAAGTAACAATTGACTGCTGTGTCTGCCTTTGCCATGTCGTAAGCAGATGTCCTGCTGGTTTCAACGTGCCACCAAAGAGAAGCGCCCCTTTGCTATCCTGGCACTGCCAAGATTCCTTTATAGTAACCCAGCGTTATCAGTATTTGGCTTGGGCACATTCTTTCATCATTCACTGTTCTTTGCTCACTCCCAGGCTGTGACTGGCTGTGAAGACTGCCTTGCAGCACTGCTGGACCATGATGCCTTTGTATTGTGTCGGGATTTCAAGGGCCGGACCCCGATCCATTTTGCCTCGGTGTGTGGGCATTCCGAAATCCTGAAGACCTTGCTGCAGGCAGCGCTCTCTACTGACCCTCTGGACTCTGTGGTGGACTATAGTGGCTACTCACCAATGCACTGGGCTTCTTACAGCGGTACGAGTTATGCCTGATTCTGAGTGTTCTTTTCCTGTGCCAAGGCAGAGAACCAGTCCAACCGGGGTTCTGTTCAGTAGGGCCACTAATAGGATACTCAGCATGTAGCAGGTACACAGCTCTCTACATATTCTGAGTACAGAACTTGGTTCTGCAGATAACACCCCTCTGAGAGACGCATTCCCCTGCTGGAAGTGTATGTCAGTCTGTTGCAGCCTGGCTCATTAAAGCAAGCTGCAGAAACTCATAGTCACCACCTTCCCAGTTTATGGCTGTTTTGTTGATCTGGGAGACGGCCCAAAGGGTCTTTTCAAGTCCTTGGACAAAGGCACCTCTTGATTCTGCTCATCATAATTTCATAGTTGTTGAAGGTCATTTGATAATGCCTTCTGCCTCTTTTCTCCCTTTGCCAGGGCATGAAGATTGTCTTGAATTGTTACTTGAACACAATCCATTTGCATACCTAGAAGGAAACCCCTTTACTCCATTGCACTGTGCGGTGTAAGTCTCAATTGGTCCTTTGGAGGGTGGGACGGGGTGTGGAAGCAAAGACCAAAGTGGATGTTTGCTTTTGTGATGAGTGGCTGGACTTCTGTGTTTCTAAATAAACTATCTCAAAAGATGTACCTTAGGCCTGGAGCATTTTAAATACAGTGGTGCCTCGCAAGACGAAAAGAATCCGTTCTGTGATTCTCTTCGTCTAGCGGTTTTTTGGTCTTGCGAAGCAAGCCCATTGAAGGATTAGCGGATTAGCGCTTTTAGCGGCTTATCTGCTGATCAGATCAGCTGATAAGCGGCTTAGCGGCTTAGAAAGGGGGGGGAGGGGGAAAAACCAGCAGGAACTCGCAAGACATTGTTGTCTTGCGAAGCAAACCCATAGGAAATTCGTTTTGCGAAGCACCTCCAAAACGGAAAACTCTTTCGTCTAGCGAGTTTTCCGTCTTACGAGGCATTCGTCTTGCGGGGCACCACTGTAATAAGCGATTAGTGCAAGAGACCCTGTTGTTACATATAGTACATTCTTAATGAGCCTCCATCACAGATAAACATCTAGCCCTGCAGTTTGCCGTGGCTTCTCCCAGACTGCGTAGCATCTCATGAAGTGCTGATTGTTTTTTGCTAGAGATCCTTAGCCCCCTCTTATAACTATAGTTTCCCTGCCTGGGTGCCATCACAGGCAAGCCAGTTTCAAACCTGTTTAAATTTGGAGCATATTCACACCCTAAATGTTATATTCTAGTTAGAGCAATCTTGACTTGATGTTTTTCTGTGGATGCAATCTTCATGGGAACCACTAGAGGGCACATCTAACCTGCAGAACTCTTCCTTCACCACAAGCAAAATGATGAGTCAGTTTTAGCAGTTTTCTCCCAGAATGTGCAAGCTTTACAAGGAGTGGGTAGCAGGACCGAATAGCAGACTGCTCTGCTGACCTAGTTCTTAGCTCTTACTTAGTTCGTTCTACCAGAGAAGAGAGTTGAGGTCAGGATACCAAAGTTGTACCCCTAGTTTTGATAGTGTGAACACCTAGAAGGGGTCATTGTCCCCAAGTATTGTGGTCTCTCTGGATTGATTGATTTACCGTTCTAGTCCACCCTAACCTAACAGCTCAGAAATATGATGCAACCACATTAAAATATTATCAAGTCTCCATTACATCTAGCTTAGCCTTGACCTCTGAAAGCAACCCAAACCAGTAGGTCTTGAAGTGGTTTTGAACAAGGTCCAGGTTTGCATTGGAAGAGTTTCCAGGGACAGGTAGTTCCATAGCTGACAGAAGTCACTGAGAATACTTTATTTGTGTTTTAAAGTTTTTTGTGTGTTTTTACGGAAGGAAGATTGGCAAAAAATAATAATTCCTTGTACATTTCAAGTTATAAACAGCATTGGAAAATAAAAGATCAGCAAAGATTACAATTCCAGAGCAGTGTCTTCCTTGTTTTTCAGTGGCTGTCTCCAAGGCTACCTTTATAAAACTGCTTTATACCAATTCTGTTGGTTAATCTGTCACAGTCACTTCTGACTGCCGCTGGCTCTCTAGGGCTGGGGAACCTGTGGGCTCTCTGCAAGTCCCATCATCCCTGCCCATCGACCATGCTACCTGGGGTTGCTGGGAGCTGGAGTCCTACAACACTTGGAGGGCCCTAGTGTCTCAAGGGGAGGCCTTTTCCTGCCTGAAGTTCTTTTTAAGCAGAGATGCCACAGATTGAAGCTAGGATCTCCTGCATATGAAGCATGTAATTTGCCACTGAGCAATAGATGTCCCCATACATGCCGCATTCTGAGCTCCCTTCCCTTTCGACGAACTGCAGAAGAAGATAAATCCAAGCCACGTTAGCTCATTTGCTTCTCCCATTTTCTTCCTTCTGCAGAATTAACAACCAGGATGGCACTTCTGAGATGCTTGTGGAAGCATTGGGTGCCAAGATTGTTAATAGCAGAGATGCCAAAGGAAGGTGAGTGAGTGTGCAGCCTTGTTGATTGTCGTTGGTAGACATTCTAGGTATACGGTCCCCTCTGAAACTCAACAGTCATCAATGCCTAGGCCATTGCTAGGATAGGAAACTTTGCTTCAAGAATTGACAAAGATGCTGGAGGAGTTGTTAACAGGGTGCAGACGAGGAGTCCCTCAGATTAGCAATGTCAGGTGATGCTAAACTGAAGCCTAAGGTAAAGGTAAAGGGACCCCTGACAATTAGGTCCAGTCGTGGCCGACTCTGGGGTTGCGGCGCTCATCTCGCTTAACTGGCCGAGGGAGCCGGCGTACAGCTTCCGAGTCATGTGGCCAGCATGACTAAGCCGCTTCTGGCGAACCAGAGCAGTACACAGAAATGCCATTTACCTTCCCACCGGAGTGGTACCTATTTAGCTACTTGCACTGGTGTGCTTTCGAACTGCTAGGTTGGCAGGAGCAGGGACTGAGCAACGGGAGCTCACCCCTTCATGGGAATTCGAACCACTGACCTTCTGACCGGCAAGTCCTAGGCTCTGTGGTTTAACCCACAGCGCCACCTAGTTACTACTAATCTGGTTCAGTTCTCTACATTGCTGCCAGTTTCTTAGGGTGGAAACAGACATTATGGTGGTCATAAAAAAAACTCTGGCCTTGCATTTCCTCCTCCGCCGTTTCACCAGAAAAGTGGTGTTATTTAACCAACAGCCAGTTAAGCGGAATGAGGGCAGGATAACCTGAGTGTGATGGTTTCACATAATAACACCTGCAGCATGTTTTTGAGCAAAGAGGAGGTGCACAGCTTCTAAAGAGTGAAAGATGATGCTTACTTAGCAATGTTCACAAAACGGCACATGCTGGGAAAAGTTGCATTGTTGCTCACTTGATGATGTGACAGGCACTGCTCAAGCTATCCCTGTGAGATTTGGGCAGCTACATTTCACACAGCACTAAAAATTGCAATGCATATGTTAGTTGGGGTGGGGGTTTGCTTTCCTAGTGGCAAAATTCTGCTGTGTTAGTGCTGGGGAAATGGGACATCCCTGTGGTAGAAAAGCTACCCTGGGGAAATATTAATTTAATAAGTTAATTCAATAATGATGATATCAGGGTCTTTAAAAGGAGTATTAGCTGCGCTCTTGATTGAGTGAAGAAACAATATTCTGAAGAGGTGTTAATTCAACAGGAATAAAGGTGGAATTTGGAAGAATGCCAGGGTCTATGCTTGTTAAAGGCATTTGGTTTTTTCCCATTCCAGGACCCCCCTTCACGCTGCTGCCTTTGCAGACAACATCCATGGTTTACAACTGCTTTTGCGCCACCAGGCTGAGGTAGACGTGACTGACCAACTGGGAAGGACCGCTCTTATGATGGCTGCTGAGAATGGCCAGACCGCAGCAGTTGGTGAGTAGAGAACCCATTACATTTATGCCTCCCTCCCCCTTTTTACTTTTTACTGAAGTATGTCACAGTTTGCACCAACTCTCACTTGGCATCGCCACCTATTTTCAGAGTTTCTGCTGTACAGAGCAAAAGCGGATCTAACTGTGCTGGATGTCAACAAGAACACAGCTCTTCACCTGGCCTGCAGCAAGGTAAATATCCAGGGAGGACCTGCAAGCGGTATTCCCCCACTCCTTGCACCACCCACCTGTCAATCACCTAATTTCAGGTGATTCAACTTCAATGGAATAATTAGTGCATTCATATTTGAAAGGAAAAACCGGGAGCATGTCCTAAGGGCATTCCAGATTCTTTCTTAATTAAGCAATTTTGGAATTTATTGCCTTTCTCGGTTGCTGCAGGGCAGTTAAAAAAAAAAGACAATTAACTGTACCAGAGGCTGGAAAGGAAGAGCCAGAAGCACTTACTGCGTGCTCAGAATTCTTCCTTTCCTCATGGGTTTATGTGTCCTGCACTTTTTTATTTCTTATGTTTCTATGCTGCTTTTCATTCAAATGACATAATGGAGCATAACAGAACATCGCAAATGCAGCATAAATCATATAGAATAATTAAAAAATCATCAGTAAAACAATAACAATCTATAAAACACTATTTTAAAAAGCATCTAAAATAAAAAGCTGAACAGCACAGCTACAACAAAGGTTACTCCTTCCCATTTACAAGCTTGCTCTAATTATAACTACCATAATTTCGTCGATTTGCACAACATAGCAAGCCGTACTTAGATGGAATTTGTGCATGGAGATTGGGGAAGGGGGTGTAGCTTAAGAAAGGCACCTGCCTTCCAAACGAATCATTCCTTTAAAGAAATTATCTTTTCTTTCCAGGGTCATGAAAAGTGTGCCTTGTTGATTCTGGGGGAAACCCAAGACCTTGGCCTTATCAATGCAACTAACAGTGCTCTGCAGATGTGAGTATTTGTGCAGCTGGTGGAAACGAGAGACTGTTTGGTTCCCCCTGCCTTTCCTTGTTTTCCTTCTTACCAAGTACATTCCTAGCAATGAGACAAGGGTAGGCATCTGGTTAGTCGGCCCTAAAAAAAAAAAAAAGTCTTCTGCGTTTGGACGGGCGCTCTACATCTGTGAGTAGACATGGAAAAAGAAAAGCAATTATTTTGATGCTCCTGGTCTTAAAGATTTTCACAGCCAGGAATGTGGGTGGTGTGATCTTATGCCTCACCCATCTTCTTTTGAGATACTCGGTGTATGAGCTTTCTTGTATGAAAAGGGGAGGCTAAGCTAGCTGAGAAATCAGAACTCTTGTTACGTAACTCCTCAGTGTTGGGGAACTAAGAGATCTTCTGTTGGACGTTTGTCACGGAGCCCTATTATCAGGGTCTGAATAACCTCAGCACACTAAGCCTTGGAAGTCTTCTGCTTGGTTGTATTTATTTCTTTAAAAAATTCTTTACTACCCTTGCAATCATTAGGAGCTCAAGCCAATTAATAGTAATATAAAAATCAGGTGGGTGTGCTTGTTGCGTAAGATAACAAAGATAACTATACAGATAGAAAGTTACATATACAAAAGTAATACTAATACAGTGGTGCCTCGCAAGACGAAATTAATCCGTTCCGCGAGTCTCTTCGTCTTGCGGTTTTTTCGTCTTGCGAAGCACGGCTATTAGCGGCTATTAACGGCTTAGCGGCTTTAAGAAAAAGGAAACAAACTCGCAAGACGTTTCGTCTTGCGAAGCAAGCCCATAGGGAAAGTCGTCTTGCGGAACGACTCAAAAAACGGAAAACTCTTTCGTCTAGCGAGTTTTTCGTCTTGCGAGGCATTCGTCTTGCGGGGCACCACTGTATACTGCATTATGGTGTCTAGTATCAAAAATCTGAAAGGCTTGATGAGAAATTTTTAAACTTTGAGTCTAAAACAGTGATGGATTGCAGCCTGGTGGACCTCACTTGGATAGTAGGTCCCTCTGCTGCATCACCACCAATTCTGTGAAAAAGATTCTGTTTACAAATTCCCAGAGCAAAATTTCCCACAGAAGTGTAATCCAGAATCGTATTTTCCCTAAAGAATGAAAGGTGGGTAGGGGGCTCTTAATGCCATATGCTTTTGAAAACTATTGGAATGAACACATTGCAAAAAGCAATTTGAAAAGCCTTTCCAACTTTCACAGAACATACTGCAGGATGAACTACAGATCTCTTTGACCCACAGAATTAAATGTTTACATCAGGCATAGGCAAACTCCGGCCCTCCAGATGTTTGGGACTACAATTCCCATCATCCCTGACCACTGGTCCTGTTAGCTAGGGATGATGGGGATTGTAGTCCAAAACATCTGGAGGGCCGGAGTTATTGGTAAAACCTATTTGGTGTTTCACAACTTTCTGACCAGTTGCAGGAGCTTAGCCAGACCTAGTAGAGTACACGCAGAATCCACGGAAGCAATTGGCGACTTGGCTGCAGACAGGATAGACGAAGCAGGAACCAGGAACTTGTAGTTAGGTGTTTATTATATACAGTGGACTATTTACAGGAACAAAACACAGATCTTTTGCTAGCTCTCTCTGACGCGACTCACAACTCCTCCACTGATACAGAACTCTGAACACTGAAATACTGAACTAACACATTCCAGTTAGTAGGCCATTAATTACAGTGGTACCTCGCAAGACGAACGCCTCGCAAGACGGAAAACCCGCTAGACGAAAGGGTTTTCCGTTTTGGAGGCGCTTTGCAAGACGAATTTCCCTATGGGCTTGCTTCGCAAGACGACAGCCCATAGGGAAATATCCGGGACAGCGGGGAAGCGCAGCGCGTCTTCCCCACTGTCCTCGGACCTCCTCCGAAGCCGGGCGGGGGGGCGGGAACACCTGCCCCCGCCGCCCCGCTTCGGAACGCTGCTCCGAAGCCGGGCGGGGGGGCGGGAACACCTTCTGAAGGAGGGCGGGGGGCGAAAGTCTTTGTCCCCCCTGCCTGCCTTCCCAGGGGCTTTTACATCGCCCCGGACAGCGGAGAGGTCCTCCGCTGTCCCGGGGCGATTTTAAAATGCCGCCCGCCAGCATTTTAAGTTCGCCCGGACAGCGGAGAAGTCCTCCGCTGTCCCGGGGTTTTTTAAAATGCTGGGGGTGGGAAGAAAAGCCCTTGTTCCCCCCCCCCAGCCTTCAGAAGAGGTCGGGGGACAGACTGTCCCCGGACCTGGTCTGAAGGCGGTTTCCCTAGGAACGCATTAATTGATTTTCAATGCATTCCTATGGGAAACCGTGCATCGCAAGACGAAAAACCCGCAAGACGAAGAGACTTGCGGAACGAATTAATTTCGTCTTGCGAGGCACCACTGTATCACTCCCTTTAGAGAGCTTGACCAATCAGGGAGCGGCCTCCATGTCTGTTATCACCAGGCAGACTAACTCCTTCAGATTGCCTTCTGGCTGTCTGCCAAACCTTAATTGACTGTGTGAGTAGCTGCACGTACACAGTTTCCCAACAAGAGTTTTACGTGAAAATCCTCTGATACATTCCTCTCTTGGAACACGAGTCAGATAAACTTTGTGAATGCCCTCATTTCCAAGAGACGCATTTCTCACTTCCTCTCCCAAGCTTCGTCCAGTAATGCCTTTCCTTTTCTCTTCCTGCCATTCACAGGCCGCTCCACATTGCAGCCCGGAATGGACTGGCCTCTGTGGTTCAGGCTCTGCTAAGCAGAGGTGCCACTGTGCTTGCTGTGGATGAAGAAGGTGCGTATTTTCACACCTGGAAGCCCTTCCGGATGAGCGGGGTCAGATGCTCATGTATATATGTTGGCAAAATCTGTTGAGTCTACATGGGCAGGCTGGTTGGAGGGGGGTGTTCATGTTTACACACGTTCTGTATTTTTCTTTGAAATGGTGTGAGACCATCTCCTTCCTGTTCCCTTTCCATTCACTCCAGATGTCATGCTCTTAATCTGTTGGCTGGTGGGTTGGTGGTGTTTGTGTGACACAACACAGTGCAGCTGAACCAGGAATGTATGGCTTTTCAATTATTTTTTTAACACTTTCATTGCTGGAGGAAGGTAGCCCTTGATAGAATTTGAGCAATCACCGAGTTCCATAGGATTACGCCGATGGCGCTCTAAAAATGGTTATCAAAGCAGGATGATGAAATTTCAGAAGTTTGATGTACAGTGGTACCTTGGTTCTCAAACTTAATCCGTTCCGGAAGTCCGTTCCGAAACCAAAGCGTTCCAAAACCGAGGCACGTTTTCCCTTAGAAAGTAATGCAAAACGGAGTCATTCATTCCAGACTTTTAAACACAACCCCTTTAACATGAATTTTGCTATCTAAGGAAACCATTGATCCATAAAATTAAAGCAATAGTCAATGTACTGTACTACAAAATAAATAAGACAGTATTGTAGATGATTTAAAAATTAAATTATTATTTTTTCCTTACCTGCACTGATGATGGTCATTGTTTGTTTGGATCAATCGATCAGTAGCTTCACTGGGTTCCACACAATCACAAAAACAAATTAACCGAAAATGCCTCAAAAACAAAAACGCAAAAACAAAAGCACCAAACTTAATTCATTCCGGAAGTCTGTTCGACTTCTGAAATGTTTGAAAAACAAGGCGCAGCTTCTTATTGGTCCTGGTGCCCAAGAAGCAATAGCCGACATCCGTATTGGACATTTGGCTCTGAAAAACGTTCAAAAACCAGAACACTTACTTCTGGGTTTTCGGCGTTTGGGAACCAAGGCGTTTGAGAACCAAGTTACCCCTGTATTCCATTGGTTCAAAGAATCCCTTGACACTTGTGCTCTGTTGCAGGTGGTTGGTGGGGTAGGAAAAGTGAGCTTCAACCACTGAGGATGCGCAACAACCAGAA
The DNA here is from genome assembly GCF_964188305.1 of Podarcis bocagei. Classification (NCBI taxonomy): domain Eukaryota; kingdom Metazoa; phylum Chordata; class Lepidosauria; order Squamata; family Lacertidae; genus Podarcis; species Podarcis bocagei. The sequence continues at coordinate 119,203,520 of NC_138126.1, read as the reverse complement.
CGTAACATTTCCTCTCAGGATCTTAGAGAAATGGTGGCCATCTGTAGGGAGTTCCTGTGCTCTGTCTGAATGTATCTCTTAAGCAGGAGTTGTGTATACAAAGGGGGCATGGAAATGTATCCACAGAGTATGATCTCTTGAGTGGGTCAGGTCACGGACTGAGTTTTACCACTCCTTTTTACATACATACACGCAGAGAGAGAGAGGAGTGCAGAGAGTTGCTGTGCAGGTGTTGGCCGGATAGCACAAAGAGTAGTTTACAAGGAGCTTTCACATAGTCAGTGTTCAGAGTGGTGATAACACGACTTACCTGTAGCACTAGTGCAGTTACGCCACTTACCGTATTTTTTGCTCTATAAGACACACTTTTTCCCTCCTAAAAAGTAAGGGGAAATGTGTATGTGTCTTATGGAGTGAATGCAGGCTGCGCAGCTATCCCAGAAGCCAGAACAGCAAGAGGGATTGCTGCTTTCACTGCGCAGCGATCCCTCTTGCACCTCTGGCTTCTGAGATTCAGAATATTTTCTTTCTTGTTTTCCTCCTCCAAAAACTAGGTGCGTCTTGTGGTCTGGTGCGTCTTATAGAGTGAAAAATACGGTATTTTATGCTGAGGGTCAGGGAGGGGAAGAGCCAGTTTTTATAAAAGGAAACAGCAGCCAGTTCATGATAAAATAACTGATGTTATGTGCTGTACAGGTTGTCCAATCCTTCTTGGAAAAGATGCTTTGGGGGGCGGGTTGCCCAAGAATGGGGGGTTATTATTTTTTAGGGGACTGAGTTTGTGTTTCTGTTTTTCAGGCCATACCCCAGCCTTGGCTTGCGCCCCCAACAAGGACGTGGCCGACTGCCTGGCACTTATCCTTTCCACCATGAAGCCTTTTCCACCAAAAGACGCCATCAGCCCTTTCAGCTTCAACCTCCTCAAGAACTGCAGTATTGCTGCCAAGACAGCAGTCTGTGGTGCCCTGCCCAACGGCAACAGCTGCCCCTACACCAAGGATAGGCACAATGCCATCGGCTTAGATGGCTGTTACTCGGAGTAGCTTAAAAACAAACAAACCACGATGGGTGATCTAATATCTTCTATTTATTTAGGAATTCTATAAATATAGGACACTTTAAAGGAGAACAAGACTGGAATGGGCCTTCCAAAATGGCCTAGGTACCAAAAAAAGAAAGGGAGAAAGAGGGGGGATCTTGGCTTCTGCTTCCTGTTTAGACCTTTGCTTTCACCACGAGCATCTCTTGCCATCAAAGTTAACAAAAAGCAATGCCGCTCTCAAAACAAATCCACAGCGGTCCATTTGCAATACCTTAAACAGTTCTGTTTGAGTCTAAATTAGCACAGAAACTTGCCCAAATGCTGTTGCCCTTCGTTTCTGAGGCCACGGCCATGGTAAGATTTAGGGAACGGCCAGCTGTTTAAATTCCAGTTCCTCTGGCTTGATGCTTCTGGGAACTGAAGGAAGGGCCAGGCCAAATTAATTTCCTGCAGGGACGCTTGCCGATTAATGAGCACATCGCACGACTGGAGGGGCCTGAATTTGGAAAAATTAAAAACCAGGCTCTTAAAACAGGGTGTCCTAGCCTTCCCGGCTCCCTCCCGCTTTGCGGTAACTTTCTGCGTGCTGCCTGACTTGATAACGTTAAATTTTGTGGGTCGTGCCGTTCTAGGCAGGGAGCAGAAGCCCTGAACCTCTTGGTTTTATTTGGCATTAGGCGTTTGACAAACGAGGGACCGCTAAGAAGGGCAGCAGCTCCTGGCAAAGTGCCACTATAACTGCTCCTTTCTCTTTTTGTTCGTTTGGTTATTTTTGTTTGTTTGTTGTGCTTGCCCCCCCCCCCCCTTATTTTTGATTCCAGTGAAAACACTTGAATTGAGAACTACTGTACCTGGGACACTATGATACCTTAGGCAGCTCGTACTCCCTCGTATGCAAAATGGGTGCTGTTGCCCAGCTGACGCGGTCCTCTCTGACGAAACTTGCGTATGCGCTGCCAGAATTAATCCCTACCATATCAGGCACTTTAGGGATTTTTCTCTTTTTTGGAGACTGGTTTCTGTTTGAGGCAGGCAGGCAGGCAGGGGGTGGGAAGGGTTACGAAACGTTGGATCCCCAAAGAGAATTTCCTTCGCGGTTCTCTTCCCCGCAAACCCCACCCTCGGTGTGTCGCGCAGTGTTTTCCCCGTTTAGACAAGTCAGTGTTGCTTTAAAGAAAAGAGATTATTTATAAAGAAACAAGCATTTATCTTCTTAAAAAATAGCAAAAAAAGAGAGAGAGAGCTTTCTGCAAGTTTCACCTTTTTTTAAGGAAAACAACGCACTTCAGAACCGTACAATCCTGCAGTTGTATTTATACCCCCGAATGCCATCCAGAAGGCTTCATTAGGACAATGTGCACATGGGTGTTTGTAGGGATGCCTGTGGGGTTGGTGTATGTGTGCGTATGCGTGTGTGTGTGTTTATTTTTAAAAATATATTTATAAAAATGCAGGTTTTACGCATTTTGAGTGTATGCACTGTTTTTTCCCCCCTCTTTTCATTTTTTTGTACTGTAAATTGTATCATGTGTAGAAACTAACAACAAAAAATATATATACCATATCACAAGTACGTTCAAAGCCAAAGATTGGGATGTAGCAATCGGCTGAGGGCTGCCAGGGCACACTTTTATTTTTTTAATCCAACAATCTTCTTTCCACCTCCTTCCCAGTCCTGCAGTGCTATGCTGGTACCTATAGAATTACTCTAAAAACATTGCATGTTTGGACCAGTGAGCTTGTTAGGGCTAGTAATTCCCCAACCAGCTTCTTAGGGAATCAGCTAGACTGTTAAGGAGAAAATATGAGCCAGGTATGTGCTCTAACCATACTGCTTCATGGTTTAAAATGAATTACTGTTTCTTTAACCAAAAACTTAAAACTGAAAGCAGTCTCTTCGTTTCTTTCTTTCTTCTTCTTTTTCATTTGACGCTGACGTTAGAATAGGCACCAGTGCCATTTCCATGGCCCACTTCCTTCCTTTTTTTTTATTTTAAGCGAAGCTTAATCCTGATGCAAGAAAGGCAAAAACTGAAATCTAAAGTGAGAAAACCCACCCACCCCCTTTCCCTTTTGGCACTGTTTTTAATATACCAAAGCCAAACTCCTAGAGCCAAATACTGAAGCTGCAACGTTGTCCTTTGGTGAACAGTGCATTTTTAAAAGAGAGGTTCTCCATTTCCTTTTTTTTTTTGTTTAATCCCCCACCAAATGGACTTTTGTTTTCCCCACAGACCACTGCATATCATCTTGAGTCAGCTCTTCAAGCACCAGCTAGCTGCATGTCTCGTTGGTTTTCTGCATACGGATAGGTTGCAAAAATTGGGGGCCTTAAGGTAGCGAGTTCTAGTCTTCTAACGAACCCAGCCATTTCCTTCAACAAAGCCTTCCACAAAGACTAGGGCGCTACTAGCTTAGCTTTTTTCTTTCTTTGATGCCCAAGGAATCGTGAGAGATCTTTTCACCGCAGCTGCTAGATATGAGCGTATTAAGGTTTTAATGCACTTGCCAAAAAGCACAGCAACCGCCTGTTGCAGATTGGCCATTAATTATTATTATTATTTTAGCTGCACTACGGCCGGGTTAGTTTTCTCTGCCCTCAGTTGCTCCAAGTTCTCTACCTTGAAAGAAAGTGTTAACCTTTCTACACCAAAATACCTCACGTTGGAATAGAAGTGAACAAAACTTGAATGAAAGTTTCCCCCCTTTCCTCCCCGTCCCCTACTTTTTCAATACAGGAAGGTCCTTTTCACTACTTTTGTAGAGAGGGAGAGCTGAAAATAACTTTAAACACCTTGTTTACATTGTTCGTTTTTGTTTTTTTTTTAGGTACTAGCAACTTGTAACTTCTTCTAAAGGCCTAATTTTGAACTGCCAGGCCGTGGCAGGGGTAGGGGAGGGAGGAAGGGAGGGAGGGAAGTTGTAGGGAATTAAGTCTGAAGCCACACTTTCTTTCTTTTTTGTAAAAAAGGACTAAATTTAATCCTCCTTTACGGACCAGAAACATTTCTGGAGGGCCTTGAGGTATTTTCAAGAAACTGGGGCAGTAGGGAGGAAACCTAATGGTTGTGCTGCAATTTGGAAAGACCTAAACCCTCTCCCTCATCCCTTGGATGTGACAGACTCTACGCTCACAGGTTTGTACCAGGCAACAGATACCATTTTCCTGTTAACCCAGGGGAATGCGTATTCCTATTGAGAAAGCACAGCCTGTTAAATTGGGGTTGTTGCTGTGCCTGTTTCCACTCTGGTGGAATTGGTTGTGGGGTGTTACAGAAGTATAGGGCCCAGGAAATCGGGCTCCTTAGGCAGTAGCATAGTTGCTTGAATATCAGATGTGCCCATCTCAAATTTTAGCTGTGTTTTGAAATGGCAATGTGGGATGTGGAGAGACAGAGGAGCAGAAATGAGCATAGGTTTTCAAGGAGCCTTTTAAAATGAGGGAATCTCCTAGCCCTAGTGATACATGGATTGTGCTTGCATTTTATTTTATTTTATTTTATTTTATTTTATTAGGATTGTAGAGGGTTGTTAGGCACGTTTTCTTTTATTAACTGAGGAAAAATGATGAACTGACACTTGATTTTTTTTAATTAAAAATAATAATAATAATAGTACCTAACATGCTGATAATGTGTTCTTTTCCTCACATGTCAACATAAAAATTCAATATATGACAATCAATGTGATCTCTTTAAGGGCTTCAGTGTTCTTAGTTCTGTAGCATCATGCATTAATAATTTTTTTTACGTTCAATTTTGCCCCTGTTCTTTTTTCCTTTTCCTTAAAAAAAAAAAAGATGAAGAAAATGGAGTGGAAAAATTCCAGCAGCGCATACGTGAATTAAGAATAAATTTGCGGGGTTTTAATTTTGTTTTTGTAAGGAAGGGAAGGTAGGCATCGGGTGGGTGTCAGCGAAACGTGGCCAGTTCTGTCAGTCTTGTTCTCCTTTAATACTGTAACGTGTACATTTTGACAGCACAGCTTGACAATTTTAAGTAATAATCGAAGTGGCTGGTGGTAATAACTTGCATTATTGTGCTAAGATGAGAGTCGGTTTCCCTAGTGCATTGTAAAAGAGGGCTGGAGGCAAACTTCCTTTCCCCCCTTGCTGTCTCTCTCCCCTTCTCTCCCCCTGCTCTCCTGCCCAGTATTTTGCAAACACATTTGGCTTAAAGATGTGCAGTATTTTCCACGGGGTTGGGGGAGAGGGGCAGGCGGAATGTTGTTTTCCTGCGCAGAAGGTTCTTGCTGGCTGTTGATTCCCCGTTGCCTCCCTCCTTAGGAATGGCCTAGGTCTTGACCACCATGCATTTTTCTCTGAACCTCAGAAGACACCACCTTTCCATTTCCCTCCATTTGTCTCGAAAGCAATCATTGGGCTTCCCTCCTTAAACCCCGCCAAATAAGGAAGTTTTTCTCCAACCACCTTTCTCCAAAGCACTTGCTTTACAAGTAAAATAAGCACTTTGTTTAAAAACAAACAAACAACCACGAGGGTCTCGTTCCCCCTCTTTATAGCAACCCATAGGAGAAAGGCCAGCAAACAAGGAAGGGGGGACCAGGAGGAGTCTGGTTTCTGTTTTGTTTTGCATGGGGTGGGAGGGCAGTATTTTTGTTTTGTTTTTTGTTTTAATTAACTTCATGTCTCTGGAAAATTAATGAACAAAGGGAAGTTGTGTTTTAAAAAAAAAAACAGCACAAATACATTTCAGTTTGACAAGTGTATTTGCACTGCCATTGTTAGATAAAAGGGCCACCCGCATGGAGCCCAGCTGAGCCATATAACTATTGACAAACACTGAATGTAAATGTCCTTGTAGAGGGCAAGTACTGGGAAACGATAAATTGATCTTCTATTCCTAAACGGGCACTTGGTTGAATTTGAAATAACTAATCCTGATGAAATGATGCTGTTCTCTTTTGCTTATTTTTGGTTGTTTGTTCCCCAAATTGCTGGAGATTAGGAGACCTTTCCTTAGTTTAATTCTGAATCGTTTGTAAGCTTCCTTTGCCCCCGAAAAGGTGAGTGAAATCATGGAGTATAGGCACCCCACCCCAAGAGTGCACATTCAGCTCTAAGGTAAGGCATGAATTCTGAGTGGACTGGTTACAGACGTCCCGGAACATCATCTCTCAGTTCGCATCCAAAATCCCTGCTTTCAGTCAGTTTTAGTCTTTGTGGTTTTCAAACTGTGTTCCACAGAGCCTGGGGGAACCTCTGCCAGGGCTCCTTCATGAGAAGGTCTGTAAGCCTGAAAGGCAGCTTGCTCCCCACGACCAATGTGCAGGACAGCAGATTGGCCCGGCAGGGTCAGCTGATGCAGAGTGTGAACTGAGAGTAGACCCAAACCCCAGAATCCCTTGCAATGCGCGGTGGATTGGCAGGGGACCTCCTTAGCCAGATGCATTGATGTGAATGGGTTGGCATTTTAAACTGCAGCTTAAATGTACCATCTTGTACAATCCGTTCAGACTACAAGCCTAACTCACCTTTGCCTTGAGGTTTTCCCTCCCTTCCAAGTCCAGGAAAAGAAAAGGGTTGGGCAGATGGGTGAGAATCTGTGCTGGGAACACAGTTGTGAAAACATTGGATCGTTCAGTTATTTAAAGCATCTTCCCTTGACTTGAATTTTTCTGGATGCTCAATATTGAGCATGCAGCATTTTAAAAATCAAACGTAGCTTCTGCTCAATTTAATTTCTTGGAAACTGTCCATGTTAGCCGGAAGAAGAAAAAGTGACAGTGGGGATGTGCTTTAAACAAAAAAATGTTTCCCAGCTTAAGCCAGGACATTAGTGGGTATTAGGGATTCCTGTGAACCTTGGAGTGATGATTACATTTGAATCATGAATATTGGGTCAAAAATGAGTCCTTGGTGTTACAAAAGGAAGAAAGTAATCCGGGGGGGAGGGGGGGAAATGAATTTTAAAGGACTCTTAAAGGCATCTGTAGCAAGTTCTTGGTGTCTTTTTTCAGTATCCTATGTGTAAATGCTGCACCTATGTATATTATGCACATAAACATTTCTTTTGAATAAGATAGGACAGACCTCATCACCAGTCAGGTATAAACTACTCTTCCTCTTCTGTGTGTCAGAGTTCCAGTTCGTGTGTGTGCGTCTGCGTGTGTGCATCTGTGTGTGACAAGCATCTTTTCAAATTCACTTTCGGTGCAAAGACAGAAGGATTTTAAAAAGAGAGAGAGAGAAATAGCCTTACTTTTAACTCCAATCCCATTAGTTTGACAACTTGAATATAATAAAGCAAAATTGCATGAAAGCCTTTGAAACTAGCCGAGCCTTGTGTGTACGGTGGGTGGCAGTAAACTTTTTTCTAAACAAACAAACAAAAAATTAGTATGCAATTTCAGCCACGTGTGGCTCTTTCTAAAAGTCCAGCTTTCTTGTTTTCTGTAAAGGATGGCACGGGGGGGTTGATGATGCCAACTTGTGCCTGCTTTGCCTTCTCAAAACCTTTGGGAGTTGTGGGGTTTCTCCCCTGACTTGATTGGAAGAAAGACCTTTTTAGCACTGCATGAATAACCTCGAATTGTATTTTCCTTTTTTCATGAGACCAGCATTTCCAGAAGGTGGTGAGACTTTGAAATCCTCTTCAGACATCAACCAGACAGGCAGTGTATAGACACGGACTGTCTCTCTGTGAATTGGAGGTGCTCTCGCTTGTCGCTTCACCACTCCTTCTTAGGGCTCTGTAAGGGCTTGAGCGTGAAAGTTAAAGGCTTTCCTTTCATGCTAATTACACTGGAAGTAGCAAAGACAAGCCATTGACATCTGTGCTCATAAGTTAGTGTTTAATTAGGAGGACCAGCAAACATCACGGCTTGTGATGGCAATAAACTGGAAAAAAGAGGATGACTTTTGCCCAAAGGGCAGATTAAGCCCCCAAGACCAAACATTTTGCAAAGCATCAGGAGATAGCCTTTTAATTCGGGTTACTACTTCTGTTGCATTTTGATGTACTGCCTCAGTTTGTGTGTGGTTTTTTCCCCCAGTTGTCTGACTTGCATAGGTGATTGCTGCATTTTGTATAGAGCAGAGCTACAGATCATACCTCCAATTGGAGATTTTCCATCAGCAGAGTTAGAGACTACCTCAGGAGAAAGCACGAATTGACTTGACCTCTGGAAGCGACTCCTGCATCGTCTCTTGGCTTGGGGTTGTAGATCTGTATGTGTGTTGAGTGTGTTTGTTCATCCACTCCGTGGGGAATAATACTTTTTTTTTTGCCCAGATCCATCCTGGCTGCAGTGTGGTAAAACCAACATTGGATCAGTCAGCGCGATCATGCGGGCAATGAAACACAAGTCTGGCTACTTGGTATATTAGGATTCTGCCAGAGCCCATGTAGCTACGACATCCTTCACAACACACCTGCTCCTGTTAAATGAATGAAACCCCTCCAATAGTCCTTCCTTTGATGTAGATATAGTCATAGTCCAACCAGGGCAGGGAGACGGCACTCCCCAAAGTCCATGTTGCAGCCTAGAGAACAAGCCTGTGATACTTGCGTTGGGAAGGAAGTCTAGGCTCTCACTTTCTGGGCATTGCCTTAATTCCTGTATTTTGCACTAATGTGTTGTCTGGCCAGTTGGTGGATGTCTTAGGCAAAAGCGGAGGGGAGGGGGGAGAATACAGAAGAATGAGCAGTGCTCTGGGTGGGAAGGGGAGAGGCGAAGCATTGCAAAGTGACCAAAAGGAGAGAGAAAGCCAGCCTTTTCCGATGTTTGCAGGGAGCCTGGTGCCCAAACTCAGGTGGCAGGTCCTGTCCCTGTATTCGCTTGTGTCCTGAAGACACACTGCTTGCAGTCACGGCACACCTTTGAGAAGGCTGCTGCAGATAGGCTAGGGGGTATGAAATGGAAGGCCTTTTTGCACTGACATACAGATGATCAAAAAACTAGCTTTCCAAAAGGAGGAAACCAGAAAACGCCACCCCTCATTAACTGGAAAGGAGAGGAAACCTTTGCAGACCGAAAAGCAAATAGGGCATTATTGCAACCGGAGTGCTAACGGTCTACTGTGTAGTATTTCTGAAAGGCATTTTTCATTGGTCCGCTTGAAGGTACGTACCCAAAATGGCTGCTCGTGTTTGCATTTGTGTCTTGAACATGGTTAACTGCCAAAAGGTTCCTGTTATGGACTGGATGAGCTTCGGTTGGTCCAGGCGCTGTACATACCTACTGCTTGTTGACCCTTGTGCAGATGATTTGAGGGAAACGCAGCCAAATGTGTTCTCCTGGCATGTCCCATGGTTGGTTGCTTTCTCTCTCTCTTTCCCCCTTCCCCTTCTTCTGGGTGTTTCCCTTTTGACACCCCCTCCGGCTTCTGTAGCTGTTTGGGGATGTTGTCCGTAAGGTTGTTTTAAATAAGAAACGGACATTGTGTCGAAATGTTAATAACTTTAAATAAATAAATCATTCCAGAAGCTTTAGACCTCTAGCACGTAACTTGTGTTTACATTCAAGAAGCACGTTGCAAGATGATAAAACAAATTAGACCAATTGCTCTTCCATCTTCCTGCGGTGGAAAAGCTCACAATCCACTAGGGGCCCTTTTCTAAGGATCAATGGGCAGGTGCGTTCTTATCAGAAGGCCTTATGCTCAGAAATTGGGCACGTATTACCCAGCATTCCCTCACCCATCCTGCCTCACACCTGAAACCAGATGCCTCTCTTTCTCTAGCACTGGGCCTAAAGAAGTTTGGCCTTTCTCCTTCCCCTTGATTGATGATCTCTTGCTTTTTTAAATTTTCTTCTTCCCTCTCCTAAAGGAATATTTAACGGGGTGGGGGATTAGAGTTTATCTCGAAGACACAAACACACACAGAGTTCTGCATCTTGTATGCAAGCTCGCTTCCTAAACTGAGCTCCCCTTAGGTGTAAAGCCTTATGAAGTGCATATGATTTAAGTCAACATAACAATCTGAGTATATTGCATCTCAGGTGTAGTGAAGAAATACAAATTATTAGCTGGCCTCTTCTGTCCTAATCTAGCCATCTCCTCTGTTCCCACAACTTGTAGAACTGTTCCTTCCTCTTAATGCATTTAGTTTGAAGCACCTTCCTCCTCTCTTCCATCTCATTGATGTTGAATAGTAAGGCTTGATTCCACCGTTTCTGGACACTGTCCCAGTGCCTGACTTGCCTTCATCACGACAAAAATGTTTAGTTCCTTGTCATGCTTAGGGGACTACGGCTAATAGATGCAGCAGTTTTTGCATGTGGTTTTAAATAACATTGCAATCTAGAGTGCCTGCGGGGTACAGATTTTCCTTTCTGCAGTTTTGATGGAAACCAAAGGTTCAGTTAGTCTTTGCGCAGCCAGCAGAAAGGGTATGGTGTATGCTTTGTACTTGCCCATTCGTGTCCTCGTCCTGGTTTATTTGTGTCTGGGAGCTCTTATCCCAAGGCAGCCCACTTCCTTCCTTTAGTACCTGGGAAACCTCCTTGCCTTGCAGACCCCAATTTCCCACATTTCGGAAATGAAAAAGGAACTTTACACAGAAAGTGTTTCTGCTTCTGCATTTGCTAAGGTTCTGTGCATCTGTTTAATGTGTGGTGCATTAATTGTTTAATCCCTCCCCTTCCACCTGTTCCCCTCAGTGACTTGATGTCATGAGTGTGTGTTGTATATATTGAGAATTTTAAAAATTGCACTAAATATAGCTTTGTGCCAGTTTCTGACCTTTCCTTTGTTTAGTCTTTATCCTCCTTTTTTCAAACCAAAAACTCTTCTGTTCCTGGAGGATGACACTAGTGGATCTGTTCTTTCTTTGTCCTTAATTTAACAGCCTCCTCTCTTCTCACTCAGCTAAGGGGTACCACGCTGAATTTTTTTCGGTTGCAAAACATCTTAATTCCTTTCATAACTTTCTCCATTACAAAAAGATCTGTTTGCAATTAATTAATACTTTGCTAAACTAGTATCTCAGTCTTAGCGGCATCCATTTGCAGTTCCAATATTTGCAGGCGACTTAAAATATAGGTGTAAAACCTGAGAGCAACAGTGTAATTGGATGAACTCTCCTCGTTTCCACTTGGAGGGTGGGAGCTAACACTGGGCAAATAATGGATAGGGTAGAGCTTCTCTATATATGCGTGCTGTGGTCCTTCTATTCAAAGGGTGGCTTTTCAGATGGGAACAGGAAATGATCACTGTTTCCTGAGCTCTTTAATTGAGAGTAACAAGAGAATCAAGGGCCAGCTTCTTTCATAAGCAATTCCCAGCTTAACTGGTTCAGCCTTGTTGTGAAGGACTGGTAGGAATTTGAGATTGTAATGGTTTTCTTCTGGGCTATGATGTTCCATTCTGAAGTATTTTCTTGATGCCGTGGGAGGCCCAGTGGACTCTTTGCTGTTCTGCCGTTGCCCACTGTAATTGGTTACTTGCTCAAGGCTGGTTGTGAGGGAGAGATTTCCGTTTTCAGAGTGAACTTGGTCCTCCTTCCTGCGTATCTTTGGCACAATTCCCCTGGCCATGGTAATTAAGCACAAACAGAGAAGTTTTCCACAACAGGGTCGCTAGCATAAGAACCTGGCAGTAACTCCGGGTCAGAGCCCAGCTGGCTAACTTGCAGCAAAGTTGCCTTCTTGCCATCTCCGCACACACATTCCTTCTCACCGGTACCATCCGCAAGAATTCATGAAATCCTTTGAGGCCTCGGGCGCATCATTGATGCACATAAGAAAGGAATGTATGCTGTGATGATGTGGTGGGAGTTTGTTGATGCAGGGATGCAGCCGTCATCGGGGAGCAGCTTATACGACTTTTCACTGTTCCTTAAGTTAGTAGAGCCCAGCAAAAGATACCATTTGGAGCTCAAGTTATTGGGAGAGAACCGGGTTGCCTTGGCTCACACCGTCACTTGTCTTCCAGACTGGGGAAAGACTGTCCCAGGTTTTAAAATCTGCAAAATGTGAAGTAGAAAATTTCCAAACCTCTTTTTTTTGGGGGGGGGGGCAAAAACTGTCAAAATCAGGGTGATCCGGGAAAACAGGATGAATGAGTTTCTGCACTATATGTTGCATGGAAATAATATGTTGCACCAATGAGACGCTGCTGTAGTTTAATTGTCTTTGGACATGTGATCCAATGCCCTTCATATTTCTGTCTTTGATAGTCTTGCTTTGCAACTGGGATTGGGGCTCCATTTTGACAATCTTGACACAGAGCTTAACAGGTGAACAATATCTATTTGCCTTGGTTGCATAAACTCCTCTGACAAACTGCATTTGTTGCTTAGGTTTCTTGAGGTGGAGCTGTGGTCTTTTAATTTGGGGGGGGTGCGTGTGTGTGTTATCGTTAGCGTTCCTGTTGCATGTTGTGTTTTGAATTGCTTGGCCATGCTGCGTCTGCAACTGAAGCCACAAATTGTTGAGCTGGAGTGTGTGGCGGCGATTCTTTTGAAGACCAGCAGGAGCTGCTTTCGTTACGTTCTGTTCATTGCTCGGAGAGCGTCCATGCTGTTGTTTTGCTGGGTGTGTGCTTGTCTTATAGCAATACTCGTTGGCTCTGATCCTGCGGGCACGTCAAAAACTACCTGTGCTTCAAAACAAATTTCTTCCTTGGGAGCAGCAATAAAGGGGTGGGATAGGGTCGGGTGAGGGAAATCAGTTACTGTGTTGAGGTTTTGTAACCTGTTGTATAGCTTGCACTCTTGAATGTGTTTAGGGGGGGGGGGGGCTTAGCTGTAAACGGAAGGATTTTCAAGGATGGTGGCCAGACCAACAGGAGCACTAATTTCACTCCCAGTCAGGGTTTCGTTTTTGGAAGCCCTGGTTATTCACTTATTCTTTGCATCTTTGACCTTGTTCATTCTTCCAGTCGTGTTCCCCCTCTTAACAGTTGCATCCACCCCCAAAAAAGATTACTTTGCACTTGGACACACAGATGGTGTGTGTCACTCAAGGGGCACTCTAATTGTGTGTTTGTATTTGTGTGAGGTAGGTACAGCCAGTACGTTGTGGTGGTCTTCGTAGTAATGGGTGACTTAAATGGAGTATGTTTGCATGAGCCTCTTAATTGTGCTTCTGGTCCTTACTCCACCTTTCCTCCCCAGTGGCAAGGCGTGCATCTCAGCGGGGGAAAGGGTTAGGGGTATAGAACACTGTTACCCTTTGGCTGCAGCATCCAAGGGCCCATAACGTCCCAAAGGGAAATTCTGTATAATTTTCACCTACAGTGGAGGGAAGGCAGTACAGTATTCTTTCTGCTTGACCTGTAACTGCTGCTTGTCAGAGGAAGCCTTTTGTGGAGTGGGATGAATTTTCTAATGCTTGTCGTTCCTGTCAAATCCTAAAGGTGTTCAGAGAAAAATATATATTTCAGTTCAGCATTCTGTTAGGTTAATCTATGTATTTGGGGCGAGGTTTTAATTCTCTATCAGCACCCTCCACAGCCTTTTCTTTAACCGCATTCAGGGCCAGTTCCTTTTCCCTTTATTTAAAAGACTTGTGCGTTGCTTTTGCTGCTGTGCCTGTTCTTCGAGGAGCTTGCCATGGGGGAGAAAGGTACCACTTCAGAAGTCTTCTGCAGGCTTCCATTCAGTTTCCTTTTCCTTTAGAGTATTCAGCTGACATCTGAACACACCCTGGCGTCCCAAGCTTGCAAAGGGTGAGCAAAGGCCCAACTGACATTGGGCTGTGATATTCCACGTTTGCCCTCTTGCTTCCTTTCCGTGCCCCCTCTCCCCATTAAAGTGCTCCCCATTCTGGGCCACAGCCGTAGGGATTTTGAGATGCAAGGGGACCAGCAATTTAGGAGAACCTGTGTGAAAGAGTGGACTTGGGGAAGGGGCATGGAACTCGCCAGTTCTCCTCCTTACGTTGTCTGCCCTAGGTGTGAGCACTTTACTCTGTGTGCGTGTGTTCAGTAAAATGAGTTGCAAGTGTTCTAGGACCAGAGGCATATTACAGTTGCCCGTTTTTTTCAATTCTGTCCCCCTCTCTCACACACACAAGCCCAGTGGTCAGTTTGCCACCACCCCTGAGATATGTCGCTTAGAAGGCAGCAATCCCTGTGGCAAGTACAATGCCTGCACTGCCTCTCGGAAGAATCCCAGGTAGTAGAACACTGTACTCTCCCTCCCTCTCTCTTGTGTTAGAGCAATGCTGGCCAGCTGACCTTGCTGTGACTCTACCACCTCAAGCAGCTGCCCAGACTCGCCTTTAGTTCTTTGATTTTATTTTGCCAGGCCAGTGGCCAAACGTGTATTTATATTTAGGGTTGCCCCACCAAGCGCAGAGGAGCTCTGCAATAACTAGCATATTTAGAATGCCTTGCTTAGGAAGGGGCATGTCTTGATGTGAGATTCTGTCAACTTTTCAGACATTAATTTAGAGGGGACGAGGGGGAGAGCAGGTGGTCTTACCTACCTCTTGCAATAATAATAAGAATAATAACAAAAAAAAGGAGCAGGCTTGGGCACTGTAAAAGCCTTCCTTGCTCTTCATCTTAAAACACTAAGGGCAGACATGGGAGTCCATGCAAGGAAAAAGAAAGCTATATAGGGCAAGAGAGTTGCACTGGAAAATACATTCCTTGCTCTGTATTGGATCTGTTTCCTTCTCCTGTGATAACTTCAGCAAGCGTAAATTTGGGTGAGGGATAGAAGAAGCCAGGTCATAAATCAACATCTCACACTTAAAAGATCTCCTTTGTTTCCTGTTCAATAGTTTGGGGTCGGGTTGGGAAGAAGAGTACTTGTGATTTCTCCTTCAGAGCACTAAACCTACAACCCTGCTGATCAAAACCAGCATGCAGCCATGTTTACCTCCGTTGAGGCAGGGGCCTTAATTGGGAGTTATTTGGCTAAGGCGGACTCTTTTAAAAAAATTTAAAGGTATGCCTTTGTTTATATTTAGGCAAGCTTGAAAGGGTGGACGGGGGAGCGTTGCTTTTTGTAGAATGGCTGCGGGGAGTGCAAATGGAAGTGCTGCGTACAAAACACTCCCCCACTGCAAACACACCCCAAAAAACAAACACCCACCCCCAACCTATTGGCCTATTGATCCACAGTTGTTGGCAGCGAGGCTTAACTTTGCACCGTTGTCTTGTTAGTAGTGGAGAACTTGGACCAATGTTTAGAAGAGACTAAAAAGGGGTGGGGGTAGAAAAGACACGTTCAGATCGGCTCACAGGCCTACCTTCCTGCTTGCAGGTACACGATCTTCCTTCAAACTGGTTTAAAGCACAAAGAGATAAACTCGAAGCAAAATGCTCACGCAGCGGGTGTCTTGTGGGGTGGGAGCTTCCAAGGCAAATACCACACACACACAAAAACCAGTGGCCAGTTCCAGCCTCCATGCAGCAGAGAGTCCCCCCACCCATGTGTTCCGATGTGCAATCAAAGTGTGAATCTTTTTCTACATCCCACCTTATATCTAGCCCAGAGGCTGCAGCCGCTTCTGTTTGGCCGCTCACCTTTCCACCTTTCTCAGTGGTTTTGTTACCTGCCCTCGCCCCGCCCCCCCCCCCCGTTACTCCTCAGTTGGGGGGGGGGTTCTTGACAAAATGAAGCACTTGCCTGTGTGTCAAAAAAAATGGATAAACCTACGTTCAGTTCCTAGAAGGAAATGCAGACTTGTCAAATCCGCCACCGACAATTTTCTCCCGCCTGGTTGTTCCATGAAGTAAATAAATTATATTCGAACTTCTATATAAATATATATTGGAGACCAATAAAGAAAACAAGAGAGCTACCGCAAGCCATCTACCCCACCCCCCTTGTCCACACACCCTCCTTGCGCAGTGTGAAAGCCACCTTTGTATAAGCCCCCCTGATGTGAACCCAAGTGACTGGTTACCTTTTTTTTGTCTCTGATGTTACAATATGCATTTTCAGAATTTCTGCATCACCTTTTTGGGGTTAGGGCAAGGGAGGGAGGGGGTCAACCAGGAATTAAGTAAATTAAAATAAATAAAAAAACAAAAGCATTCAGACTTGATCTATTTTCTACAATGTATGCTGCGACCAGGTCCTGTTATTCATATTGTGGCTTTGAATCAATTATGTTTATTAAAATGCTGTTGCTTCTATCTGCCTCTGCCTTCGTTCCCCCCACACCTTGTCTCCAGTTATTTGCTGGGGGTGGGTGGGTAAGGATAATGGAAATACTGGGGGAAAGGGGTGGAAATTTGATACCACACCTGCGTTTTATATCCTAATTCTATAATGCAGTTCAAGTGGCTGCTTTCAAATCATTTACCTGTCTTTATTGCCCACGAAACACACCACCTCCAGCCAGGGAAGGCACTCTTGATCTTGGTTTGCTTAGGCCAAGGAGGTGTTGCGATTGCCCATTTCTGTTTTATAAAACACTGGGCCCTTGAAGTCCAGACAGATACAGGTGAAACTCAAAAAATTAGAATATCGTGGAAAAGTTCATTTATTTCAATAATTCAACTTAAAAGGTGAAACTAATATATGAGATAGACTCATGACATGCAAAGCGAGATATGTCAAGCCTTTATTTGTTATAATTGTGATGATTATGGCATACAGCTGATGAAAACCCAAATTAACAATCTCAGAAAATTAGATTATTGTGAAAAGGTGCAGTAGCTATTCAATCCATAACACCTGCAATAGGTTCCTGAGCCTTTAAATGGTCTCAATTCTAATTTTTCGAGTTTCACCTGTACTTCAAGTAACTCCTTTTTAAGGATGGGAGCCCGAGGTATCTGGATCATTGCATGAACAGAAGGACATAAGAAGACGAGAAGAACCCCGATGGAGCAGGCCGGTGCCTCCATCTAGTCCAGCATCCTGTTTTTGCAGTGGCCAGCTAGATGCCTATGGGAAACCTGCAAGAATGACCTCTTCCCTCAGTTTTCCAGCAATGTATTCAGAAGCATGCTGCCCTCAACCAGAGAAGCTGCACAATGGAACTTTCCCCTGGAACAGAATTGGAGGCAGTTTGCTTAGCACGTTTGGGGACAAGGGGAAAGTGCTATATCCCTTGCCAGGTCTCGCCCCATGATTTAGTTTCGATTTAATTTTAATTCAACCTGGTGAAGGGCAGGTTAAATCTAACAAAACGAGAACCGTTAATAATAGTTGGGAGTCAATGTTTCGTTTTCAATCTCTTGGGCCGTCCGTAGTGGTACCTCGGGTTACATACGCTTCAGGTTACAGACTCCGCTAACCCAGAAATAGTACCTCGGTTTAAGAACTTTGCTTCAGGATGAGAACAGAAATCGTGCTCTGGCGGCGCAGCAGGAGGCCCCATTTGCTAAACTGGTGCTTCAGGTTAAGAACAGACCTCCAGAACGAATTAAGTACTTAACCCAAGGTACCACTGTATTGGATATTCTGCTTAAGTCATGTACCAATATCAAACTTGGATGAACAAAGACACTGGGATGCCCCTAAAGTTAAGTGTGAAACTGACCCACTAACGTTTTCCTCTTTTCTGAGCTGCCTTTAAGGCCATCCTCCATTTCAGCTACTTACCCTCCATGGAAACGGGAGAGACCGCTTTCCCTCTTTTCCCAGGGCAAATAGCCCTTATTGTGCAACTCCATCTTAACGCATTGTGAGCGTCCTTTTCTTTACTACACTCCCAGTGTGAAAAGCAACAGGTGGACTTTGAAGGCTCTCTTTCTCCTTGCTCACCTAAGTTGTCCTGTGCAGATACCGGGGTGGGGGTGTGGAACAGTTCGAACAGTTCATGTGTGCAAGGTTGTGTGTGGGGAACCTGTTTGCTGTTGAATGGAAATTAGAGACCAGTGCCCAGGCCACTGTTGGCGGCATATATGGCCTTGATTCTCAGTGCCTGCTGAGATAGGAGGTACAGTGCTGAGATTCCCTACCAGTCCTGTAATTCTGCAAAGGGACCCCTGACCATTAGGTCCAGTCGTGGCCGACTCTAGGGTTGCAGCGCTCATCTCGCTTTCTTGGCCGAGGGAGCCGGTGTACAGCTTCCGGGTTGTGGTCAGCATGACTAAGCCGCTTCTGGCAAACCAGAGCAGCGCACGGAAACGCTGTTTACCTTCCCACCGGAACGGTCCCTATTTATGTACTTGCACTTTGATGTGCTTTCGAACTGCTAGGTTGGCAGGAGCAGGGACCGAGCAACGGGAGCTCACCCCGTCGCAGGGATTCAAACCGCCGACCTTCTGATCAGCAAGTCCTAGGCTCTATGGTTTAACCCACAGCGCCACCCGCGTCCCATTCTGTAATTCTGTAGAGGATAACTAATGAAGGTGTTCTGTTATTTAGAGGAGTTTTTAGGCTTCCTTCTAGGTAGGGGGTACATGAGGAGTTGTGCAAAGGATACAACAACTTGGCTCGTTTGCACTTCAAGCAATTGCCCTTGCAGGCAAACCAGGTGGGGTTATCGCTGGGGAATTTAAAGCAGCAGGCATCTGAATCTCCTATTATAAGGATGAGTTTTGTCCTCAAGAACTTTGTCATGTGTTGCTCACACAAACACACCCATCCCATAACTAAAGAGGTCCAGGCTTCCTTGCATTAACACACACACACACACACACACACAGAGAGAATGAGAGAGAGAGAGACCACTGTTCCATCAAACCTGAAATTTTGGTGTATAGGCTTTTGGTAACCAGTTGCCTTTTTTAATGCCAACTTAAATATCAATGAATACTCAGGACACTGATAGCTTACATCAGGGATTGGACCAAATGCCATTGGACCCAGCCAGCAAGGCTGACAGGAATGATGGGAGTTGTAGTCCAGCAACAGCTGCTGGTTCTCTATCCTTGGATTACAGGAAATAGCTTGCTGGGGAAACTCCGCTCCAAAACATGAAAGGCCCCCATTGCATATCAGCGGCTCTCTAAGTAAGTTGCAGTCCTTCGAATAATTCTCTCTCACGTTGCATTCCCAGGTGGCAATAGGTCCAGTCTCTCTCGAGCAAACTAGTGCTCTTTAGAAAGCACAAGGAGTTTTCAACCCGTTGATTGCAGCGACTAAGCACAACTTTCTTCCTTTCATCCAAGCCACAAAGGCTAGGTAAAGGCACTCTCGCCCTTACTTTGGCACCCTGTTTTGCTGCCACACAAAACATGGGCACAATAAGCTGTTCCTTCTGTTCTCTCCCGCTGAGTTCTTTCTCCAACTCCTGCAAACAGGAGGATGGAGCAAATCTGTAGCCCCTCTTATAGAGTTAAGAGGAAAGGTGCAATCGTGCTTGAAGTCGGAGGGGGCATCGCCTTCGATCCATCTTGCGTTCTGGAGTTTCCTGCTGAAGAGGGCTACCCGTCCAAATGGAAACTGATCTGCCCTTCAAAGAGAGCGATGCAGACCATGAGGACTCCTCCAGTCAGGAAGCCCAGGTTCTGGAGAAGGAAGTGGGCAAGAAGGGAGCCCTTCTTACCCCTGCTAGAGCTCCTCTGCAGCATTTCAGGCAGCTAGAGAGAGAGGGAGAAAAAACAACAAAAGGCCATGATGTCCTTGGCAGCTGTTGTTAGGGCAGCTTGCAGTTGTTCTCCTTGAAGAGACAATAACAGCGATGCCTACTGTGAGGTCAACTCTTAATCACATTGCAACCTTTCCCCTTCTCGGGTCCTTGAGCAAATCGGGAGAAAGGAGACCCATTTTCACCCACGGTGGTGGTGCTTTAAAGTCGTTTGTTTCTTCAGTCAGATTGCAATGCGAATGGTATCAGAGCTACGTTGCCTAAAATGTTCATCAACAGGTATTGTGTCAGGGATAAAGGTAAAGGGACCCCTGGCCATTAGGTCCAGTTGCGGATGACTGGGGTTGCAGCGCTCATCTCGCTTTATTGGCCGAGGGAGCCAGCTTACAGCTTCCGGGTCATGTGGCCAGCATGACTAAGCCGCTTCTGGTGAACCAGAGCAGTGCACAGAAATGCTGTTTACCTTCACGCCAAAGCTGATGTGCTTCTGAACTGCTAGGTTGGCAGGAGCTGGGACCGAGCAACGGGAGCTCACCCCGCCAGGGGGATTCGAACCGCCGACCTTCTGATCGGCAAGTCCTAGGCTCTGTGGTTTAACCCACAGCACCACCCGCATCCCAGGGATGTCAGGGATGCTTTGCCCCAACCAACACATGCATGGGGTTTTGTCATGCATTCCCCCCTCCCCCACAACTGGTTTCTGGAAGGTGGGAAACCAAAGTGGCCTGTCCACACTGCAACCCCAAGCAGGCAGCCTTCATTTAGATTTACAGGGTCTTCTTTGGGAAGACAAGAAGCCAAAACAAACTGCAGGTTGTAGGAATGTCTCCGAAGCAAAAGATCTGCCCTTCTCCCTGTCTTCTGTCCAGAGAAGCCAGGTACTCCTTTTCACAACACAGCCACTTCTAGTCCAATCTTAGACACACCTTCTACTACAAAGAAATTGCCAATGAGTGCAAGGAAAGGTTCCTAGAATTTTAACCTCCATGGACATTGCCTTTACTTTCTGAGCTTTCAATTATTCCAGTGAGGTCAGAGCAACAGTATAGACACCACCACCATCATTATTATGATAGAATTGTTGAGGAGTGGGCCTGCAAAAGCCAGAGTTAAGGGTAGGTAAAGGTAAAGGGACCCCTGACCGTTAGGTCCAGTCGTGGCTGACTCTGAGGCTGCGGCGCTCATCTCGCTTTATTGGCCGAGGGAGCCAGCGTACAACTTCCGGGTATGTGGCCAGCGTGACTAAGCCGCTTCTGGCAAACCAGAGCAGCGCACGGAAACGCCGTTTACCTTCCCGCCAGAGCGGTACCCATTTATCTACTTGCACTTTGACGTGCTTTCGAACTGCTAGGTTGGCAGGAGCTGGGACCGAGCAACGCGAGCTCACCCCGTCGCGGGGATTCGAACCGCTGACCTTCTGATCGGCAAGCCCTAGGCTCTGTGGTTTAACCCACCCACAGCGCCACCCATGGCCCGAGGCCCAGGTAAGGAATAACTAAACCCTCGGTCCCCAAAAGATTATTGTCATGCTTACAGGAGAAGTTTGCAAAGAGGCAGCTGTCCTTACCATGTCTACCAATGCCACGTACAGGAAAATACCAGCCGTGGTGGCAAAAATCCAGGGCGTGACTTGCGTGGTGCTCCGACTAATGAGCGTCCCTACTACTGCGCCCAAGTAAGCCAGGAAAGCAGACAGCAGGTTGAAGAGGAACACCCGGCGGACCGGCATGCCAGCCTGCAGCAGGACAGCACAATCCCCTGCCAAAGAAAGGAGGAGTTAAGAGTGCAATGGTCACATCTTCACAGAGGCACCATAACCGACTCAAAGCCAAGCAATGTCTCCAACCCTCTAAAACCAGTGTTCCCCAAATCCACCTTCCCCCCACCCCAGTGGACTACTTGCAAATTGTGGACGACAAAGCTTTTTCTGCCTCTTTGGGTAATTGTAATTTGCCATACATATGCTGTATTTTAATTGCCTCTTTCATTTCTTGTCTGTTGCATTTCACCGTATTGCAATGAAAGAAATAACTGAATGAATGATTGAAGAATGAATGAATGTATGAATGAATATACAATTGGAAATCAACATCACCACCATCATCAAATTAAATTTGCCCACTGCCCTATATCTGCGGGTCTCAGGGCGGTTCACAAGATAGACAATTGGATTTGCTGTTTCCCATCTTCAACCACAAATCCAGACATGCCACAAACCACCTGAATGAAACTTGCGGACCACTTGCTGGTGCGCAGATCACAACTGGCAAACCCCTGCTCTAGACATGGACCTGTCGTGGCAGTATTTGCTGCTCCTGGCGACAGCACTTGTCAGGCTTCAGGGAATCTGATCCTTCCCACGGTGGCAGCCAAGAAGCAGATAAGCAAGAAGAGTTCTTACCAAGTACTTTATTCACTATTCACAGAGAGAGGGGAAGGAATGCAGTCTCTCTGAGATAACAGCTTTGCTCTGAGTAAAGTCCCACCCCCTCCATCTCGTCTATTCTACCCCTGCTGATCTGAGCTTTCTGCCTCTGAGCTCTCTGTTCTACTACTCTCAATGCCCGCCTGGTCCTGGGAGAGCGGGATCGGGAATGCTTTTTAAAGACACTGAGTCTGCCAGCTGTCTCTCCCCTAGTGCTTCTTCTTCCTGCTGCTCCCTCTCCCAATATTTCCCAGCTTCTCCCCTCTGCAGCATCTGAACTATGACCTTCTGCAAACCACTGTTCTAAATCTATACTGCCCTCCTGTTCTTGGGAAGGTTCAGGAGGAGGAGGGGCGTCCTCCACCATTCCTCCTCAGCCCACCCCCTGGCAGTACTTGCTGTTTCTACACATGTGGACCATACTGGTGGTGCCTTTACCTAATAAGGCAGAAGAAGAAGAAGTCTAACCTCTTGTGAAGTGTGCCACATCACCTGTAACCAGTGCCAGATTTACATATAAGCTAAACAAGCTACAGCTCTCTACAACTCTCTTCGGGGGCCCCCAAAAAATTAAAGGAAAAAGAAAACCTGCATGCGCATTTCCAAAATATAAGATAAAAAACAAATAAAATAAAACCTACAAACAGCAACAATGTTTTGTGTTGTGTAGGCTCCTATGATGTAAGTAATGGGCCCCGCCTGCTAGCCTGCTCCCTAAAATATCACTGGTTTGCTCATTTGTTTATATAGGGTGCCTACATTCAGCATGGACTTTGCATTTTGCGTGGACTTTTCAACAATTAACTTTGATAAAATACATATTTGGTTCTGTGCAAATGGCTTTAGATACCTATTAGGTCCATAAATTACCATACGGCATATATTCAACACACACAAAAACAGTGACAATTTGTTGTTGAGAAAGGACAGCTGGACATAAAGGTAAAGGGACCCCTGACCATTAGGTCCAGTCATGACTGACTCTGGGGTTGTGGCGCTCATCTCGCTTTATTGGCCGAGGGAGCCTGCGTACAGCTTCCAGGTCATGTGGCCAGCATGACTAATCTGGCGAGCCAGAGCAGCGCACGGAAACGCCGTTTACCTTCCGCCGGAGCGGTACCTATTTATCTACTTGCACTTTGACTGCTAGGTTGGCAGGAGCAGGGACCAAGCAACGGGAGCTCACCCCATCGCGGGGATTCGAACCGCCGACCTTCTGATCGGCAGGTCCCAGGCTCTGTGGTTTAACCCACAGCGCCACTCGCTGTGACAACGGACAGCTGGACATATAAAGGGCCCCATTACCTTCAGTAGTGAAAGCTAAATCCGGCCCTGCCTGTAACCACAGCATCAGGTAAGGTCACATGGGTGGGACCCACAAACCCAGAATGGCATGGGTTCAACAGAAGGGTAGGAGCAACCATAACACCAGAGCAGATCCAAGTAAAGGGGTGGAGTCTTCCTTGGACACCGGGCAGGAGGATATGATAGGATTAACTGATATCATCAGCATCATCTTCCGTCATCAGAAGCGCAGGACCATAGGAAAAGGTTTGTTGGATCTGAGTTTATATCAAATCCACCAATGGCCAAGCCTACAGCCACGACATGAGAGTGGAGATTTGCACCCAAGGTGTGTGAATGACATTTAAAAATGCACACACACAAACTGAGCCCCAAATCTTTAAAATATTCAATAGTAAAACAAAGCAGATTTAAAAGTAAGAGAGGTCAGGAAAGCCTGAAGAATAAAGCTGGGTGTCAGGGGTTCAGGAGCAGAGGCGAGGGCAAGGGAGGAAACAGAGAGCGAGGGGGAGGAGTCTGAGGGAAAGATGAGCGATGACGACGACCCGAGATCTCCGAGTCTTTCCAGTGAATCGGAAGATTCACAGAAAGGAGCGCCAGTGGCCAGAGCGAGGGGGGAGATCAAGGGGACACCCCAGGAAAAAGGGACAAAAGGGGGTTCAGAGAGCAGCAGTTGGAAATCGGGGCCAACGTCCCCAACAGAGCGCAGTGGGGAGGAAGGGCGCCAGGTATCGGGATCCGGCGGCTCGCCGCAGGGGGGAGGGCATGAGTCAGGAGTGGCCACACCTCCATCGGGGAGTGAAGGAACGGTCAAGCGGAAAGTGAGAGGTTGGGCGCGCGCGCCAAGTTCAAATGCACAGGAAGGCGGCAGAGTAAGCAGCCCGAAAAGGGAGCCAGGTCCTAAAGCCCGCCGCAAGGAGACAGAAGGGTCCGGGGGGTCAGCGTCAGAAGAGTCCAGGAAGGAAGAGACCACGGGGGGCAGAGGGACCCAGAGAAGGAGGGGAAGGCGGAAAAGGTGGAGTAAGGCGAGGTTATTAAGTTGGTGTACAGGAGGCGGGGACTCAGACGGAGCTTCGCCGGTCTAGCTGATAAGACGTAGGGCTGCCTGCGGCAGTTTGAAATTGGAAACTGTAACTCAATAAAGACTTTTATAAAGTGAACGCTGGCTAGCGTGATCCTCTGTGAGCTGGGATCTGGAAGCAGCCCTGACAGCCCTGGAAACCTACAGCCACGACATGAGAGTGGATATTTGCACCCAAGGTGTGTGAATGACATTTAAAAATGCACACACACAAACTGAGCCCCAAATCTTTAAAATATTCAATAGTAAAACAAAGCAGATTTAAAAGTAAGAGGGGTCAGGAAAGCCTGAAGAATAAAGCTGGGGATCTTCCTTACCAAGTTCATGGGGCAGTTCGTGGCAAAATACTGCCACCGTAGTGCTTAAACCACTGGAGATTCCATCAGAGAAAGCAGCTCCTAGGAGAAAAGGGTTACAAAGGTGAGTGAACCTAAAAGAGGCGTTTCCTCTCCCTTCTCTCCAGGTGGATTGGCTCAAGTCATCTGAACTAGTTTGTCTTCACTTGAGTGGGAAGACAGGTGAACGAACGCCAGTGTATTGGAAGAAGCAAAGATCACCAGTGTTGAAGCAATTATTCTTCAACATCAACTTCGTTGGACTGGTCATGTTGTTCGGATGCCTGATTATCGTCTTCCAAAGCAACTACTCCATTCCGAACTTAAAAATGGAAAGCGTAATGCTGGTGGTCAACAAAAGAGGTTTAAAGACCGTCTCAAGGCAAATATAAAAAAATGTAGTATAAACACTGACAACTGGGAAACGCTGGCCTGTGAGTGCTCCAATTGGAGAACAGCCTTTACCGAAGGAGTCATGGGCTTTCTAGAGGCTCAAAGTCAGGACAAAGGAAGAAATGCGCTAAGAGGAAGTCATGTTTCGCAAACGCTCACCGTGATCAACTCCCGCCCGGAAACCTATGTGGAAGGATGTGTGGATCCAGAATTGGCCTCTACAGTCACTTACGGACTGACTGTTAAAACCGTGTTCATGGAAGACAGTCTTACTTGGCTTTGAGTGATCACCAAAGAAGAAAAAAGAAGGTATTTATGATTACGTCCAATCACCTGGAATTTACCGTATTTTTCGCTCTATAGGACGCACTTTTTCCCCT
Source organism: Podarcis bocagei (assembly GCF_964188305.1). Taxonomy (NCBI): domain Eukaryota; kingdom Metazoa; phylum Chordata; class Lepidosauria; order Squamata; family Lacertidae; genus Podarcis; species Podarcis bocagei. Next base: position 119,178,151 of record NC_138126.1, on the reverse strand, counting down.
TCAAAAATGAAGGGGAAATGTGTGTGCATCCTATGGAGCGAAGACGCCATTGCCCCGCGACCCTCTCCTGGCTGGAGAGGTGACGTGCGGCTATGGCAGGAACCTCTACAGCCCCGTGTCACCTCTCCAGCCGGGAGAGCGCGCGCGCGGGGCTAAAGCAGCCCCCCGCGACCCTCTCCCGGCTGGAGAGGTGACGCGTGGCTATGGCAGGAGCCTCTATAGCCGCGCGTCCCCTCTGCAGCCGGGAGAGCGCGCGCGGGGCTAAAGAAGCCATAGCCCCGCGACCCTCTCCCGGCTGCAGAGGGGACGCGCGGCTATGGCAGGAGCCTCTCCACTGCGCCTTTCCGCTGCTCCCTGACCTGCTCTTTGGGGCTGGTGGTGGGCTTCCCCCCCCCGCCAGCCCCAAAGAGCAGGTCGAAAGGAACCTGAAGCCTGGAGAGCGAGAGGGGTCAGTGCACACCGACCCCTCTCGCTCTCCAGGCTTCCAAAGTAGCCGCCTGAATGGCACCTTGTTTTAGAGCAGGAAAACAAGAGGGGGAAAGTTCTCCCCCTCTCTGTGCATCGCCTCCTGCCGCTTCACTGAAGGGGCGCTGGGCAGAGAGGGGGATAATTTTTTTTTCTTGTTCTCCCCCCTCTAAAACAAAGTGCGTCCTATTGTCCGGTGCGTCCTATGGTGCGAAAAATACGGTAAGTGGGAAGCTTCTGTGATTCTGTGACAGAGGTCTAACACAAGCCTTTCTGGAACTGAAGGCTGGAGAGAACCAGTGGTGGTAGCCAGTACCCACTGGGGGCGAGGAGAGGGGTGCTGAGAGGCCATTAGTAGTTGGAGACACAGCCAATGATGGGCAGAGTCAGCTCATTATAGTTTTACGCCCTCCTCCCTGCTGAGTAGTACAAGGGCAACACTTGACACGACAGAAGAGGAAGACTACAGTCCATTACATGTGAAGCTCGCGACTATCATTATGCCATTTTAGATCCTTTTAAAAGCTTCCTTTGGTGCAACAAGTATATCTAGACATGTAAATGAAAATAAGGAAAACCAATTTTGTTGTTTTTATTTGCACATTGATGATTATTTTAAATTGTTCTTTGTATGCTGCTTAAAGGTAAAGGTAAAGGGACCCCTGACCATTAGGTCCAGTCGTGGCCGACTCTGGGGTTGCGGCGCTCATCTCACTTTATTGGCCGAGGGAGCCAGTGTACAGTTTCCGGGTCATGTGGCCAGCATGACTAAGCCACTTCTGGCGAAGCAGAGCAGCGCACGGAAACGCCGTTTACCTTCCCACTGAAGCAGTACCTATTTATCTACTTGCACTTTGACGTGCTTTTGAACTGCTAGGTGGGCAGGAGCAGGCAGTGCCGTAGCGTGGGTTGTCAGCACCCAGGGCAAGGCAAGTAATTTGCGCCCCCTAACCCATGGATTTGCGCCCCCTAACCTTAACCCCCAGATGTTGCGCCCGGTGCGGCCGGCCCCCCCTGCACCCCCCACGCTACGCCACTGGGAGCAGGGACCGAGCAACGGGAGCTCACCCCATCGCGGGGATTCGAACTGCTGACCTTCTGATCGGCAAGTCCTAGGCTCTGTGGTTTAACCCACAACGCCACCCGCGTCACTGTATGCTGCTTAGGGATGTCTTTATTAAGTGGTTTATAAACTCAAATAAATAAATGGAAGTAATTTCTCTCAACCTCTGAAAAATAATTTTCTGGTTCCAGCCTAACTTTTGTAGGATTGTGCCCTGCCATTATTATTATTATTATTTGCTTCTGGCACAAGCAGAAACCTAGCCCTGGCTCAAAGCCACTCACCAATGGCCAGTCCATCTGTGAAGTTGTGTATCCCATCCCCTAGAATAACCATCCAAGCGATGTCGGCTATCCCAGCCTTGAGGGCTCCAGCTGGACTGTGGGAATGCCCGTGAGCATGGTGCTGATGGAGCTCTTCTTCCTGCCTCTCTGAGCTTCCTCCACACTCTTCTGAGCTGCGAATTTGGACAGAGCAGTCCCGGACTTCCCCGTAGAGGCTGTCAGCTCCTCCTTCTGCCACCGTCAGGCTCTGGGATTCAGCACCTGACACCCAAACCAAGCAGAGAAATATCAGATCCACTTGCCCACCCCTAACCCTGGCACAGATCGCTGGCATTTGTGACTAAGCAAGCAGTACTGTGGATGCACTCTTGGAACTCACAGATAATGGGCTGTTATGTACTGAGTTGAATAGGATCCAAAATGCAGCAGTCTAATTGGTCCTAGAACAATAGGGTTCAGAATGCAGCATTCTGATTGGTCCTAGAATAATAGGATCCAGAATGCAGCAGTCTGATTGGTCAGCAGGAGCCACCCAATCCAGCTCCAGGTGGAAGTGAATCCGCAACCTGATTGGCCTACAGGAGAATCCTGGAATTAGCCAATCACGTGGGGCCCATTGTGTAAATAATGTATATAAAGCAGACATTTGGGGGAACTTCCATTCCTTGCTACTATGAGCTGAATATAGAGCATGAAATCCACACTCGACTCCAAGTATATTTCATGGGCTAAACACAGAGACAGCTTGATTGCACAGAGGACCTTGGCCTCGTCAGCTACTTCTGTTCAGCTTGACGCATGGCAGACCCACAAGGCCCCATATGAAGCAGGTGCTGTTCCCCCAAATAGCTACAGCCCCCCCCCCTTATGCAACTGTAGGATGCATTCCAAAATAATTTCTGGTCCATCCGGATGGACTTGTGAAAACATGTTTTCTGCCATCACCTGCTCTGCTCTGTGTTTAGCTAGATGTCTTTTCCCACCCGTTCCAAAGACAGGTTGCAAAGGCGTTCCATATTGTCCTTGCAACGAGTCTATGAAGCAGCAGATTAGCTAAGAGAGAAACTTGGAAAAAACTCATCTGTACACTGGGTTTTTAATACATGAAGCTTAAAGGAATTTTAAAGGCCTTCTACAGTGAATAATCTTCCTTCCTTCTTTCTTTCCTTCCCTTCCTTCCTTCCTTCCTTCCTTCCTTCCCATCTGGCTGGGTTCCCCCAGCCACTATGGGCGGCTCCCATCAGAATATTAAAAACATGATAAAACATCAAACATTTAAAACTCCCCCAGGGCTGCCTTCAGATGTCTTCTAAAAGTCAGATAGTTGTTTATTTCCTTGACATCTGATGGGAGGGCATTCCACAGGGCGGGCGCCACTACCAAGAAGGCCCTCTGCCTGGTTCCCTGTAACCTCACTTCTCGCAGTGAGGGAAGCGCCAGAAAGCCCTCGGAGCTGGACCTCAGTGTCCGGGCTGAATGATGGGGGTGGAGACGCTCCTTCAGGTATACTGGGCCGAGGTCATTTAAGCAACATGTTCACTATACCACCTGGGCTGGGTTAAGGACTAAAGTATAGTATATTGCTGGGGAAAATAGTAACAGCAGTGACATTGGACAACGGTCACTGGGACAACTGCCCCACCTGCCCAACAGATGGGCAGATCTTGGTTGAAGGAAAGACATTAGAGGAAACAAGTTCCTTCCAACCTAATGCCTAGCTGTGTTTTAATTCCACAAAGTGTGCATGGATTGCAGCCATGACACATGAATCCTTCTGTAGGGGGACAACAAAACTTTTCACAGTTAAGACCACAGAAGAAAGCCATGATACTAATAAAAACCTAAAGCAATCCAGACTGTGTGACTCACCATGAGATGTCCTCAAACCAGCAGTGCTGTTGTCACCCACCTCAGCTGGAGATGGTTCAAGCTGCTTTCCGGTGGCGCCCTTCTACAGAAAGAAAGCAAAATTGATGACTAAGCAGCACTAAGCTGAGGTTGTCATGAGAAGCCCAGCCTAGTGATGCTGCAATACTTTGTCTCCCCCTAGAGGTGTTGGGTGGTACAGTATAGGAGTGGTGTCTCCCTCTGGTGGTGGACACAAAACATGACACTATCTGGAGCAGAAGGTCCTAAGGGGTTTCTCCAGTAAACGTGTGCATGCTTGTTGTTTTAAAACAACCACTGCCACAGAGATTTAGCACACCTGGTGCCAACAAGCCAAATGGTGACCTTGTTAATTATGGGTTGGTTGCTACTCATCCAAAGAGCAGAAGTGAGGCTCACAGGCTCAGCATGGGTGGTTCAGTCCAAAACACGGACCATACCGTAAACCACACACATAAAACACACAGTATTAGCTGTTTCTTCCTCCTCTTTTTTTGGTTCGGTCATGGGAGAAACTTCTGACTGGTTGGACATAGCTTAGGCTGCATGGCATTGTTATAATTATTCTAAGGTCCCAAATATAAAATAAACGTTCATAAAAGTACAAGGCAAACACATACATAACTATATAAACCACGTGTAATTGTACAGGAGAGCAATCCTGAAGCCATTTTGACTCTCCCAAATTGACCTCAAATATTTCTCTGCAGTAAGGGAGGCAAATGGGGAAAGCCTTCCCATTGTCTTTTCGCTTACAAATCCTATATTAAGGGCATATTTGTTTATGAATAGGGTGAGCCTGTGACCTGGATTCAGGAACTAAAGTATTAACCATCACAAAAGAATAGCCAGGCTGCCCAGGTAAAGCAATCAGTGACCATTAACAGATATCCTGGCAGACAGGATTTCTGCTGTAGACTGCCTCCTTCTGTGATGTATGTAGGATGGGGGGTGGTCTTCGGCTATAGGGGGATGTGGGTGGCGCTGTGGGTTAAACCACAGAGCCTACGACTTGTCGATCAGAAGGTCGGGGGTTCGAATCCCCACGACGGGGTGAGTTCCTGTTGCTTGGTCCCTGCTCCTGCCAACCTAGCAGTTTGAAAGCATGTCAAAGTGCAAGTAGATAAATAGGTACCACTCCGGCGGGAAGGTAAACGGCGTTTCCGTGCGCTGCTCTGGTTTGCCAGAAGCAGCTTAGTCATGCTGGCCACATGACCCGGAAGCTGTCTGTGGACAAATGCCAGCTCCCTCGGCCTATAGAGCGAGATGAGCGTGCAACCCCAGTGTCATCCGCGACTGGACCTTAAAGTCAGGGGTACATTTACCTTTACCTTGGACTACAGGGTGGGCAATTTCAAAAGTTTATATAAGGGCGTGCGCACGATTGTTCTGGGTTCCTCCTCTCCTCCTGCGTGTAGTGAGTGAGGACCTTGTGGCAGGGTTACTAGCCAATTTGCTTCTCAATATTCTCTGGTTGGCCTCTGTTATTTTCTCCTAGCAATAGGGAACCTACTTAAAGACTCTATACGGGCTCCTGGATACCTCATAAGGGAAAGGAGTCATTTTTTCTTATAACAGCATAAAGGGATCCTTTCACAGACCCACATGGAAATAGGATTTTTGCCTGGGACATTAAGGAAGATGATGGGGAGAACTAAGTCGACTGGCAGGGATGGGATCACTTTCTTGAAATCTCCTGGCTAGCCCATCAGGTTGCCCAGGCCACTGGCAGGCCACTCCATCTCTTTACCTTTTTGACTTGAATCCTCTTGAGCGTTCCCATGAGATTCTCAATGAAGAACAGTAGGTAAATACCGCCCAGAACGCAGAGGCCCTTCAGGACTGCGTCTTCCACCAAGGTCACTGGTTCTTGTCTTGGTGACAGAAGTCCATGGGGTCTGGCCTGTGCCTGGATGAAAACAATTCTTTTGAGCAGAGAAAGGGAGAATTCAGAAAATAAACAGTCAAGTACTGTATTTTTCCATGTATAAGGTGACCCTTTTTTATTTTTTGAACCAAGAATGAAGAAATCACTCCAGCAGTCTCTCGGTCAAAAAGATGTCCAGTTTTGTACAGTGCTACCTCGGGTTAAGTACTTAATTCGTTCCAGAGGTCCGTACTTAACCTGAAACTGTTCTTAACCTGAAGCACCACTTTAGCTAATGGGGCCTCCTGCTGCCGCCGCGCCGCCGGAGCACAATTTCTGTTCTCATCCTGAAGCAAAGTTCTTAACCTGAGGTACAATTTTGGGTTAGCGAAGTCTGTAACCTGCAGCGTAAACCTGAAGCGTATGTAACCTGAGGTACCACTGTACTGCTGGAAAACTCTTCAAGGAAGTCAAGGAAGAAGAGGCAGATTCCATCGTCCTGGAAACAAACCAGAATCATCGTGTTATCTCCTGCTGCTGTGCTTTGAGGTGGGGGCCTGCGTTGTCCGTGGGCAGTGGGCTCCTCACCTCAGCTCCTCTTTCCAGACCGCCCCAAGCAAGTGAGAGAGCAGGCAGGCAAGCGACAGACCAAGTGAGCTTCCCCTTTGGTCTCTGCCCCCTCAAAACAAAGCGTGTTGATATTTTTGTAGGGAGATCGGATCACCAAAAGTTGTTAAGCTTTTTGTGGGAGATGTCCCCCACTTTGGGACTAAAAGTTCTAAGCAAAGAACATCGTCTTAGACACGGAAAAATACGATTACAGTGGTACCTCGAGTTACATACGCATTAGGTTACATATGCTTCAGGTTACAGACTCCACTAACCCAGAAATAGTACCTCAGGTTAAGTACTTTGCTTCAGGATGAGAACAGAAATTGGGCGGCGCGGCAGCAGCAGGAGGCCCCATTAGCTAAAGTGGTGTTTCAGGTTAAGAACAGTTTCAGGTTAGGTACGGACCTCCGGAACGAATTAAGTACTTAACCCGAGGTACCACTGTATTATTATTATTTTAAAGTAAAGGTTAAGAGATCCAGCGAATCAGATCAAAGAGTTGCCTTGTGTAGCATTCTTTTCTCCCCACCAGATGCCTATGGATCATGACCTAAGTGCAACAGCACACTCCCCATGTCTGACTCCCAAAAACTGGTATTCAGAGGGATCAGGGCCAACGGCCTGCTCCAATGTGTGGAGTTCACAACTCAGTATAAGAACCTGTTCAAGGTCTAAGAGAATTAGCTAGGCTGTGTGGCTAGAATGGCAACCACATTATTTGTTCACAGGGACAACCTCTTTACATCTCAGAAAAGCAGCTTCTGTTTGCAAAGCTCCTGAGCTCTTCTAGTTGCCAAACAGATGGGACGGGTGATGGGATTTCTGTTCTGTGCGGGGTCTCCCTTTCTGTAAGAGATGGAGGAGGGTGCTTGTGAGTGTGACCCACCCTCGGAACCAAAAAGACAGCCCATCCCTGCTTCGTATTAGCTAGATAAGCAATCACACTCTACAGACCACAAAGTGTATTTCTTTCCCACTGGAAAAATTGGATTCTCCGCTGGGCATAAATCATTAAGAAAGGTTAGAAGGTATTCTTTTGCTCCGCTCATCGGGCCTAAAGCAGTTCTTACTTCAGCTGCACCTTAAAAGCAACTATAAAAAACCCTACCCTGGTCAGAAGTGCTCTCAGCTGCCTTGACAAATCCCTCTCTTTGATGGTAAGAGTGGCCATAGGCTCACATAAATGGTGCAAGAGTGTTTGAAAGGCAATGTATGAAAACCCTCAAGGCCTTCTGAGAAACCACTTTCTCCAACCACTAACAAATTCGGTTTGCAGACATCCAATTTGTCCTCGTCTCCTGGGTTTGGGCTGACAGGGAAATGCATGAGATGAAGAACAAGGGAGTGCTGGAAATAAGAAGGCAAGAAGAGCCTTGCTGGATCAAACCAAATGCCCTTCTAATCCAGCATACTGTTCTCACGGTGGCCTCCCAGATGCCCGAGGAATATTACAGGGCATGACAGTTGTATTGGGATGCTTTGACTAAACTGGCAGCATATTCGTGTAAGGGAATGACAGACTTATTCTTTGGCAATCACTCGTAGCCGTAGTCTGAAAGTGACTGTGGAGGCCAATTCTGGATCCACATGTCCTTCCACAGTGGGAATATTGGTTTCCAGGTGTAAGTTCACTGGCATTGGGAAACAGAAATAATAATAATAATAATAATAATAATAATAATAATAATAATAATAATAATAATAATTATTATTATTATTATTATTATTATTATTATTATTATTATTATTTATTTGTACCCCGCCCATCTGGCTGGGTTTCCCCAGCCACTCTGGGCGGCTTCCAACAAAGATGAAAAATACACTAAAATGTCACGTATTAAAAACTTCCCTGAACAGGGCTGCCTTCAGATGTCTTCTGAATGTCAGGTAGTTGTTTATCGCTTTGACATCTGATGGGAGGGCGTTCCACAGGGCGGGCGCCACTACCGAGAAGGCCCTCTGCCTGGTTCCCTGTAACTTGGCCTCTCGCAATGAGGGAGCCGCCAGAAGGCCCTCGGAGCTGGACCTCAGTGTCCGGGCAGAACGATGGGGGTGGAGACGCTCCTTCAGATATACTGAAACTCAAGATGCTCCCCTTTGGCATTGTCTGAGCACCCCAGGTTTCATCATGATATGGAGAAGGTTGGGGTACATCTCTCCCACCTCGTCTTCCTCCACAGGAGACCCCAAAGAGAAATCATACCACAAAGATTTGGGGGAGAGGGTTGGTGAAGTGTACACAGGTTTCCCACAAGGTAAAACACAGTGATAACAGCAAGAACCTTTATTGAACTACATAACCAGGAAATGGGCAAAGCAACTGCTTATATACATTTCTGAAAGCCTGGGCCACTCCCACTCGCAACATGATTGGCTGTCTAAACTTCCAAGCTGCGAATCACGACACAGAGTTCAAGGGCCAATGGCAGTGGCCCAAATCCTGAAATATTCTGTGATTGGACACCATGTATCGAATCAGAACACAGGAGCTCAGAATCCTTAATCCAGACTCAAGCTCAGGCAAACACAGACCACTGAATACATAACAGTTGGTACATACGTGAGGCCAGAGATGCAGCAGTGCGTCCCCACACAACGTCCCCACAGCCAAGGCCACCAGGAAAGCGAGAAGGAAATGGAAGAGCTCGCGGTTGAAGAGAGGAACGAGAACTATGGCCAGGGCAGATGGCAAGCTAGTCAGGGTGATAGCCAAACATCCCCAGCCCAGACCTGTGGAGAACAAAGAGGATGAGCAAGATTGGACTAGGAACAAGAGAACTAAAAACAACCTGCTGGATCATACAGTGGGGGCCGAAGTCATGTCCTCATTTGCCCCACCTCTCCACATGTTCCAAAGGACTTTCATGCCACTTCTCCTGGAACCTGACAACTAATTATCTGCCGCCTAAAACAATTAAGGGCCCCAGTTCTCTGAACACTATTGGCAATGTCAGGAGCCTAGAAATTCGGTATATAGAAGGGTAGCCAGCCTAGTCTCTTTAAGATGTTGATGGACAAAGAGCTCCCATCAGCCCCCAGCCAGCATGACCAATATTCAGGGATGACTGATAGTCCAAAAACAACTTGGTGCCATGGTGATTACTTCCAGGTTGCAGGAATGGGTGTGGGGGATAGGAAACGCAGAAAATCTAGTTACTTTGAAGGTGAGAATCTAATTGTCTAGTGTTTAAGAAACACTGAATAAGAGGCTCCCCCAAACTGGAGCTCGAACATTAACTTGAAGCATCCTGAGAGCCAATACACTTGAAATTGTACTCAGTATCCACTGTGTACCCAGTTAGTCTGACGTCGCTTCCAGATTCTTGCTATTATCAGGTAGGATTCAATCACATACTGCCAAATTGAGGTCACACAATGACAGTGGATTGGAAGGTCTTGCACATGAAACCTGCTTCCTCAGAAGGTCAGAGTTGTTGTTGTTTTACGATAACAAAAGTAATGGGGAAATCAACTGGGAAGTGCAGGGTCGCACTCGCTTTGACACGTCATCTTTGCAAACCTATCGGGATGAACGCTCAGTAACAGGTCATCCCGAAGGGCCCTTGATGAAGATTCTGAGCTGTTCTTGAGAGGACAGCATAGTACACACATTTTGTGGGGAGGGGTATTTTGGAATATATATATATTCCAAAGGTGGTGCTGTGGGTTAAACCACAGAGCCTAGGACTTGCCGATCAGAAGGTCGGCAGTTCAAATCCCCGCGACGGGGTGAGCTCCCGTTGCTCGGTCCCTGCTCCTGCCAACCTAGCCGTTCGAAAGCACATCAAAGTGCAAGTAGATAAATAGGTACCGCTCCGGCGGGAAGGTAAACGGCGTTTCCATGCGTTGCTCTGGTCCGCCAGAAGCGGCTTAGTCATGCTGGCCACATGACCCGGAAGCTGTACGCAGGCTCCCTCGGCCAATAAAGCGAGATGAGCACCGCAGCCACAGAGTTGGTCACAACTGGATCTAATGGTCAGGGGTCCCTTTACCTTTATATATATATATATATATATATATATATATATATATATATGTTGGATCAGACCCAAGATGTGGGTTTGCAAACCGAGAACTCCTTGGAAAGCCAGTGACAATGGGAGACAAAATGGGAGAGGTGGTAACTGAAGGGCAGGTAGGGGTGAGGGTCGAAGGACTGTAGTCAGCAGGGGAATAATGAATGAAAATTAAGGGCGCAAAACCAGTACTGGGGCTGATGCAGAAGGGTAAGGCTGGAGCTGGGAGTCAAGGCCCCTCCTGGGTCAGGGTGCGAGGAAGACAGCTTGTGTTCCTTACCACTCCAGAGAGAACTTCCTGCCATGCCGAAAGCTACCTCATCGTAGTGCTGGATGCAAACGCGGCTGTCAATTTGGTAGAGCAAAGCAGGACACAGCAGTGTGAACTGCTCTGGCGTGATTTTGGAGACCGAGTTCAGCCCAAAATTGACTAGCAGCTGTGATACGTTGAGACACTGAAGACAAAGAAGAAGAAAAACGACTTTATTGCAAGAATGATTAATTGTATGGGATGGGAGTACTGGACCCCCAACCAACGTTTAATTGACTGCCAGCATGGTTCTCGGTCATTAATTTGATTAAAGTTTTCATTTGCAGCACTAGATCAAGCGGAACTCAGAAATCTCGGCTGGAGTGGGGATATCACCAGTTTTGGAAGGGGAATGAGTTGAAAAGTGACAGCATGAAGAATTGGGGGAAAGGGGCAATAAACAACAGCAAGACCCATTGTTCTCTAGGAGATCTGGGTTAAAAATGCAAAACAAGAACAAATACTCACCTGTATCGCACAACATGCCTAAAAACGCAGAGGTACGGTATCACATTCAGACATTTATAATTACAAATATATAATTATTTCTACAACTGCTTCCAGGAAATGTGCTGTGTGTGAGGGGAATAATGGCCTAGTACAGATCTAGGTTCACATTTAATCTCTCCCTTCTGCCATCCTTGCTGCTGATTTATACCTGGCCGGCAGGGAGGGAGGGAGAGGAGCTGCTTCCTTTGAAACCCGGGAAATTTAAGAGACATCATTAATAAGGGACAGCAGTGGGACACAGCGCTGGGATAAAGGACTTTCCCGCCAAATAAGGGACGGTTGACAGCTATGGCCTTTGTTCCTCACCATCCCTTGGGTGGGACAGGGTGCTACTTGAGGGTCTTTTAGACACCAGCTTAAAACGTGACTCCTCGTGCAAAGTGTTTGGTCCTGGAGTGAATTTGCTCACCCGAGAGCAAACACGGTTTTATGTATTGTTTTACATTCTGTTCCGCAGAACATTATTGCATGTCGTTACCTGCCCTGGGATCTCTGGATTAAGAGTGGGATATAAACAGCTTAAGGAAAACGAATAAACAAAATGCCCAAGATGACTGCATGGTCACGTGATTGCTTCAGCAGATGCTTTTCCCACCGTGTTACTCATATCTACTGCCATCATCACAAGGCTGAAGAAGGCTGGTTTGAGCAAAGACTGGCAATGGCACACTAAACCTGAGTTGGGTATACAAGAAAGCCAGAATGCTGTCAATTAACTAGTCCTCTCCCCACCTTCCACTAAACTTAGGGATGAGAGTTAATAGTAATGGAGCTATTTTGTGAAGTCATTCAGGACCACAGGCCACAACTATTTCCTACAACTTTAGGATTAAAGAGGGCACTTCCTTTTGGCACAGAAATCAACCACTCCTCTTCCTGTCCTCCAATACAGTGGTACCTCTGTTTATGAACTTAATTCGTTCCGGAGGTCCGTTCTTAACCCGAAACCATTCTTAACCTGAGGTACCACTTTAGCTAAAGGGGCCTCCTGCTGCAACCGGCGCGCAATTTCCATTCTTACCCTGAGGTAAAGTTCTTAACCCGAGGTACTACTTCCGGGTCTGTAACCTGAAGTGTTTGTAACCCAAGGTGTTTGTAACCTGAGGTACCACTGTATATCCAACGTGCTCCCTGCAGTAAGGGAATTCAGGGCAATGAAACCCCAGGTCACCCGACACTTACATCTTCATGCAGGTGATTGTAGACAGAGTGATCCAAAGCAATAACTCCCTCTAGAAGATTTAGGCCAGAGTGGCCCTGGGAAGGTTTGGAAAGGTCTTCTTTGGCACCCCCAGGCTGCTCTGGAGTTTGCCAAAAGGTAGGCTTGGTGACAGGTCTGACGTCACGGAGTTCAGGATGAACAGGTGTTTGAGTGGCATGGCCCGACTGAGAGATTCCAGGCCTGCAGAAAATGCAGAAATCATCATCAGAGAAGAATAACATTTATGCTTTAGGTTACAACTGCGATTCAATTAGATCAACTAAATTCCACTGACTTTAAAGTGCTACAATTTAGGAGGGATGCCTTGTTATCCAGTTTTACAGTCTAATCTACCACCTTTCCTCTTTTGAACGTTATCTACCTCCTTCGGATTTAATGAACAATTCTGACTATTTTTACTGACAACGCTAAAATATTTTGAGATTTCATTAAGCATGGCCAATTGAGCCGAATTAATATTTTGCAATAGCTAAGCCAGCCAGCAAGATCACAGCATCCTGGCAAAACAAGCCTGTGAAATCTGTTTGAACAGCATGCCCGCTGCCGTTGCCAAGTGAAAAACAACGGGATCAGATCTTCCGGCAAGATTTTAGCTTTGTTGCAAGCAAATGAGATAAGCAAGACAAGTATTGCAAGATGTTTACTGCCCATAAAGATCTTACCTTGAATCTCCTCTGCAGTTGCGACGGAAGCACGTAACCACTGACTTTTGCTGGGCAACTGTACTTAACAGAGAGTGCTATGCTCAGTAATTAAGAAATAAGCTTTTCCGCGAGGTGGGCGTGGGGGAACCTGTGGTATTTGGGAGTCCTAGTCTAGTGACCTCAGGAGGAACGCAGGTTCCCTGCCAGAAAGTCAAATATTTCCAAGGTCAAAGCAGATTTCGTTTCTCTCTGGTCGGGGACAGAGGGTGGCGCTTGGAGGAGAATTGTCATCGCGCCACTCCTTGGTGTGTGGAGTACCTCAGGGTGTGATATTCTCCCCTATGCTTTTCAACATCTTTATGCGCCCCCTCGCCCAGCTTGTCCGGAGTTTTGGGCTGGGCTGCCATCAGTATGCTGATGACAACCAACTCTATCTGTTGATGGGTGGCCATCCTGACTCGGCCCCAGACACACTGATCAGATGTTTGGAAGCTGTGGCTGGATGGTTACGTGGGAGCCGGTTGAAGTTAAATCCTTCGAAGACAGAGGTCCTTTGGCTGGGACGGGACGATATGGGATTGGGGGGGCAACTCCCATCTCTTGCGGGGGTGCAATTAGTGCCAGTACCGTCCATTAAGTGTTTGGGTGTAATCTTCAACACCTCCCTTTCCATGGAGGCGCAGATTGCAGCTATAACAAAGGCGGCATTTTTTCATCTCCGCCAAGCTCAGCAGTTGGCTCCTTACCTCTCTCGCCCTGACCTAGCCACTGTGATCCACGCAACGGTCACCTCCAGACTGGATTATTGTAACTTGCTCTACGTGGGGCTGCCCTTGAGACTGACCCAGAAACTCCAGCAGGTGCAGAATGCCACGGCAAGACTCCTTACAGGGTCCTCGCTGCAAGATCACATTCACCGGGTGCTATACCAGCTGCACTAGCTCCCGGTGGGGTACAGGATCAGGTTTAAGGTGCTGGTTTTAACCTCTAAAGCCCTATAAGGCCTAGGATCCTCGTACCTACGAGACCGCCTGCCCTGGTATGTCCCACGGAGGACCTTACGGTCTTCAAATAAAAACATATTGGAGATCCCGGGCCACAGAGAGGTTAGGCTGGCCTCAACCAGAGCCAGGGCTTTCTCGGCTGCGGCTCCAATCTGGTGGAACGCTCTGTCACAAGAGACCAGGGCCCTGCGGGACTTGACATCTTTCCGCAGGGCCTGCAAGAAAGAGCTATTCCACCAGGCCTTTGGCCAGGGCACAGCCTGACTCCCTCCTTTGGCAATCTTCACAGAACTTTGGTCCAATGGTTGCCATCAATTTGATTTGAATTACTTTTATACTGAAATGATTTTAGAATGTTGTACTATTTTATTGTTGTTAGCCGCCCTGAGCCCGGCTTCGGCTGGGGAGGGCGGGATATACATAAAAATTATTATTAAATTTATTATTTATAGATTACCTGGTGGGGGTGGCGCTTTCTGCTTGGGTCTTGCCGAGGTGCTCCAGCGCCGAGTGCGAATGCAAGTGCTTGTTGTCTTGGACTTCCAGAATGTCCAGGTGGGACACATGGCCGTGGCCTAGCTCCTCATGTTCAATCTCCACCACTTGCACCTTTCCGAGCCCCAGGCTCAGCAGCAGGCGAGTGAGGCCTTCGAAGGACAAGGTGCCATTCTCGCCATACTGCCCAAAGAGCTGCTGCAGGTAGTAGCCCTGCTCTTGGGCGGCATCTTCAGGCAGGGCCCATGCAGCTCCATCCAACAGCAAGTCGGGAGGATCAGCCAGCCCCAAGCTACAGAGGCCCTGCAGGCAGAGCACGACCACCCATGCTCTGGCCAGACGGAGCCTCAGGGTTCTCTGGTCCATCAACAGGGAGCTGCAATGCAAAGGACACTACGCTGAGCCAGGGAGCATGGGGGAGACGTTCCCTCACGGTGCTGCTGTTCTGAGAGAGAGAGCCAGGCCTCTTGTCAACGAAGAGGTGCAGGCCCAGACCCTCTCCAAGTGTCATTATTTCCCAGGGACAGTCCCAGATTTGCAGAAGGGTATAGTAAGGGTAAAGGTCCGTATAGTTCAAGCTATGGTTTTCCCAGTAGTGATGTATGGAAGTGAGAGCTGGACCATAAAGAAGGCTGATCGCCAAAGAATTGATGCTTTTCAGTTATGGTGCTGGAGGAGTCCCATGGACTGCAAGAAGATCAAACCGATCCATTCTGAAGGAAATCAGCCCTGAGTGCTCACTGGAAGGACAGATCCTGAAGCTGAGGCTCCAATACTTTGGCCACCTCATGAGAAGAGAAGACTCCCTGGAAAAGACCCTGATGTTGGGAAAGATGGGGGGCACAAGGGGAAGGGGATGACAGAGGACGAGATGGTTGGATACTGTTCTCGAAGCTACTAACATGAGTTTGACCAAACTGCGGGAGGCAGTGGAAGACAGGCGTGCCTGGTGTGCTCTGGTCCATGGGGTCACGAAGAGTTGGACACGGCTAAACGACTAAACAACAACAATATAGTAAAGGTAAAGGGTAAAGGGACTCCTGACCATTAGCTCCAGCTGTGGCCGACTCTGGGGTTGTGGAGCTCATCTTGCTTTATTGGTTGAGGGAGCCGGCGTACAGCTTCCGGGTCATGTGGCCAGCATGACTAAGCCACTTCTGGCGAACCAGAGCAGTGCAACGAAATGGCGTTTACCTTCCCACCAGAGTGGTACCTATTGATCTACTTGCACTTTGACGTGCTTTCGAACTGCTTGGTTGGCAGGAGCAGGGACCGAGCAACAGGAGCTCACCCTGTTGTGGGGATTCAAACCTCCAACCTTCTGATCAGCAAGTCCTAAGCTCTGTGGTTTAACCCACAGCACCACCTGAGTCCCTAAGGGTATAGTAGGACGTCTCTATTTTCATCGGAGAAATGTTGGCAGGTATGGAGTTATGTGACCCCCTGAGCCAAGGAGATGTTATAAGAAAATTTGCTCCTTTCCCCTTATAGGGTATCCAAGAGCCCATATAGAGTCCTTAAGTGGGTTACCTATTGGTAGGAGAAAATAAGAGAGGCCAACCAGAGTTTATGAGAAGCAAAGCGGCCAGGAAGCCTGATCTTTATTGCAATAGAAAAATACTGTTGCCATAGGGTACCCACTCCCCACACACAGGAGGAAGGAGAACCCTGAACAATGGTGCACAAGCCCTTATACTTTCTCAAATTGCCACCCTGTAGCCCAAAGACCACCCCCCCCCATCCTACATACATCACCAGAAGGAGGCGATCTACAGCAGAAAACCTGTCTGCCAGGATATCTGTTAATGGTCACTGATTGCTTTACCTGGGCAGCCTGGCCATTCTTTTGTGATAGTAAATACTTTAATTCCTGAATCCAGGTCACAGGCTCACCCTATTCATACACAAATATGCCTTTAAGGCAGGATTTGCAAGCAAAAAGGCAATGGGAAGGATTCCCCATTTCCCTCCCTTACTGCAGAAGAATATTTGAGGTCAATTTGGGAGAGTCAAAAGGGCTTCAGGATTGCTCTCCTATATAGACACGTGGTTTATATAGTTATGTATGTGCCTTGTACATTTATGAACATTTAATTTATATTTGAGACCTTAGAATTCAAGTTCGGCATCAGAGATAAGTAACTACCATATGTCAGGAGTGCTCTGATGGTCTTTCCTGCTTGGCAGGGGGTTGGACTCGATGGCCCTTGTGGTCTATTCCAACTCTATGATTCTATGATTCTATGAACTATACAATCATTAGAAGACATATGAAGACATATGAAGGCAGCCCTGTATAAGGAAGGTTTTAAAAAAATGTTTAATGTTTATTATGGTTTTTATATATGTTGCCCAGAGTGGCTGGCGTAAACCAGTCACATGGGTGGAGTATAAGTAGTAAAAAAAAAAAATTTATTATGGAATAAAGGTAAAGGTAAAGCTAAAGGTACCCCTGCCCGTACGGGCCAGTCTTGCCAGACTCTAGGGTTGTGCGCTCATCTCACTCTATAGGCCGGGAGCCAGCGCTGTCCGCAGACACTTCCGGGTCACGTGGCCAGCGTGACAAGCTGCATCTGGCGAGCCAGCGCAGCACACGGAACGCTGTTTACCTTCCCGCTGGTAAGCGGTCCCTATTTATCTACTTGCACCCGGGGGTGCTTTCGAACTGCTAGGTTGGCAGGCGCTGGGACCGAATGACAGGAGCGCACCCCGCCGCGGGGATTCGAACCACCGACCATGCAATCGGCAAGTCCTAGGCGCTTAGGTTTTACCCACAGCGCCACCCGCGTCCCCTTATTATGGAATAGGATGTCCTTATTTTCATTAGAGAAATGTTGGAGGATATGGAACAATTGCCTTAGCATAGGCATAGCCAAACTCCGGCCCTCCAGATGTTTGGGACTACAATTCCCATCATCCCTGAGCACTGGTCCTGTTATCTAGGGATGATGGGAGTTGAAGTCCCAAACATCTGGAGGGCCAGAGTTTGCCTATACAGTCATACCTTGGGTTAAAGACACTTCAGGTTGCGGTTTTTCAGGTTATGGACTGCTGAAACCTGGAAGTACCGGAACGGGTTACTTCCGGCTTTCGGCGGCCGCGCATGTGCAGAAGTGCTAAATAGCGCTTTGCGCATGCGCAGAAGCACCAAATTGCAATCTGCGTGTGCGCAGACGTGCAGCTGTGGGTTGTGAACGCTGTGGGTTGCAAATGTGCATCCTGCACAGGTCACATCTGCAACCCTGGCATCCACTGCACCCGCGAGCAGCACTGAATCCCTCTTATAATATTCAATTTTGTCCCTGTGGGAATGTTCCAGGATGCAACGTCTGAAAACAACCACTAGGGTTTTTCTGCAATTGTCAGCCCTAGTATGTTCCTGTGGGGTCTGTAAAGGCTTGCTGCGTCGATTAGCAAATACCCACAAGACTGTTCCATCTGTAACTAGAGAATGAAAGCTGTTCCTAGCTGCTGGAATCCTGTGTTTCCACGCTGTTACATCCCTCAGCCCTAATTCTTGTGTTAATTTTAAAAATTAAGCCTCATTAGAACTTTTATCCAGCTGTTCTTAGGTGAGTCTTTCTTCTGACGGTTTCCCGCACATGCTGAGATTCAGTACTTACCAGAGGAAGAACTCGATTTCTGCAGTGAGCTAAAGGACATGTGCCAATCTGAGACAAAACAATATGCCTACCCCGAAACTTTTGCAGACACAAACAGAACTGATGGCAGTGTGGCATGGCATCTAATGGCCGCAATACCATTACGAGCACAAACCATCATGAACGGACAATTATTTTTATTTATTAAATACCAGGATTGTTCTGATAGGGGGCAGGTTGACCATATCCAAACATCATCCTTCCTTACAATGAGAAGCACTTAAGAGATGCACAAGGCTGTTAAAAGCAGGGAACTTCCCCTAAACTTGACTCTGTGTGTCCTAACTGTGCCTGAAGGAGGTGGGAGTTTTATCTGCCTCCTCTCAAGCTGTGAGGTCAATCATCACTCTTCCCATAACAATCTGTTGTGATGCTCACTGGGGTATGTGTACGCTAGAGCCAAAAATAGATTAGCTTGGCAAAATTCTCTCCTGCAAATTCTGATAACAAATATTCTCTGGGTGTGTAAATATTTGACAGTCAGCATCGCCATTTGACTTCCGAAGGTTTTGCTGCAGTAAAAAAAAGGTAAAAGACCTCTGGACGGTTAAGTCGAGTCACAGGAGACTATGGGGTGCAGCACTCACCTTGCTATTCAGGCTGAGGGAGCCGGCATTTGTCCACAGACAGCTTTCTGGGTCATGGGGCCAGCATGACTAAACCGCTTCTGCCGCAAAGGGACACCGTGACAGAAACCAGAGCGCACGGAAATGCTATTTACCTTCCCACTGCAGTGGTACCTATTTATCTACTTGACCTGGCGTGCTTTTGAACTGCTAGGTCGGCAGGAGCTGAAACAGAGCAACAGGAGCTCACTCCGTCGTGGGGATTTGAACCGCCAGCCTTCTGATCGGCAAGCCCAAGAGGCTCAGACCACAGTGCCACTCACATCGCCTTTGCTGCAGTAGCAGCCAATGACATCTGAGTATGATGTCTTGGCCAGTATTTGCAGCATGACAAAAGGTCCACAACACCATTAAGTAGATGTGTTAAGCCATTAATTCCTTTAATCACTCAGCAAATGTATCCCTCAAATAGGTGAAAAGCTTTTACAAATATAGTGGTACCTCTGGTTACGTACTTAATTCGTTCCGGAGGTCCGTTCTTAACCTGAAACTGTTCTTAACCTGAAGCACCGCTTTAGCTAATGCTTCATTCTGAAGCAAAGTTCTTAACCTGAGGTAATATTTCTGGGTTAGCGGAGTCTGTAACCTGAAGAGTATGTAACCTGAAGCGTATATAACCCGAGGTACCACTGTAACAGCAAAACCGTTGAATTTTGCCATCGAATTTTGAAATTTTGGATGACATTAAAAACTTAAAATCCATTTGGTTCCACTTTTATCCAGTACAGTGGTGCCTCGCAAGACAAAATTAATTCGTTCCGCAAGTCTCTTCGTCTTGCGGTTTTTTCGTCTTGCGATGCACGGTTTCCCATAGGAATGCATTGAAAATCAATTAATGCGTTCCTAGGGAAACCGACTTCAGACCAGGTCCGGGGACAGTCTGTCCCCCGACCCCTTCTGAAGGCTGGGGGGGGGGGACACAAGGGCTTTTCTTCCCACCCCCAGCATTTTAAAAAACCCTGGGACAGCGGAGGACTTCTCCGCTGTCCGGGGCGATCTTAAAATGCTGGCGGGCGGCATTTTAAAATCGCCCCGGACAGCGGAGGACTTCTCCGCTGTCCGGGGCGATTTAAAAGCCCCTGGGAAGGCAGGCAGGGGGGACAAAGACTTTCGCCCGCTGCCCGCCTTCAGAAGGTGTTCCCGCCCCCCGCCCCACTTCGGAACAGCTTTCCGAAGTGGGGCGGCTGGGGCAGGTGTCCCCGCCCCCCCTCCCCGCTTCGGAACAGCTTTCTGAAGTGGGGCGGCTGGGGCAGGTGTCCCCGCCCCCCCGCCCCACTTCGGAACAGCTTTCCGAAGTGGGGCGGCTGGGGCAGGTGTCCCCGCCCCCCCTCCCCACTTCGGAACAACGTTCGGAAGTGGGGCGGCTGGGGCAGGTGTCCCTGCCCCCCCTCCCCGCTTCGGAACAGCTTTCCGAAGTGGGGCGGCTGGGGCAGGTGTCCCCGCCCCCCCTCCCCGCTTCGGAACAACGTTCTGAAGTGGGGCGGCTGGGGCAGGAACAGCGTTTTAAAATGCTGGGGGTCGGGAGCGAAGCGCTGCCGACCCCCAGCATTTTAAAATCTCCCGACCCCCAGCATTTTAAAACCTTCCCGGGACACGGGGAGATTTTAAAATGCTGGGGGTCGGCAGCGCTTCGCTCCCGACCCCCAGCATTTTAAAACCTTCCCGGGACACGGGGAGATTTTAAAATGCTGGGGGTCGGCAGCGCTTCGCTCCCGACCCCCAGCATTTTAAAACCTCCTCGGGACACGGGGAGATTTTAAAATGCTGGGGGTCGGCAGCGCTTCGCTCCCGACCCCCAGCATTTTAAAATCTCCCCGGGACAGAGACTTCTCTGCTGTCCCTTGGAGATTTTAAAATGCTGGGGGTCGGCAGCGAACGCTTCGCTCCCGCCCGCCAGCATTTTAAGATTGCCCGGGGCAGGCGGGGGGGAAGGCAGGCGGGGGGGAGCAAAGACTTTTGCCCCCCGCCGGCCTTCAGAAGAGGTCCTCTTCTGAAGGCCGGCTGTGGGCGAAAGTCTTTGCTCCCGACCGCCAGCATTTCCCTATGGGCTTTCGTCTTGCGATGCAAGCCCATAGGGAAATTCGCTTGCCAAGCGCCTCCAAAACAGAAAACCCTTTCGTCTTGCGGGTTTTCCGTCTTGCGAGGCATTCGTCTTGCGGGGTACCACTGTATTCCATTCTACTGATATTGTTTTGAATGCAATGGCTCATCAG
The DNA here is from genome assembly GCF_964188305.1 of Podarcis bocagei. Classification (NCBI taxonomy): domain Eukaryota; kingdom Metazoa; phylum Chordata; class Lepidosauria; order Squamata; family Lacertidae; genus Podarcis; species Podarcis bocagei. The sequence goes on along the minus strand of NC_138126.1, from coordinate 119,157,271 downwards.
CCCTCTTAACAGGAAAAGTTTCTGTCACTTTTAACCGGATGGCTTTCTCTATCTTTCTTGGATCCTTTACTCCCATTGCAACTGGAAAAGCCGCCGTTATTTCCATTTTGCGAACGAGAGCCAAGGAGCAGGGAGGCAGGGAGAGGCTTGCTAAATCTCTGTGCACAAGGTGCTTGAAACAGGATTGAAACCAGTCACACAGACAAGCTCTTCTATTGCACCTCAAGTGGGGAGTTAGCAGGAAACGTAGGAGAATGAGAACATGTAACATTGCCTTTCGAGTTTCCAGTCACCACATCATATATAGTACCTCAGTAATCCTCACAGCATTCCTTGACACCACCAACATAGCGGATTAGAGGCTGAGAGGCAGGAACCTGCTTTAGGCTACCAATGAAAAGTTTGTGGCAGAGAGATTTTAACCAGAAACTTCCTACTTATGTAGAGCAGCTTAAGTCATTTGCAGAGCACATGCTGTACAGGCAAAAGGAACGGTGCCAGGGAAAGAAATCTGGGGAGACAGTCACTGAAGAGTAGTCTGCTTCCTATATGAGGTTTTCCTTTTTTCTTTTAATGACTCAGCTTCCAATGAGGCACTTACCTTGTTAGCCTTTGCAATAGTTCCAATCCAGAGATTTCACAAATCCCCTGGGAAGTTGCTGTGGAGCTAGGCAAGCAAATATCAAAGCAATAACTTTAAATATATGCGTATATATATGTACCTGCTCCCGTCACCGTGCTCCTTCCTGTCTGGAACACACTCTCAAAGCACCTTCCAGCCCTCAAATCTTCTGAGTTCCTGGGCAATGCAGCTTTAGGGCTGGTGTTATCCGCTTATTATTCCAAGTCGGGACCGGTTTTCCACAGCCACACCGAGCGCTAATTGAGAACAGCGCAGCTTCTAGCCCAAACAAGCATCTCTGCAGCATTCAGGCTTTTTAAGAGGCGCTGTTTTGATCTCCTCAAGCTGTTGATCACCCTCAGTGGTGGGTAGGCATGGTTGCATTCAGTAGGCGGGGCCTGCACAGGCCCCTCCTCTTATCAAACAGCATGTGGAAATTGGGGCATGACAGGATTTTTAGACTGTTCCCGGAAATGTGGGTTGAGGGAGTGGGCTTGTGGGGAATGGACAGCTTGTTCCCACATCGCTGGCCAAGTTGGGGGAAGGAGTTGCGTAATAGAAATGTGACTGTGCATATGCACACATAAACACAAAATACTCTGGGGTAAAGGCCCATTCAGAGGCATGCCAAATCACGTGATGATAACCATGTGCCTCGCATGCATTCCCTGGCTATAATCCTGGCCACAACCCTGTAAGGTAGGTCAGGATAGTTATCTCCCATATGGGGCCTAGAGGCTACCCAGTTAGCCCATGGTAGAAGAACAGCACACCATGGATTTAAAGCACACAACTCTCCCCCAAAGAATCTTGGGAACTGTAGTTTGCCCCCTCACATAGCTACAGTTTGCAGCATCCTTAAACTACAGTTCCCGGGATTAAGCGGGGGGGGGGAGCCGTGTGCTTCAAATGTGAGGCATGTGCACTGCTACACTAAAAAGTAAAGGGACCCCTGATCTTTAGGTCCAGTCGCAGAGGACTCTGGTGTTGCGGCGCTCATCTCACTTTATTGGCCGAGGGAGCCGGCGTACAGATTCTGGGTCATGTGGCCAGCATGACTAAGCCGCTTCTGGCGAACCAGAGCAGCACATGGAAACACCATTTACCTTCCCACCAGAGCAATACCTATTTATCTACTTGCACTTTGACGTGCTTTTGAACTGCTAGGTTGGCAGGAGCAGGGACCGGGCAACGGGAGCTCACCCCGTCGCGGGGATTCGAACCGCCGACCTTCTGATCGGCAAGCCCTAGGCTCAGTGGTTTAACCCACAGTGCTACCCGCTACACTACACTACCCCAAACCAGCTCTTTCCATCTAATACAGCATATATTAGCACCAGCCAATTTGAAGAATCCTAGAATAGCAGATTTGAAAGGTACCCTAGTAGTTCAGAGAAACAAAGGTACCATCCTGTTCAGAGAAACTACAGCATCCCTGACCATAGACCACTCACCCTCTGCTTAAATACCACCAAGCAAAGGACAGTCTACCACCTCCTGTGGCAATCGGTCTCATTGTTAAATAGCTTTCAGCATGAGGGCGTTTCTCCTAAGGCTTAGCCGAAATCTGTGTCTGCCGCAATTCCCAGCCACTGTTTCCGGTCCTGCCCTTCGAAGCAACTGAACAAGTCTGCACTTTCTTCTGAATAGAAAAAAGCCCCTTTTTCATATAATTGTTGAATTCTGATGGGAGGGTGTTCCCCAGAGTGGGCGCCTCTGCTGAGAAGGCCCTCTGCCTGGTTCCCTGTAACTTCGGGCTGCCATATTTCAAAAGGTGAAAATTAAGTTTTTGAGCTATTTTTAAGAAACAAAACTAGGCTTCCAACATGTGTTTCCATGCGTCCAGATTTTCCCAGACACTTCAACGATTTCTGCCTGAGTACTGCTTCCGACTGCCATAATTCCGTTATGCCTGGGAAATTTCTGACGTATACCAACCTTGCTGTAACAACTTTTTGCAGTGAGGGAACTTCCAGAAAGCCCTCAGAACCGCACCTCTGGTGAACATGTCATACCATTTTGAGGGTCTGTGTTATGTACTGAGTTGAATAGGATCCAAACTGCAGCAGTCTGTTTGGTCCTAGAACAATAGGATCCAAAATGCAGCAGTCTGATTGGTCCTAGAACAATAAGATTCAGAATGCAGCAGTCTGATTGGTCCTAGAACAATGCAGCAGTATGATTGGTTGGCAGGAACCACCCAATCCTGCTCCAGATAGAAGTGAATCCACAACCTGATTGGCTTACAGTAGAATTCCGGAATTAGCCAATCATGTGCAGCCCATTGTGTAAATAATGTATATAAAGCAGATACTGTGAGGGGACTTTCATTCATTCCTCCTCACCACTATGAGCTGAATAAAGAGCATGAAATCACTTTGCGACTCTGAGTATATTTCAGTCTGCCTGCCTCTTCCTGCTCTTTTAGATGCAGCACCCATTTTGTTTCATGCCCCACTCCCTGTGACAGAAGTTTTGTGACCAGTGGCTATGGCACTTCCTCAAAATTCCTTGTGTGCCCTATGGTTGGGTACTGTAAGCCTTAAAAGCATACTAAGAGCCCTGAGAGATTAGGCCAAGGGCGCGCCTGGTTCAGCTTTCTATTCCCACATGACCAATCAGATGCCTATAGGAAGCACATGAGCATGTAAGGAGCACATGACCACAATGGCCCTCTCCTGCACACAACCCCTAGCAGAGTTACACTGCTTCTCATACGGACAGCAACATGTAGCCATAATGACTGCAGCCTTATTTCCCACGAATCTGCATCCATTCCTTGCTTGTGCTTCCTCGATGCAGAGCCGGCCCACCCGTGAGGCGAGGTGAAGCGCCCGCCTCAGGCGGCAGAAGAGGAAGAGACGGCACTCTGCCCATCCACCCAACTGCTTCCACCACCCAGAGGGAGGTGTTCTGGTCACCTCCGGGTGGAGAAGCTGAGCAAGAGGCAAAATTTGAGGAGTGCCTTGGCTGCTGCCAAATTCGGCAAGAGCCAGGGCATGGCACGGCAGGGGTCAGGAAGCAACTATCTCGGTTTCACCCTAGGTGGCGAAACAGGACAGGTTGCCCCTGCCTGAGAACACCCGATTTCCCAATTTGCAAACAGAATGCTGGACTAGATTAATCTCTGTTCTGATGCTTCTCCTCTGTTTCTTATGCCCTCCAGGGTGTTTTGTGTGGAATCAGGTAGATTCCCTGCTCTTCAAGAGAAAGATAACAACTGTTAGAGAGGGGCAGGAGTACAACTTGTTCTTGATAGACAGTTTTGCAAGCCAGGTTGTTTTATTTGGGGGAAGTTAATAGTTGACCCAGCCGGGCAGAAACTCAGAAATGGCGAGCTCCTTTCCTTGCCAAGCAGGATGTATTAAAGGTCAATTTCTGGATACAACAGAATGTGAACACATAGTACCAAGAGAAAAGAGAAGGTCTGGGGAACCGGGAGACCAGTGAGTCCATTTCCCAGAGCTGTTGCAGATTTGTTTGGCAATATATGCCCCCATTCTCAGATTATTCGTACCAACAATGCGATTAAAGGATCACCGGCTGACAAGTAGCTAACTGGAAATCTAATTGTGCCCATGCTGAGGGAAATTATTTTACACAATGTCTGAAACAAAATGTCCAGTCTTGTTAACAGAAAAGCCAAGAGTAAATAAGGTGTCGGGAAGATGTGAGGGTTGCTTTGCGGCTAGAACTGAATATTGCAGGACTAGTGCTATAATGAGGCGCATTGCATGCATGTAATCCATTTACAGTGGTACCTCGGGTTAAGTACTTAATTCATTCCGGAGGTCCGTTCTTAACCTGAAACTGTTCTTAACCTGAAGCACCGCTTTAGCTAATGGGGCCTCCTGTGGCCGCCGCGCCGCCAAAGCACGATTTCTGTTCTTATCCTGAAGCAAAATTCTTAATCTGAAGCACTATTTCTAGGTTAGTGGAGTGTGTAACCTGAAGCGTAAGGAAACTGAAGCGTATGTAACCCGAGGTACCACTGTAAATCACATGACTTCCCCCAAAGAATCCTGGGAACTGTAGTTTGCGAAGGGTCCTGGAGGGGGTCATACCATATATGCCACCATCTCCTTCAAGGCAATGGGCATTACCTCATCCTTCGGCACTGCATTCTGACAACACAGTCAATACCCTCTGGCTAGATTGTAGGAGCTAGGATGGGCAAGGTCTAAATGGCATGTGGTTGGCCGAACCATTGCAAGCATCTTGCCTCCATCCTCGGGTCTCAAAAGTGGAAACGGATCTCATAAAACCAGAACAGGCAGTGAACGGGACAGCTCCTCTGAATTTGGATCAAATATGGCAGAGATGCCCAACAGGTCGATCGCAATCTACTGGTAGATCCCCAGGAGGTTTTGGTAGATCGCGGTTGATTGCTGGGTCCCTTTCCTTAGTGTTGCTAAAATCGATTCCAGCCCTGCCCCCTTGTCCCCCCCCTCAATTGTTGCATGATATGCAGAATGGAAGACGGAGTTTACTGAGTGAGGCTGTTTGTTTCCCCAGTGATTTGTTGGTGAGTGGTTGTTCCTCATTTGCCCCCAAAACTCTTAAAATTGGGGCTTTCCTCCTCCCTAATAAAAGCTCAATAGCTTTGACCTGATCCCCCCCCAAAACAGGGCTTTTCTTCCCCCAAAAAGGTCAACAACTTTGACCTGAACCCCCCCAAAACGGGGGTAGATCACTGCCAGTTTTTAATTCTGTAAGTAGATCCCAGTCTCTTGGGAGTTGGCCACCCCTGAAATATGGCATCCGACTTAGTGGAGAGTTGAAGGACATTATCCTCAAAGAGCCTTGCACACTTATCGCTGCAGCTGTTCAAGCACTCCAGCTTCCCATTGACTGAGGCCAAAGACTGCAGATCCTTAACAATTTTGGGTTGTTACTTTGCTGCCTTCACCACCATGTGGGAGGCACAAATATCTGATCTTTGCAATGAGTTTTCCACCATTCACGCTCTAACTATCTCCAATGTCTGAAGATCTTTGGAAAACTGGGGGGTATTGCAGGGTATGCAACTTCAGAGAAATCAGGAGCAACTGTGCCACTTGCCCTTCTAATCTCACCATTTCACAGTGAGGCCAGGGCTTCTTTCGCAGTTCTGCTCACCAGAAAATGAACCCCTCCAAGGAGACAAAGCCACCACCAGTACTCAAAACATCACCAGAAAATGGCCTGGCTGTAGCAATTGTCCCAGGGTTCTCCAAAATAACCCCTGAGTTGGCCTCCATACAAGATTTCAGCATGGAAAGTATTAACTACCAGCGTTTGGGCTAGGTGAGATGGATGCCACACCAGAAAAACAAGTCCATGTTGGAAATTTTGTCTGACTATCCCTGCAATGTGGAGACTAAGAGATGGACAATGAAGATGGACCAGAAGTTCTCTCTGCCCTTTCTCTGTTTGATGTTGGGGCTGTAATCATCACTCTCAGTTACAGTAGTACCTCAGGTTACATACGCTTAAGGTTACAGTCTCTGCTAACCCAGAAATAGTGCTTCAGGTTAAGAACTTTGCGCAATAAATGTTGGAAATGCAAAGAAAAAGAGGGAACATTTTATCATATGTGGTGGGAATGTAAAAAGGTGAAAAACCTCTGGGAGATGATATATAATGAGATGAAAAAAAATGTTGAAATATACATTTATTAAGAAACAAGAAGCATTTTTACTTGGCATTGTAGGAGATGATATAAACAGAAAGGATTGTAAGTTGTTTTCATATGCAATGACGGCGGCAAGAATATTATTGGCACAAAAATGGAAGCAAGAAGAATTACCGACAAAAGAAGAATGGAGGATGAAATTGATGGACTATGCAGAATTGGATAAACTAACCAGAAGAATTCGAAACCTGCAGGGCCAGAGATTCACAGAAGACTGGTGTAAATTTACGGACTATTTGAAAAGTAATTGTGATGACCAGATTATGTTTGTAGTTTTGTGAGGTAAATTATTTGAATTATTGCAAAAATGGTTAAAGAGGTGGATTGTGAGTTAAGATAATTAAAGGCAATAGGAATTTAAGAAATGCAGAAGAAATGATAAAAATGGGGGCTCATCAGAGGTGCTGATGGGGAAAAAAGATTGTATAAGATGTGAAGTTCTGTGGAATGTATAATAATTGGTATGTTGAAATCAATAAATTATATATTATATCGTATTTTTCGCTCCATAAGACGCACCAGACCATAAGACGCACCTAGTTTTTGGAGGAGGAAAACAAGAAAAAAATATTCTGAATCTCAGAAGCCAGAAGAACAAGAGGGATCGCTGTGCAGCGAAAGCAGCGATCCCTCTTGCTGTTCTGGCTTCTGGGGTAGCTGCTCAGCCTACATTCGCTCCATAAGACGCACACACATTTCCCCTTACTTTTTAGGAGGGAAAAAGTGAGTCTTATAGAGCAAAAAATACGGTGTGTGTGTGTGTGTGTGTATGAACTTTGCTTCAGGATGAGAACAGAAATCGTGTTCCGGTGGCGCAGTGGCAGAAGGAGGCCCCATTAGCTAAAGTGGTGCTTCAGGTTAAGAACAGTTTCAGGTTAAGAACAGACCTCCGGAATGAATTAAGTACTTAACCTGAGGTACCACTGTATTACTTACGTAATTTCATAAAATTTATATGCCTCTTGATTGTTGTTGTTTAGTCGTCTTAGTCGTGTTCGACTCTCCGTGACGTCATGAACCAGAGCATGCCTTGGAAACTCTCACATTCATCTCAAAGCTGCTCCTTTTTTTATGTCCACGGAGTTTTCTCGGCAAAATACTGGAGTGGCTTGCCGATTCCTTCTCCAGGTGGAGGCCAACATTGAGTTGGGGGGGGGGTCACATTACAGTTATACCTTGGGTCTCAAACGCCTTGGCTCCTGAACAAATCAGCTCCCAAACGGTCGAAACCCAGAATAATAATAATAATTTATTATTTGTACCCCGCCCATCTGGCTGGGTTTCCCCAGCCACTCTGGGCGGCTTCCACAGAAACCAAAAAACACTAAAATATCATACATTAAAAGCTTCCCTGAATAGGGCCGCCTTAAGATGTCTTCTGAATGTCAGGTAGTTGTCCATCACCTTGACATCCGATGGGAGGGCATTCCACAGGGCGGGCGCCACCACCGAAAAGGCCCTCTGCCTGGTTCCCTGTAGCTTCGCTTCTCGCAATGAGGGAACCGCCAGAAGGCCCTCGGCGCTGGACCTCAGTGTCCGGGCAGAACGATGGGGGTGGAGACGCTCCTTCAGGTATACTGGGCCGAAGCCGTTTAGGGCTTTAAAGGTCAACACCAGCACTTTGAATTGTGCTCGGAAACGTACTGTGAAGTGAAGGTTCCTGTTTTCGAACGTTCTTTTGGAAGCCAGATGTCTGACGGCGCTTCCGGGGCTTCTGATTGGCTGCAGGAGCTTCCTGCAGCCAATCAGAAGCCGCGCTTTGGTTTCTGAACGTTTTGGAAGTCGAACGGACTTCCAGAACGGATTCCGTTTGACTTCCAAGGTACGACTGTATTACGAAAGAACAGTATTCTCCCTTAGTCACCCTCCCCACAGCCTTATGTTTTGCGTGACAAATTCAAGCACAGACCAGAACTTTAGGTTTGTGCAGTTAATGTGGATTAAAGGGTTCTGTTGCCCGGGTGCAACAAATCCACTTCCAAAAAGAAATGAACTCTATTCTTTTTTTTTTTTTTTTTGCAGTTACGAAAGTGACTGGGAAACGCATTGAAAAGTGTGGAACCAGGGGTGCCAACTTGAATAAAAATATGGGGGAGGGCAGGTAAGCCCCACCCAATATAATCAAACACATTATGCGTCACACACACAAACACCATTTGAATGGCAATGCCCATTAACTTGGGGGGGAATCTGGCCCCCTCAAATATTTTAGGGGGTGCTGAAGGGACCTTGGCCCCCTAGGCATTGCCTCCTATGTATGGAACAAGCAAATGGAAGAGGCATAAATGACCCACAAGCGAATCAGGGTAACTGCTCATTTTCATACAACCACCTAGCAAACAAATCAGAACGGAAACTCAGTTAAGACCAGATACAAGGCATTCATCCTGACTTGCATGGTGGATTACATAATTAAATCTGGTCTTTATTCTGATTTGTTTACAGGATAGCTACACGACAATGAGCATACGGCTCATGCAGGCCTCATACGTATCACTTGGACCCACCAAGCCATAACAGCATTTGGGAAGCTTTTAAAAAAATATTATTGAGCAGATGGCTGGTTGGCAAATACCAGCTGATCCATGTATGATTGTGAGTCACTTGGAAAACATTGCTGAAGCTTTTGATGCAGAACTGTTGACAAACTTACTTCACCGCTGCAAAAATTAATGTGTTATATTATAGGAGAAGAGCTCCTTTCCCCCCATTGCATGATTTTGTAGTATTTGTAGGAAAATAACTAAGTAAGGGGCAAACAACATGTGCATGCTCTAGTTATCTCCCGCTTGGACTACTGCAATGCACTCTATATGGGGCTACCTTTGAAGGTGACCCAGAAACTACAACTAATCCAGAATGCGGCAGCTAGACTGGTGACTGGGGGCGGCCACCGAGACCACATAACACCGGTCTTGAAAGACCTACATTAGCTCCCAGTACATTTCCGAGCACAATTCAAAGTGTTGGTGTTGATCTTTAAAGCCCTAAACGGCCTCAGCCCAGTATACCTGAAGGAGCGTCTCCACCCCCATCGTTCTGCCAGGACACTGAGGTCCAGCGCCAAGGGCCTTCTGGTGGTTCCCTCATTGCGAGAAGCAAAGCTACAGGGAACCAGGCAGAGGGCCTTCTTGGTAGTGGTGCCCGCCCTGTGGAACACCCTCCCATCAGATGTCAAAGAGATAAACAACTACCTGACATTCAGAAGACACCTTAAGGCAGCCCTATTCAGGGAAGTTTTTAATGTGTGACATAGAATCTTAGAGTTGGAAGAGACCACAAGGGCCATCGAGTCCAACCCCCTGCCAAGCAGGAAACATCTTAGTGTATTTTTGGTCTTTGTGGAAGCCGCTCAGAGTGACTGGGGAAACCCAGCCAGATGGGCGGGGTACAAAAAATAAATTATTATTATTATTATTATTATTATTATTATTATTATTATTATTATGAATGCAGCACACTCTGTTGAATTTGTATAAAGTGGTGGCGGGGAGCAACATAGCAAATGGGAGTATTGAAACCTTCCCCTGCTCACCCTTTCTGCAGAATGCCCACTCTACCTGCCACATCAAATCACCAAGCTATATATACATTTATTTTATTTCTCCCCTCATATTCATATATATTTCCTCTAAGGAGCTCAAGGCAGTGAACATGGAGGTGCCCCCCAAATTTGATCCTCACAACAGCCCTGTGAGGTAGGTCACACACAGAGAGTTGGTAATTGGACTCGAGGTCACCAAAAACTAACCTGTATTATAAGACATGCATCATGTAAACACCCGTCTTTATGACCTAGTTTATGCATACAAATTTGCACACACCGGAATGGGCCACCACAGCTCAAACCCAACACTTTCCCAACAGTTTAGTTGTCGTAATCAGCAGCCAGGCACTGAGGCCTCGTGCAGAAAAACTAGCTGTTTTGCACTTGATAACTGGTAGCTGAATGGATGAAATAACTCCTTTGAATAGCCTTGGCTGAGAGGATATGAAAGCTGAGAAAGCAAGAGCGCAGTAAAAAGAAAAGTCCATCTATGCCTGCATTCTGTCTCCCCCAACGTGATAAATCAGAGACTGGGTTTGTGGTTCAACACATGCACAGTGGCAAAGATGCAGAGGCGGGCGGATGAGAGCAACACAGAAAAGAGTTTAACACAGGTGACCATTTTATTAGCTACTGCTTCCATGACCTGGGGAAGAAACACTGGTTTTCCAATCAGTGAGGGTGTATATGATCTCGTAGCTTCGAACAAATATAGCCAAGATCAGCCAGAAAACCGCAAACCACTTGGTGGGGTGGGTGGGAGAGATCAGCCCCTAGCACTCCCCCACTGCAAAAACAAACCCCAAACCCTTAGCCAAAAATGATTACACCAGGAGAGGCCAGAGAAAAGTAATATGTGCAAACCTAAGGCTGAAACGGCACTAATTCAAAAACCTCAACATAGAAGTTCTTTTTGTCTTCCAAGCTGGAAAGTTCATGCAATTGATTAGTTTCCCTAGCATCTCTCTTTCCCTCATACGTGGGGATCAAAAGCTTGAGGGTTGCTTTTTATTTTATTTTAAGGAACTTAAAACACACACACCCCAAATCCGGGGCAGCTCTCAGGAAGAAATGTCAAAGAAGAGCAAGAATTTCTTTTCCAATGGGTCCCTCTTGGATCTGAGTGCAATAAAAGGAAATTGAGAGGGTAACATGGAGCACAAGGAGCTCCCATACCTTTGTAGGGTAGGGAAAGACGGAAGGCGCTGCTTTTTTCACCTCTTCCAATTATGAGAAATTGTGCTCTCTGGAAATCTATTTTCCACCTAACAATTGAAAGTTACAACCCCCACCTTTGTTTGCAGAGACAGGATCCACTGCAAGGATCACCAAATATAAAGAGTGCCATGAAGATGCAATGGGTGAGGTTATCAGTTTGGGGGCGGATGTCCCACAAAGGGTTCTGAGAATAATAACAATTTATTCTTTATACCTTGCCCATCTGGCTGGGTGGCCCTGCGAAAACCTAATGGGGCATTCATTCGACAGAATGGTTCGTCTTCTGACATCTATAAGCCACACCTGCATGGACTGAATGGAGCTGCGGTTTGGAATTCCTCCTAAAAGAAATGGCATTTGTTTCTAAAATGCCAGTTGCAGGGATGACTTTAAGAAATCTCCTTTGGGTTTCCCCCAAAGAAAAGTCGAGTATCCGGAGCAAATTTTGGGATGGCTGCACGTGTGTGTTTGGAGGATGGGCGAGTGGAGCCTGCAGCCTGCGGAAGATTTAAACTCGACAAGTTACCTTGTTTTGTCAGCTTCTCAGGTGGTTGGGAAAGCCAGGTGTTGTCGCTCCTGGTGCTCGAAGGTCTGGCTGCCTGAATAGCTGCAAGGGTCAAAGGTCGCTGGGGCTCTATCCAACTGCTGCTCGATGGACCTGGGAGTGGCAAACAGGAGGCAGGCAGCCCCGGGTCCAAGGAGGAGTTTGGAAAGTCAAGAGGCGGTCTGGGAATTGATGGCTACAGCTCAAGGGTGAAGGAAAAATAAAAGGCTGGATGCAAAATGTCAGGTTGCCACCCCTCTGCAACCCATAGCTGTCAACTTACAGATTTGAAAATAAGGGATCAGCAGCCAAAATAAGGTATTTTAGTCAACCAGCAGCCAAACGAAGCCTCAAGTGGTCGTTCCCATAGCGCAGCAACCTGGCAAAGGGGATGCAGCAGGGAAAACCACTGTCACCTCTCCGCTAGGTAGCGCTGAGCAAAGGCGAGTCCCCAGGCAACGCGGCCGATTTGATCGGCACAAGGCATTCAGTCGTTCTTAGACTCCTTATTGGGTGAGCAACGCAGCCAAGCAACACAGTTGGAGCCTCTCTCCTCCCTGGCCGGCAGGCAGGGAAGGAGAGGAGCTGCTTCCTTTGAAGGGAAATTTAAGGGACATCATCAATAAGGGACAGCAGCGGGACATGCGCTGGGATAAGGGACTGTCCCACCAAATAAGGGACGCTTGACAGCTATGCTGCAATCCCCAGCCTTTGTGCCTTTTCCTTGTGCCTGCCATAGGGGGAAAGTTTTGAGATAACAGATGGTTTAAAATACAAAATCTCCTGCAAAAAAAAATCCCAATTTGCTGAGGGTGGTGGGAATTGTAGTTCTGAGAGGGGGAAACTACAGTTTCCAGGATATATATATATATATATATATTTAGGGAACCGTGTGCTTTAATTGATTTTAATTTGAAAGTATGGTTGTGTACACGGTCAAAGTGGCAGGAAAAACTTTGCAAAAGCTACTTTGCCAAAGGCTATCTAGCGAGTTCATGGAGGGTTTCAATTGAGGACATTCCTGGCTTACAGATCAGGCAACAACTACACAATACAGCTCAGACAGTTAGAGCAGGGTGCTGATAATGGGGTGGCTGCATATTCCTGCACTGAAGTGGTTGGACTAGGTGATTCTCAGGGTGCCTTCCAGCCGTACAATTCCTTAATTCTATGATTCTACTGCTTCTCCACTGTTATGTACCGAGTTGAATAGGATCCAAAATGCAGCAGTCTGATTGGTCCTAGAATAGGATCCAGAATGCAGCAGTCTGATTGGTCCTACAACAATAGGATCCAGAATGCAGCAGTCTGATTGGTCCTAGAACAATAGGATCCAAAATGCAGCAGTCTGATTGGTCCTACAACACTAGGATCCAGAATGCAGCAGTCTGATTGGTCCACAGGAGCCACCCAATCCAGCTCCAGGTGGAAGTGAATCCGCAACCTGATTGGCCTACAGGAGAATTCCGGAATTAGCCAATCACGTGGGGCCCACTGTGTAAATAATGTATATAAAGCAGACATTCTGGGGGAACTTTCATTCCCCCTCACCTCTATGAGCTGAATAAAGAGCATGAAATCCACTCTCGACTCCGAGTATATTTCATCCACATTCATGGAAACATTGGGGGAAAGAACTGTGAAGGATCTTTAACAAAACTACTGGTCCTTGCAGGGCTGTATATACTCTTTGCTGACAAAAGACTGGGCGGGAGGGGAGGAGGGAATAGCAATTCTGCAGCAAAGGAGCCCGAACTTTTCTCTGTTGTAATAAAAGCTCACACGACGGGAGTGACTTTGAATAGGTTTGCCTACGTTTCATAGCTCGTTATGCTTCTCTGCTACTCTTTTGCATGGGCAAAGGGAATAGGTAAGGCATATGGAATAAATACCCACCATCCCTTGACCACTAGAAGTCCCTCCCCCTGGCTCTGGGAGTCTCATGCACACACATACATTTTAAAAAGCTGTCTTCGCAGTCCCAAGGGGTGGAAATGCGTTGGGGGTCTTTAAGTAAAACCAGGGGTCCTTAGGAGGACGTGATAGGCAGTGCCAAACTATGTGCTTAATGCAGAACACACAAAAAGTGCAGGTCCGTGGGATGTGCAAAAGTGCTGCCGTGAGTTGCCAGCGCAGCAAAGAAAAGGGCAAGTAAAATCGGCAGCAGCTGGCGATCCTCAGTGTCCCTCACTGGGGAAAACACTACGGGTCCTCATCTTCCTCAGATAACAGATGTGCATGCTTCGGATCCTCAAAGCAGCTCCGAAAGAAGGAGAAGAGCCTCTGGCTGAGGTGGCGCTGGCTGGACTCGAATGTGTGGCCTTCATCTGGGTAGATCTGGGGAACAGATACCACAAGGTTAGGGAAGTTTCCTTTTTTATTCTATAGCACCATCAGTTTGGCACGACGCTTTAACACAATACCAGGGGGACCTTACAATCTGGAATGTTTTCTTGCAATCCTGGGTAGGCACACATGGAAAACAACCTCCAGTTATCTTTTTCATTCTGCATTCACAATTTGTGCTCATCACGGCATCCCAGCTTTTGTACGTTGCTGTTTTTGTTGCTTCTTGTCCCTATTAGTCACTTCTCTTTCTTTCTTTTACAAAAAGTAAACTCAAAGCAACTCGTGATACAGTTGTACCTCGGAAGTCGAACAAAATCCATTCCGGAAGTGTGTTTGACTTCCAAAACGTTCAGAAATCAAGGTGCGGCTTCCGATTGGCTGCAGGAATCTCCCGCAGCCAATCAGAACCCGCAGAGGACATTCGGGTTCCAAAGAATGTTTGCAAACCGGAACACTCGCTTCTGGGTTTGCAGCATTCGGGAGCCAAAACGTTCGTCTCGCAAGGCGTTTGACTTCCGAGGTACGACTGTACCAAAAAATAAAAAATTCCCATTTACCATATTTTTTGCTCTATAGGACGCACCGGACCATAGGAGGGGGAGAATAGGGGGGGGGGAAATCTCCCCCTCTCTGCTCAGCGCCCCTTCAGCGAAGTGGCAGGAGAAATGGAGCCCCTTCCATTTCTCCTCCCGCTTCACTGAAGGGGCGCTGAGCAGAGAGGGAAAACTGTGCAGCGCCTCTCCAGCGAAGCGAAGCCTGGGGAGCAAGAGGGATTGGTATGCACCGACCCCTCTCGCTCTCCAGGCTTCAGGTGGATATCCGCAAGCCTTTGGAGCACAGCGGGAACTCCTGCTGCGCTCCGAAGGCTTGCGGATAGCTGCCTGAAGCCCCCGGAGCGCAGCGGGAGTTCCTGCTGCGCTCCGGGGGCTTCAGGCGGCTTCAGCGAAAGCAACGTGAAGCCTCCGGAGCGTGGGGGGGAGCTCTCCCTCTGCACTTTGGAGGCTTCGCATTGCTATCGCTGAAGCCAAGGAGCCTGCATTCGCTCCACAGGACGCACACACATTTCCTCTTAATTTTTTAAGGGGGAAAAGTGTGTCCTATAGAGCGAAAAATACGGTAAATCTGAAATAAAAGCATAAAATGTTAATATACATAAAAGTACCACCACCCTCTGGAAAAAAGCATCCAAATTGGATCAGAACCACTGCACAGCGGTACCGAACCCCGTTTCCCAACAGCTGCTCCAGAAAGATGCTCTAATCAATGGTATCGAATGCCTCCTGGAAATCAAGGAGAATTAACAGGAACACACGCCCCCCCCCCCCGGTCTCTCTCCCAACAGAGGTAATCAGACAGGGCGACCAATACCGTTTGCAGCCTGAAACTGTTTTGGGTTGGTCAGATTGCTTCATTTCCAATTGGTTTTTCCTGAAATCCCGTAACTTTACATTACCGCTAATGTTTCAGTGGGGGGGGGGGTTGCCTTGCTTTTGTTGCATCACAGTTCAGAAGTGCCCCTCCACACAGCGATAATGCAGCAATGTTGTAGAAACATCACAAAACATCTTAATAAGGAAGAATGATGCATGGAGGGTTCAGCATAAAATCACCTCCAGCATAATTGCAGAATACACTCGCAAAAAGAGAAAAACCCACACCAGTCTGGTGGGGCACAAGGAGCAGTTCCTCACTGCCAGAAACCTGGTGCCTCTTTCCTAATCAATCCTACCTGGGTAGTGTAGTTGTTAGACTCCGCAGCTAGAAGCCGGATAAGAAGTTCAGCTGTATGTTGGAAATGCACTGTGGCTGCCAGAGGAAAGAGGGAGAATGTGAGACAATGGGTAGCACATCTGATGGCATCTGTCTGTCTCTCTGTAGGCAGTGGTGTAGCGTGGGGGGTGCAGGGGGGCCGGCCGCACCGGGCGCAACATCTGGGGGTTAGGGTTAGGGGGCGCAAATGCACGGGTTAGGGGGCGCAAATCCACGGGTTATGGGGCGCAAATTACTTGCCTTGCCCCAGGTGCTGACAACCCACGCTACGCCACTGTCTGTAGGCTCCCTTCTGAAAGGCCAATTAGGAGTAAGAGAAACTGGCGACAAGAAGGGATGACTTTGGCATATGGAAAAACCATTTCTAGCATGGATAGAGCCATCTGTCATGGATGCGTTATAAGAATTCTAAGGTCTCAAATATAAATTAAATGTACATATATGTACAAGGCAAACACATACATAAGTATATAAACCACATGTCTGAAATAGTATAGGAGAACAATCTTAAAGCCCTTTTGATTCTCCCAGTGACCTCAAATATTCCTCTGCAGTAAGGGAGGGAAATGGGAAAACCTTCCCATTGCCTTTTCAGTTGCAAATCCTGTCTTAAGGGCGTATTTGTGTATGAATAGGGTGAGTCTTTGACCTGGATTCAGGAATTAAAGTATTAACCATCCACAAAAGAATGGCCAGGCTGCCCAGGTAAAGCAATCAGTGACCATTAACAGACATCCTGGCAGACAGGATACACCTGGTGATGTATGTAGTCTATATAAGGGCTTGCACACTATTGTTCAGGGTTCTCCTCCCTCCTGCATGTGGCAAGTTGCAACGGTTTAATAAAGATCAGGCTTACTAACTGTTTTGCTTCTCAATATACCGTATTTTTTGCTCTATAAGACTCACTTTTTCCCTCCTAAAAAGTAAGGGGAAATGTGTGTGCGTCTTATGGAGCGAATGCAGGCTGCGCAGCTATCCCAGAAGCCAGAACAGCAAGAGGGATTGCTGCTTTCACTGCACAGCGATCCCTCTTGCTGTTCTGGCTTCTGAGATTCAGAATATTTTTTTTCTTGTTTTCCCCCTCCAAAAACTAGGTGCGTCTTGTGGTCTGGTGCGTCTTATAGAGCGAAAAATACGGTACTCTGGTTGGTCTCTGTTATTTTCTCCTACTGATAGGGAACCCATCTAAGGACTTTATACTGGCTCTTGGACACCCTATAAGGGAAAAAGGAGCAGGTTTTTTCTTATAACAAATGCCTTAGCTGAGATTCCTACATTGCAGGGGGTTGACCCTAGGAGTCCCTTCCAACTCTGTGATCATTCCTGGAGAGAAAAACCACTTAACTAGGGGTGGGAAACCTGGGCCTGAGTCTAATTTCATGCATAAAGGTAAAGGGACCCCGACCGTTACGTCCAGTTGCAGACGACTCTGGGGTTGTGGCGCTCATCTCACTTTACTGGCTGAGGGAGCCGGCATACAGCTTCTGGGTCATGTGGCCAGCATGACTAAGCCGCTTCTGGCGAACCAGAGCAGAGCACGGAAACGTCGTTTACCTTCCCGCCGGAGTGGTACCTATTTATCTACTTGCACTTTGACGTGCTTTCGAACTGCTAGGTTGGCAGGAGCAGGGACCGAGCAACGGGAGCTCACCCCGTCACGGGGATTCGAACTGCCAACCTTCTGATCAGCAGGTCCTAGGCTCTGTGGTTTAACCCACAGCGCCACCCGCGTCCCTTAATTTCATGCATACCTTGGACTAATTTCACAAGGGTGCCAAAGAAGCAGAGGTGAGGGGGAACATAAGGGGAAATGATGTGTCTGAGAGAGAAAAAGGGGTGACACAGAAAGGAAGACACACATGCACACATGCAAAAGTGCCTTACCCACTTTTGGCTCTGGCCCCAACCACTGCCAACATGCGCCCCCCTGTACAGTGGTACCTTGGGTTACATATGCTTCAGGTTACAGACTCCGCTAACCCAGAAATAGTACCTCGGGTTAAGAACTTTGCTTCAGGATGAGAACAGAAATCGTGCAGTGGCAGCAGCAGCAGGAGGCCCCATTAGCTAAAGTAGTGCTTCAGGTTAAGAACAGTTTCAAGTTAAGAACAGACCTCTGGAACGAATTAAGTTCTTAACCCGAGGTACCACTGTAGTCCTCAGTGCAGTGTGTGGGGAATCCCTACTGCTGCTTCTCCCTCACCTCCCCACTCCAGCGGCAGGAACAAGGGGAAGGAACAATGGCTTCCACTGCCTGTGCTCTTTCCTTGTGGGCAGATGCACAGACTGGACCCAAAGGAAGAGCACATAGACAAATGGGCAGAAAAGTATAAGGAAGAGGTAAGCCAACTCAGGGAGGGAACCCACTAAGGACATTGCTCCCAAGGGGAAAACATGAGAAAGGTCTGTCTGTAGCTCAGTGGTTGAACATGTGCTTTGTGCACAGAAGGTAAAGGTAAAGGTCCCCTGGATGGTTAAGTCCAGTCAAAGGTAACTATGGGGTCGCAGCGCTCATCTTGCTTTCAGGCCAAGGGAACCAGCGTTTGTCCACAGACAACTTTCCGGGTCATGTGGCCAGCAGGACTAAACGCCTCTGGCGCAATGGAACACCGTGACAGAACCCAGAGTGCACTGAAACATTGTTTACCTTCCCGCCACAGCAGTACCTATTTATCTACTTGCACTGGTGTGCTTTCGAACTTCTAGGTTGGCAGGAGATGGAACAGAGCAATGGGAGCTCACTCCGTCATGGGGATTCGAACTGCCGACCTTCCAAATCGGCTAGCTCAAGAGGCTCAGTGGTTTAGACCACAGTGCCAGCATCTCCAGGTAGGAGAGTCCTCTGTCTGAAATCCTGGAAATCCACTGACAGAGTGCAGAAGGTATTATAAGGCCCCTTCCTATCTTCCTGTATAAGGAGGCAACTGGGAAGGAGCCCATTCCAGTACATTGTTCCCAGCTCCACCCCCCAAACCCTGGAGTCAACCTGAAGATCATTGTTAGGGGATGGGATGGGCGAGTGGGAGAGTCAACGGAGAGGTCAAACCTTACCATCTCCAGTTCCGTGGGCAAGGAGGACATTTCTGTCCTTGAGGTGGGGTGCTTCTTCCAAAACAGAGGCCATCTGGAGGGAGGAAAAGGAAAAGGGTGGAAGAGGCAGGAACGAAGCACCAAAACATCTGTCTCCCTCCCCACTCTGCTCCTTTACAGCAGCAACAGGGAAAGCTTTTCCTGCGAAATCAGGTTATAAATCAGGAGTACACTAGTGCCAGCAGGAATTGGAGGCAAGTGCCAGCAGCCAAACCTCTGCACGGACGTGTTGTAGGTTCCAGCAAATCACACATGGATTCACAGCTGGCCAAAAAATAATAATTGGTGATTTCGTGGGGCAGGTGGAATGGGGAAGCTGGCAGCCACTGAGGAGGTAGCAGCAGAGAAACGGGTTCAAAATGTAACAGCTCATTTTCTTTCCATTTCCTTTCTTCTTTCTTCTCTGGGTCCCAGCAAATGAAGAATGGGTACAAAAACTTATGGGATATACAGAAATGGCAAAACTTACCGGAGAAATAAGAAATCAAGATCACAAGCTTTTTATAAAAGAATGAAAATGGTTTGTGGGATATTTACAAACAAACTGTAAACAGATAAGAACATTGGCAGGATTATTGTAATCACCCGCAGTTTTATAAGAGTATATATTTAAAGTAGATGGATAAATGAACAAATTAAGTTAATTTGGATATGCATAAAATATTAGAAATAAATTTAACGAACCGCAGAAACAGGGGGAAGGAAGTCAAGTTTTGAAATGTTAAAATGATTGTAAAATTACTGAAATGTATAAAACTGAAAATCATAAAAAAACAACGAAATGTAACAGCTAAGGATTCTGTGTTTGCCAGCTCAGCTGTGGGCCTGCACTGCATTGGTGATATGTTAGGCCTTCTTTTTACAATGGCGTCACTTAATTTTTTTTCATTCACAGTGTTTTATTGTTTTGTTTTGTGTGCGAGTTTTACTGCAAACTTCTGCAAGCACTCTTTGACCTAGACAGTGGGGGGGGGGGGGTAGGGATTTTCAGAAATTAATACGGTTAAATAAAGCGAATCTTCCTCCTAAAGGATACTGGGAATATTGCCTACCTCTCAACAGGGCTACAATTCACAGCACTCTTAGTAAACTACAGTCCCCAAGAGTCTTCAGGGAACATAGTAAAGGTAAAGGGACCCCTGACCATTAGGTCCAGTCATGGCCGACTCTGGGATTGCGGTGCTCATCTCGCTTTATTGGCCGAGGGAGCCGGCGTACAGCTTCCGTGTCATGTGGCCAGCATGACTAAGCCGCTTCTGGCGAACCAGAGCAGTGCACGGAAACGCCGTTTACCTTCCCGCCGGAGTGGTACCTATTTATCGACTTGCACTTGACGTGCTTTTGAAGTGCTAGGTTAGCAGGAGCAGGGACCGAGCAATGGGAGCTCACCCCGTCACGGGGATTCGAACCGCCGACCTTCTGATCGGCAAGCCCTAGGCTCTGTGGTTTAACCCACAGCGCCACCCGCGTCCTTTCGGGGGACGTAGAGTCATTTAAATGTATGATAAAGTTGTGAGAGCGTGGGAGAAATCTCTCCACCTGCCCAGTAGGGCAAGTGACACTCGCACACCTTGGGAAAGAAAAAGTTGGACTTGGTTCACACAACCTGAGCATGCCAGTGTTGCTTGCAGATTCAGGGGGCTTCTCCGCGAAAGGGGCAGTCAGGTAATGCTTGAGAAATAAGACCTGCCAGACCAGTGCTGGATTTACATATAAGCTAAACAAGCTATAGCTTAGGGCCCCACTCTCTTGGGGCCCCCCAAAAAAATTAAAGGGGGAAAAAACCCTGGATGTACATTTCCAAAATATAAGATAACCAAAAAAATAAAACCTACATACAGCAACAGTGTATTGTGTTGTGTAAGTAATGGGCCCCGCCTGCTAGCCTGCTCCCTAAAATATCACTGGTTTGCTCATTTCTATATATAAGGTGCCTACATTCTGCATGTGCAGATGGCTTTAGATACCTATTAGGTCCATAAATTACCATATAGCATATATATATATGTGAGAGCCAGTGTGGTGTAGCGGTAGTCTCGTAATCTGGGTAACCGGGTTCGTGTCTCCGCTCCTCCACATGCAGCTGCTGGATGACCTTGGGCCAGTCACACTTCTTTGAAGTCTCTCAGCCCCACTCACCTCACAGAGTGTTTGTTGTGGGGGAGGAAGGGAAAGGAGATTGTTAGCCGCTTTGAGACTCCTGAAGGGGAGTGAAAGGCGGGATATCAAATCCAAACTCTTCTTCTTCTTCTTCATATTCAACACAAAAAACAGCGACAATTTTGTTGTTGACAAAGGACAGCTGGACATATAAAGGGCCCCATTACCTTCAGTAGCTTAGGGCCTCATCAAAGCTAAATCCAGCCCTGTGCCAGACCCTACCTCATTCAGTACCCAAGAAGGGGTGGGAGGGAGCGGAGGAAGGCATAAGTAACAGCCCCTATTTCCTGCTCCTTTCTCCGTACCGTGTAAGCAGCATCCTCCCTGGCAGGGATCCCCAGGTAGCGTTCGGAGAAGGTGGCAGCTGTGGCAAGAGACAGAGTTAAGGGATCTTTGGAGTCGCTTCTTCCAATAAACACCTCCCCAGTACAGATGCAGAACCCCAAAGCAGTGAAATGGACAATGAGACTTGACTGGAGGTCCGTCGTCACCTCTCCCCCCGGTAATATAAAAATATAATAATTATTATTTCTACCCCGCCCATCTGGCTGCGTTTCCCCAGCCACTCTGGGCCACTCCCAACAGAATTAAAAGCACGATAAAACATCAAGCATTAAAAACTTTCCTAAACAGAGCTGCCTTCAGGTGTCTTTTAGAAAAGTCAGGTAGTTGTTTATTTCCTTGACATCTGATGGGAGGGCGTTCCACAGGACGGGTGCCACCACCAAGAAGGCCCTCTGCCTGGTTCCCTGTAACCTCACTTCTCGCAGGGAGGGAACTACCAGAAGGCCCTCGGAGCCGAACCTCAGTGTCCAGGCAGAATGATGGGGGTGGAGATGCTGCTTCAGGTATTCTGGGCCGAGGCCATAGCAGGTCCAAGGTTTTGTTGCTTCACCGTTGTATTTTCCAGTGAAACTGCATGATTTATACATGCAGCAGAATTCATCCCTTTTCACAGAGTATATCGTGGTGCAAAATTTAGATTCCTTTTTTTTTAAAGAAAAAGAAAGAAAACCAGACCGTCTCTACTGCTACTCACCGTGGAAACGGAAGCTAGTAATGGGTGCCACACCAGTTCCGCATTTAAAGAGGTCTTCCGCTGTTGCCATGAGCTTCAGTGCTAAAAAGCCTCCATAGGCCTACACAAAAGCAAACATACATTTTATTTTTCAGTTACAGATAGGTAGCCGTGTTGGTCTGCCATAGTCAAAATAAAAAAATTCCTTCCAGTAGCACCTTAAAGACCAACTAAGTTTGTTCTTGGTATGTTCTTGGTATGTTAGTTCTACCAAGAACTAACTTAGTTGGTCTTTAAGGTGCTACTGGAAGGAATTTTTTTATTTTATTTTTCATTCATTCAAAACGTTTTATTCCATGTTTCAATTTTTTTTTAAAGCAGCGTGCCATGTAACACTTTGAACTTTTAAAAGAACTATCGCAGCTTGAAACAACAGCAACAAAACCGCAAACGAAATCTCAATCAGCAGCACATCATTTAAATCAGGGTTGGGGAACCTGCTGTTCCACTGCTGTTAGACTACAACACCCATCACCGCTGCCCATGCAAGCTGGGGCTGATGGGTGTTGGAATCCAACAACATCTAGGAGGGCCACGAGTTCCCCATCTTTGACACAAGGTATGAAATGTGTGGTCGCAGGGTGCAGGCACAGAGGAGCATCATGTTCTCAGGAGGCAGAGGACCATGTGATTTACCTTCCCGTAGACGGCTGTGCGCCTGCGATCCACGTAGGGAAGCTGCAGCAGGAACCTGCAACACAAGGAGGGGAAAACATGTTTGTGCAACCTGATGCTCCTGGCATCATCTGCCAGCCACCACCACTGCCCTTCTCCCTGGCTTTGTGTGTGTGTATGATTTTTATTAAGTTTTCTATTTTACAACTTAAAATATTCATTAAACAACCTGAAAATGTCAATGGCTTCCCTTCTTCGCTTTCCATGGTTCAATTTGCATATCATAAATCCCTGAATATTTTACATAAACTAAACTATTCAGTAAAAAGGGACACGGGTGGCGCTGTGGTCTGAACCACTGAGCCTCTTGGGCTTGCTGATCAGAAGGTTGGCAGTTTGAATCCCCGCGGCAGAGTGAGCTCCTGTTGCTCGGTCCCAGCTCCTGCCAACCTAGCAGATTGAAAGCACGCCAAAAAGTGCAAGTAGATAAATAGGTACCGCTCTGGCAGGAAGGTAAACAGCGTTTCGGTGTGCTGCTCTGGTTTCGGTGTTCCGTTGCGCAAGAAGCAGCCAGAAGCTGGCCGCATGACCCGGAAAAACTGTCTGTGGACAAATGCTGGCTCCCTCGGCCTATAAAGCGAGATGAGCGCCGCAACCCCAGAGTCGTCTGCGACTGGACTTAACTGTCAGGGGTACTTTACCTTTTTAAACCATTCAGTATTCCATTAGTACATCCATCAAAACTTGTTTAGGGAAGCTTTTAATGTTTAATAGGTTATTGTATTTTAGTGTTTTGTTGGAAGCCGCCCAGATGGCTGGGGAAACCCAGCCAGATGGGCGGGGTATAAATAATAAATTACCGTATTTTTCGTCCTATAGGGCGCACCGGCCCATAGGACGCACCTCGTTTTTTTTGGGGGGGGAATGAATAAAAAAAAAATTCCCCCCCACCGCGGCTGCCGCCCCAAGCCTTGCGCACACCTGCCCGAAGCACGGGGCACCCTCCGGAGGGCTCCCCGTGCTTCGGACGACAGGCTGCCGCCCCAAGCCTCGCGTGCTCGGCGGGACCTCCTGCCGGGCACGCAAGGCTTGTGGACACTCGCGGGGGCTGCAGGCTGCTGCCCGTAAGCCTTGTGAGCCCGCGGGAACTCCCGCCGGGCTTGCAAGGCTTGCAAATAGCTTCTGAAGCCTGGCGAGTGAGAGGGGTCGGTGCGCACCGATGCCTCTCGCTCTCCAGGCTTCAGCGAAAGCCTGCGTTTGCCCCATAGGACGCACACACATTTCCCCTTCATTTTTGGAGGGGGAAAAGTGCGTCCTATGGAGCGAAAAATACGGTATTATTATTATTATTATTTACATTGCTGAATTTATCTTAATGATGCCAAAGTTTTCAAGTGTACACAGTTTTCCTCACTATATTCAACAAGCATTTTCCAATCTTCTTCAAACATATGTTCTTCTTGTTCTCTTATTCTATATGTTCGGTCTGCAAGCTGCACATATTCCATCGGTTAAAGTTGCCATTTTTCTTTAGTTGGGACCTCACTCATTTTCCATTTTTGGGCTAACGAAACATGGGATGTAGTAGTAGCATACATAAATAGTCTTTTCCACCCACCGCCCATAGGTTCAAACCTCCAAAACAGCCCCATGCCTTTAGCTCCTTCTTTCATGTTAAATCCCTTGCTGCAGAACTGCAACAAATCAATGTGTTGATGTGGGTCGGTGGGTGTGCACATGAATGCTTCCCAATCTTATCTGGTCTCTGTCATTGGTCCCTCATAGTATCAGACAGGCAGGAGGGTCAGGGACTCGGAGCATCAGCAAAGGGGAAAAAATAATGAATTCCTTACTTCCAACGTGCAAAGGGAACAATAGGGACATTGCTTTGCTAAGCCCCAACTAAGCAGTTGCAAAAAAGTGAGTAAGCCTTTTAAGCTCATTGAAATTCTTAATCAGGTTGGATGTCAAATACAAAAAATGTGGAGAGGTGAAGAGGGGAAAATTATGCTGCTGGGCAAGACTGAGGGGGAAAGCCCTAGTCTGCAGAGTGTAATAGTCTTAAAAATGTGATGGGGGAAATGTTGTGCAGACTGCAAACCGAAATCCAGTTACCGAAGAGTGAGTCCTACTGAACTTCACAGGGCTTAGGTTAAGGGACCCCTGACCATTAGGTCCAGTCGTGACTGACTCTGGGGTTGTGGCGCTCATCTCGCTTTATTGGCCGTGGGAGCCGGCGTACAGCTTCCGGGTCATGTGGCCAGCATGACTAAGCCGCTTCTGGCGAACCAGAGCAGCGCCTGGAAATGCCATTTACCTTCCCGCTGCACTTGGACGTGCTTTTGAACTGCTAGGTTGGCAGGAGCAGGGACCGAGCAACGGGAGCTCACCCCGTCGCGGGGATTCAAACCACCAACCTTCTGATCAGCAAGTCCTAGGCTCTGCGGTTTAACCCACAGCACCACCCACGTCCCATCTTCACAGGGCTTACTTCTGAGTATATATATGCAGTTGTACCTTGGTTTTCAAACGTCTTGGAAGTCGAACATTTTGGTTTTCAAACACAGAAAACCCGGAAGCAAATGCTTCCGTTTTTTGAACGAATGTCAGAAGTCAAATAGCTTCCACTGAGTTTTCTTCAATTTTCTCCATTGAATTAGCGCCTCAGTTTTTGAACGTTTCGGAAGCCGAACGGTCTTAAGGAACGGATTATGTTCAAAAACCGAGGTACCACTGTATATACATAGCATTGCCCTGCAATTTAGGATACAGGCCATGCTTGGCACAAAAAGATCTCCAGCTGCATGAAAGGCTGTGGAGACAAATAAGTAAAGCTGCAATCCCTTTTGAAATAGGAAAAGCGGAAAGAGTTGAATCTGCCTCTTGTCTCAAGGGATGATCGTGGCTGGCTGATACGGAAGTAGTGATCAAATTTTTTTCTTTCAACTGGTATGCAGACTCAGGAGCGGGAGATAGGTTTGGAATTACTGGCTCACATCCCATAATCTATCCTGTGGAACAGGGGTCACTAACGTGGTGCCCACGGGCACCAGCGTGCCCACCAGGACCTCCTATTAAGCCCACAAAAGATCTCAGTAAACATCTCAAAAATCCATAATGCATGAGAGACGGTTTGCTCTTCCTGCTCAGTTCCTGGTTGAATTAGCTCCGCTTCTCCTACACTGAGAACACCCCCTCTTTAAACATGCCTACATTTAACTGGATGCCAAGATAGGACACCCACCCTCTCTCCCATTCTGAGCAGGAGAAGGACTCAAAGAACTTCTCTCTGCGAGAGCGCACAGTGATGGCTGATGGAGGTGCACATTCCCCACTGAAGGGGCTGATTCTGTCTTCTTCTGCTCTTTTAGATGTAGCGGCCATTTTGTTTTACGCTACACCCGCCCCCCATTTTGTGACTGGCACCCATGGCACACACTCAAAATTCCAAATGTGCCCACTGGCCCCCCAACCTCAGTGAACCCTGCTGTAGACCCAAGACATTTTGCTGCTTGAGGCAGAGCTTCTGTCTCCTTTCCAACCCTAGGTTCATTGTCCCCAAGACTGGCTAAGTTATTTGGCACCTGAGACAGAAAAGCCCACAACTGCCTCTCTCGCTGCTGGCAAAAATAGAACAACGATAAATCGACGAGCAAAGACTTTGCCGTCCCTTTCAGAGTACGCCCCAAACCAGCTTCCTCACTCTACCTAATAGCAGGGCCGGCCCTGTGTTAGAGCAATAGTATTAAAATGTGAGGCTCAGGCGTCCTTACCGCATGAGAGCTACATGGTCCTTGACATCCAAGGAGCCCAGCTGGCGGCTGACGTCATGCAGCAGCTTGAGTCCTTGGTTTCTTGATCCCCGGGCATCAAATCGGACCACCACAGCACCCAAAGAGCTAGACAGGACGGTGTCCCAATCAAGGTGGAATTCCTCAGTGGCCAGCTGGCCTCCTGGGGATTCTGGGCTGGGGGGAAAAAGCAATCAGAGGTTAGAACATGGATTAATGTTACACCTACCAGCTAGTGGCCTAGGATATGTTTGCACCTGAAGTGGAACCCAAACCAACAGCTCTGGGACGGAGCTCTTTTTTTTAAATTTTAATTTTTTTACAAATTTCCACAGGGATAGCAGGGTGGAAAGCTACCTCTGCCATAATTCCCTGTCAAAATGAAGGTTCCCCTCTCCCTCCCAGTCCACTTTCTCCCCCTATCTGCACTGGCTGCAGCAACGTAGACATCTTCTAGCTCAGTGTTTCCCAACCTTTTTTGGGCAAAGGCACACTTGTTTGAGGAAAAAAATCTCGCGGCACACCACCATTACAGCCCCGTGACGTCAGCGCGCAGCGTCACGCCGGGAGGGACGCACGAAAGTGAAAGTTTTCAATTTTTTTCCCTCCCCCTTGCCGGGGAACCTCCAAGCTTTGGGGGTGGGGGGGGGAGGAGGCAGCAAAGTGAGGGACTGAGGGACGGCGGCAGCTGAGGCGGCGGCTGTTGTGGTGGTGGCGGCGATAGCGGGCGGAGGAGGGGGCGGCGGCGGGGCCGAGGTGGCCGGCGGCGGCGGGGGAGGCGGCGGCGGGTGGAGCAGGAGGGCGGCCGAGGCCGGTGAGGGAGTAGGGTTGCCCGGGGCTTGAGGAGCCGTCGCCGGGAGTTGCTGCTGCTGTTGTTGCTGCTGCTGCCCGGACATGCCGGCCTCCTCCTCGTCCGCTGTCTCGCGCTCCTCCCTTTTGCACGCGCCGCCCCGCCGCCGCCCCATTGGCTGGGTCCTGTCAGCTGATCCTGTGTTATTTCCTGTGTGTGTGTGTGAGGGGAGAATGGAGAGAGAAACCTTGGCACCACCACCGCGGAGCCGCCCCCGGCTCGACGCGGATCCTCGCCGCCGCCGCCTCTCACCGCCCGACTCGCCCGCCTCCCTCCCACGGCACACCAGCCAACTTCTCACGGCACACTAGTGTGCCGCGGAACACCGGTTGGGAAACACTGTTCTAGCTTGCTCCTCTCCCTGCTGATTCATTAATGAATTCACAGCTGTGAGGACAAAACGGCATGGAGGCAAGGCTAAGCTGGGATGCCACTCACAGCTAGGGATGGAAGGAACAGTCAGTTAGAGTTCTCTCTGTTTCCGATTTCTCCAGTCTCAAATCTGGCTCTTCGCATTCCTGCAGCAGTTTATGGATTTTCTCTTTTGGAAACCGCCCAAAAATTATTCAGATTCTTAGTTTAACCCCACCCCCCAAACCCAACAAACACATTTCTGTATGCAGTTTTGCTTAATGGACACACTTCTGCAAGAAGACATTTTTTGCATGCCATTCCCACTAACATTTAAATCAGGGGTCAGCAAACTTTTTCAGCAGGGGCCAGTCCACTGTCCCTCAGACCTTGTGGGGGGGCCGGACTATATTTTTTTTTGGGGGGGGGAATGAACGAATTCCTATGCCCCATAAATAACCCAGGGATGCTTTTTTAAATAAAAGCACACATTCTACTCATGTAAAAACACACTGATTCCCGGACTGTCCACGGGGTGGATTTAGAAGGCGATCTGGCCCCCGGGCCTTAGTTTGCCTACCCATGATTTACCGTATTTTTCGCTCTATAGGACGCACTTTCCCCCCTCCAAAAATGAAGGGGAAATGTGTGTGCATCCTATGGGGCGAATGCAGGCTTTCGCTGAAGCCTGGAGAGTGAGAGGGGTCGGTGCTTGCTCTCCAGGCTTCAGGAAGCTATCCGCAAGCCTTCAGAGTGCGGCAGGAGTTCCTGCCGGGCTCCGAAGGCTTGTGGATAGCAGCCTGTTCTGGGGGCTGGGGTGGGGGGAAGCTCGGGCTTCCCCTGCCCCCAGCCCCGCAAGCTCCGGGAGTGGCGGCGAGGTTGCGTGCAATCTTGCCGCTGCTCCTGGACCTGTTCTGGGGGCTCGGGTCAGGGGAAGCTTGGGCTAAAAGCGAAGCCAAGACAGCGAGCAGGATCCATCCCTCTTGCTGTCTTGGCGTCTGCCAAAGCTGCGTGCAGCCTCTCCCAGCTGGAGAGGTTGTGCGTGGCTAAAGAGGAAACCAAGACAGCCAGCGGGATGGATCCTGCTCGCTGTCTTGGCTTCGTTTTTAGCCGCAGGGCTGGGGCGGGGGAAGCCCGAGCTTTTTAGCCGCGGGGGTTCTTTGCACTTTGGGGCTGGGGGGGAAATAAACTTTTCCCCCTTAATTCCCCCCCAAAAAACTAGGTGAGCCCTATGGTCCGGTGTGCCCTATGGAGCGAAAAATACGGTAAATCTTTGTGCATGCTTTCTCCTAATGTATGCATTTTTATAAGCATTGATCAATTGAACAGCTGCATTGCGAAAACAGACTACCGTATTTTTCGCTCTATAGGACGCACTTTTTCCCCTTCAAAAATGAAGGGGAAATGTGTGTGCATCCTATGGAGCGAAGACGCCATAGCCCCGCGACCCTCTCCTGGCTTTAGAGGTGACGCGCGGCTATGACAGGAGCCTCTCCGCTGCGCCTTTCCGCTGCTCCCTGACCTGCTCTTTGGGGCTGGTGGTGGGCTCCCCCCCCCCGCTAGCCCCAAAGAGCAGGTCGAAAGGAACCTGAAGCCTGGAGAGTGAGAGGGGTCAGTGCACACCGACCCCTCTCGCTCTCCAGGCTTCCAAGGTAGCCACCTGAACGCATCTTAAACGGCACCTTGTGTTAGAGCGGGAAAACAAGAGGGGGAAAGTTCTCCCCCTCTCTGCGCAGCGCCTCCTGCCACTTCGCTGAAGGGGCGCTGGGCAGAGAGGGGGAGAATTTTTTTTTCTTGTTCTCCCCCCTCTAAAACAAAGTGCCTCCTATTGTCCGGTGCGTCGTATGGTGCAAAAAATACGGTAAGTGCAAAATCCAGAGAGCGGGGTTATTTTTGGTTTAGTTTCGGAATGTGCAGATTGGATAACTTTGCCTTTAAATGAAATCTGAATCTTATTTCTCTCTCCTCCCCACTACTCACAGCAGCAGTAGCAATGGACAGAAGGCACACTGGTGTGGCGGCGGCAGGGTCACACGCACAGACAGGTCTGAGTTGTAAGGGAAACAAGAAAAAATATGTGACTGAATATAGGAGGAGAGGCCTTTGGTCTCAATCCAGTAGCATGCTTCTTATGATCACAGCCATGCAATGAACTTCCTGTGAGGGGCTTGGGAAGTAGAGGGACAACCTTTGCATCCTCACCGTAGTTAGCAAGTCGAAACGACCTGAATTCCACCAACGGCATCTCTTTATGCATAAGGGCATCTTGCAAAAGGCGGTTCTCTTCCAGGAGAAGGAAGTCTGGGAGCCAGGAATGAGACAGATACCAACACAGTTAGTAGCACTTGGGCAACTCCCTACATAAGTCAGTTGTGGATGCCAGTCTTTTAGAAACAGTAGTTCCCCCATAAATATAGCAGATCTCTGGAACTCACTGATGCAGGATGTTGCGATAACGAGGGTCAAAGCTGCCTTTAAAAAGCTGACCTTGAATTCAAGGGAATAGGGCTTAACTGCAGCTATTAGGCACAAGGCTAAAAGTGTTTCCTCATTATGTAACTCACGTGGGAAGTAAATTACAACCGTTATTGAGACCAAGGTGAACAACGTAGCAAATATGTTTTCATATAACACAGAACTCTTCTTTGAGGAGATTTCACCCCTCCCATATCCAAGAATCTGTTGATGTTCTCTGCTGATTCTCCAGAGAGGAGGGGGTGGTTTCTGCTCTCTACTTATTCCGCTCCAACCTCATGTCAGAGAGAGAGACTGAGTGTTAGAGAGAGATCGTGTGTATAGATAAGGTTGCTGATAAGAGCAGCTGCAGACACTCAGTGCAGTTCAGCATTTTCGCTTAGACCTCATTTAGCTCTGTACATAGTTGTGTATTATAGTTGTAGATAGAATAAAAGAAGATATTCTACAGAGCTGCTCTCCGAGTCGTTTATGCTCTGCTATACTCTGCTATGCTCTGCTGTGCGACGACTGTCTTCTTGTGGAAGTGAATCCGGTGCTCACAACTCTAAGCTGTGAGTCCACAGCACTTTGACCTGTTCCTGTGCAGAAGGTGGTCTCTGGAAGTGCTACCCAGCTCGCCTAGCCCAGTCGGGGCTGAAGTGTATGAGTCTAGTTAGTGGCACTGGCTCAAGGGTGATGCTGACATCCTTTAGGTTGGGGCAGAAAAGCAGGTGGACAACTTCCCTTTGGACACAGAAAAATCAGCCACGATCAGCTCAGAGCTGATCAGACACACAGAACGAGAACATGGCCCACATAGTCTCCCCAAACTGATTTCACCTGCTCCTGTGATCTGTTGAGAGATCAGTGCAGAGAAAAGCACTGGATACATGAAGACAGATGGGTTCAGATACGCCAAACCAATGCACACACAGTCACCAAATCAGAACCACAACACAAATATACTGTGTCTCAGAAAGTATCCAGATCATATTTACCACCACCCATCAGACTAACACTGTTTGTTTGTTTTTAAAGCAAACCCCCCCCCTCAAATCTGATACTCACCACGGGGGTTAGCTGTGCGGTGAACAGAGACTTGAGGGACTCCAGGCCCTGTGGGGTGGAGAAAACTCAGGTCAGTAGTAAACAAACCATTGGCCATGTTGGGCAATTCACAAGATAAGAACTGGACACTGTTACATGCATACAGGACTTGCTTAAGTGAATGAGTTGTGTTGCTTCGAGACCATCTGTCTCTTTCTTTCCTTCATTAGACTTTGAACCCCTTGAAAAAGGGATCTATCATTTTCCCCTTTTCTTTTTGCTCATAGAATTGGCAACATCTTCATAGCCAGCCCTGAGTAGCGTCTGGCTCTAGATAAAATGTGTATGTGTGTGTGTGTATCTAAATGCACGCACACAGTTTGTGTGCCCTACTGAAAATTCCATCCTTCCCAAATCTGAAGACTGTTTAAGTAAGTTAAGAGGGCATTCCTATTTGTTTGCAATTTTTTTGGACTTTACAACATAGCTGTCAACTTACAGATTTGAAAATAAGGGACCAGCAGCCTCGAAAATAAGGGATCAGCAACCAAAATAAGGGATTTTCAGAGCACGGGTATGTTCGACTTCTGAGCTTCTCCGAGCCAAAGGCAGAAAGCCCAGCCAGCGGCCAAACGAAGCCTCAAGCGGTGGTTCCCACAGCGCAGCAACCCAGCAAAGAGGATGCAGCAAGGAAAACCAGCGTCACCTCTCCGCTGGGAAGCGCTGAGCAAAGGCGAGTCCCCAGGCAATGCGACTGATTTGATCGGCACAAGGCATGCAAGCTCCACCCCCCAGTCGTTCTTAGACTCCTTACTGGGTGAGCAACGCAGCCAAGCAACACAGTTGGAGCCTCCCTCCTCCCTGGCCGGCAGGGAGGGAGGGAGAGGAGCTGCTTCCTTCAAAACCCGGGAAATTTAAGGGACATCATCAATAAGGGACAGCAGCGGGACACGGCGCTGGGATAAGGGATTTTTCTGCCAAATAAGGGACGGTTGACAGCTATGCTTTACAAGCAGTCAGAGTGTGCATGCATCAACATTTCAGCTTTCTATCCATCATGGAAGGTACCTTAACAGTTTTGATCCATCCACCAGACAGGCCCAAATGTCATAATAAAAGCAGATATAAATATATGTATTTGGGTAAATCTGCAAGTTTGTCTTGCACCTGTCTTCCCTTGCCGAAACCCACCTTTGCAGAACAATATAAAATGCCCCATCCTGGGGCTGAAACGGACATCTACAAAGGAGCAGCCG
The DNA here is from genome assembly GCF_964188305.1 of Podarcis bocagei. Classification (NCBI taxonomy): domain Eukaryota; kingdom Metazoa; phylum Chordata; class Lepidosauria; order Squamata; family Lacertidae; genus Podarcis; species Podarcis bocagei. The sequence goes on along the minus strand of NC_138126.1, from coordinate 119,124,849 downwards.
GGCTGCAGGCCGCAGGTCACACAGGTGCGGTTGAAGGAGCTGTCAAGTTCAACACTGCCCAGGAAGAGGAGGAGAAGGACATATTGAGAAGCCTTTCCCTTTCACCCCCAAGACAGAGGGGGTGCCATGGCTTCCTCTCAGCCCCAGTGATGCCCTCATTACCCATAGTGAGCCAAAGTGCTGCAGTATTGAAAACTAGAGTTGGATGTTGGAAAATCAAGTTCAAAGGATACAACGCGCAGAAGCATATGAAAACCTGAACTGGAACAGTGAGCTATATATGGGTATAAGGTAAAGGTAAAGGGAGCCCTGACCAATAGGTCCAGTCGTGACTGACTCTGGGGTTGCGGCGCTCATCTTGCTTTATTGGCCGAGGGAGCCAGCGTACAGCTTCCGGGTCATGTGGCCAGCATGACTAAGCCACTTCTGGCGAACCAGAGCAGTGCACGGAAACGCCGTTTACCTTCCCGCCGGAGTGGTACCTATTTATCTACTTGCACTTTGACGTGCTTTTGAACAGCTAGGTTGGCAGGAGCAGGGACCGAACAACGGGAGCTCACCCCGTCGTGGGGATTCGAACCGCTGACCTTCTGATTGGCAAGTCCTAGACTCTGTGGTTTAACCCACAGCACCACCCGCTTCCCAATGGTATATTACCACATAAAAAAAAAAATGTACTTAGTGGGCAGAGATGGAACCTGCTACACCCCCATCCTATAGATCAGGGTTTCCCAAACTTGGGTCTCCAGCTGCTTTAGGACTACAACTCCCATCATCGCTAACTAGCAGGACCAGTGATCAGGGATGATGGGAACTGTAGTCCAAAACCAGCTGGAGACCCAAGTTTGGAAAATACTGCTATAGATGCATTAATTGAAATTGACAGAGGAGCAGCACCTTAACACATGAAAAATGCTTTTTTAAAAAAAATTCAACTCAGTGGAATTTTTCTATTTCAGTCCGAATATTTCATTTGCCCTGAATAGTCTGACTAGGAAGGATGGGTGAGATTCGGGATTCGGGATGTAATTCCACCTGAATGCCACTAGGTGACAGCAATTTCACACAGGCAAAAACGTTCCTTTTTAACCAGGCCTTTGGTTGATCTAATTTACATCCTATGCCCTTTTAAAATGTGTTTTTTTTTCCAGGGGGGGGCTATTGGGTTGTTTTTGTTTTTATTAGTTATTTTGTGGTTTTATATCTTGATTTTATTTTGCAAACTGCCCTGAAACCCCTAGGTAATAAATTCAATAATAATAATAATAATAATAATAATAATAATAATAATAATAATAATTTACTATTCGTCTGGCTCATAAACATTAGAACGGGCAAGGCTCTAGACCAGATTCAGACCCTTATATACCTCTAGTGTGGAAGGAATACCGTATTTTTCGCTCTATAACACGCACCAGACCATAACACGAACATAGTTTTTAGAGGAGGAAAACAAGAAAAAAATATTCTAAACGAAATAGTAGATATACGATTTTTGTGGTTTGTGCTGTGGCCACAGACATGTGATCTGACAGTGAGTTTGGAGTAGCCCAATGCAAAAATCCTGAGGATCCATGCTTTGTAACCACGGAGGAGGGAAGGAAGGGGAACCATGGATCCTCTGCTCACGACTGCAGCAGATCCCCCTGCCACCCGCAGGCATTCGCTCCATAACACGCACAGACATTTCCCCTTACTTTCTAGGAGGAAAAAAGTGAGTGTTATGGTGCAAAAAATACGGTACTTCTCTTCCTTGAGGGGGCCACTGAGAAGTAGAGGAGAATTAACAGGGACACATTTCCCCTGCCTCTCTTCCGACACAGGCCTTCATACAGGGTGACCAAATCCATTTGTGTGTCAAAACCAGGCCCCGATTGAAATGGATCTAGAGAATCAGTTTCCTCCATGACCACCTGCTCAAGAACCTTGCCCAAGAAGGGGAGATTGGCAGTTGGCCAGTAATTACGATACTTAGATTTTCAAACTGAGGGAGGCTTTTTTTCAGGAGTGGTTTTACCATTGCCTCCTTCGAGCTGGCAGGGACTATCCCCTCTCGTAAGGAGATATTAACCACAGCCCTGGAGGTGACAGAAGGGGGTGTCCTCTCCATAGCTGTCAACTTTTCCCTTTCCTTGCAAGGAATCCTATTCAGAATAAGGGAATTTCCCTTAAAATAAGGGAAACGTTGACAGCTATGGTCCTCTCCCTGATAGTTTTTATCAGCCAAGAGGGTTCAGAGTGCAAGTGTTTTGTTATTTGTATGAAAATTTGGAAATTCGTGGAAGGGAATTTGGATCGACTTTAGAAAAAATGTTTTAAGAATGCGTATTGATGTATAAGTATTGATGTTTAAGTTTGGATAAGGTAAAATTGGTTTTTTTTAAATGAACTAAATTAAATGAAAATAAGATTAGCAAAAATAAATTGAGGAAATGGATGAAAGAGAAAAAGTAAAATAATAATACGTTAAATTAAATTATTAAGTTAAAGTTGAGAAATAAGTAATAAGGATTTGCTGAGCTAATAATTTGAATTGGAATACAAGAAGGGAAGGTGTGAGGAGGTCTGAGAAATAAGTTAAAAGAAATAAGCATTTGAAACTTTATGTGTTTTTAATTGTTTTTAAGTTTTATATTTTTGTATGTCTGTTATATATTTTTTTCTTTTTTGTTGTGGTTGTTTATTTTTGTTTTTGTTTCATTATAGAAAATGCTAATAAATATATATTAAAAAAAATAGAGTGCAAGTGGTCGCCCTGTCCGGTCCAAGCACCTTGTCCGCATCCTCGAGCCTTACCAACTCAAAGTCATCCAACGTAACAGGACTAGACAGTGCTCTGGACACTTCTTGAGATTCACTTGCAGATGCAAGTGATTTGATCCTCAAAATGCTTTGCAAAGAAGTCACAGCATGGTACCATGGGACTGATTGATTGATTGATTGATTATTTATTTATTTAATATACCGCCCTATACCCAGGGGGTGTGTGTCTCAGGGTGCTTCACATAATAAAATCAAGATATAAAACCACAAAATACATAATAAAAATAAAAACAACAACCCAATAAAGGTAAAGGTAAAGGGACCCCTGACCATTAGGTCCAGTCGTGACCAACTCTGGGGTTGCAGCGCTCATCTCGCTTTATTGGCCGAGGGAGCCAGCGTACAGCTTCCGGGTCATGTGGCCAGCATGACTAAGCCGTTTCTGGCGAACCAGAGCAGCGCATGGAAGTGCCATTTACCTTCCTGCCGGAGCGGTACCTATTTATCTACTTGCACTTTGATGTGCTTTTGAACTGCTAGGTTGGCAGGAGCAGGGACCGAGCAACGGGAGCTTACCCCGTTGCGGGGATTCCAACCGCTGACCTTCTGATCGGCAAGTCCTAGGCTCTGTGGTTTAACCCACCGCGCCACCCGCGTCCCGAACAACCCAATAGCCCCCCCCAAAAAACACATTTTAAAAGGGCATAGGATGTAAATCAGATCAACCCAAGGCCTAGTTAAAAAGAAACGCCTAAAGGTATATAATGAAGGCGCCAGGCGAACTTCCCTGGGGAGAGCATTCCACAGATGGGGAGCTACTGCAGAGAAGGCCGTGTTCTCATGTTGCCACCCTCCGGACCTCTCAAGGAGGAGGCACACGAAGAAGGGCCTCAGAAGATGATCTCAGTGTCTGGGTAGGTTCATGTGGAAAGAGGTGGTCCTTGAAGTATTGCTGTCCTGAGTCTTTTAAGGTTTTATAGGTCCAAACCTATTGGGCCCGGAAACTAATTGGTAGCCAGTGCATTCGGACCAGGATCGGTGTAATATGCTCAAACTGTCTTGATCCAGTGAGCAAGCTGGCTGCTGAATTCTGCACTAGCTGGAGTTTCCGAACCGTCTTCAGAGACAGCCCTATGTATAACGCATTGCAGTAATCTAGACTTGAGGTTACGAGAGCATAGACAACAGTAGTTAGGCTATCCCTGTCTAGTTAGGGACATAGCTGGGCCGCCAGCCGAAGCTGATGGAAGGCACTCTGGGCCATTGAGGCCACCTGAGCCTCGAGCGACAGCAAAGGATCCAGGAGGACCCACAAGCTACGAACCTGCTCCTTTGGGTGGAAGCGTAACCCCATCAAGAGCAGGCGACCTCCCACCCATCTGGTCTAGGGAACCACCCACTAACAGTGCCTCATTCTTATCTGCACTGAGTTTCAGTTTGTTGGCTCTCATCCAGTCCATTACTGAGGCCAAGACATTGGGATTTGTCACATCCTTCTTTGCAGAAAGAAGTATGATGAAACTCAGTGGTAAAACACCATTATGAGACAGACTATGTTGCGAGATTAATAGCCATAGGGAGAGGTGAGCCTTTACTCTGTTATCATATTTGTACTCTAAGTTTGACTCGGCACATCTTCCCTGGAAAGGCTAATTTATGGTGCAACTTGTCTGGGAAAATTAATGAGCAAATGCCTAGATTTTATTTCATCGGAACTGAAAAAATGGCGTCTGCCACCCGAGGAGGACTTTTGGATCAGCATGTCAAGATTTATTGCAAACAAAAGACTTACCAGCTTTAAAAAAAAGGGAGAGCCTTACACAGAAGTACAGTGGTGCCCCGCAAGACGAATGCCTCGCAAGACGAAAAACCCGCTAGACGAAAGGGTTTTCCGTTTTTCGATGCGCTTCGCAAGACGAATTTCCCTATGGGCTTGCTTCGCAAAACGAAAAAGTCTTGCGAGTCTTGCGATTCCCCCCCCCTTTTCTAAGCTGCTAAGCCGCTAATAGCCTTTTAGCCGCTAAGCCGCTAAGCCTTTAATAGCTGCTAAACTGCTAAACCGCTAATAGCGCTAATCCACTAAGCCGCTAATAGGGTTGCTTCGCAAGACGAAAAAACCGCTAGACGAAGAGACTCGCGGAACGGATTAATTTCGTCTTGCGAGGCACCACTGTATAATATTGCTTACTTTAACTGGCCTGTGGAAACAACTCAGAGGCTATGAAGAAGAAAAAGGATAACAACAAGAAGATTGGAAGATGGGACTGGTGAACAATAAAAGCAGCAGAAATATGAGATGATTGGGCCCTACTGAACTCGAAGCATGGCAAAATATTTGGACTTTATGATTTGTATTGATATAATTTGGAATAATTAATGTGATATGATTGTTAAATAGAAAACTTAATAAAAATTATTATATATAAAAAAGAAACTCAGTGGTAAAACAGACCCTAAATATTTGGAGGGGGGGTGTTACAAGAAAAAATAGCTTAGTGAGCATTGAGGATACTTAATGGGCACAAAATACTGACTGACAGCGGTGGGGAGACACAGAAAGCTGGAACAATGGTGGAATAGAGTTTCCTGGAATATGGCATGGCTGGTTAGCTGGAACCCTGAACAGAAGGTCCTATTTGTGCTCTGTATAAATTCCAAGCATTATTAGCAGGGCACGAGCCAGAATACTCACCTGTATAAATGTTTGGAGCTGAGCCTGTCTTCAGAACTCAGGAAATATCTAAGGAAAAGGAGAGTGTCAGCAAGGACATAGTTTTCCCCACCTACTTCCATCTGGAGGAGCTGCTCTGGGGCACGGATAGGACCATGGCCTCCGGGTACTCACAGCCGTTTGCTCTTCTCATCATAGGCCAGGATCCTGGTGACGTCCCAGGTCCCAGAGGTCAGGAGGCGCACGCTGCTCTCTTTGCGACTGGGCTGACAGGAGAAAGAAGGGGTAGAGAAGACTCACATGTGTCATCACAATCCAGGTGTTGTTGCTATCTTCCCACCACTGTTCCCCTCTGTTCCTGCAGACGGACATGCAAAACCCAAGCAAACTCAAGATATTCACCGGCTGAACTTCTGCATATTGGGTTGCTATTCCATGTCTAGTTAAAGGGGGTGGGGTGGGGTAGGAATCCTAGATGGAAAATGATTATTGTTCTTGAAGCTGGGGTTTCATGGTACAGTGGTACCTCGGGTTAAGTACTTAATTCGTTCCAGAGGTCCGTTCTTAACCTGAAACTGTTCTTAACCTGAAGCACCACTTTAGCTAATGGGGCCTCCTGCTGCCGCCGCGCCGCCAGAGCACGATTTCTGTTCTCATCCTGAAGCAAAGTTCTTAACCCGAGGTACTATTTCTGGGTTAGCGGAGTCTGTAACCTGAAGTGTATGTAACCTGAAGCGTATGTAACCCGAGGTACCACTGTATATTGAATATTTTCCTTCAGACTGAGCTGAGGATCACAGTAAAGGGCACACTCTTTTTCTCCAGTTTCCTGTGCATATTGTCTCTCACACATCATTCCAGTTTCCTTATTAACCGTTCCCTTTAGTCTTCCTTCTCCCCCCAGTGCCCAGTCTGTGGTTCCTCCTTTTCCAGTTTGTTATGTACTGAGTTGAATAGGATCCAAAATGCAGCTGTCCGATTGGTCCTAGAACAATAGGATCCAGAATGCAGCAGTCTGATTGATCCTAGAACAATAGGATCCAGAATGCAGCAGTCTGAATGGTTCACAGGAGCCACCTAATCCAGCTCCAGGTGGAAGTGAATCCGCAACCTGATTGGCCTACAGGAGAATTCCAGAATTAGCCAATCATGTGGGGCCCATTGCGTAAATAATGTATATAAAGCAGACATTCTGGGGGAACTTCCATTCCTCCTCACCACTATGAGCTGAATAAAGAGCATGAAATCCACTCTCGACTCCGAGTATATTTCACCGTTACTACCATGCCGTGAACCACAGAGAGTTTCCAAGTTTTGCTTTTGGTTTTCTTGACAGGGCTGCTGTGCCTTTAATACCAGGCACCAGCCAACATGGTGCCCACCAGAGATGTTTTCGTTGGGCTCTCAATTCCCAGCAGCCCCAGCTGGCATGGCCTATGGCCAGGGATTCTGGGAGCTGTAGTCCATCAACACCTGAAAGTCACCAAGTTAGGTACCCCGAAAAATTCATAAGGCATCTTTCGGGGTACCTAACTTGGTGACTTTCAGGTGTTGATGGACTACAGCTCCCAGAATTTCAAAATTCAGCCAAAATCTGCACACCATCCTAGAGGTACAAGTTGCCCAACCCTGCTTTCAAATGTCTCATGGGACATGGCATAAGATGTGAGGCCAGCAGGCATAGGGAGAAGCAAACAGCAACTTCTGTAGGAAGCCGTTCCTCGTCTGAAAATGGGGGGTTTAAAAGTTGGCAGTCACATGCAGCAGGTGGTTATCGGGTAGCTAAATTTACCTGCGTGGAAAGCATGGTGACGTGGTGGAATTCTCCACGAGGCCCTTGCTTCACAGGCACCGGCAGAAAAAGGGTCTCGGCGTCTTCAGAAAAGATAGGCATTCCTTGCTGGGATACATAGGAAGGAAGGTGTGAATGCATTGCTGGATACTCAGGTGAGTGTTTGATATTATTGTTGTTGTTGTTGTTGTTGTTACAGTGGTACCTCAGGTTAAGTACTTAATTCATTCCGGAGGTCCGTTCTTAACCTGAAACTGTTCTTAACCTGAAGAAGAAGAGTTTGGATTTGATACCCCGCTTTACCACTACCCGAAGGAGTCTCAAAGCGGCTAACATTCTCCTTTCCCTACCTGAAGCACCACTTTAGCTAATGGGGCCTCCCACTGCCACCACACCACCGGAGCATGATTTCTGTTCTCACCCTGAAGCAAAGTTTTTAACCTGAGGTACTATTTCTGGGGGAGTGGCGTCTGTAACCTGAAGCGTATGTAACCTGAAGCGTATGTAACCCGAGGTACCACTGTATTTGTATACTGCCCTATACCCGCAGACCTGAGGGCGGTAACAACATAAAAATCACAATATAAAAACAGAAAATACAAAACAAAAGCAACCCAATAATGCCCCCTGCCCATTACATTTTAAAAGGCTATGAACTGAAACCGGAGACGCTATATGTACCTTTCCTTACTTATTTGTTTGTTTTGTATCACAAAAAAAAGCTTCAATAAAAATTCTAGGGGAAAGGGGGCATTTGGATGTCAATCAGCCAAAGGCCTTGTTAAAGAGGAACGTTTTTGCCTGATGCCCATTATTATTATTATTATTATTATTATTATTATTATTATTAGACCTCTGATGGGTGTGGGCCGTCCCCCTTCTCTGCCCGTGTGCCTCCCTAACCCAGATGGTGGCTTTACTGTTGTCCAGGAGGCTGCCCTTCTTAAAAACAGACTCTAGGCACTTCAGGTAAACTCACACAGAAACAACGTAAGTTTACTAAACTGGGAGCCCTGCTTACACCTCGGCCTCCAAGCCCACTTTGGCTAGCTCTTGCTTTTTGTTTTGTACAGCGGTGTACAGCGGTGTACAGCTGGTCATGTGGCCAGCATGACTAAGCCGCTTCTGGCGAACCAGAGCAGCGCACGGAAGTGCCATTTACCTTCCCGCCAGAGCAGTACCTATTTATCTACTTGCACTTTGATGTGCTTTTGAACTGCTAGGTTGGCAGGAGCAGGGACTGAGCAATGGGAGCTCACCCCGTCGCGGGGATTGGAACCGCCAACCTTCTGATCAGCAAGTCATAGGCTCTGTGGTTTAACCCACAGCGCCACCCACGTCCCTTTTAGCTGCTACTGCTTTTCTGCCATCAGCCGGGAGCAAAACTAGCTTATTCTGGATAGCAAACATTTACAACTTGGGTCTTTTAGGTTACCTGACATCCCTTGCTAAATGAATGGTCATTTATTGTTTGTGATGATGATTGACATGGACATTTTGAAGAAATATATATATATATATATAAACAGCAATTTCCTGATGAGATGTGGGAATGTAGCTGGCCTGGCACAGGGAATAATAAAGGAATAGAATGATCTCAAGCCTCTTACCTGCATGTCCACCCAGAAATCTGATGTCACTTTGTATCTCTAAGAGGATGCAAAACGTGGTTAGCAAAGCGTTTGGGAGAAAATAGGACAAAACTTCACCCTGGTACCTCATACTAGACCCCCCAACCACAACCCCACTCCTGTACAATGGACGCTCGGGTTGCGAATGTGATCTGTGCGGGAGGCACGTTTGCAACCCGCAGCGCCGCGTCTGCACATGCGCGGGTTGCGATTCAGCACTTCTGTGCATGTGCAAAGCGCGATTTAGCATTGCTGCACATGCGTCAGTGTCAAAACCCGGAAGTAACTCGTTCCGGTACTTCAGGGTTTCGGTACGTCCGTATCCCGAAAACGCGCAACCTGAAGCGTCTGTAACCCGAGGTATGACTGTATTCTTTATTAACTCCCTGAGGTACTAAATTAGAACCCTCTAGGGCACAAGGAGAAGGGGACTACAGAGGACAAGATGGTTGGATAGTGTTCTCGAAACTACCAGCATGAGTTTGACTAAACTGCAGGAGGCAGTGGAAGACAGAAGTGCCTGGCGTTCTCTGGTCCATGGGGTCACGAAGAGTAGGACACGACTAAACGACTAAACAACAGCAACAACATCCTCCATTTCATGAAAGGATGCATTTAAAAGGTGTATTTTGAAAGGCTTTCTAAAGAATGGCTTTAAAAGGTAGCTATAGTACAAACTCCATACATAGAAACCCAGTTCTCTCACACACAGAAGTACATGAGGGACAATTTTGGTATAGTTGTTAAATGCCACGATCTGGAAGACCAGGTGTCAAGCCCCCAATTCTGCTATCAAGCTCACTGGGGCCAGTCACCATCCCTTAGCTCAGGCACCCCCAAACTCAGCCCTCCAGATGTTTTGGGACTACAATTCCCATCATCCCTGACCACTGGTCCTGTTAGCTAGGGATGATGGGAGTTGTAGTCCCAAAACATCTGGAGGGCCAAGTTTGGGGGTACCTGTCTTAGCCTAACCCACCTCACAGGGTTGTTGTGAGGTGGGGGAGAATCGGGTGCACGCCACTTTGAGCACCTTGCAGGAAAGGTGGGATAGAGGAATGTCCTAACGAAATAATACGGGTGTATTATAATACAGTGGTACCTCTAGATACGAACGGGATCCGTTCCGGAGCCCTGTTCGCATCTAGAGGTAAACGTATCTAGTGATGGCACGTCTGCGCACGCGCGCATCGCTTTTTGCCGCTTCTGCGCATGACGAACGCGCAACTCGAACTTCTGCGCAACTCGAACGCGTTCAACTTGAAGCAAATTTAACCTGAGGTATGACTGTACTTAGTAATGGAGCTCACCTCGGTGCATGTCCCTGTGGCAGCTTCACAAAGACTCAGCACGGACATGTTCTGCGGCCTATTTAACCATCGCACAGCCAAGCGGGAGTGTCCCACCCATTTTACCATGGTGATGTAATATTCCCTGGAAAGAGAGCAGTAGTGAAACCAGCATGCTTCGGATGGCGGAAACTAAACAGTCTTGGCTCCCTCAGGGGTCATTTGGCAAAAAGTTCACCAATCCATTAGCCGACCAGCATGTCCAGGCCCCTTTCTTTGTATTCTTGCCCTGTGCCGGACAGGAAGTACAAAAAAAAACAGAGCAAGCTTCTGAACTGACCGGCACAGAGAGATATCAAAGAATTTGGTTTGAGAGCGAAAACAGCAATGGCTGCACTTTGCACGTTCTTCTGAGCTCAGTAAAGGAAATATGACCGGCATTCGCTAGCGTCGTTTTTTCAGTCTGCAAATGTTAGGTAAATAATTACAGGTTGCATGTGGACTAGCAGTGGTGGACGCCATAGGAGCTGGTTCCTAGGGGCAGTAGGGACTTTGGCCGCCACAATAAAATATTTGAGGGGACTAGGCCCCCACAAAGTTGATGGGCATTTCCATTTAAATGGGTGTGTGCACCACATCATGTGATAGATGATGTAGGGTGGGGCTTACCTCGGCCCCCACAATATTTTACTCAAGCTGGCACCCCCTGTTGGACGCTATACATTAAAGCAGGAGTGGGAAACCTGTTGCCCTTGTTATAAGAATTCTAAGTTCTCCAATATAGAATAAAAAGGTAAAGGGACCCCTGACCATTAGGTCCAGTCGTGACCGACTCTGGGGTTGCGGTGCTCATCTCGCTTTATTGGCCGAGGGAGCCGGCGTACAGCTTCCGGGTCATGTGGCCAGCATGATTAAGCTGCTTCTGGTGAACCAGAGCAGCGTACGGAAACACTGTTTACCTTCCCGCCGGAGCAGTACCTATTTATCTACTTGCACTTTGACGTGCTTTCGAACTGTGAGGTTGGCAGGAGCTGGGATCGAGCAATGGGAGCTCACCCTGTCGCGGGGATTTGAACCGCCAACCTTCTGATCGGCAAGCCCTAGGCTCTGTGGTTTAACCCACAGCGCCACCCGCGTCCCCCAATATAGAATAAATATTCATAAATGCACACATATCTAAATATATAAACCATGTGTCTGAAATAGCATGGGAGAGCAATCCTGAAGCCATTCTGACTCTCCCAATGACCTCAGATATTCCTCTGTAGTAAGGGAAGCCTTCCCATTGTCTTTTCGCTTACAAATCCTATCTTAAGGGCATATTTGTTTATGAATAGGGTGAGGCTGTGACCTGGATTCAGGAACTAAAGTACTAACCATCACAAAAGAATGGCCAGGCTGCTCAGGTAATGCAATCAGTGACTATTGTCAGGTATCCTGGCAGACAGGATTTCTGGTATAGATTGCCTCCTGTGATGTATGTATGTATGATTGGGGGGTGGTCTTTTGCTAAGGGCAATGTCAAAGTCTTTAAAGGTTCCTGCACACTTTTGTTCAGGGCCTCTCCCTCCTTGGGAGGGGGGCAGGGAACTCTGTTGTAACAGAAATAAGAAATATCTGCCTTGTTTTCCACTGGATCCTGCCTCCATTCATTTTCCTCTGACCAGTCATGGACTTAGGGGACTCAGAGTCCCATTGGGGAGTTGGGCAGCAAAAGCAAAACCCCAATTTTTACATCACCCTTCAAGCACAGCCCCTTATACATCATATTAGAGTAGTCCAGGTGGGAGGTCAACAGAGCATGGTGGTGATGACACAGCAGCAGCAACAACGAAACAAGAAGAAATTCCGACGAAAGAAGAATGGCAGACGAAATTAATGGGCTATGCAGAATTGGACAAAATGACAGGAAGGATTTGAAACCTGCGGGACCAGAGATTTACAGAAGATTGGAAGAAGTACATGAATTATTTGAAGAGCAACTGTAATCAACAAATTACGCTAGTAGGACTACAAGAAGTTTTGTAAGGAGAAATATCCAAAGTGTTACAAAGTAGAAAAAGACAGAGATATTGGTTATGAGTTTGAAATGTAATAGGGAAGATAAGAAATGCATACTGAGAGATTAGATTGGAAAGTTTTCAGACAGGATTGATGGAAGTCAAAAATTTGAATAAGATGTAAAAGTATGTTTAATTACTGTTGAAAATGATATGTTAAAAAAACTATATACACACACACACACACACACACACACACACACATATAAAAACAGCAACAGCAACAATAGCAGCAGCAAATTTTTACAGACATAAGCGGTGGTACTCAGGGGTACACATACCCCTAATCATTTTGTGACTCTTTGTACTTTTGTCCATTTACTGTATTTATTTTTCCTGATTTGAACTATAAAATGGTGATTTTCTTGAGTCAAAATGAGATTAATCCTAAAGATTTTTTTAAAGAAAAAACACACCGGGTATAAGGAGAACGAATTTGGATCGGAAGTGTGGCCACACGGCTCAAAGGAGACGCTTCCTGAACTTGCAGCTGCTTGGATAAACGGAAACAAAATTCCACCAGGCAACCCCGACCCTCCCTTCTCCTTCACCTGCCCTGGAAGGATTCCGGAGGTAGGAGCTCCTGCAGGTGAAGCGCTCCAGATAGGTTCACCACAAAGAGTTGGACAGAAGGGATGGGCTGTCCGGCCTGAGAAGAGAAGAGAAAGGGGAGAGACAGGAGGAAGTCAAGGGCAGGGAACAAAATATGTGAACAAGTCAGGGTGGGAGGTCAACATGCAACAGCAGGAGCTGTCATCAGTCATAAGCATTCATGCACTAATAGACAGGCCTGTGGTACAAGCAAACCATATTCCATAGGAATGGGGAACCTGTGACCCTCTAGATGTTGTTGGACTACAGATCCCATGAGCACTAGCTAGGATGGCTAGGGATAATGGAATGTTGGGAAACTGTGTACGTGCAGCTACTCACACAGAGTCAATTAAGGTTTGGCTGGTGATAACAGAGGCATGGAGACAGCTCCCTGATTGGTCAAGCTCTCTCAAGGGAGTGAGAATTAATGGCCTACTAACTGGAATGTGTTCAGAGTTCAGTGTGTCAGTGAGTGTAGGAGTTGTGAGTCGTGACAGAAAGAGCTAGCTAAAGATCTGTGTTTTGTTCCTGTAAATAGTCCACTGTATATAATAAACACCTAACTACAAGTTCCTGGTTCCTGCTTCGTCTATCCTGTCTGCAGTCAAGTCGCCAATTGCTTCCATGGATTCTGCGTTTACTCTGCTAGGTCTGGCCAAGGTCCTGCAACTAGTCAGAAAGTTGCGAAACACCAATAGGTTTTGCCAATAGGTTATGGGCCCAGATTGGCGCAGATTGGTTGTAGTTTAGCAACATATTTAGGACTACAGGTTCCTCATTGCTTGCTTTGAGGTGCCAAGAGTCTACACCTGGCTCTACAAACCCTTAAGACCAGACCCTCCAAATGTCCCTATTTTCCAGAATTTACAGAAGCTATTTTGGTTTCTGATTTGATCCTGGAATGTCTCGCTTTTCCTTAGTACGTCTCTATTTTCATCAGAGAGATGTTGGACAGCTGTGTAAGACAGGTGTGGGGAACCGTTGTCCCTCCTGATGTTACAGAACTACAACCCTCATCATCCTCGGCCATTGGCCATGTTTTCTGGGGCAGATGGGAGTTGTAGTTCAACAAAATCTGGAGGCCCAAAGGCTCCCCTCGCACCCGATTTGAGAGGATAAATGTGCAAAGTTAGATCAGCAAAAAACATGCAGGTTGGTTGGTTGCTCTAAGGCAGGCATGGCCAAACTTGGTCCTCCAGCTGTTTTGGGACTACAATTCCCATCATCCGTGACCACTGGTCCTGTCAGCTAGGGATGATGGGAGTTGTAGTCCCAAAACAGCTGGAGGGCTAAGTGTGGCCATGCCTGCTCTAAGGTCATCTAAACACCCTTGTGACTGTTGGCCTCCCTCTAGTCCACCCCTTGTATGGGAGGATAGAAGCTTAGTTGTCAACCGTCCCTTATTTGGTGGGAAAGTCCCTTATTCCAGCGCTGTGTCCTGCTGCTGTCCCTTATTGATGATGTCTCTTAAATTTCCCGGGTTTCAAAGGAAGTAGCTCTTCTCCCTCCCTCCCTGCCGGCCAGGGAGGAGGGAGGCTCCAACTGTGTTGCTTGGCTGTGTTGCCCACCCAATAAGGAGTCTAAGAACAACTGGGGGGTGGAGCTTGCATGCCTTATGCCGATCAAATCGGCCGCGTTGCCTGGGGACTCGCCTTTGCTCAGCGCTTCCCAGTGGAGAGGTGACGGTGGTTTTCCCTGCTGCATCCCCTTTGCCGGGTTGCTGCGCTGTGGGAACCACCGCTTGAGGCTTTGTTTGGCTGCTGGCTGTTCTTTCTGCCTTTGGCTCGGAGGGGCTCAGAAATTGAACATACCTGTGCCTGGAAAATCCCTTATTTTGGCTGCTGATCCCTTATTTTCGAGGCTGCTGGTCCCTTATTTTCAAATCTGTAAGTTGACAGCTATGGATAGAAGTGGGGCTCACCTTAGGATAGGGATAGTGTTGGCTGGTAGGGTATTTTCCTCCAAGAAACTGGGGCAGTTCCATCTTTGGCACCAGGGAGTTGTTGATGGAAAGATAGGCTAGCCACATGCTGTCAGGGGAACACCAGTGAGCGCTGGCAGTCTGCAGGATCTCCTCTTGGAAGCAAGGGGGGGATATCAGATATGAGTATCAAGCAGTAAACCACGACTGCTGGAGCCCACCTGCCTTTCCTCATGAGAATTGCAGAATGCACGCAGAATGCACAAAGGGGCGCTCTTTGTCTCCGAAAGCATCCACGTCTGTTACTTTCACCTAGATTACTTGTTCAGACCCCTCCCCTCTCATTCACCCATAATTTTCAGGCCTCAACAGGCAGGTCACTCTGAATGGTTCTACCAATGCCATCCCTGAAAGCAGCATGTTTATTTCTGGAAAGGTTAAATAAGGAAATAGCTCCCCCTGCAGGCCATGGAAGACACAACTGGCCAATGGATTTCACTGCACTTCGGAGTGCTTCATTTACCGTACTTTTTGTCCTATAGGACGCACTGGCCCATAGGACGCACCTAGTTTTCAGGGGAGGAAATCAAGGGGGGAAATATGATCCCCCCCCCCGCAGCTCTGGGAGCAGTGGACAGGCTGCACGCAGCCTGTGCGCTACTCCAAGACCTTCTTCCTGTTTTTGCGGGAGGTGGCGGAATTCCCCCACCTCCCGCAAAAGCCCACAGGAGCCGCGCACGACTCCTGTGGGCTTTTCGACCAGGAGGGAGAAGGGACTGAAACGGCCAGTCAGTCCCTTCTCCATCCCTGGGGAAAAGCCCCCAAGCTCTCTAAAAGCTGCACGGCTCCTACGGGCTTTTCTACGAGGTGGGGGAATTCCCCCCATCCTTTGGGGCTGGCGATGGGCGAAGCGTCGCTTTCTCCCACCGCCAGCCTCAAAGAGCAGACTCTCCTGGCTTCAGCGGAAGCAACGCGAAGCCTCCGGAGCGCAGGCTTCGGAGGCTTCGTGTTGCTATCGCTGAAGCCAAGGAGCCTGCATTCGCCCCATAAGACGCACACACATTTCCCCTTCATTTTTGGAGGGAAAAAAGTGCGTCTTATAGGGCGAAAAATACGGTAACTTAAATTAAACTGAACTAAGTCTTTATCAATGTTTTGCTGAGTTCTTAAAAGACAGGAGAAAGTGCTCCTAAATGGCCATTAATCACCACTGTATGAACTCAGAGGGGAATTGAGAGGAACTATTTTTTGTTTATTTCATAAAATTTGTACACTGCTCGATTGTTAAAAAAAAAAAGCCCTCAGAAGTAAAGGCAAGACTTTTAAAATCACAGTTGTGTGAAAGCATTCTACTGTGTTATTTCGGCACTGCAAAGCGGATGGGACGATGCCACCCCCTAGAAGACTGCTGCCCCAAGTCTCCTAACTGTGTTCATAGAGCCTTGACCTACTCACCTTCATATAGCCAGTCAGCAATCCCATTGAAGAAAACTGCTTGGCGTCCAGATGTGGTGATGCGTTTGGCCCGGCTGGAGACTCCAGGCTGATAATAAATGTCGTTATCCAGGATAAACACCTGGGAAGGGAATAAATCAGTAAGATGACTGGATCAGCTCGTCTGAAACTTCTGGTTCTATGATCGCTACCAGGGATGCAATTCAGTAATTTTAGATTCTATACTGAATTGTATAGAATTGGGGGCTTCCCAATTCAGACAGCAAGGCGTATTCCCTCCTTTACTTCAAAATGTGTTAAGCCAACCCTGCTCTATTTTCAATTTGTCACCCCCGCTCCCCAAGTGTTATGTACTGAGTTGAATAGGATCCAAAATGCAGCAGTCTGATTGGTCCTAGAACAATAGGATTCAGAATGCAGCAGTCTGATTGGTCCTAGAACAATGCAGCAGTATGATTGGTCCGCAGGAGCCACCCAATCCAGCTCCAGGTGGAAGTGAATCCACAACCTGATTGGCATACAGGAGAATCCCGGAATTAGCCAATCACGTGGGCCCATTGTGTAAATAATGTATATTAAGCAGATATTGTGGGGGAACTTCCATTCCTCCTCACCACTATGAGCTGAATAAAGGGCATGAAATCCACTCTCGATATATTTCACCAAGTCAGCAGAGTTCTTCTGCCGTAAAGTCCTGCCCCAGTGGCACCACGGATGATCACAGCAACTTTCTAGGGAGGCTAACCTTAACTAAATAGGTTGGGGAGCCAAAGAGCAACTTCACAGGCAAATTGCTGGCTTATGTTGCCGTTATCCACTAGGGATCCCTTCTCCAGGTCTTGCCCACAGGGATCAACTGTTGTTGTTGTTGCTGCTGCTGCTGCTGCAGCAGCAGCCATGCTCACAAAGCTCTAACTCAAACTGCTGAGGATGGAAATCAAGTCAGAGGCCAACCTGTGTTGTTCTTGGTTGTGACATATGCAATCGGCAACGAGAAAACTACCGTTGGACAAACCTTGCCAGAGATTGGGGTGGGAAGGAAACAGAGGCAAACTGAAAATGTCCTGCTAATCCATCCCCCCAATTAGTACAAACTAGGGCTGCTTTAATTTGTCAGATTAAATCAAATAAACAAGGAATATTCGGTGTTATGTTGGAGGGGATGCCAGGAAACAGGGAATTATGTTCACACGTGGTGGGGGTGGAAATATGTACACTTTTTTTCGACAAAGGGTGCTTAAGGGGATAACAGAAATCACTGGGTTAATGCTAACCAAAAGTCCAGAGGTAGCGTTATTTTCAATTTACGATGGGTTGGAAGGTTCGCAGGCTATGAAGGACTTGCTCACAAATTTATTGACAGCTGCACAAATTATTATAGCTAAGAAGTGGAAATGGCAAGCAGAATATAAAATGGAAGAATGGCATAAAGAGGTGTAGGATATTGCTATTAATTATAAATTAACATGTGCCATTAAGGTAAGATGGGAAATATGCAGGATAAATGATTTTGAGGGTGTTTGTGTAATTTGTACTGTTAAAATAGAAAGGGGTCAAACCATTGCAAGAGGTGTTGAAATTTTGGGAGGTTGGATAGTTACAATGGAATGGTCTCAGTGGTGGGGTGCACATTTTTATTCTTATTTATTTAAGATTATTTCTTTAATAAAAAATTTATAAATTACAAAAATAAAAATAAACTAGGGCTGCTGCCTGAATAACACAAATTTGCAGTCAACAACTTGCTTTTCAGGTAATGAATTAATTTGGTGGGCAAGACAGCTCTGTATTATTATTCCAAAATTATTCCAAAAAAGAGAGGAAAGAATGGGGGTGGTTAGGGTGGGGGAAAGCAATCAATGCCCCCAGTACCAGCCACCTGAGGTGGCAGCCTCACTCTACCTAATGGCAGAGCTGGCCCTGAATTTATGAAAATGTAAATAAATTGAATAGGTACTTACCAGCTGGTTATCCTGGGCTCCCCAGACTGCATATTGCAGACGAACAGTATCTGCCTTGGGCACATCGAGGTTGCTGGTCTCTCTGGAAAAGGAAACATGAGACCACTTTCCTGCAGGAGAATTATTTGGGAAGTGTGGCAGGCGGAAAGAGTGCAGTAGGGCCTCTTATGCTAATGCCTGGTCCACTGTTAGCAAGACTGTGTAATTTGGGGGGGGGGGTAAGAGAGACTAAACAAGGGATTACGGTAATCTATTAGTCCCTCTCCAAAGCTAAAAGGGAATTTTGCAAAAATAACCGAACATATACCGCCGTAGATACTTTGTAGTTGCAACAAACAGCTTCAAATTTTTGATTTATGGTGTGTGCTTTTAATAAAGTAGGGACAAGGAAACTGCCCCACCCAGCACAGCCAAGAGTCAGGGTCATTTGGGGACCCCGCAGCGTCCCTCGTCCTTGAATATATTCAATATTACAAAAACATAATCTAGGCTTAAGTACATAAATACAAAGTAAAGTGAAAGTGAAACAACCATTAAGTTTATGGTACAGCGC
This sequence comes from Podarcis bocagei, assembly GCF_964188305.1. Taxonomy (NCBI): domain Eukaryota; kingdom Metazoa; phylum Chordata; class Lepidosauria; order Squamata; family Lacertidae; genus Podarcis; species Podarcis bocagei. The sequence goes on along the minus strand of NC_138126.1, from coordinate 119,106,159 downwards.
TGAAACCATGGGGTTGGGAACTACAAACCAGAGCAGAAATATTTGGTGCTGAACAATCAATGACGCGGCCTTGTTTACTTAAAGATCCGGAGGACTAACCCAATGGGAAAAGGCTGAAGATATCTGTGTAAATTCAGGAATATATTTCACAAGTTACAAGACTCCAGCACAGCGAGAACTTCTGGGTAAGAATTAATGTGAAACCTGAGTGTAGTATTATAAGATGTGACAAACCCCTCATGCGGTTTCCGCACACAGTACATGCTGGGAACTCAGCTGTGTACTCATTGAGCGAAAAATCCTAAGTATGCAATCGCTGAGCACTGTAATCTGCTAATGGATTTCACATTAATTCCTATGCATAGACCGTAATGCCTATTGAGAGATTTCGTAATGGCAAATTGGCTGTCAGCCTACAGGAAAGCAGGAAGGGTGTTTTTTAAAATAAAAATAAAAAAGATCTCTTTATTTAAATGTTCTTTTAACAAGCATAACTAATTACATAATTACTAAGACCACAAAGTATTACAAACACCGGTTTTTTTTAAAAAAAAATGTAAAGGGTGTCAGAATGAAGAATATGTGTGTTTATGTTAAAAGCTGCTCTGCCAATCCACAGCAGTAGGGTAATAATATTTGGTACTCAAAACACATGTGACCCAGGTCCCAAAGGTTGTGGACCCCTTTAAGATATAGAAGTGGGGCATACATGATGGAATAGATGCAAATAACAATACAGCAAATAAAGACCTTGTTCTATTTGAATAAATTCGTCCTATGGTGCGGGTCCAGTTCTTACCTGGTGCCCAAGTTATAGATCAAGTAGCGAGCTGTGAAAGAGTAGCGGAAAACCTACAGACCAGCAGGAGATAAGAAAATTGGTGTTAGTGTGGAACAGGAGACGCTTCCTGGGACATCAATTCTCCATTTTTCTGCAGCTGCTTCGACTAATGATACCCAAGGTGGTTGGCTTGCCTGGCAATCAGATAGGAAGAAGTGATGGACATGTTTTGCCCAAAGCTGGATTCCTTTGGAGCTTGCGTGGTCCAACCAAATCCAGCACTCCCCAGTCAACCACACCATGTTGGCTCTAAGACCCTTAGGAGCGAAAGGGATCATTTCCATTTACTCTACCTGCCCTTAAAAAAAATTTTGCCTTCACCTAACCAAGCTGGATGGGACGCGGGTGGTGCTGTGGGTTAAACCACAGAGCCTAGGACTTGCCGATCAGAAGGTTGGCGGTTTGAATCCCCGCGACGGGGTGAGCTCCCGTCGCTCGGTCCCTGCTCCTGCCAACCTAGCAGTTTGAAAGCACAAAGTGCAAGTAGATAAATAGGTACCGCTCCAGCGGGAAGGTAAACGGCATTTCCGTGCGCTGCTCTGGTTCGCCAGAAGCGGCTTACTCATGCTGGCCACCTGAATCAGAAGCTGTACGCCGGCTCCCTCGGCCAATAAAGCGAGATGAGCACCGCAACCCCAGAGTCGGCCACAACTGGACCTAATGGTCAGGCGTCCCTTTACCTTTTAACCAAGCTGGAAAGGCTTATATACTTGGGTCACATCCACAACATACACCTAAAGCACATTTAGAACTGATGGCTTCCCCCAAAGAATTCTGGGAACCTCCGCTTACCCATTGCGGAGTTACAATTCCTCCCAGCACCCTTAAAGAACTACAGCTCCCTGGATTCTTTGAGGCAAGTTGTGTGCTTTAAAATGTATGGTGCAGACGTGACCTTGGCTCCACTTCTCAATCCCGTTGAAGATGCCTTCTAGGTCCGACATCAACAGGGATGTGGGTGGCGCTGTGGTCTAAACCACTGAGCCTCTTGGGCTTGCCAGTCAGAAGGACGGTGGTTCGAATCCCCGCGACAGGGTGAGCTCCCGTTGCTTTGTCCCAGCTTCCGCCAACCTAGCAGTTTGAAAGCACACCAGTGCAAGTAGATAAATAGGTACCACTGCAGTGGGAAGATAAACGGCGTTTCCATGCGCTCTGGTTTCCGTTGCAACAGAAGGGGTTTAGTCATGCTGGCCACATGACTCGGAAAGCTGTCTGTGGACAAACACCGGCTCCCTCAGCCTGAAAGCGAGATGAGCGCCGCAACCCCATGTTCGCCTTTGACTGGAGTTAACCATCCAGGAGTCCTTTACCTTAGACGTGTGATCACAGATGCACTTAGATGACACTTGTGGACTGGAAATCCGAGGAGAGGCTTGATTTTCACTTATAATCAAATAACCATGGGATGGGATGAGGAAAGGAGTTGAGCTATGGCCTATGCAAAGCCCGATTTTTGGTACCTGCAAGGTGCTTTTGCAAAATATTGATCTGGCACTTCTGCTGCTGTATTAAATTTGGAAGCTCCTGGGTGTTGTAGCTGCCATTCCTGCTACACTTAGTAGTTCATAGGCTTCCAGCAAGTCTGGCTTCACCCTCCCTTTCTCACAGCTCCCAGAGATGTGGTTCTTGGCTTAGCCCCCCTTACTGGTGCCTTTCCAGAAGTTCATTCTAGCCACCGACAAACTGATGGCTGCTCAAACAGCTCTATAGCCTAGCTGCATCATTACCGGCCCCACACCGGGCATCCTATATGATGTCAGGTGTGGGGCAGGTATGTGTGGGCTTGGCCAAAACAGTCTCGCACTCCAAATGGGGAGACCTGGTGGGCCAAATCAGGCCCACAGACCAGAGGTTTCCCACCTATGAGATAGACTACGGTCCCATTAGAAAATTTTGGTGTATTAGCAGGAATGGATAGAGAAGCAAGATTAATTTTCCACAGCTGGCATGGAGAACGGTGACTCCGCACTTTTGCACATTTGTATGGTTTATAATTATCCAAGATGGGAACAGGGAAAGGCGGCCAATTTCAGCACCAACTGGCCTGTTCAAGATTCTGCTAGTGATAAATCTTGACCCTTTCTGGGGCAGGTGGCGGGTGGATCGATTCCAGCACCTCAGATGTTTAAAGGTTTTTCCTTTCCTTTTCTTTTTAATGCATTGGGTGGAGGAATTAACCAGCCTGCAAGCACTTTGGGCCCTTACCTGCTGCACATCGCAAGCCAAAAGCAGGAACTGCAAATCCGGTGATACTTGGAAGTGGGAGGCTTTCAAGAAATGCTGTGGAAGGGGAAGGAAAGAGGGGATGAAAGAAGAATGGGGTTGTTAATGTAAGATGGGGCAACTGCACCTATTATGGAGGCTAAGCTTATTTTCTTTTTCATATTGAAGCCTGTCAGGTGCTCAGAGCCCAAGAACCGGTGAGCAACCTGAGCTGAGAACAAGTAGGCTAAAGACCAGGAGTCTGGTCTGTTGTGGCAACATAGGAAGCTGCCTTAAACTTAGTCACCTCATTGGTCCATCTAGTTTGGTATTGTCTGCATCTCTTGGTATTGGGTCTCCAGCTGTTTTTGGACTACAATTCCCATTATCCCTGACCACTGGTCCTGCTAGCTAAGGATGATGGGAGTTGTAGTCCAACAACAGCTGTTTGGGAAACTCTGGTCTAACACCAAGGGTGGTGTAGGAGCCCTTCAGATGTTGCGGGGGCCCAACTCCCAACAACCCTGAAGACTGGCTATGCTGTCTAGGACTGGTGGGAGATGGAATCCAACAACATCTGGAGGGCCAGAAGTTCTATGCTGACTGACAGCAGCGTTCCAGGGTTTCAGGCAGGGGTCTCTTCTCAATCCTACCTAAAGATGGCTGGGATGGAGCCTGCAACTTTCTGGCTTCAAAGCACTGAGCTACAGACCTTTCCCACCTGAAGGAAGAACTGATAGCTGCTCTCAGTCATCTGTAGAGCTCTGTATCAGGACAGGGGCACCCAAATTGATCTTCTGGGGTCACCTACCCCAGAAGGAAGATTCTGGGCATATCTCAGCTAGAGTTGTCTGCAGTTTTCTCTTGTAAACAGCAACACGTGGTGATGATACAGTGAAGGTGGAAGTGGAATGAGGGTGTCTCTACCGGGCAATTGGCTCCGGCAGGAAGGTAAACGGCATTTCCGTGCGCTGCTCTGGTTCGGCAGAAGCGGCTTAGTCATGCTGGCCACATAATCCGGAAGCTGTACGCCGGCTCCCTCGGCCAATAAAGCGAGATGAGCGCCGCAACCCCAGAGTCAGTCACGACTGGACCTAATGGTCAGGGGTCCCTTTACCTTTACCTATGCTCCTGGCTTTCAGCAAGTGAGGCTTCACCCTCCCAGCTCCCATAGCCAAATGCCTTCAGTTGTGCCTTTGGCCTCATTGCTCCTTCTCTGTGCCTTTCAGTGAGTTCTTTCCAGTGAGCTGTATTCATTCTTTACTCCCACTTGAAGGCTGCCTGCAGCTCAGCTTTGAAAAGCCCTTCCTCCTCGCCGTGCGAGGACGGGTAAGGAGCACACCACTCATTTCATACTCCAGTGCTCCAGAAATCTGGCTCGTCATGCTCTGCATACCAATTTTTAGAGATTCTGGGTTGTATCCTGTTGCGCAGTGGTAAATTAATCAATGCAGAGTCTTCTTTATAAACAGAATAAAACTTTTACTTGAAGAAAATAAACTTCTTCAGAAATAGCATAGTTAAAGAGCATACACAGAGTGCTCATAGCAGCTATCTGACTCTTCACAGAGGCACAGTCTTAGTTAGTGATTTACTAGAGTCCTGGAGCCACACTGTCTGCCTTAGCTTTACATAGCAACAGCAACAGCACTATTCCACAGACTACTACATACACAGTCCATACAGCTCTCTGACTGAGGCCCATAGACAGGCTGGCTACTTTTTATAGGGAGAATGAATCATCATCCAAGATGAGTAGGCCTTGTAGGCCTTGCCTTACTGCTTCTGCTCTTAAGAACCTTTGTGTCCTGACATATCCAACCTTCTCTGCCTGCTAGTACAAGGTCTTTTGTGCGAGTGGATGAGTTGAGCAAGGAGAAATCCAACGCAACAGGGTCACTAGGTGCAACAGATTGCACAATCTATAGTGCAAGAAAATCACCAGCAACCTGCTTCCACTGACACAAAACATTCCACCGGCAGAAAAAAAGGATTCCGCTAAATGACTTTAACTTAGTGCTACGTTGGATACAACCCATAGTTTGGCTCCAAAGGATCTCCTAAACTTCTGTGATCAGCAGTGGATTGCGAGTGTGATAGGAATTTTATGGTTTTAGATATATAGTAATGCTCATAACTCCACATACATGGATCAGTACAGGAAGGCAGACCTGGAACCATTTTGATTCCTAAACTGACCAAATCCTTTCTCTGCAAGGTTAAAAATGGAAAAGCCTCCCCATTGTCTCTTCCTTTAATCTGTGTTTGAATAAGGTGTGAGCCTGTGACCTGGCCCAGGAAATAAGTATTTTAGCATTACCAAAGAATGGCCAGGCTCCCCAGAAAATGCATAATGTTTCTGGGGGTGGTCCTGATCTAGAGAAGGGGAATTTCAAAAGTCTTTATAAGGCCTTGCAGGCCATTGTTCTGGGTCCTCTTCCTCTCCTGCGTGTGAGGGGAGTACCCTGTTGCAACAGATCAATAAAGATCAAGCTTACTAGCTGCTTTGCTTCTCAATATTCTCTGGTTGGCCTCTGTTATTTTCTCCTACCAATAGGGAACCTATGTAAGGACTCTATATGGGCTCTTGGATACCCCATAAGGGAAAAGGGCATATTTTTATTTACAACAGATGGCGACCACGAAGGGACTTTTGGTTACCCGGATTCTGGAAGCGAGGAAAGACTGGTTATCCAGCGCGCACCAGGCAGTTTGCCAGGAGGAATAACCAGTCTTCCATCGGTCCCAGGGTCTGGCAATAACTTGGAGTTCAGCGAGGCTAACCAGGGGAAGCAAAGCTTGATCAGGCCGGCCTTAAACAACCAGTCAAGAGATCCCAGAATCACCAGGACAGCGCTTGCGAAGTGAGTATGAGTAGGAAAAATGGGTAGTGGGGTGGGATTCTGCAAACCACAGCAAACCTATACTTCTCAAATCCTTACTTCTTTCCTCACTTTAACTCTTGAAAAAATTGCCTTCTACTCCTTTCTGTCCCCTCGATCTCAACACCAGCCTTAGCCCTTCGGAGTATGCCCAGGCAAGGGTTGTGTGTGATTTCTTCCACTTAATTCTTTATGCCAACCTATTCCTTCGGAGTTTTGCCCAGAAAGGTTGTGCAATTTCTTCTGCACTGAAAACTAACTTCCAGCGCAGCCGCACCTCTGCCATGGCGATCTTTGTTAGAAATGACCTGTGAACAGAGAACGCAAGGGCGCTGAATTCCTTTCCATCTTTCATATTCCAGAGTCTCAATCTGGCATTGCAAGTGTGCAAGCGTTCAGTAGGGACTCTGAGTTAGATTGTAAAAGGCAGGGAGGTTGCTGTGAGTTGTAGAATAGAGATTAAGTGAGGTATCCCCAGGTTTTTCCCCTCGGAGATTTGTCCAGGTATCCCCAAGTTTTTTCCCTTGGATCCCCAAGTTTTCCCCTCGGAGATTTGTCCAGGTATCCCCAAGTTTTCCCCTTGGATCCCCAGGTTTTTCCCCTCGGAGATTTGTCCAGGTATCCCCAGGTTTTTTTCCCTTGGATCCCCAAGTTTTCCCCTCGGAGATTTGTCCAGGTTTCCCCAAGTTTTCCCCTCTGATCCCCAGGTTTTTCCCATCGGAGATTTGTCCAGGTATCCCCAAGTTTTTTGTCCAGGTTTCCCCTTTTCCGGACCCTTCGGAGTTTTGCCCAGGTCCAAAACCCTTTTAATTGAAAATGGGTGCACCTCAATCAAAAGAAATGAACCCACAGACTCCTGATGGGAAAGAAGCCCAGTTGGTGCTTACTTCCTGCCTGGACTCTGACAGTCCCCTTCAATTTGTGTTTAAGAAACGTTTTTCCTGTGTTTAAATTGTACTTAGGTAACATCCAGCAGCTGCTTATCTTAAATGTGCCATCTAAAATAAAAATGCAAGCTTGCTCCAAATTCTAAATCTAAGGAAGCCATGTTGAGCCTTATCAATCTTAAAGCAAGACAAAATGGAGAATGGAGTGTGCAAATGTTTGTTATTTGAGAGAGGCTCTAAAAGAGTTTTCCTCCCAAGTGGTAAAATCCTGCATACGTGCTACTTGTGTTCTGAAAGGGGAATTACCCCACCTCCTTCCTCTAGTTTAAGTGAGGAGGGCGATTTAAGTCTAATGGTAAATGTTTTGTTGTAACTTTTGAGTTTGCAAGTACACCTGTGTTCCAGTCTAAGTTAACCTAATGTTTCTGCTGCAAAAGCCTAGTTGAGCCAACTGCTCTCTCAAGCTAAAATGCAGTGTATGTATTTCATTAAGCATATGCCTATGAAAGTATGGTGTTCCTTCTAAGAAAAATATCTGAGTCCAGTTTTAACTTTGATCTGGTTGGACAGAAGAGTTATTGTAAGGCTCCTGGTATCAGTCTCTATAAGACGTCCTGGCCTCTTTTCTTAGAAAATGCCCCCCCTTGTTTCATTCTGTCTCTTTCAGGGTTTTTTCCCCTTCTCCTTCTTATTCTGTGCCAGGTAAATTTACTCCCGAGTAAGCTTCCTTTAAAGGAAACTGCAAAGGGGGGGGGCATAGATTAGGCTTACTATTCCTCTGCAAGTTCAGGAAAAATTGTTCACTCTTGTATTCCTTTTAAATCAAATCTATGGCTGTTTAAACTTTGCTTTATAAAAGATCCTCTCCCTATCTTAGGAAAAATGTTAACTTCAATCTTCTTTTAAAGATAATTTCTATAGGAATTTGCACTCTTTAGTCTAAGGAAGTAAACTCTCACTCAAACTAGCTTCAAGATCTGCTAAAAGGGTTGGGTACTTTTATTTTCTTTTTCCTTAGTACATGATAGGCGCATGGTTTGTGATAGGCGCATGGCTTGTGATCTCTTCCCCAGTTGTGTCTGTGTACATAAGTATGTGTGTGTTTCTGGTAGTACAAATCTTGCTATGAACCCTGTATTTTAGGGTTGGACTAGATGACCCCAGGTCCCTTTCAACTTTCCCAATTTGTGGCTGATGAGTTGAAATCCAGCCCAGATTGCTCTTTGTTTTTAAAGGTGAGAGGTGAATGTGTGTGTTTCTGGTAGTACAAATCTTGCTATGAACCCTGTATTTTAGGGTTGGACTAGATGACCCCAGGGTCCCTTTCAACTCTCCCAATTTGTGGCTGTGTGGAAGACCATGTGTCTGCAAGCATTGGAGGGTAATTCTTAAATTCTGGTGTGGTAATGGAGTTGAAATTCAGCCTAGCTTTGCTTTTTAGTTTTAAAAGGTGAGAGGTAAAAGCCATGATGTTTTGAAGCACAACTGGTAATATCAAGCATTTGAGTGATTACAGTATTTATCATTTTGTCTACTATTTTTTTTTAATCAAACTTAAAAGTCAATTCAAAGTTTAAGCACATACAAATGAATAATCAAGTACAATTAGCCTTGGCCATTCCTGTAAATTAAGGCGCAGAAAATAATAATAATAATAATAATAATAATAATTTTTTGTCTGCAAATGGTAAGGCTGAAATGACTGAGAATGTTAAAAAATCCTATGAATTCTAACGCTCTGGCCATTTTTACTCATAAATAAGAGAGCGGTTGATTGTTCCGCGAATGGCCAGAGGGATATTAGCCCTTTCCTGTACATAAAGGAAGCTTGGGCTGAATGGTGAATACTTGAATTGCTGAGTTTCTCTTTTTTGTTTTAAAATCTAACCCTATTTTAAAAAACCACTCCTTACCTGGCCATTTTTACTCATAAATAAGAGAGCGGTTGATTGTTCCGCGAATGACCAGATAAAATGACCAATAATGATAGCCCTTTCCTGTACATAAAGGAAGCAGTCTCAGTTTGCTTGGGCTGAATGGTGAATACTTGAATTGCTGAGTTTCTCTTTTTTGTTTTAAAATCTAACCCTATTTTTAAAATCTACTCCTTACCTTTCCCTTCCTTATTCTAATTGAGCCAAAAGATGCAACATTTTCAATTGTATAAAAGGTTTGCTGAGGCATGAACTCTGCACATGCACAGAGGCTAGATCAGCTTACAAAAGAGAGAGAGAGAGAAAGGAGGGGGGAGAGAGAAGGTTTGGAGAGCCTGAAACCTATACAAATTTCCTTATGTAAAATTTGGAACCATTGAGGGAAATCACCCTTAATGTCTTGCCCCAGGGGCTAACAAAAGGTTCGCCTCCCAATGGAATTTAAATTTTATAAGTTTTTGTTTTTGTTTTTGTTTTTTTTTTGGTGTGTGTGTGTGTATATGCCTATGCATTTTAGGAACAGCACTTCCTGACAGACCTCTCACATGAAATAATTTTCCCTTTTAACAGAGTGTCCTTTCTTTTCTCCCACAGCACAAATGATAATGAGGGGATGCAAACAGTGATTTAAATACTCTATAAAAAGTAATTGCATTTGTTTCTCTTTTGTCTTTCTTCCCTAAAAGCCAAACAGTAACTTTCTTTCTGTTCTGTGAAACAAGTCTGAATCCCTGCTGTATTAGTGACCTCTATCTCTTTGTGCCTTTGACATTTTTTTTTAAAGTTACAAATAATCTGTTTTCATTTATTTAATCAGTTTCTCCATGATGTCTATGAAGTTAATCGAAGCACAACCAAACATTGTTTGTGGAATGGTACTTGTTTACCTTTGGCCTGAGCATTTCTTACTAATTCTGTCATTTTGGCTAGTGCAAGGTACCTGCACAACTTTAAAATTGTCATTCATTTTTATTGGTATTAACTCATTTCCCAGTATTCCGCTATTAACATTACAGCTGATGTCACATCAAGAAACACTTTTATTTTCATTTGGGATGTTAGAATGCCAAAACAGATTACTTCAGGTTACTTATTAATTGTGTGTCTTAGCATTTATTTATTTTTGGTTCCTCATAGCTCATTTTGTGTGTTTGTGTTTTACTTTGGGGACATGTTCATCACATGTTGAAAGTCAGTCTCATGAAGTTCTTTTATTGGATAGCACATGGTGAATTTTAAGTTTTCCCCATTGTTTTCCCATTTTTTTTCCAGTCCAGTAGTAATATGTGTGGTTTTGATAATATCTTTGTACTATTTAATAATAGTTATTTTCTGAATCTGATGTCTTTGTGTCAAGTCTGTTTTCATCTAACTGGTAATCTAATTTTTTGCTTTCTTTTGTATTTTTTAACCTTTGTATTTTTTTTCAGTCTAGTAGTAATCTGCGTGGTTTTGATAATATATTTAATAATAGGTCTTTTCTGAATCTGATGTTTTTGTGTCAAGTTTGTTTTCATCTAACTGGTAATCTAATTTTTTGCTTTCCTTTTATTTTTTAACCTTTCTTGTATTTTTACAGTTCTCTTTCTCTACATGTGGAGTAATTTTTTATTTGATAATATGAAAAGAACAACAACAACAAAAATTAAGTGAAGGAAGCAAACAAACTTAGCAGATAATAACAGTAATTATGTGGAAATGTGATAATAATATTGAAATAAATAAAATGCTTAATATGCTAAGATTTGTTATTATTTGCAGCTTCCCATGGAAACTGGAGGACATCCTTTTTGCCTTTTGCCTCTTTCTTGTCTAACTGTGTTTTTAAGTCTCCCCAAAACCCTGCCCCCTTACAGGATATCACTTCTACAGATGTACAATGATGAAAAGCAGCAACAACCCCTTCGCCATCACAAGACCTGCAACGCCAGAGTTTTCAAAGTGCCCACAGCTATCTCTTTCAAAGGATATAGACTGCCGGGGGGGGGGGGGAGTGGACCTGACAAAGGGGGGAGGAGTTGAATTGCAAGGACATTTTTTCACTTGAACCTTAAGACTGTGCTCCAGGATTCAAAAGATACATACGTAAAAGATCACAATTGTGTCAAGATATGTAACAGATATTTAATTATTATTTTTTTGTATTATGTGTTATTATGTAAGAATGTTGAAATGTGTCTGACAGTGTGATTTCCACAAAGGGGGGCAATTTATTGTGCTTAACTGTTTTTATATTTAATGTCTTATTGCTTACACACCAATGGAGAATTCTCATGCATTTTATACTTTCTAATAGCTCACACTATTGTGTAGTCCAATGTTTAGATCAATTTATAACCACATTGTTCCACCTGGCACTCTGCCAACTTTCCCTATCCATTTTAATATGTGTTAAACCTCTTTTTGCCAATGACAAACTTCTGGATCCATAAAACACCAGGTACATGAAGGTGGATATGCTTTGGTTTAGCAGGAATGATTCCTTATAGACTTAAATTGACTTATTTGGACAACTGCCCTTGTTAAGAATGGTTTTCTTTTAACAGATTGGTTTGAAGACTTGAGAACCATGGGGCAAGATAAATTCAAATTGGACTCAGTTTGAATTGGGCAAGTGTATCCAGGCTGCAATTAGCTTTTTGGTCCTTTAAGTGCAAGTGAGCAACTTCTCATGAGCCCAAGACCACAGCCTATAATAAAATCCCATAGCTAAAGGCCAAGGCGAAGACCTCTCCCTCACGAGATGCCCAAAACCTGTGCCAGCTATGGTGAATGCCAGGCGACATGGTTAAATGAAAGCCCTGAGGGGATTCAACAGACAGGATGTGTTGCTGTAGCACTATGTCAGTGTGAGACCACAGAAGAGCTACCTTGACACCTGAGAACACAAAAATGGCGGGGGGGGGGAAGCAAACTGCACTTTTCAGTCATTAGTGGACCTTACCTTCCTGCTAGGTGTAAAGCATAGAACACTATTGAGTAAATGGTCTCTCCCAAAGTGTTAGAATGCCACAAGTAATTTAGTAGCAAAACGCAACATGTGTTATTTTTATATGATATATTCATACAAAGACATCCATTTACAACATACGATGTTATTATTTGTGGGGCAAAAATTTTTAAGAAAAATTCTAGCCCCAAAGGGGGGAAATTGTGATAGGAATTTTATGGTTTTAGATATATAGTAATGCTCATAACTCCACATACATGGATCAGTACAGGAAGGCAGACCTGGAACCATTTTGATTCCTAAACTGACCAAATCCTTTCTCTGCAAGGTTAAAAATGGAAAAGCCTCCCCATTGTCTCTTCCTTTAATCTGTGTTTGAATAAGGTGTGAGCCTGTGACCTGGCCCAGGAAATAAGTATTTTAGCATTACCAAAGAATGGCCAGGCTCCCCAGAAAATGCATAATGTTTCTGGGGGTGGTCCTGATCTAGAGAAGGGGAATTTCAAAAGTCTTTATAAGGCCTTGCAGGCCATTGTTCTGGGTCCTCTTCCTCTCCTGCGTGTGAGGGGAGTACCCTGTTGCAACAGATCAATAAAGATCAAGCTTACTAGCTGCTTTGCTTCTCAATATTCTCTGGTTGGCCTCTGTTATTTTCTCCTACCAATAGGGAACCTATGTAAGGACTCTATATGGGCTCTTGGATACCCCATAAGGGAAAAGGGCATATTTTTATTTACAACACGAGCCGCTGTTCTTACCAAATCTCTGTCCTCCACCAAGAGGGTGCTGTTCTTTTGGCCAATGTGCCACTTCATCACGGTCCCTGTATCGCTGAGCTCCACCAACTCATCGTCTGGGCAAAGACAAGGCAAGCAAGCAGGGTACCCAAATAAACTTCTCAACTTACTTACACGCCACACTCATTTTACACTTTGAGAGGTTTTTGTGTGTGTTATGTACTGAAGTTCTCACCCTGGGCCAGCAGGGGGATACTGTAGATAGTTATGCAAATAAGGGGCCGAAAGTGACGTTCAGTGATTGGATAGTTTTAGAAAATTGTTACTGTTGCGTTGTAGTGGAGCTCTATATAAGCAGGCTGGCTGAACCCTTCAGTTCAGTTCTGTCCTGGCCTGTGAATAAACAAGAGCCTGTTTGAAGAATCGCTGTGTCGTCTGATATGTCCACCCACAACTTAACAGTGTGTGTATAGAACGACTAACAAATGCAAAAATAGTGATAAATGTAATACACAGAAGTTGGCTTCTTCTACAGAAGCACAGGAAAGGGAAGGAAACTGCCTGCGGCTGAGAAAATAAAAGAAAATAGGTGGTTTGCTTTCCAGACCAACTCTAGTCAAACTTCCCCATTCAAGAAGCCCTCCATTGCAGAATTCACCTTTGCTTCATCCACTAGGTTTGAACCCCTTTCCCACAGCTAGATGTTGAATCCAGACTTTAGAACATTTAAAAAGAAGTGTTGCTGTGGTATCTGAGGACTAAGCTACACATGGCATTAATTGCATGGATGCAGTTGTTATAAGAATTTAAGGCCTCAGATACATAAATTAAATATTCATAAATTTACAAGGCAAACACCTACATAAGTATGTAAACCACGTGTCTGAAATAGTACAGGAGAATAATCCTGAAATCATTTTGACTCTCCCAAACTGACCTCAAATGTTTCTCTGCAAGGAGGAAGGAAATGGGAAAGCCTCCATCGTCTTTTGCTTACCTGTCTTAAAGGGCATCTTTGCGTATGAATAGGGTGAGCCTGTGACCTGGATTCCAGAATTAAAGTATTTACCATCACAAAATAATGGCCAGGCTGCCCAAGTAAGCAATCACTGGCCATTGTCAGGTATCCTGGCAGACAGGATTTCTGTTGTAGACCGCCTCCTCCTGTGATTTATGTATGAAGTTTTTGGTGGTGGTCTTGAGCTACAGGGTGGGCAATTTCAAAAGTTTATAGAAGGGCGTGCGCACCATTGTTCTGGGTTCCTCCTCCCTCCTGCGTGTGGTGAGTGGGGACCCTGTTGCATCAGTTTAATAAAGATCAAGCTTACTAGCTGCTTTGCTTCTCAATATTCTCTGATTGGCCTCTGTCATTTTATCCTACCAATAGGGAACCCACTTAAGGACTCTATAGGGGCTCTTGGATACCCCATAAGGGAAAAGAAGCAGATTTTGTTTACATCACAGTCATGTGTGCCTTTTTTTGTAAAAAGCAGTCAGGCCAGAGCAGCCTCAAAAGTGTGGCGGGTGGTAAAGAGAAGTTTAATTCTTATTTCCCCTGCCACATTCCCAACAAGTCTCTTCTCTGAAGGTGTTATTTGCAGTTGAGGGGAAACTCCCACAGGTGCCAAAGGACACTTCCCTTGAAATACAAACAGCAGCTTCAGAGAGGATATTTGTTTCAAGACTGCAACAGGGAGAAGATAACTTCTCCCCACCCAGCTTCCGGGGTCCCCAAGCTACTCAGGATTCCCTACAGCTGCTGTTGGGAACCCCTTGGGCACTATGGTGGGGCAAGGCGGGAAAATTAAAAAAATAAAAATAAATAAAATAATGTCACATCTAATTTGACCCTGAAATGAGGAATATACCGTTATAGGTTTCAGGGGGCGGATCCCTCTAAACCCCATAAATTTCTAAATGGTAGAATTTTAGTTATTTGGGATGTGAAGGGAGAAATACAAGCTGTAGAGGAATTCCTGAACTAGCCTATGCAAAAATGACCTGGTCAAGCTAGTCCCATTAAGAAACAATACAGGGCCACTGAGGGGCATTGAGAACTGTCCTCTGCCCTTGCTCTAGAGGTTTGGAAGGTTGCCAGGGTAACTGGGTGTGAGGTGACAGGAAAAGAGAGTTTTAGCAGGGTGTTCTGGGAACAAGGAAGAAGAAGAAATACTTGGATCCATCTTGGGCAGGCTGGCTGAAGGCTGGCTGCACAGCTGTGAGGGACAAACCCCCCCTTGAAATGGCCATGCTGTAAGATCTGGACTCCCTCCATGGAGACTGAAGGTGTAAATAGGTGAATAAACCACATTTCTTAAAGCTATGACAATCTCCATCATGTCTCAATTCTCCAAAGGACCACAGACCCTGGGTGAGTGCCTGGAGCCCCATGGGCTCTTGCCACCGGGAGGCACCTAACTTTTGTAGCAATATGTTAAATAATCTAAGGGGCTGCAAGTACTTTGGAACATTTAAAATGGACTGAAGGGAAGGTTTTCATTGGATCTGGATGTGCCAAATTGATCTTGTAAAATGGTTCAATTTGTGCCTGCGTAGCCAATCAGCATATTTCTCATTCAATACACCTCCATCCCTGGTGACGACGTTTCAGGGTGGATTGAGTCATGGAGTCATGATCAGGACATTTGTTGACATGTAAAAAAATATTTATCTTGCGATTCTCCAGCAAAACTGTTTTCGAAGACGGTGGACTTCCTGTGAAGTTTGTCAGGGTTTCCCCAAGGAGAAGGTCAGAAGGGAACACAAACTTCCATAAGAGCCTTTCTTATACAAAATCAGCCATTTGAGTGTCTAGCTGAATCTTGTCTATGTCAGACATGGGGAACCTATAGGCTTCCAGTTGTTTCTGGGCTGCAACCCCTGGCAGAGGATTTGGGGAGCTGCAATACAACAACATTTAGAGGTCCATAAATTCCCCACCAGTGGTGTACACGGACTGGCAGACATTCTCTTTGGTTTCGGGAGGATTTTAAGTAGCCAAGAATTGAACCTGAGATCTTTGACATGCTAAGCAGATGCTCTACTGCTAAGCTACAGCTCTGCCCATGTCCCCAGGTTACATATTGCCATGTTATTGAATGTCCACTGCCCTACGGAACCGTAGAAGAGGTTTTGGGCATTTTTTAAGCCAAACTGTTGGTTCATAAAAGACATTGGTTCCTCGTAAAACCACTAGTGTGGAATAAATTCCACCCAGCAGCCTTTAGTCCAAACAAATTGGCTTATTGAACATCTTATTGACGTGTCCGCAGTCTAGCACACACCAGAGGAAAGCAACTCACCTGTCACCCAATGTATCTGGGGTTGGTGGAGTTGGAAATCCTCACTCTCCAGGTCATCAAGAGTCAGAGGAGTGCGGAAGCCAATTGGGGAGTCTTCTAGATATGGAAAGACAAGGGTGAACAGCTGGCTAGCAGTGTGCAGTGTCATTATTATTATTATTATTATTATTATTATTATTATTATTATTATTATTAAATAATACACACTACTGTGTGTTCTGGGCAATCTAGAGCACAGACAGGAAACCTGTGGCTCTTCAGGTATGGTTGGACTACAACTCCCATCTTTCCTGACCGCTGAGCCATGCTGGCTGGGGCAGATGGGAACTGGAGGTCAACAACAGCAAGAGAGCCACCAATTCCTCAAGACCTGCAGGCCTTTTATAAGGGCTTTGGCATGCATACTAAACATGCGAGGAAGGCAAAAAGTGGAACTGAAAAGCGTCCCCTCCACTACGCTTAGGGTTGCCATATTTCAAGAAGTAAAAATCTGGACACAAAAAGTTATGCTGTTTTTGGGAAGGTTGCTGAGCTTTTTTTGCAAAAAGTTTGCTGATTTCACCCCAGACACTAATTCCATCATTCCATCATTGGCATCCCGGATGTGCCCAAGAAAATCCAGGCGTAAGGCAACCCTAACTAAGCTACCGCCCATGAAAGCACTCTGCCCTGTGGGCATCACCTGGAGTGAGCATCAGGATAGCCACAATGATGACCGACGCCAGCATCGCCACTACCAACATTGCGATCCCAATTCCCTTCCAGTTGCGAGGCGGGGAGCTTCTGAACCCCATGTTCTGTGTGAGGAGGGAGAGAAAAGATCCTTGGTTAGTGCAAACCAGCTTGCTTTGTTCCAAGTTTAGCTATGAGTGTTTAACTCGTCCCACGTTAAACCAAGCAGAAGAGGGCTATCTATTTCCTCCCATGAGTTACAAGACCGTACCTGCTCCAAAAACCATTGATTGTGAGATGGCCAGATAGCATAAACCATGGTACGCTTATGAACCATGGTACACTTATGAACCATGGTGCCCAAACCAACAAGGTGGCCTTCAGATGTTTTAAGAGTCCAGCCTCCATCATCACTGACCATTGGGGCTGATATGACGTTAGAGACTTGGAAGTCCAGTAACGTATGGCGGGGAGGAGCACACTGGCCTGGCTTCTTCCAGTGGAGTTAAAAAGACCAGATTCCTAGGTGTAAACTGGATTCATGGAGTAAACTGGCTTTGCTCCCTCCGGTGGAGTCAAAAGGATTCCTAGCTGAAGCCAGGGTGTGGCTGATGCTGCATGCTGAAAGCTTCTAGGAGCCACAGGTGAGAGCTGAGTGCAGGGTAGAGGGGCCAAAGATGGACATACTACCTCAGACATGACACGTCCACACCAGAAGTACTGCCCCTCCCCTAACACCCCATAAACTCCAAAAAACAGCACCATTGATATGCAAGACTCCAGGTTTGCGATCATGGCAACTGTGGCTGTGTGACCTAATGGAGGAGTCATCTACAGTGGTACCTTGGGTTACATACGCTTCAGGTTACATTCGCTTGAGGTTACACACTCCGCTAACCCAGAAATAGTGCTTCAGGTTAAGAACTTTGCTTCAAGATAAGAACAGAAATCGTGCTCCAGCGGCGCGGTGGCAGCAGGAGGCCCCATTAGCTAAAGTGGTGCTTCAGGTTAAGAACAGTTTCAGGTTAAGAACAGACCTCCGGAACGAATTAAGTACTTAACCCGAGGTACCACTGTATATCCATGATGCCTCTTCATTAAAAAAATATCCCACTGAGTTCTGTGAATACAGGTTGTGTGGCCTAAGGCAGTCCGCTCTTCTTCACAAAGATATTCCTCAGACTGGGATAGGATTCTAGACTGGTCATTTATTACTTTTTGCTTCCCCTATAGAAACCAGGAGGTGCTAATTAAAAAAAAAAAGGCTGATAGAGGCTAGCTCTCCTATTGATCTATAAACCCACAGGGCTTTTAAACTAATTGCCTGGCACCATTTCTGTTCTTTTCCCCCCTTGCGGGTATTTTCAGTCTTAATTAAGAGATCACTTCAGAGAGCTGCCAAAGCAGCTTGGATCAGAGCCCGGCAGGAAGAGTTCATGGCCCACCCAAAGCACATCTTTGCTCCTGAAACATTTGGACTTGGAAGCCACAGTTTGGCTCCCCATGCTGCAATGGTGGCCCTACAGCTCTCTTGAGAACAATGACTGAGAACAACAGAGACTTTGTGGGCAGCTGTTGCGTTTAAAATTCCCCACATTCAAACCTGTCCCACCCTGGGCAACTGGGTTTCCAGTCTAAGGCAGGTCAAGGAACGAGCTTTTCCTACAAAGGAGGTTGGAGAACTTCTGGTCCTTCAGATGTTACTGGACTACAGTTTCCACAATCCCTGGCATTGGCCATACCTGCTGGGGCTGATAAGATTTGTAGCTCAGCAACCGCTGGAGGCACAAAGTTCTCCCACAACTGCTATAAAGGATGCTCCTGACCTCATCCTTGTACAGTGGTACCTCAGGTTACAGACGCTTCAGGTTACAAACTCCACTAACCCAGATATAGTACCTCGGGTTAAGAACTTTGCTTCAGGGTGAGAACAGAAATCGTGCAGTTGCAGCAGGAGGCCCCATTAGCTAAAGAGGTGCTTCAGGTTAAGAACAGTTTCAGGTTAAGAACGGACCACCGGAACAAATTAAGTACTTAACCTGAGGTACCACTGTATTGGATAATCCTAGAATTAGCTGGTTTCACTATAAAGCAGGGACAATGAACCTGTGGCCTTCCAGATGTTGTGGTCCTCTAGATGTCATACAGTCCCACATCACCCCTGGCTATTGGCAATGCTGCTTGGGGCTGATGGGAGCTGCAGTCCAGCCACAGCTGGAGGGTACAAAGTTCACCACTACAGGACAGAATCTAAGTACAGTGGTACCTCAGGTTATATACGCTTCAGGTTACAGACTCCGCTAACCCAGAAATAGTACCTCGGGTTAAGAACTTTGCTTCAGGATGAGAACAGAAATCGTGCTTTGGCGGTGCGGCAGCAGCGGGAGGCCCCATTAGCTAAAGTGGTGCTTCAGGTTAAGAACAGTTTCAGGTTAAGAACGGACCTCCGGAACGAATTAAGTACTTAACCCGAGGTACCACTGTACTGGGCAGCTCCAGGTTGTGGGTGCTATTTAACCGAAGCAGCCTGGGCGCCTCTGTCACATCTGCCAACTACTGCCAAGAGCAGGATCGCACGGCATATCTGAACTGGTTCATTGCCCCTGCCCCACATAACCTCAGTAGATTCTCAAGACAACTAATAGGACTTCAGTTAATACTGGCGGGCAGATGTCGCTGGTGAGACAATCCTCATTTGTGGTAGCACCACAAGGAGTTAGGTGTCAGGGAAATGGTCAATAAATAAGATAAATTCAAGCCAGTGATGTCATGAGTCCACACTGGTCACTTTTAGGCATTGCATGGGCACAATTTAGTGGTGTCTGTGCTATATAACCTGGGCTAATTTGCCTCCTTTTTCACTGTTACTTGACAGCCTTGAGTGCATGAAATTACTCTTCAGTCACCCTACCTGGGTAAGCTGCCCCTACACCTAGTAAATTCACATGCCATGGAAAAGGTTACGCAAAACCTCTCTCTCTCTCTCTCTCTCCAATTTCTAGTCTATGGCCTGTTGAGAAGTTTGTTGTAGATTTAAAGGTGGGAAAGCGTTCAAAAACATAAGACACGTCCTGCAGTCTGATGCAGTGTAGTCCAGGATTCTTAGTCTTATAACTTCATTCTGCAGACCGTATAATCACCTCAGAACTGCTCAAGTATTCTGCACTAGAAAGCATCCTAACTCCCCCCCCTCTCCTGAAGCAAAGAGAGAACAGCTGCCCCTTATCTAGAATTCTCAGTGTTAAATGTACCCCTTTAAATGATGCCTTGAACAGAAAAAAGGATGGGGGGGGGAGGGAGATACCTGTTTAGATGAGTGAGGGAAACACCAGCAATTCTTCGGAGCATCTAACAGGTCTCATAATACCAAACAGATGAAACATTAGACATCCATTCAGTTTTTAATTTGCTTTGGCTACTGCCCAACCATAGCAGTATCACACATTGTGAACTGCAATATAGAATCACCTTGATACAGCCAGGACAAACGTTTTGGAATGCTTTAAAAAATATAAATATCAAATAAACTCCCCAATAATGGATGTTTTTAGTCAGGCACTTCACTTCTTCTCCATCCCACCCCCTGCCAAAGTGCGTAGGAGATTTTTAGCGGCTGCAAAAGCTCATATTGAAGGAGAAAGCACGTCTGACCCACTATGCAAAACTAATGTTAACAATTTGGATCTAACCCGCAAAGTGCAATGTGCAAAACAGCACATGTGATGAAATCAGCTTTCAACTAAATTAGGCCCACGGGTTTTGGGGTTTTCTACCAAAAAAATACTTTCCCAAGTTTCAATACTGGGGCGAACCAGAGTGCGAAAGAAGCCCCAAGTCTGTCTTATCCAACTCTCTCTCTCTCTCTCTCTCTCTCTCTCTCTCTCTCTCTCTCTCTCTCTCTCTCACACACACACACACACACACACACACACACACACACACAGTTTCAGGGCAAACTGACTAGCTGAACCTACAGGTAGAACTCACCAGAGCGGTTGTCATGTTCTGATGGGTAGCAATCATGCTGAGGGTTTTTACTGGAAAGAACTCCCACCGCACAAGACAAGGAATGTATATTCTCCTCTCTCTTCGCCCCTCTGGAGATCCGTCAGGTCCTCTTGCTCTTCAGAAGTGGCAGCCAGCGTCACTAGGCCATTTCTTGCAGAACCCCCCCCTTGGCGAACACTTGATATACTGACCTGAGCTGGAGAAGGAGGGGATCAATCAAGATGACAGACCGCAATCTGGGCTCCCTCAGCAAAAAGAAAAGAAATAAAAGGGGGGGGGAATCCTGCCAATGGCTTGGCAGGGAGCATGGCCAATTAAGGAGGATGGAAGGGAGGAAATGTTCAGGCAGGAACCTAGAAGGTACGTTAACTGTTTAGGATACAGGGTTGGGAAGAGCTAAACGATTACAGAGGGATCCCAAGTTGGGCGGCACCAGATCCCCAAATTTTCAAAGGGCTCGAAAGCCCTGCAAAAGCCACCAGATCCAAGAACTTACTCAACGCAGGGAAGCTCTGTCAAATAGCTATGCTATTTTAGGCTGCATCAACAGAAGTATAGAGTCCAGATCAAGGGAAATAATAGTACCAGTCTATTGTGTCCTGATCAGACCGCTCCTGGAATACAGTGGTACCTCGGGTTAAGTACTTAAATTCGTTCCGGAGGTCTGTTCTTAACCTGAAACTGTTCTTAACCTGAAGCACCACTTTAGCTAATGGGGCCTCCTGCTGCCGCTGTGCCGCCAGAGCACAATTTCTGTTCTTATCCTGAAGCAAAGTTCTTAACCTGAAGCACTATTTCTGGGTTAGCGGAGTCTGAAACCTGAAGCGTATGCAACCCGAGATACCACTGTACTGTGACCAATTCTGGGCACCACAATTTAAGAAGGCAGTGCCATAGATTATAGCGCAATCTTACGATTTGCACGTAAGTTTGTAATGGAGTTTGAAGTGGGCCACAATATTGAAAGCGATCACCTACACTTAACAATGGTACTCGCAGGTCCACTCCTTAGCAATTCCTCCATAAAAACTCAATTTCTCTCCAATGCAAACCTATGCATAACCGCAGCCAATAGAATTAAATGGACCCCTTTACTTAATTTAGTTTCAACTCACCTTCTTCATACATAAAGGCCATCCATACTGCCATTATATCAGCTACTTCCGCAATTATTACTTGTAAACTGAAGCTCAGGAGTGACTGACGGGTTCAAAGGCCTATGGTATAGTTTTGTCTGATTTCTCTCTTTTTTTAAATAACATTTGTTCAAAATTAAAACAAAACATATTATCCAGAAACATCATCCTTGTTTCCCCCCCATTTTTCCTCCCTCCCCTCCCTCCCCCCACAGAACCCCCCACCCCCAACTTCCCTCAGTTCCAGTCTTTGATTTCTCTAAAAATGCTGTTTTCTCCATGTTACACAGTTGTATAAATCCTCAAACTATTTAGCTGATTACTATCAATAAAAAGTTTGTGAATGTTTATTCAAAGCCAGCCAAGAAGTCCAGTTCGCTTTGTTGCATCTTCAAATACTTTGTAAAGGGTTCCCATTCATCTTTAAAGTCACAGTTATCCTTGTCCTGTAGCTTGTATGTCAGTTTTTCCAGTTCGGCATAGTCCATCAATTTTTCTTCAGTCTTCCATCCTTGTGCTACCAGAACTCTCGTGGCCGTTGTCGCATACATGAAGATGTTTTTTAGCTTTTTTGGCAGATCTTTCCCTACAATCCCTAATAAAAATGCTTCAGGTTTTTTAACAAATGTTAAATGGAACATTTTCTTCAATTCGTTGTGTATCATTTCCCAAAATTTTTTAATTACCTTGCAATCCCACCACATATGATAAAATGTCCTCTCCTTTTCCTTACACTTCCAACATATATTTGAACTAGTTTTGTACATTTTCCCTAACTGCACTGGTGTTGTGTACCACCTGTACATCATCTTCATGTAATTCTCCTTCAATAGGGGTTTTCTCTGGTTTCTTGGCAATTTCCACTTATATTCCACTCAGGATATAAATGTTGCTCAAGATGCAACAAAGCACTAAGTATTCAAAAATATAAGCATCCAAGAGAAGAATGGAGCACAAAGTTTTAAAATTCAAGAGCATAAAACAGCTAGGCACCCAGCAACAAACCTTGACCTGAGGTCAGCCCACAAAAGTGAGGCCTGGTGTAATAGCTGCCTATGGGACCGGCTCACTGTCCGCTCATTTTAAGGACATTCTGAAGCTAACCGCTCCAAATTCAACAATTGTTGTTTAGTCGTTTAGTCGTGTCCGACTCTTCGTGACCCCCTGGACCAGAGCACGCCAGGCACTTCTGTCTTCCACTGCCTCCCGCAGTTTGGTCAAACTCATGCTGGTAGCTTCGAGAACACTGTTCAACCATCTCATCCTCTGTCGTCCCCTTCTCCTTGTGCCCTCCATCTTTCCCAACATCAGGGTCTTTTCCAGGGAGTCTTCTCTTCTCATGAGGTGGCCAAAGTATTGGAGCCTCAGCTTCACGCTCTGTCCTTCCAGCACCATAATTCAAAAGCAACCATTCTTCGGCGATCAGCCTTCTTTATGGTCCAGCTCTCACTTCCATACATCACTACTGGGAAAACCATGGCTTTAACTATACAGACCTTTGTTGGTAAGGTGATGTCTTTGCTTTTTAAGATGTTGTCTAGGTTTGTCATAGCTTTTCTCCCAAGAAGCAGGCGTCTTTTAATTTCGTGACTGCTGTCACCATCTGCAGTGATCATGGAGCCGAAGAAAGTAAAATCTCTCACTGCCTCCATTTCTTCCCCTTCTATTTGCCAGGAGGTGATGGGCCCAGTGGCCATGATCTTCGTTTTTTTGATGTTGAGCTTCAAACCATATTTTGTGCTCTCCTCTTTCACCCTCATTAAAAGGTTCTTTAATTCCTCCTCACTTTCTGCCATCAATGTTGTGTCATCTGCATATCTGAGGTTCTCATTTCTTCTGGCAATCTTAATTCTGGCTTGGGATTCATCCAATTCAACAATAGGAAAATAAATTCTGTGATCTATGCAAATCTTTAGATGAAATACGGCAGGCAGCATTTCCCTCGGATTGGGCACTATCCCTCATAAGAAAAGTCTCCCCCCCAAAAAAAAAGTATTTTCAATGCTTTTTCTTTCCTTTGGGTCTCTTGACCAATCAAACCTGGATATTGGGGTTTGGTGCCACTGACAGATTTGTTACTGGCCAATGGGGTCCTGGGATCCTGGCGTGTTGCTAATCCATAAGAACAAATTAGGCAGGAGAGAAAATGCTGTCAAGACAGATATTCCTTAAGGTTGTCACTTAACTGGGCACTTATCTGTCTGGAAGAAGTGCATTATGATTGAGAGGACAATGGATGTGTGAGCCAACTCTTAGGCACCTGCCATTTCCTGGAAGGTGACTCATGAGGAGCCTGCTGTCATGGAAAAATGCAGGGCGAGTGTTCAATGAACAGGTAAGTGCAGGTCTCGCAACGTAACCCCATCCCTTAGAAGCATCAGTCACAAGAGAAAGCAAGTCATTTTATTAAAAGTGGCGATTGTCAGCCTTAGGACCACATTTCATCGAGGGTAACATTCAGGGGAGGGTGCAAAGAGTGGGTGGAGCTAAAATTATGTAATATCCCATTCACAGCTATCCACTCCTACTGAGAAGGGAGGTAAAAAGATCCGGCCCACTGGCTAAAAAAAGTTCCCCACCCAAAACCAACACTCTTAATGTGTCTAGCTGCTCTGCTTTTGATATCTCATTGCTCCTGAGCCCTTCTCTTAGGGGCAAGTGCACATCCTAAACCATGATTCGCTCCATAGCATCCCATACAGGCGGCCTGCCTTTTTCACAGATGAATCCAACTTTAGCTGCCATTTACCTTTTCGCCATTCATTTCCTCTCTACTTCACTATCCCAATATATTCTCCTCTTTCTGTTTGATATTATGCCCTTTAAAATCATTCTCAATTCTGCCACAATCTCTCTCTCTCTCTCTCTCTCTCTCTCTCTCTCTCTCTCTCTCTCTCTCTCTCTCTCTCATTCTCTCTCTCTCTCTCTCTCTCTCTCACACACACACACACACACACACACACACACAGTGCACTCCCTGGTCATCAAGACTTGCTTGACACAAGGTTTGGGGCAGAGTTCTGAAGCTGGAAGTGTTGTAAAGCCTGGCTTTGTAGATACACATTAATGACATCATATTTGCAGGGGGACCAGGGATGACTGCAATTCAAAATGGAAAAAAAGAAGAAAGCAAACAGGACAGGCAAGCAAAGGAAAGGCAGGACTACAAAGGAGTATCTGAAGCACTGGCAGTGTTTTTACAGCTTGATTACATTTCATAGACGCCTTGACCACAGTTCACGGACAAAATACAAAACAGTTTAAAAGCCACGGAAGTCCCACGGCAGTGCAGTCCAGATCTACGTTGTTTCAGGAACAGTTCCGACCCAGAAGATAAAACAGGTGCAAGCTCATCCAGTTCGGCTCTGCTAATGGCATCAATGGACACAGAAAGGATGGATCGGAGCAAGTCACAGATCTGGCTTCACTCACCCCTTTTATACAAAATACATGTGAGAATAGTCTGGCGTTAAGTGCCCTCGAGGAGTGTGTATGTTCAGCATTCAAACCACGAGAACAGCTCTTTCTGTGTAACCATGCCCCCATGTGGTTACCAAAGGGTACTGCTGTACACACTCTCTTGTCCCTAGTTATGTAGGATTTTGGGGATCTACAAGGACTGGCAAGGAAAACAGGGACAGAGGCACTCTGGCAGAATTCCCTTGGCCCCTGGAAATGTGCAGAGTGCCTGCTAACTACCACAGCCTTCCCTTTCCATACACGCATATGCATTATAATCCACGTCCTAGGAAGTCCAGGTCTCGGGGAGCAGATTCTTTGACAGTCCCCTCCTGAAGAGAGCACAGAAAAGACGGGATTTGGCGAGGTCTTGAGGATCAGAGGGACAGCACTGTTGGGAACACAGCGGCACCTGTCGGAGAAATATGAAAAGACAGCACTGTGTGAACCATGGAACGGCAGCCGGCAACCACCTAGCTCTAAACAACTTGTCGATAGGATCCATGGCCCAGCATCATAAAGAAGACTCTGGACTCTGGGGAACGAAAGGTGGCAGGGGTTCCTGGAGGAAAGGTCAGAGATTCGAGGGATCCACGTCTTGAACCAATTAGCACAATAAACCTTTCAGGAATGCTATTTGCTCTCGGTGCCCGTGCATCACTGAAATCATTCTCCATATACCGTAATTTTCGCTCTATAGGACGCACTTTTACCCCTCCAAAAATTAAGGGGAAATGTGTGTGCGTCCTATGGAGCGAATACAGGCTCCTTGGCTTCAGCGATAGCAACGCGAAGCCTTTGGAGCGTAGCGCGAGGTCCCGCTGCGCTCCACAGGTTTCAGGTTCCTTTCGCTGAAGCCGGGAGAGCAAGACTCTCCTGGCTTCAGCAGAGAGGGAGAGCTGTGCAGCGTCCCTTCAGCGAAGCGGGAGGAAAAATGGAAGCGGCTCCGTTTCTCCTGCCAATTCGCTGAAGGGGCGCTGAGCAGAGAGGGGGAGAATTTTTTTTTTCTGTTCTCCCCCCTCCTATGGTCCGGTACGCCCTATGGTCCGGTGCGTCCTATAGAGCGAAAAATACGGTACATAAGATGCTCCTACTTAAGTTTTGCAGATAGGATATGCGGAGGAGACTTAACAGTTTTGAAACACAGACGTGCTTTCACCTATGCAAGATTGAACGTACTGCCGCCGGCCGTATTTGAGGGTCGTTTCCATCACATTCCGCTTGGAAAACGATTACCATACTTTTCTGTGTATAAGAAGAGCTTTTTTTTACTCTAAAAGCATGTTTAAAAACTTGGGTCATCTTATACATGGGTAGTGCGTGGGGGGAGCTGAGTGATTGGTTGTAGCCGGGAGCAGGAGCTGTTCAGTGGCAATTTTGTGGGTGAGACTGGTGGCTGAGTAAAGTGGTGCTTACGATTGGTTGCTGCTGCGTTTATTCGGTGGGCGATTGGTTGCTGCGACAAGGGTTGCTGTGAATTGGCTGCCGCTTCGTCAATTGAGCGTGCGATTGCCGTCTGCTGTTGGTGAGCAGGCAGACGCATGTTTGCTTCGGCGACATGAGCGATTATCAGCGTTTGCCAGTCGGGTTAGTGATTTTTTGCATTCCCCCAAAAGCTCAAAAACTCTGGGCAATCCTCCCCCAAAATAGGGGTAGTCTTATACACGGGGGCATGTTATACATGGAAAAATACGGTATGTCCATGTGGAGACGGCAGTATCGAATCTGCAGCGCATGTACTACTAGCTTGTTCTCTTTATAAAGATCTGCATAACGAGCTTATCAACCCTCTTCTATTATCTATATCAGGTTGTTCATCTTCTTGCAGACCAACATTACCAAGTGACAGCAAACAGGGCAAATTTTTTAACTGGAGAAATAAGAATAAGATCTACCATCTGACTAACCTGTTTAATGCCTAGAGCAGTGTTTCCCAAACTTTTTTGGGCAACGGCACACCTGTTTACTGAAAAAAAATCTCGCGGCACACCACCATTAAAGCCCCGCCCCGTGACGTCAGCGCGCAGCGTCACGCCGGGAGGGACGCACGAAAGTGAAAGTTTTTTCCCTCCCCCTTGCCGGGGAACCTCCAAGCTTTGGGGGTGGGAGGAGGCAGCAGAGCGAGGGACTGAGGGACGGCGGCAACTGAGGCGGCGGCGGCTGTTGTGGTGGTGGCGGCGATAGCGGGCGGAGGAGGGGGCGGCGGCGGGGCTTGAGGAGCCGTCGCCGGGAGTTGCTGCTGCTGCTGCCCGGACATGCCGGCCTCCTCCTCCTCCGCTGTCTCGCGCTCCTCCCTTTTGCATGCGCTGCCCCGCCGCTCGGCACCACCACCGCGGAGCCGCCCCCGGCTCGACGCGGATCCTCGCCGCCGCCGCCGCCTCTCACCGCCCGACTCGCCCGCCTCCCTCCCACGGCACACCAGCCAATGTCTCACGGCACAGTAGTGTGCCGCGGAACACCGGTTGGGAAACACTGGCCTAGAGTAAAGAAAGCCCACTCATTCATGTGTTTTATTTCTGGTCAAGGACAGCCATTAACTCTTTCATATGTATAGATGTAAATTCTTAGAATATATTTTGTACAGCCAACCAATCTAGCTATATCTGTATTTTATTGCATTTGATTCCTTTGCTATGACTTGTGGGTGACGCAAATAAAGATTCTATCTATCAATTGACATAAGATGTTGGGAATTCAAACCTTAAACAAATTCTGCTCATTGCCTTTAAGGTAAAGGTAAAGGGACCCCTGACCATTAGGTCCAGTCGTGGCCAACTCTGGGGTTGCGGCACTCATCTCACTTTATTGGCCGAGGGAGCCGACGTACAGCTTTCGGGTCATGTGGCCAGCATGACTAAGTCGCTTCTGGCAAACCAGAGCAGCGCATGGAAACGCCGTTCACCTTCCCGCCGGAGTGGTACCTATTTATCTACTTGCACTTTGATGTGCTTTTGAACTGCTAGGTTGGCAGGAGCAGGGACCGAGCAACAGGAACTCACCCCGTCGTGGGGATTCGAACCGCCGACCTTCTGATCGGCAAGTCCTAGGCTCTGTGGTTTAACCCACAGCGCCACCCGCGTCCCATTGCCTGTAGCGGCATGGAAAAAGTTGAGGCATACAATTCTGAAGGTGCTGACCATCCAACTTTTATGTTGTGTGCATGTGTACGAAACGCAATAGGCAAGAAGGAATACGACATTTGCAAACACATAGATGGAAGTGGGCTCACGTGTGGGCTCAGTTATCCTCAAGCACATTCACACAGTGCCTGGTAGAAAATTGGGTCCTGGGATTATAGAGGTGGAAACCCCAAAGAAAATGTTAAAGTTGTTTATGTAGGTAACAGCAGCAGCTAGGATTCTTTGTGCGCAGAAATGGAAGGAAGAAGAAGTCCCCACTAAAGAAGAATGGATAAGTAAGATAATGGACTATGCAAAATTAAGAGGATCTAATGATGAGTGTTTTAAGGAAGAATGGATGCCTTTTCCAGATTACCTAAGAGGAATACAATGAGCTCACAAGCAGAATTCAAGCTATGAGCCACAGAAGTAATTAGATTATAATACTGTGGTTACGATTTGATAGATAGAAGATAGGGAGAAGCAGAAGGGGAGAAACAACAACTGCATGGAAAATGGGATGGGAAGTAAGCAAAAATTAGAGAAAAGACGAAATTGTGGTTTGATTGTATGTGTTAAAAATGTTGAAACTTAATATAAATATAATTGGAAGGAAAGAAAGAAAACTGGGCCCTTACTCTTGGGGCTGCTTTGGCCATCAGGTTCAGGCACCTTCCAGTCCATCTTCCTCCCTTTCTCGTACAGGCCCTTCAGCACTTTGCGGAACTCCTCGGGCTCCAAGCCCCCAGTGCTCAGCTCCACATATTTCCTGTACAGCTGGAGGGCAGTGCGTGCATCTTCAATACTGTCGTGAGTCTCCCCTTGGATCTTCAGATCTATGGGAAACAGAAAGAATCCAGCCGGTGGCTAATAATAATAATAATAATAATAATTTTTATTTATACCCCTCCCTCCCCAGCCAAGGCCGGGCTCAGGGCGGCTAAAAAGCAATAATAAAAACAAGTTGAATGAATACAACTTAAAAACAAAATTTTAATACAACATTAAAAGATTGAAACATTTAAATATTAAAATGCAGCCTCATCGCAGGAGGAGAAAGAAAAGAAAGAGGGGGAGGGAATCAAATTGGCTCCAAGCCAAAGGCCAGGTGGAACAACTTTGTCTTACAGGCCCTGCGGAAAGAAATCAGATCCTGCAGGGCCCTGGTCTCATGAGGCAGAGCATTCCACCAGGCCGGAGCCAGTGTTGAAAAGGCCCTGGCTCTGGTTGAAGCTAATCTAACTTCTTTAGGGCTCGGGACCACTAGGGTGTTGCTATTTATGGACCTTAAGGTCCTCCGTAGGGCATACCGGGAGAGGCGGTCCTGTAGGTACGAGGGTCCTAGGCTGTGAATGACTTTAAAGGTCAAAATCAGCACCTTAAATCTGACCCTGTACTCCATCAGGAGCCAGTGCAGCTGGAAAAGCACTGGGTGAATATGCTCCCATGGCAGAGACCTCATGAGGAGCCTCGCTGCAGCATTCTGCACCCGCTGGAGTTTCTGGGACAGCTTCAAGGGCAGCCCCGCGTAGAGCGAATTACAGTAGTCAAGCCTGGAGGTGACCGTCGCATGGATCACTGTGGCCAGGTCGGGGCGGGAAAGGTAAGGGACCAACTGCTTGATGCGGCCTTGCCTACTCCCACTGCAGCAGGAGAGGGGAAACACTTCTAACGGTTGCTGCTTAGGGCAAAGGATTTGCCCTTCTTCAGTCTATCAAATCTAGGAAACAGCATACCCAACCGTCAGGCCCTGGTATTGACCCAATCCCCTCCTCAGACCCTCCCCTCCTTGGAGCTCTGTCTGTTGATGTTCTCCAGTTCGGCTCTGCAGGCTCAAATTCTCAACTCTGAATTCTCAACTCCAGCACTAGGCTGGGGGCGTCAAGGACATTTTGATCCTCTTGACACAGATGCAAAGGGAATTACTGTGCTCGAGGGAATCCTTGGCAGCGAGTTCAGGCTGGCTGGGAGATAGATAGGCACCGAATAAGGTCTGTACTGACCCAAAAAATACCAGGCAAGGAAGCGCAGTGAGATCATCCTCTTCCTGGGCATGTGGAACAGGTAGACGGTGTCAATCACCTGGTCCCTGGGAACCTGCAAGAACAGGCGAGGTCCAGTTATATTCTGGGAGCATATGAGTCCTGAAGGCACTCAGCTAAACAGTCCTAGACTTACAAAAAATCCAGGCAGAAGCATAACACTTGCTGCTTTTAAAAAGTTTTTTTCTGTTTGTTTTTTGAAGTTTTATTTGAGTTCGGGATTTTTACATACATTATCTCCTTCCAATTTTAAATTTCCCTTATAATTTTTTCCTTTCCCTCCCTTCCCACCCCCCACCCCCCATATCCACTGGAAGGGTTCAAACTATTATCCTCAGCCACGGGCATAGCGTCTTTAGTTTCCACCAGATGTCTTTTGTTTCAGTAGCTTTTATCCACTGAAGATAGGGGTTCCATCTGTTCCTTATCGTGGTGGACTTGATGGTCCCATAAAAGTTTGCCAGATGAACGGCTTATTTTGGCACAAGCATTTAGAGGCAACAATCTATTTCTGTGGTTTCTGAATCTTCCTACTGTCAAGAAAGCCTTTCCCCACTGACTTGTCTGCTAAGAAATCCCTGTACATTGTCAGCTCCTTCACATGCAGAGGCTCAAACATATATACATGAGGGACATATACGTCAAGGTTCAAAACGGAAGCAGTCACCATGATGTTGATGACCCGGAAGTCTTTTTGCAATCCATGACCCACAAACTTGACCCCGACATCGATGAGGAAGCGTAGTTTCAGGTAGGTGGATTTGAGGGTGGTGAGGTGTTTGGAGGAGATTTTGGCATCCAGATCCCCCGGCTTGATTCCCGAGTACTGAGTGAGGTAATCCACCACCTAAGAAGGGGCAAAGGAAGATGGAAAGGAAGAAAACATTGCATTCAATGCCAAGGCTTCTTTTAGTTCACAGAGAACGACAGCTCATTCTGTTCGCCTGGAGTAGGGAAACATTTTTAATCCACTGGCCATGTTCCCTTTCTGGGCAATATCTTGGGACCACATGTCAGTGGTGGCTGGAGCAATGCGTTGAGGCAAGCAGGAGGCTTTGTCTGGCAAAAACACTCAAGGAGGGTGAGGGGTTTGGCCTATGGAAAGTCCCAAGGGCCAGACAGAGAGGGCTAGAGGACCACATTCAGCCCCCAGGACCCTGTGTTAAAAAAAGGTAAAGGACCCCTGACAGTTAAGTCCAGTCGCAAACGACTCAGGGGTTGCGGCGCTCATCTCGCTTTACTGGCCGAGGGAGCCGATGTTTGTCCGCAGACAGTTTTTCTGGGTCATGTGGCCAGCATGACTAAGCCGCTTCTGGCAAAACCAGAGCAGCGCATGGAAACGCCCTTTACCTTCCCGCTGGAGCGGTACCTATTTATCTACTTGCACTTTGACGTGCTTTCAAACTGCTAGGTTGGCAGGAGCAGGGACCGAGTAATGGGAGCTCACCCCGTCGTGGGGATTCGAACCACCGACCTTCCGATCGGCAAGCCCTAGGCTCAGTGGTTTAGACCACAGCGCCACCCGTACCTCCTCGTGTTAGCCCATCCCAAACAGCTTTCTGCATGCCCATCTCTCACCATCCAGGACTGTAAGGACAAGGACTGGGCTTCACAGCACAGCTACTGCCACGTGGAATGGAGATAACACTATCCTATCAAGGAAAGTTCTTGAGATGAAGTGAGTTGGGGACCAACTTGTCTAAAGCCTCCTTAGTAGGGAGAGCCAGATGAGCTCTGCAAGGTTTTCGCAGAGAAAGCTGCCTACCTGTTCTTGCGTGGAAATGTAATCATCGATGAAGGGAACGCCCTCGTTGGGACCCTGCCCCCTCACACACGTAATCCTGGCCACCGACATCTGACTTGGCTTGATAGTGGATTTGGTCCCGTCACTGCGAAGCTCAGCTTCCTCCTATTGTGTATTTTCAAGGGGTGAACGAATTATGTTCTGTGTGGCCTCCTCACAAACAAGAGCTCCCACTGGCCCTTTGAAGAGGCCGCTGCTCAAAGGCCTACAGGCGAGAGGTTCAGGAACTACTGCAATGTGCTCTATGTGGGGCTACCTTTTAAGGTGACCCGGAAACTACAACTAATCCAGAAAGCGGCAGCCAGACTGGTGACTGGGAGCGGCCGCCGACACCATATAACACCGGTCTTGAAAGACCTACATTGGCTCCCAGTACGTTTCCAAGCACAATTCAAAGTGTTGGTGCTGACCTTTAAAGCCCTAAACGGCCTCGGTCCTGTATATCTGAAGGAGCATCTCCACCCCCATCGTTCTGCCCGGACGCTGAGGTCCAGCGCCAAGGGCCTTCTGGCGGTTCCCTCACTGCGAGAAGCCAAGTTACAGGGAACCAGGAAGAGGGCCTTCTTGGTAGTGGCGCCCTCCCTGTGGAATGCCCTCCCACCAGATGTCAAAGAGAACAACAACTACCAGACTTTTAGAAGACATCTGAAGGCAGCCCTGTTTAGGGAAGTTTTTAATGTTTGATGTATTACAGTATTTTAATATTTTTTTTTGGAAGCCACCCAGAGTGGCTGGGGAAGCCCAGCCAGATGGGCGGGGTATAAATAAATTATTATTATTATTATTATTATTATTATTCCAGTCCTCCCAACTGACCTCCGCCCTCTCCCCGCAACATAATGCCTACCTCGTTGAGGGTGACAAATTCAGCATCCAGCCCCACCAGGTCCCCCACCTGCGGCATCTCATTCAGCATGAGCGGGATGAAAGTGGCGTGACACTTGCGCTGCTTACGGGCAAGCGAGGCCTCGGCGAGCAGCACACTGGCTTCGATAGGGTTCTTAACTGAAAGAGGGAAAGAAAATCTGAGATCAGCTGTTGTGCTCAGTTCCAGGATGCCTTCTGAGATGGCAGTCTGAATGAAGGAAGCAGCCCAGGGGAGTCCCACAGGAGGCCTCATAGCGACAAGTTTCTTCTAATACAGTCATACCTTGGGTTAAATTTGCTTCAAGTTGAGCGCGTTCGAGTTGCGCTCCACGGCAACCCGGAAGTAACGGAGCACGTTACTTCCAGTTTTCACCACTTGCGCATGGGCAGACGCTCAAAATGACATCACGCGCATGCGCAAAAGGGGCGAAAACCGACACGCGCATGCGCAGACGTGCCGTCGCTAGATACGTTTACCTCTAGATGCGAACGGAGCTCCGGAACGGATCCCGTTCATATCTAGAGGTACCACTGTATACAGTTACAGTCATACCTCAGGTTACAGACACTTCAGGTTGCGCGTTTTCAGGATACATACACGCCAAAACCCGGAAGTACCGGAACGGGTTACTTCCGGGTTTTGGCGCTCACACATGTGCAGAAGCACTAAATTGCGCTTTGCGCATGCGCAGAAGCACCAAATCGCAACCCCCATGTGCACAGACGCGGCACTGCGGGTTGCGAACGCGCCTCCCGCACAGATCACGTTCGCAACCCGAGCGTCCACTGTATATCCAATTTTTCAAAAACAGTGTAATCAGCAAGAAAAAAAAGGCTTGCTTATTCAAACCTATGTGAGGAAGACAGGGCCCAGAACAGTTTGAAAGAAAACACAGGGCCAGTTCAGCTAGAGGGTTTCCAGTAATGAATCACAATACTTTACAAGTTCAGGATTTTCCTATTAAGATCGTATCCAGAGCACAGGTGTTCCAGCACTGAAGCGGATCACATCGATCCCTTGTGACACAGGAAACATGCCAAAACGGATCCGATGGTACGTAACCAAGCTCTGTCAAGCAGATCAAGTTTACATTCCAAATTATTCAAGACGCACGGACACTGTACAGCAGACATGGCAAAAAACATTGGTGTCTGCGGAATAATCAGGACACTTGGGGCTGTGTAGCGAAGTGGTCCGTTTTACGCAGCGGCCTGGGAGCTACACCAAGGTGCCAAAGTTTCACCCCAAAGCAGTGGTTTCTGGTCTGCATCACAAACGCAGACGATCCTTTTCGTGATGTAGTGATGATCAGTCGGTTTCACTTCCTCTTGATTTCAACACAGTTCCTTGCAGAACCCACTTAGCTTTGCCCCCTTAATCTCTGTGGCATATGACTACCTCACAACACCCCATCCCTTGTGAAGGAGGGGAGAGCTATTTTGCTTAGTGTTAAAGGGATGTCTCACTGGAATTTCCTACTTGGCATCAGTATTAGGCAAAACAGGGAGGGGACAGATGTGGAGGTCAAGATATGGGGGCGCAGGGGCTGTGAGGGAGGCTGACAACACAGGGCCTGTTTCAGCCACAAAACTATTTATCAACAGGGCAGAGACAACGCTTTCCTCCCTGGTCAATGAAAATTCAAAAGCAATGGCTAAATTATCATATGAATACATCAAATATGTGAATAACGGATCAAAGATGAATAACCAAGTGGTGATGTAAGACACTGACTGCACGGGGAGGGGGGAAAAACAGGCACCGTATTTTTCGCTCTATAAGACGCACCAGACCATAAGACACACCTAGTTTTTGGAGGAGGAAAACAAAAAAATATTCTGAATCTCAGAAGCCAGAACAACAAGAGGGATCGCTGCGCAGCGAAAGCAGCAATCCCTCTTGCTGTTCTGGCTCCTGGGATAGCTGCACAGCCTGCATTCACTCCATAAGACACACACACATTTCCCCTTACTTTTTAGGAGGGGGAAAGTGTGTCTTATAGAGCGAAAAATACGGTATTTCCTGAGCCACACTGTGATGCCAAGCTTGCTACTGGAAAACAGGCAGAGCTATATCTAAGGAGCTCATTTAGGTATCAGCTCTCCACCAGTGTTTGGAAGCAAGGCCTGTCCGTGTTGTTTTGACCTGGTTATGTTGCTGAGCAATGCAATACCAGCACTGTCTGTCCATACTCCACCAACCATGGTTGGAAGGTGGAGCACTGGTTTAAGAACCCTAGCTGCCCCAGGGAATCTGCAGCAGGCCATGGTTGAACTTGGTTCTGCTGAGCCCCAGAGAAGTAGTCTCATTTTGTTGTTGTTGTTCCAGAGTCCAGCTCTTTCCATGTAGTCAAAGGCACACATGCACACACACTCACTGGTTAAATTGTACTTGGAGTGGAGGTTTCTCCGCACATAATAAAGGATGGCAGGCACCTTCCAGCTCATGTCGAATTGCACGGCCTCACACTGCAAATTCAAAAGCAAATAATAAATAAAGAAACAACAATGGGAGCATCATGCGCATTTGAGTTGTGTGTTCTTCTGGGGTTGTCTTCTTCCCTATTGTTTGTTCTTATCCATCAGAAAAAAATTGCAACTTCTCCATGGCAAAAAACAGGATGCATTGGCATTATTTTAATGTATTTCTTAATGTTTCTTACACTGTGTAATTTTGCGCTAGAATGGGTGCCTGAGCTAGTTGTCTTGTAAATGGAGACATTTAAGAGGTGTTTAAAACAAGCTTTTAGCCCATGTAATTGGAGAAAGAGTTTGGAAAGTACATGGACCATCTCCAAAAAGGCTCTGGGCTTCTGTTAGGAAATCTCTTATGCTCTGCATTGGGCTGGGGAATCTGTAACCCTCCATGAATGTTGGTGACTGGGGCTGATGGGAGATGGAGTTCAACATGTGGAAGGCCACAGATTCCTGCCTTTGCCCGACATTTCCCCCCTTCCCTGCAAAACCTCTAGGGCTGTTGCCTCCGCTCCACACCAAAAAAGTTCTGCAAAATGTGAGGTTCAGAAAAAGTGTGCAAAGTGAACTTGATGCAAAAAAGAAGAAGCTTATTTACATACCTGTTACTTATAGAAATTGAGAGCACAGAGTATGAATCGTCTTGATCTCCTTACCTTATCCACAGGCTCAATGAGAAAGTCATTGAAAAGGTACCACTGTTGGTGTGTGACACCCTGTGCAAATGGAAGTTGCAAGATATGTGTCAATGGATACCATTTTCACTTACAGATAATGAATGAATCACGGTCACACAGGTACGACTGCCTATAGCCAAGGCAGCTCTGTGACAAACATGACAACAGAAAAACAAGGGGATTCTCCTAAGGCAGCCTTCCTCAATCTGATGCCCTCCAGATGTTCTAGCCTATAAATGTCATCAGCCCTGGCCAACATGGCTGATAGTCAGGAATTATGGGAGTTGTAGTCCAAAACATCCAGAGGGACCAGACATGGGAAGGCTGTAACACCATTGATAAGATAGGAGAATTACAGATTGGTGAATGCAAAATTCAGTGGGCTGTACTCTCTTCTGATTGGCTCACCTCCTTCCTTTGGTGGTAGGTCTCCCCCACTTTTATGTGCCCCACCAGGCTGCCCCCAGTCCGGGAGTCCAGAATGTGCACAATGGTTGCCATAAGGTCATAGACGTACGTTGACTCCTGGTCATCCAACACAGTCAGCTGCAAAGAGGAAGGAGAGTTCATTAACTGGCTAGATTTCTTTTCAGTTATTTTAAGCAGCAAGACAAAACAAAACTGGCAAACACTGACACACTGTACGCCAGGCCTTTAAATTCTAACTCCAGGGATCCAGCCTTTCTGAAATCCTGTTGCAATGGCGGCACAAACCAGGATGACGTCCCCCAGGCTAATGGACCACCTTGGGCGTTCATGGACTACCTTAGGCAGATTCTCTCACAGCATTTTAAAAATTAAATTTAAAAAATTAAAATTATTGGAAAGAAAAGGATTATAATCACTTTCATATTAAATATTTTTATCAAACAAGCCTGGCTGAATCTGCTCACACTGATAGACAGACACCTATTTGAGATGGGGCGGGGGGGATATTTTGGAGGATGCTATTGGATCTGCATAATCCTGCTTTGCGTTCCTCCTGCAGTATGGGCCTTCCCCTTCCTATCTTACCCAGAGGGATCATTTCACCTGCTTTACAAAAGTATTCCCAACATATGAAGTGCTACCATGCCCACTTATCTCTGGGCTAAACCTAACTCCTTCACTCTTCCCTCATATGACTGAGGAGCTGAATCAAAACTTTTGAAGTCGCAAGAGGCAGAACTTCTTAACTGCAAGAGCCACTTCACAGGTTGCAGGAGCGCACAGTAAACGTGTGCCTGGGAGCTTCCTGGCGTGTATTCTACTTCATATTTTCATTTACCCAGCCCTCCATTTACAATCTCTGCTGCTGCATCAGCTGTTAGTCACTGCCTTGAAAGATCGCATGACAATTGTACAGGAAGGGGTCAAAACTGGCTCTACATTCTTCCATCCAACAAATGCCACGGCACACCTGGAGAGGCTACCCTTAATTGTATCAAAGTGAGCACTGCACAGAATTCCTGAGAAAGCAGGACTGAGAAAGCGACTTTCTTGCCAGAAGTGTTGACGTACTTCTGTGCTTTCATCCCAGTTGTAAACCTCCAGTTCCTTGTTCTTGGAGAGCTTCATCTTGATAGAATAAGGAATCCAGATGTTCTTCAGCTCTTCAATGGAGGTATAAGAATGCCCTCCCTCTGCCATTCCCAATTCGTTCCTGGAAGGCAAGAAAACACACAAACAGGAGGAGTCGTACAATACAATGCAGTCTGCGCTTTTCTGCAAGTTGTTTATCATCATCAATCTTTATTACGGTCCAGAGACCCAACAAATCGTTACAAAGCAATGCACAAGTTGTTTATACAGAATTCTAGATACCCTAAATATGATGTTTCACGTTTCCCAATCTGTACTGTACTGTCATTGTCATTTTACTGCTGCAGTTTTCTACTCTGTGCCCTTTCTCCTGCATAACGTAGTATAAACAAAACGGAGGTAGACATGATATCGCCTTTCAACCGTTAAAAAAAAAATCGCTAAAGGAAGGGTAAGAACACAAGGAGTACTGAATTGGTAAAGGTAAAGGGACCCCTGACCATTAGGTCCAGTCGTGGCCGACTCTGGGGTTGCGGCACTCATCTCGCTTTATTGGCCGAGGGAGCCGGCATGCAGCTTCCGGGTCATATGGCCAGCATGACTAAGCCGCTTCTGGCGAACCAGAGCAGTGCACGGAAACGCTGTTTACCTTCCCGCCGGAGCGGTACCTATTTATCTACTTGCACTCTGACGTGCTTTCGAACTGCTAGGTTGGCAGGAGCTGGGACTGAGAAACGGGAGCTCACCCCGTCACAGGGAATTGAACCGCTGACCTTCTGATCGGCAAGTCCTAGGCTCTGTGGTTTAACCCACAGCACCACCTGCGTCCCTTGATTGAATTGGTGAGAACAAAAAAAAAGAAGGCTTTTCTAGACAAAAAAAGTAGAGTTTTTATTCTAGGAAGCATACCTAGATGATAAATGCTTACCATTCCCCAACAGGTATTTCTCTACTTTGGGGGAGTTCCAGACCACCTTTCTTCATCATCAACTTCTTAAAGGCATACTGAAAATAAAAGGTAAACTAGAAGTAGAAACATCTCTTTTCTATATATATTTTTAATGTCTCCAAAAATATTCCAAAACAATTATCACTGTATCCAATTTCTTCTTCAACACAAACTTTCTTCTTGACTTCTCACCCCTCCTTTCCTGATGTTTGTTTTTTACTTCTTTTTATTAGCTGTTTCACAACACATATGTTTTATCTCAGCTTCCTCGTCGTTAGTTCTTTCAGTAATCCACTGCTTATATTTCAAAGATCTCAATAAACGTACAGTCAAATGCCGAGTGATTTCACTTAACGCAAAACCCTGACTACCTCCTCATGCCAGTTCCAGGAGCGAGTCAAGATGAGGGGCCAGGTGGAATGTTAAAAAAAGGTAAAGGACCCCTGACAGTTAAGTCCAGTCGCGAACGACTCTGGGGTTGTGGGGCTCATCTCGCTTTACTGGCCGAGGGAGCCAACGTTTGTCCGCAGACAGTTTTTCTGGGTCACGTGGCCAGCATGACTAAGCCGCTTCTGGCGAAACCAGAGCAGCGCATGGAAACGCCATTTACCTCACCTTCGGCGCGGTACCTATTTATCTACTTGCACTTTGACGTGCTTTTGAACTGCTAGGTTGGCAGGAGCTGGTATCATACAACAGGAGCTCACCCCTTCATGAGGATTTGAACTGCCAACCTTCTGATCGGCAAGCCCAAGAGGCTCAGTGGTTTAGACCACAGCGCCACCCGCATCCCTAGGTAAAATGTTATACTGTGCCAAATAGAAGGTAGGTAAAAGGCAAAGGACCCCTGGATGGTTAAATCCAGTCAAAGGTAACATTGGGGTTGCGGCGCTCATCTCACTTTTCAGGCCAAGGGAGCCACTGTTTGTCCACAGACAGCTTTCTGGGTTAAGTGGCCAGCATAACTAAACTGCTACTGGTTCAACGGAACACTGTGATGGAAGCCAGAGTGCACAGAAAAGCTGTTTACCTTTCCGCTGGAGCAGTACCTATTTATCTACTTGCACTGGTGTGCTTTCAAACTGCTAGGCTGGCAGGAGCTGGGACAGAGCAATGGGAGCTCACCCCGTCGTGGGGATTGGAACCGCTGACCTTCTGATCAGCAAACCCAAGAGGCTCAGTGGTTTAGACCACAGCGCCAACCCACTCACCGCGCACATCTGCCCTGCCTCCAAAACCTCTGGCCATTCACATGGGGTTTCACATCTGAACAAGGGCCCAAGAGGATATTCTCAGATTGTGAGGTCCATTTCCCAAATCTTATTTTGGAAACAGACAACCTTGACATGAGCTTGCATGTGCTGGATTGTCGGCACATACACCTTATTTGAACAACCAGTGAGGTTGGGAGTTGGCATTGCTGGTTGGCAGGGTGTGTGTGTGTGTGTGTGTGTGTGTGTGTTTGTGTG
This sequence comes from Podarcis bocagei, assembly GCF_964188305.1. Lineage (NCBI taxonomy): Eukaryota > Metazoa > Chordata > Lepidosauria > Squamata > Lacertidae > Podarcis > Podarcis bocagei. The sequence goes on along the minus strand of NC_138126.1, from coordinate 119,066,226 downwards.
TGTGTACAGTGCACTCTTGCTCCTGCTCCCCCACAGTAGACAGGGAAGCAATCAAAGTATTGAGTGATCTGGTTTAAGGGTGCCCTCGGAAGGCAACTGAATGGAAACCGAAAAGAAAAAGAAAAAGGCACTCTCCTATACCTCTGCCTGCATCTTCCAGAATTCTGCCTCCTTGGAGCTGTTTACTTCACAGTTAATGACCAAAACATCAGGCAAGCACCGGATGTTGCGGGTCTGGACCTTGAAGAGCAGAGAGAAGATGTGCAATGTAAGAGCAAGTGACACCGATTCATGCTTGGTACTACTGTTGCGGCTTTATTTTACAGCAGTGCTTCCCAAATTTGGGCCTCCAGCTGTTGCTGGGACTACAACTCCCATCATCCCTGCCCTGCTAGCTTGGGATGATGGGAGTTGTAGTCCAACAACAGCTGGAGACCAGAGTTTGAGAAACACTGTTTTTGCAGTCACAAGGAATGCAAATTGATCTAATCATCTCTTGCTTTTTAAGAGATGGCACCACCAGAGGTTGCCTAAGATGCCGATGGCTGAAGTGAACGGAGATGAAATCATATTTACCCCCTAGAATTTCTTGCCCCGTCTGCGGTATCAGCTTAAGAATTTAAACTTCCCAGCATAAGGATGCTTTATCTGAGACCGTACTAGCTGGAGACCTGGAAACTGATAGAAACTTTGGGGTGGTCAGTTCTCTTATCAAGTGCCCTGCAGTGCTTGCGTTCTCAGGCCCATACTGGCTGATGCAGCCTTGCAAGACACATTAGATTCCCCTGTATCAATGCTGCAGCCCTGGTCCAGGTAGTCCATTCACACGGGCTTGCTCTATGCAACTGTTCCCTCCCCACTTACTGTGGGTTGGTATTTCTCGCAGTTTTCACACCAGGCTTGGGTGTTCTGTTCCAGGCAGATGCTTCGCTTTAAGATCTGAGCAAATTCATAATCCTTGATTTTATCTTAAAAGGAGGGAAGGAAAAAAGGAGGGGGGTTTAATTTCCAAAAAGATCCAATCAAGAAGGACCATATTTTTCGCTCTATAGGACGCACTTTTCCCCCTGCAAAAATGAAGGGGAAATGTGTGTGCATCCTATGGAGCGAATACAGGCTCCTTGGCTTAAGCGATAGCAACGCGAAGCCTCCAAAGCACAAAGGGAGAGCTCCCCCCGCACTCCGGAGGCTCCAGGTTGCTTTCGCTGAAGCTGCCTGAAGCCCCCGGAGCGCAGGAAACTCCCACTGCGCTCTGGGGGCTTGAGGCAGCTATCCGCAAGCCTTTGGAGTGCAGCAGGAGTTCCCGTTGTGTTCCGAAGGCTTGCGGATAGCTGCCTGAAGCCTGGAGAGTGAGAGGGGTCGGTGCACACCTATCACTCTTGCTCTCCAGGCTTCGCTTCACTGGAGAGGCGCTGCACAGTTTTCCCTCTCTACGCAGCACCCCTTCAGTGAAGGGGGAGGAGAAATGGAAGGGGCTCCGTTTCTCCTCCCGCTTCGCTGAAGGGGCGCTGAGCAGAGAGGGGGAGAATTTTTTTCCCCCTGTTCTCCCCCTCCTATGGTCCGGTGCGTCCTATAGAGCGAAAAATACGGTAAAACTTAACCAGAAGAACGCAGAAGAAAACCCTAACCCTGCACCATTCTACAGATGCTCCTATCCTATTTTGAGAACCCTAGCCAGTGCCTTTCCAGGCAAGTTGTTCCAGCCCCGTAAGCTTACAAAAACCAACTGAAAGGCAACAAGCCCACACCTTCTGCCCCTGGTTTAAAGAATGAAACAATCCCCATTCCATTCAACTCTGTGCTTTTCCCACCCATGCGCTCTCACCCCTTAAAAGTCATACCGTTGCTCTCAGGGTAGGACAACGTAAAGAGGAGTGTGGACGATACTCGTACAGTCTCTTTGCCACAGCGGCACATGCTGCAGTTCTCCACTTCGCAGCTGAAGAGCTGCCCGATGACCGAGTCCCCTGAAGATCCGAAGTTGCTAGAAAAGACAAGGCAAGATCAGCAGAGTGCCGGGTTCAGTATTTAGGAGGGGGATGCGTAAACACCTCTGCCAGTTACTTCACAAGACAACAGCTTCCAAACATAGCTAAGTTGGGATTGTTGGGCCCTAACCATTTTCAGCTTTTCAGCCCAATCTTAATCCCTAGCCGGAATTAAGATTGCTGGAAGAAATATCAACAACCTCAGATATGCAGATGACACAACCTTGATGGCAGAAAGTGAGGAGGAATTAAAGAACCTTTTAATGAGGGTGAAAGAGGAGAGTGCAAAATATGGTCCAAAGCTCAACATAAAAAAACCGAAGATCATGGCCACTGGGCCCATCACCTCCTGGCAAATAGAAGGGGAAGAAATGGAGGCAGTGAGAGATTTTACTTTCTTGGGCTCCATGATCACTGCAGATGGTGACAGCAGCCACGAAATTAAAAGACGCCTGCTTCTTGGGATAAAAGCAATGACAAACCTAGACAGCACCTTAAGAAGCAGAGACATCACCTTGCCAACAAAGGTCCGTATAGTTAAAGCTATGGTTTTCCCAGTAGTGATGTATGGAAGTGAGAGCTGGACCATAAAGAAGGCTGATCACCGAATAATTGATGCTTTTGAATTATGGTGCTGGAGGAGACTCTTGAAAGTCCCATGGACTGCAAGCAGATCAAACCGATCCATTCTGAAGGAAATCAGCCCTGAGCGCTCACTGGAAGGACAGATCCTGAAGCTGAGGCTCCAATACTTTGGCCACCTCATGAGAAGAGAAGACTCACTGGAAAAGACCCTGATGTTGGGAAAGATGGAGGGCACAAGGAGAAGGGGACGACAGAGGATGAGATGGTTGGACAGTGTTCTCGAAGCTACCAGCATGAGTTTGACTAAACTGTGGGAGGCAGTGGAAGACAGGAGTGCTTGGAGTGCTCTGGTCCATGGGGTCACAAAGAGTCGGACACGACTAAACGACTAAACGACAACAACTCTTTTCAGGTGGAAAACACAACCAAACAGGGAATGTGACAGTTTGTAGCAATCCCATGTAACCTGAGAAGAACAACGCTGCTGAATCAGACCAAGGACCTATCCAACCCAGTATCCTGCTTCCAACAAAGGCCGGCCAGAAGCCTCTGGGGAAGCTTGCAAGCAGGACATGTGCGAAAAAGCAATCTCCCTTGCAACTGGCTTTCAAATTGCCACCAACTCTGAAAGCAGTTGCAGTCATCGTCAGCATGAGCCAATCATGCAGTGCTCTGTAGTTTGCCCATAGTTCAAATTCTGAACTTTGGCAATCAGATGGCACTCCAACAGTGTCATGGAATTCTACTCAATATCGATCCAGAGTAGAATCCCAACGTATGGTTAGCAGAGTAAAAACTTAAAACATTGCAGGATTCCCCAAAAATAGACCAGAGGCAACTGTATTTCATCTAGCAGAGCTTTACTGCTACTGACGCAAATGAGCATAATGGTCACAAATCCAATAAATTCAGGACTGGCACTGTCCATAAGAAATTCAGTTGCTGCAGACTTTACTTTTTTATTTTAATGTATTTTTTATGAAAGATTTCTTGGTTTACAAAAGTATGTGCAACGTCTCTTTTTTCAAGTTACATTTTTCTACAGATCAGTTTCATTTGTTGAGACATTAGTGCTACATTAGGAAGAAAAGGGGGAAAACTGACAATAACTTATAGTTATTTAAGACAATAACTTAAAACTAAGGATGCTCTGTACAGAACACCACACCAGAAGGAAAAGAGACAGAAAGAAAACGTGAAACCCAGGCTCCTTCCGGCCTTACTTTTATATAAGCCTGCATGACCTTGACAGAAAGAGATAAGAGAACCAGTTTAAGCCAGCTTTACTTAGCTTCTCTGAAGGAATACAGTGGAACCTCAGGTTACATACTGTCTTCCTTACGAACGTTTTGGGTAATGAGCTCTGCTAATCCAGAAGTAGGTGCTCCTGGTAGAGAACTTTGCCCTGGGATGCAAGCAGAAGACACACGGTGGCACAGCGGCAGCGGGAGGCCCCATTAGCAAAAGCGCGCCTCAGGTTAAGAACGGTTTTGGGTTAAGAACGGACCTCTGGAACGAATTACAGGTACCACTGCAACCCAAACATGAACCTTCTGTTTGTTTCTTTCACACAGAGAAGCTTCCAGAATCCTCTTGAATTAATTAGAATAGGAAAGTTCTCTACACAGTAGTTTAAGTCGGCATAACCCAGGTATACCCTCTGCGCATGTGTGCCTTATTTCTGTCACAGGTAGTCATGGCCTTTTCTCTCATGCATGGTTGATGGGAAGGCTGGTTTGGGGAGGAAAGTAGGGGAACACCCTTCTTTCTCTCAAACCGAATCGAAGGCTAGAGAGCCAACAGGAGGAATGAGAAGGAGACACAGCTTTCGCGTCTATTGGAAAGGAGATTTCTGCCAGCTGGGGGAGAAGGCATAGCTGTCAAGTGTCCCTTATTTGAAGGGACAGTCCCTTATTCCAGCGCCATGTCCCACTGCTTTCCCTTATTGATGGATGTCCCTTAAATGTCCCTTAAATGATGTCCCTTAAATTTCAAAGGAAGCAGCTCCTCTCCCTCCCTCCCTCCCTGCCGGCCAGGGAGGCAGGCGGCTCCAACTGTGTTGCTTGGCTGTGTTGCTCACCCAATAAGAAGTCTAAGAATGACTGGGGGGTGGAGCTTGCATGCCCTGTGTGTGGCTAGTTAATGCAAGCTGAGGGGTTTTTTGAATGCTGGACGCCATTTTGTTGCACGTGCTGCTGCAAACTTTTCAGTGCAAAGCCAGGCCGGGGAGCCATCTTAAGTTGAGGCTGCATAGGCCTTGTGGTGCATGTGATTCAGATTCTATTCAGTTGAACCTCTGGTTACAAAGTTGGTTGGACAGTGTTCTCGAAGCTACCAGCATGAGTTTGACCAGACTGCAGGAGGACAGGAAGACTGGAGTGCCTGGAACAGGTGAGGCTGCAGGCCCCTTATTTTGGCTGCTGGTCCCTTATTTTCAAGGCTGCTGGTCCCTATTTTCAAATCTGTAAGTTGACAGCTATGGGAGAAGGGGATCGAAAGCGGAGGATGATACATGGGGTAAACCTCATCAGGGTACTCAGCCATGACTTTGGCTGTGCTCACCTGTATTAGGGCATTGTCTGTATCTGAGGTCAGAATAGGAGAGACTGAAACAATTTGGAAATATACTTTAAACCAAGTTAGATCTAGGAGAGGAAGTAGAAGAAACAGGCATGCAGGTTCTCAAAGATTCCAAGAGGTAAAAAAAAAAGGGGGACATGACCATTACCTGCTGCCAATGCCCCGGTAAGCCTGAGGTCCTTCCTGCTCTTGAGTTTCCTGATGGAGCTGGGTCAGAATGAAGCGATTCCAGCTCTGAACCAAACGGCCTAGATTCACTTTCCCTGTAGCCTCGTCAGAGTCGGCCAAGATCAGCCCCAAAGCAGCCGCCTCCGGAATGGTGCGGAAGGCGCGGAGGAAGTTGCTGCCCTGAAATGAAGGAAATGGCCTTGTATTTTTTAAAAAATAAAATACTGGGTGCGCTCAAGCCCAACCAAAACCCTGAAGAACTGAGCTCCAAAGTGTTCTTCTATTCCTCCTCACAGGAACGATAGGCTTGGAACGCATGTGAGCATGCGCACTCGCTCATGAACGTAAGAACAAAATGCAAGCTGAGTTGGGTGCATGTCAAGAGGAATAGTAGCTCATGGATAACAGTGGCAGGCAGCTGTGCTGTTCTGACAGCTGCCACAGGGCAGAAGTAGCATGACATGATGAGCTCAAAGGACTAACACACTCCCTCAGCCCAGGAGAAGTCATTTTAGTCTGTTTGGGGTGAAAGGCCTACTCATTTCTTTCTTTTGTTTCTATGTTTTTGGAAGTCAAACAGAATCCGTTCCGGAAGTCCATTTGACTTCCAAAACGTTCGGAAACCAAGGAGCAGCTTCTGATTGGCTCAAACACTCGCTTCTGGTTTTTTATCGTTTGGGAGCCGAAACGTACAAGTTCCAAGGCGTTTGGCAACCAAGGTACGACTGTAATCTCTTATTGAAAAGGTTTCAGTTATAAAGAAATAGTGATGCAAATAAAAAAATTAAAAGGCATAAAATTGTGAATATACGAATACGTGCAATATATGAGAAAATACCCTAAAACCATATGTTCTTATATAAATTTGATACTATCCTAATATGTATGCAAATATTAATAGCCTACTACATTTTGGATGCGGGTGGCGCTGTGGGTTAAACCACAGAGCCTAGGACTTGCCGATCAGAAGGTCGGCGGTTCGAATCCCCACGACGGGGTGAGCTCCTGTTGCTCGGTCCCTGCTCCTGCCAACCTAGCAGTTTGAAAGCACGTCAAAGTGCAAGTAGATAAATAGGTACCGCTCCAGTGGGAAAGTAAAAACGTTTCCGTGCACTGCTCTGGTTCGCCAGAAACGGCTTCGTCATGCTGACCACATGACCCGGAAGCTGGACGCAGGCTCCCTCAGCCAATAAAGCGAGATGAGTGCTGCAACCCCAGAGTCGGCCATGACTGGACCTAATGGTCAGGGGTCCCTTTACCTTTACCTACATTTTGTATAAACTTGTCCAATACAATGTCATATTTATCCAAAGTCTACATTTTTAAGCAGTCCATTCATAAGTTCTGAGAGGCCTACCCAAGAGAAAGGGTATTGTACTTATGAGTAGGGGCATAGAGCACGGAGCAAAAAATGACTATACAAAGGCACATTTTCTGATCAGCTCATAGAGTAAGGCTTGGGAGAAGGAGTCGGCAGTGCTTCTCAACTTCCTTCTAAAGTCTGGGGCAACCAGCCAAGGCCAGATGGGAATTTCTGGCCGGGTGTGTGAAGCACACTCCTTAGACCACCCCCATTCAATTCTTTGAGAGAACCTGGGTGGGATAATTAACAGCCCAATTGTGCTACAACCCCAAGGAGACCAGAGCCCCATTTCTGCCACACAGCTCTGCAGCACAATAGATAGGAGCCAGCACGAAGGGAGCTGCTACTTTGGATGGCAGGGCTGCCCTGGGCTGCCCCCACATGCAAGTGGCCTGCACTTTAGCACAGCAGATGGAAGAGTGTGAGTCACATTTCTGCCCCCAACAGTGCTCCACAGCTACGCACGTGTCTTGGCTGAGCCTCGGCCCAGCATACCTGAAGGAATGTCTCCACCCCCATCGTTCAGCCCGGACACTGAGGTCCAGCTCCGAGGGCCTTCTGGCAGTTCCCTCACTACGAGAAGTGAGGTTAGAGAACTAGGCAGAGGGCCTTCTTGGTAGTGGCGCCCTCCCTGTGGAACACCCTCCCATCAGATGTGAAGGAAATAAAAATCTATCTGACTTTTAGAAGACAGCCCTGTTTAGGGAAGTTTTTTATGTTTGATGTTTTATCATGTTTTTAATATTCTGTTGGGAGCTGGCCAGATGGGCAGGGTATAAATAAATTATTATTATTAATAATATCATCATCATCCATGGCTCATCCCAGGACAGGCAGCCCCTCCTTCCACCCACCTGTCTGCCCACATCTTTGCCAAGAAAAAAATACAATGGTACCTCAAGTTACAGACGCTTCAGGTTACATACGCTTCAGGTTACAGACTCCGCTAACCCAGAAATAGTGCTTCAGGTTAAGAACTTTGCTTCAGGATGAGAACAGAAATCGTGCTCCGGCAGTGCGGCAGCAGCAGAAGGCCCCATTAGCTAAAGTAGTGCTTCAGGTTAAGAACAATTTCAGGTTAAGAACGGAACTCCGGAACGAATTAAGTACTTAACCTGAGGTACCACTGTATCTGACTTTTAGAAGACATCTGAAGGCAGCCCTGTTTAGGGAAGTTTTTTATGTTTTATCATGTTTTTAATATTCTGTTGGGAGCTGCCCAGAGTGGCTGGGGAAACCCAGCCAGATGGGCAGGGTATAAATAAATTTTTATTATTAATATCATCATCATCAATGGCTCATCCCAGGACAGGCAGCCCCTCCTTCCACCCACCTGTCCGCCCACATCCTTGCCAGGAAAAAAATAATGCTAATTGAGATCTGTTTCAGTCTCATAGGCTTTCCGGCCTATGACTCCAAATAGACATCTCTACTCCAAAAAGCATCCTGTGAAAGATGGAAGGATTCTGCACGGTGCCTTCCATTTGCCCATCTTTACCTGACAAGGGTCTCCTCTGGACAAATCCAGCATGTGGAAGAGGAAGCCCAGCTCACAGCTCAGGCAGAACTCTTTCTGGCACAAGTGGTTCTGGACCAGGCAGCGCACCGGCTCTAGGAAATACAGGACCTGAAGAAAGGAAGATGGGTAGGTGAGACCGAGGTTATCACAGGAAGGCGGAGGCAACGCGTCACAGAGAAAGCATCTTTGGACCCACCTGGATCATGCAGTTGCAGTAGGAATTTGGAATATGGGGCTCTAGCCCGGCAAAGAGAGTCTTGTTGTAATGTTTGAAGTCAAAGTCCTCCAAGCCCAACTTGGAGTATTTAATTGTGACCTACATCAGGAAAGAAAATATAATTGTACAGCAAGGATATTGTTTACACGGGAGCACACACTTATTCGACACGCCAACATGAGGAAGAGAACCACAGCCCAAGTGAAACTGTTCAAAGGCCCTTTGTTTCTGGCACACCTGCACCTCTGCAAGGTACCTGCACGAGCTCATCCGATTCTCTCGAGATCTTAATCTGCCCGGAAGCCGAGATCGCAATGCAGATTTCAGGGCTGCTCTCATGTGACTCAAACCCACGAATGGAGACAACGCGAAAATCCCCATTCGCTTTTCTTGCTTCACAGATGGCAACATGAGGCAATCTGCCTCGCAAGGAACAGGCTGTGCGCAAGACTTCTACCCACCCTGGTCTGGCAAGCTTTCATTATGCAAGAGAGAGGACTGTTCTACCATAGTCTAATTTATGCTGGGACAGAATGGGAATTTATAAGGCTGGCTTCAAAGTGAATGGCCCTTCGTGCTGCCTTCTGGTGCCCCTAGACAGCCAGTGTGGCGTAGTGGTTAAGAGTGGTAGTCTCGTAATCTGGGGAACCGGGTTCGCGTCTCCGCTCCTCCACATGCAGCTGCTGGGTGACCTTGGGCCAATCACACTTCTTTGAAGTCTCTCAGCCCCACTCACCTCACAGAGTGTTTGTTGTGGGGGAGGAAGGGAAAGGGGAATGTTAGCCGCTTTGAGACTCCTTAGGGTAGTGATAAAGCGGGATACCAAATCCAAACTCTTCTTCTTCTTCTTCCTAGTCACTTTTCTTCCTGAAAACGCTTTGCATCTCCCTCTGTAGATATTGGGCAGGCTTCAACTAAGGAGTCCCGTCAGCAGAAGACCACCAGAACGACTTCTACTTGTACAACAGGGTTTTCCCCCCACTCACCTCATGTGCCCCACAAAATTAGCTCAATGGGGTCGGGAGAACCCCTGGAACAGAATGCAAGGGAAGAAGAGGGGGAATTGTTCTGTCTGTAAGCTGAAATGCTTGCCCTGACGAAAAGATTGACGTAGTACAATGCTGAATTCCTTCCATTATATATCACATATACATTCGTTCATACCTTCCTCTGCAAAATATCCAACACCCTGGCAAGTGTTTAAACACAGACCTTCCTGTATTTCTTTGCCACCATGTAGATATGCGGTTCCTCTTCCCGTCCAATGGGGGATTCAGGGACCTGGCTGAAATTATCAAACTCGTTGTCCAGCTCTTTCAGTCGATAGGGAATCTGAAAAAGACAGTGGGATGCCAATCCACAGAGCTTCTGCACTGTAACCTTTCCAATTTTGGACTTTCTAATATCAGAATGAGCTACCCTCAGATATCAGAAGAGAAGTAGGAGCATGTGAAAAATACCGCATATACCCTGTATGAACCTAAAACACACGAAGGAGCCTGGATAGCTCAGTTGGTTAGAGCGTGGTATCGATAATGCCAAGGTTGCAGGTTCGATCCCTGTATGGGGCAGCTGCATAATCCTGCATTGCAGGGGGTTCAACTGATCAGGGGTCAGCAAACTTTTCCAGCAGAGGTCCACTGTCCCTCAGACCTTGCAAGGGGGGGGGAACAGACTATATTTTGGAAAAAAGAAATGAACCAATTCCTATGCCCCACAATTAACCCAGAAATGTATTTTAAATAAAAGGATACATTCTACTCATGTAAAAACACGCTGATTCCCGGACCGTCCGGATTTAGAAGGCGATTAGGCCCGGATCCGGCCCCCGGGCATTAGTTTGCCTACCCATGGACTAGATCAGGCACCCCCAACTTGCGGCCCTCCAGATGTTTTGGCTTACAACTCCCATGATCCCTAGCTAACAGGACCAGTGGCCAGGGATGATGGGAATTGTAGTCCAAAACATCTGGAGGGCCGAAGGTTGGCGATGCCTGGAATAGATAATCCTCGGGATCGCTTCCAACTCTACAATTCTATGATCCTTAGGCTGCTACCTGGCTTTTTCTCACCATGTTGGCTCCAAATTGCACATCCATGTAAGTGACACACAACACAACACAACACAACACAACACAACACAACACAACACAACACATGGAGCTGCCTCTCACCCTATGAGGCAGAAGCAGATAGGCAATCAAAGTGTTAGCTGGCATCCACTTCTAAAATAGCACACTTCTAAAGCAGCATTTTAAATTTCAGGTTATGTGAGGTTACAGGACGTGCTGGTTCTTAAGCTAAGCTATACCCAGCAGGATCTACCTTCCTTAAAAAAAACCAAAAAACCAGCATATTCTGTGGCATTACAAATCTAAAGGAAACATATTCAGAATTCAGATGAAGAAATCAGTTCCCCAGCCACACCCTAAACCACAAGCCCTTCTGGAGTAAACAAGATCTTTAACAATACATATAACCATCAAGCTATGGTTTTCCCAGTGGTGATGTATGGAAGTGAGAGCTGGACCATAAAGAAGGCTGATCGCCGAAGAATTGATGCTTTTGAATTATGGTGCTGGAGGAGATGAGAGTCCCATGGACTGCAAGAAGATCAAACCTCTCCATTCTGAAGGAAATCAGCCCTGAGTGCTCACTGGAAGGACAGATCCTGAAGCTGAGGCTCCAGTACTTTGGCCACCTCATGAGAAGAGAAGACTCCCTGGAAAAGACCCTGATGTTGGGAAAGATAGAGGGCACAAGGAGAAGGGGGCGACAGAGGGTGAGATGGTTGGACAGTGTTCTCGAAGCTACAAACATGAGTCTGACCAAACTGCGGGAGGCAGTGGAAGACAGGAGTGCCTGGCGTGCTCTGGTCCATGGGGTCACGAAGAGTCGGACACGACTAAACAACTAAACAACAACAACAAAACCATCACCACAATACATATAACCATCACCCAAGAACTACAACTCTCAAGGTGTTCAACAGGCATGAAAGTGACAGACGGCCAACTAGCTACCTGGTTTCGGAGCTTGTTCCTGGGGTTTGGAGCATATCCAATGAAGCCAACTTTCTTCATGGCACGAAGGATCTCTGGGTCAACCGCTGGGGCTCGTCTACAAAACAAACGGTGGCTCAGACAACACTTTCTGATCCCATTTGACAGTGTAACCCCCAAAGCAGCAAGGCAAGCTTCCCAAAGAGATGCAGCCATTTATTTGGGGAGCTGTGGGATCCCAGGGACCATGCCCAGATATTATAAGAATTAGAAAACCATTACGTCTGCTACTGGATGCAATGTTACCAGACTCTGAAGAAGAAGAAGAAGAAGAGTTTGGATTTGATATCCTGCCTTTCACTCCCTTTAAGGAGTCTCAAAGCGGCTAACATTCTCCTTTCCCTTCCTCCCCCACAACAAATACTCTGTGAGGTGAGTGGGGCTGAGAGACTTCAGAGAAGTGTGACTGGCCCAAGGTTACCCAGCAGCTGCATGTGGAGGAGCGGAGACGCGAACCTGGTTCCCCAGATTACGAGACTACCACTCTTAACCACTACACCATACTGGCTCTGAAAGGAATCTTATGTCCCTCCCAGGATAAAAAGGACCCTTGACCATTAGGTTCAGTCGTGACCGACTCTGGGGTTGCGGTGCTCATCTCGCTTTACTGGCCGAGGGAGCCGGCGTACAGCTTCCGGGTCATGTGGCCAGTATGACTAAGCCGCTTCTGGCGAACCACAGCAGTGCACGGAAACGCTGTTTTTACTTTCCCGCTGGAGCGGTACCTATTTATCTACTTGCACTTTGACGTGCTTTCAAACTGCTAGGTGGGCAGGAGCTGGGACTGAGCAACGGGAGCTCACCCCGTCGTGGGGATTGAAACCGCCTATCTTCAGATCAGCAAGCCCTAGGCTCTGTGGTTTAACCCACAGTGCCACCAGCATCCCTGACCCTTCCAGGATACCCAGAGTGAATTAAAATAATATTTAAAGAGGAGTAAATACAGAATAAGTGGGATGTGGGTGGCGCTGTGGTCTAAACCACAGAGCCATGAGCACCGCAACCCCAGAGTCATCCGCGACTGGACCTAATGGTCAGAGGTCCCTATACCTTTTTAAATACAGAGTAACATGCAACGTCTATACCAGGGGTCTGCAACCTTTAAGACAAAAAGAGCCACTTGGACCCGTTTCCGAAGAAAAAAAAACTGGGAGCTGCAAAACTCGTCATTATAAAAATAACTTTTTTGTCACTTTTTTATTATTTCTTTGTTTGACCCCTCAGAATTACTCCTCCTCGTAGAAATAAACGTTAAATTAACAAGTTACCTTTTTTGTGTGTGTGTGTTCTTCACTCCCCTTCAAAACAGTGACCAGCGTACATGCCCCCTTTCAATGCAGTGACCAGCGTACATGCCCCTTACAATGTAGCGGGCGGGCGGGAAGGTGACGTCAGGACGGTGCGTGACTAACGCACGCACCGCCCCCATGTGACGTCACAGCCAGTTCAGCGCCCGCCACAGTGGGGAGTGTCGGGGCGCACAATGCGCCTCCTCCCCTCGCTAGTATCCACCCCGGAGCCACAGCAAAGGTGTAAAAGAGCCACATGCGGCTCCGGAGCTGTGGGTTGCAGACCCCTGGTCTATACAGTGGGACCTTGGTTCCTGAACATCTTTGTTGCCGAACAAATCGGCTCCCAAACGCTGCAAACCAGGAAGTAAGTGTTCTGGTTTGAGAACGTTTTTTGGAAGCCGAACATCCAATGTGGCATCTGCTTGACTGCAGGAAGCTTCTGCAGCCAATCGGAAGCTGTGCCTTGGTTTTCGAAAGATTTAGGGAGTCGAACGGATTCCCAGAACGGATTACGTTTGAGAACCAAGGTACCACTGTAATGTAAAAGAACAAAGGAATTAAATTACAGCCCAATATCAACAAGGAGCAGAATAGAAGAAAGGAAACCACCAAGAACTCTCAAACAAGCACCCAAGAAACCTTTTGCAGCCTGAGAACTTCCAGGGTCCACATGATGGTGGTGGGAGGGGCAAGGGGTAAAAGTGGGCGGAGAAACAAATGTGAATTTTACCTTTGTACAGAAGGCTAGTTTCTGCACATACTCCTCTCTATTGCCCATCTAGGCAAGAGGCACTATTAGAGTTCAAGGACACATTTAAAAGGTAAAGGGACCCCTGACCATTAGGTTCAGTCGTGACCGACTCTGGGGTTGCGGCGCTCATCTCACTTTATTGACCGAGGGAGCTGGCATACAGCTTCCGGGTCATGTGGCCAGCATGACTAAGCCGCTTCTGGCAAACCAGAGCAGTGCACCGAAACGCCGTTTACCTTCCCGCCGGAGTGGTATCTATTTATCTACTTGCACTTTGACGTGCTTTTGAACTGCTAGGTTGGCAGGAGCAGGACCGAGCAACGGGAGCTCACCCCGTCGTGGGGTTTCGAACCGCCAACCTTCTAATCGGCAAGTCTTAGGCTCTGTGGTTTAACCCACAGCAAGGACACATTACATCCAGACAAAAAAACCCCACAAAAATACTTAAGGAAAGTACAGAGCCAGAAAGGAGTCTGTCCTGGGAAGAGTACTGAGGGCCAGACAGTGGCCCTCATTTGGCCCCCAGTTCTGAGGTTCCCCACCACTACACCCTAAAGGTCTGTACTTCTCTCTAGATTTCCTATTCTAAAGAACTACCTGGGAGCAGGGGCAGAGTTAGAAACCGGCCAATCTGACAACAGGGACTCGGTGGTCAGCGGCACAGGTATAAGCGACAGAGGCATGAGATCCTGGTTCCAGTCAAGGTGGGGCAAGGTGTCCACAATGCAAGGCAAAGCGAAGTCAGTCTCCCGGGAGTAGGCATTGAAGGTGATCTCGGGCGAGTCAGTCCACAGGTGGACACAGCCCTCGGAGTCTCCAAAAACCATGGCTTGTTTGCTGGCAGAGACATCAAAGCTCATGATCAGCTGGCCCACGGTATTGACGTGGAAGATGTCAGCCGGATTGGCCAATCCGGTGGGTTCGCAGAACTGACACTGACCTAGAAAGGAAGAGCAAATCACGAATTTTAATAGCCAGAAAGTGGAAAACTCAAGAATTACCAACTGTGGAAGATTGGCAGATGAAGACGATGGACTTTATGGAGCTAGCTGACCTTACCGAAAGGATCCGCGACCAGAAAGAAGAGGAATATCAAGAAGATTGGAAGAAATTTAAAGACTATTTGAATAAATATTGTAATATTAAAAATTAGAAGTCACTTGAAAGTACCAAACAGGTTTAGGATTAAATTAGTAGTTAAATAAATGAGATCTAGAACGTTAAGAAAAGTTAAGAAATCTGATTATAATTGGAATATTGTTTTTGAATAATGATATTGGAAAACTGCTACATTCAGATACAAGGAAATTCAGATGGGAGGGACTAGAGGAAGTCAAATAATATGTTTATGAGATTGGAAGTTTAATTAATTAACTAATCTGTGTTGTTTATGTGTTTGCTGTTATACTTTCTGTTTTTATTCATTTTACTAGTTTTATTTGTTTTTTATTTTTGTTTTACTTGTTTTACAGTATGTGCTATATTTGTATGAAACTTAATAAAAATTATTGGGGGGGGGGGAGAAAAAGGAAGGAAGAGCAAATCAGATGTGTGGTTTCTCTGCAGGTCTCTAATGCAAACTGTCCCGAGCTTGACTCAATTCTTCACACTGTGGGCATCTCTTGAAGGTGGCTAGATTCAAACGGGACAGGACTCTGAAGTCCCAGCACATCCCAAGCAGAGGGTGAGGCCACGTGGCCTCTATGGTCTAGCTACCTACCTGTCTGGGAGATGATGGCAAGGCGAGAAGTGTACGTAGGAATGAACTTCAGAAACAGAGGGTCAATGTGGACCTGCAGAGGTGTGATGGCTCGCAGCATGCGCAGGTCATACACCTTGAGGAAGCGATCGCAGGCTAGGCCATTCATTCGGCTGGAGAAGCCACAGGTCACCAGCAGGTTGCCGTGGACATCAAAATCTGACAGACTACCGGAGTAGGCATCAAACTCATGCTCTACGGCAAAAGTGCGGAGATCACGCAAGGAAACCTGAGGAGGGAACAGAAGACACCCTAATATATCTGATTTAAAAGCACCACAAGAGAACAAAGGAATAGAATAGCATCGAGTGAATTAACTGGGCATCTTTCTCTCTGTGTTCCTCCTGTAAAGTCAGAGACCTCCTTTGTACATCACTCAGGTGCTGCACATGGCATAAATAAGCCATAGTATGACTTGTCATGCAAGGGACGTGGGTGGCGCTGTGGGTTAAACCACAGAGCCTAGGACTTGCCGATCAGAAGGTCGGTGGTTCAAATCCCCGCGACAGGGTGAGCTCCTGTTGCTCGGTCCCTGCTCCTGCCAACCTAGCAGTTCGAAAGCACGTCAAAGTGCAAGTAAATAAATAGGTACCGCTCCAGCGGGAAGGTAAACGGCATTTCTGTGCGCTGCTCTGGTTTGCCAGAAGCGGCTTACTCATGCTGTCCACATGACCCAGAAGCTGTACGCCGGCTCCCTCGGACAATAAAGCGAGATGAGCGCCACAACCCCAAAGTCGGTCACGACTGGACCTAATGGTCAGGGGTCCCTTTACCTTTATGACTTGTCATGTTGTGTGCAGCCAGAATGTGGTTTGTCAACTGCAAACACCAGTCAGTCTTACTTGGGGAATAAAAGCTGCTCCCCAAGTTCAAATATAACAATCAGACTCTGTTTGAAGCGTAACCCATCCATACAGATTCCTACTCATTAAAAAAAATGTAAAAAAATATTCCAAGCCCAAATTCACCACTTCAAACCAACATATGTGGAAGGTTTGGCACTGGAATGTCTTGCTTCATTTTTAAAGGGAAAAAGAACTGATTTTCATAAGGCACAAACTCTCTCACTGTGTTACTGGAGTGCCAGTAGTTCTCAAACATTTGTGGGGGGGCAGTGATGATAAGATACTCAGTGTTACCTTTCCTGATGTGTGGCCACAGAAGAAGAAACGGTTTGACTGTCTCATGATAGTGACCCCCGGCACTTCCACTGTGTACTAAAATAGAGATATAAAAAGTGGGATTAGGATCTGGACAAAGGCAAAGCACACCACTATGAATATACAGATGCTACATTATTCAGGGGGAAAGGCTGGAACTGCCAAGTGGTGAACGGCTATTATTTCCCACCCAGCACCAAAGGAAGAAATAAGTTTACGTTGGCTTAAAAAACAAAACAACCTGAATGACAATATAAGGAAAAATAAAAATAATTCAGTGGCAATGCATTTGAATGGACATCTGTTTGTAAAAACAAAACATGGCATGCAGCCTTCTTCTATCATAAGATTAAGGATACAATAAAAAAAAATGAGGTCCAGCTCTAAGGGCCTTCTAGCAGTTCCCTCACTGCAAGCAGTGAAGCTTCAGGGAACCAGGCAGAGGGCCTTCTTGGTAGTGGCCCCCGCCCTGTGGAATGCCCTCTCATCAGATGTCAAAGAGATATACAATTACACGACTTTCCGAAGCCATCTGAAGGCAGTCCTGTATAGGGAATTTTTTAATGTTTGATGTCCAACTGTGTTTTTATATCACGACTGGAAGAATCCGAGACCAGGGAGAAGAGTTGGTGGAAGAAGATTGGAGGAAATTTAAAACTTATTTGCAGAAATATTGTAAAATTTTTGAATGCTGATGACATTGAAATGAATTGAAGGGGTTCTAGCAACAAGGTAAAATGTAAGATGGGATTAATAAATAGATAAACTAATAGGACACGAATTTGCTGAACCAATTATTAAAAGGGATACAAAAATGGGAGACGTGAGGAAGTCAGGAAAATAAGTTAACTAAAGATGAGAAATTAAGAAAGAGGGAATTTTTGTTTTCTTTTATATGTGTTTTTTTCTTTTTCTTTCTTTGTGTTTAATGTCTGTATTGTTGTATTTTGTAATTTTGCATTTTTTTCGTTTTTGTATTTTTCTAAACTTTTCTATTGATAAAACTTAATAAAATATTATTAAAAAACAACAACAACTGTGTTTTTACATCACGTTGGAAGTTGCCCAGAATTGCTGGGGCAACCCAATCAGATGGGTGAGGAATAAGTAACAAAATGTTGTTGTTATTATAGCACTACATACAAACAAGATCAAGAAATGTGTCCGTATCTTTCTATCCATCTATTGATCCAGTACATCCAGATAATACTATGGAAAGTTCTACAGTTTTTGTTACGGAGAAAAACTTACATTACTTTCATACACACTATTATGCTGAGAAGCACCACTTTTAAAAAATGATATTATTAGGGAAACCTATAGATGTGTTGCAACATTTTTTTCCTGAAGAATTAAAAAAATGGGAAAGTTAATATCTTTTCATGAGGTTAGAAACAGGAATGTTGACATTTCACTTTCTGTTTGAACTTTCAAACTTTTGGCTTCAACCCGTTACTTTTATGTTAAATCAAAATTCTGGTGACAAAAACATTATTATTATATCTCCAAAGCATCTCTTTAGGTTGGGAGACAAAAATATTTTGGACTGGCGATAACAGGAGCCACGCCTACTTGGATACATCATCACAACAAGGAACAAGATCTCCTCCTGCTGTTCTGCTCCAGAGTTACAATTTGTTTAAGATTAAACCAGTCATTTTGTTATCCAGTGGAGATTCCCGTTTATCTTTGTGTAAGCTTAACATGACAAAACCTCAACATCTTTGGTTCTGGGTAATCAGAATCAATGCAATGCATTAGGGTCAGATATGTGAGAAGCGTGTGTTACCTTTTGAGTTTCTTGGACTGTATTGAGGTCTATCTCTATCACATGGCTGGTGAGCCCCCCAACAAGCAAGGTGCTGGGATCAGTCAGTAGTAGACTGTGCATGTCCTCACTCTCATCCATGCTAGAGGAGGAGAAAGAGGAACTGTGAGGACCAATGCTGACCTAGTATTTTCCATTCAGTCATTGCTACATGTGAGCTCACCAAGTAAATCAAAGTGACGTCAGAATCTTGCATCATGAAACCTTTGGGGACCATTCCAGGAAAAAGGAGGTGGCTAAACTATATTGATGCAAATTTCCCATCTAGAAGTCCTCAAGCAATAAATTTTATAAAGGAAGCAGGAAATGCTACATTGAAGCACGTCCACATGCTTCATGAGGAGCAACAGGATATGACATCAAAGCCCTCTTCTCAAGCTTGCCCTGGAATATACCAAATAATTAAAGCCTGCAAATTGTGCACATCTCACACAGCTTCCCACACCAGATGTGTGACTGTAGGTACATGGATTTCATAATATTCCTAAGGCTATAACTGGCATTCTTCCAAGTAAACTCTACACAGAGACCAAAGACTGGGCAGGGCCCATTTCCAAAAACGCTCAAACCACCACACCCCCAGCAGAAGGCACTTACAGGTAATCGAAGATTATAAGTCCCCCTCTGGACATATATTTGAGGTTGGTTTTGGTCAGGAAGAGTACCCCATTCTCTAGACTCTGGATCTGTCGAATGTCATCACTACTATGCACCTGGAAGGAAGAGTAACGCTCCAGGGCTGGGCCGAAGAAAGAAGTGGCATGACCCTGAAAAAAAGGGAGGCAACTCAAGTCACCCTCACATCAGATTTGACCTGTAACATATCCTGCATGTAGCCAGCTCATTTTAATATTTATGAGACCTTCTGGCTCCTTCATCTACTCCCCCCCCCAACCACAGTTTACCTTCTCCGCTGAACAAGCCATATTTCTGTTGAATATAACACTAAGAGTTACCACGGTTTTAAAGACATAGGTGGACAACTTGTGTCTTTCCTGATAGTGCTGATCTCCTTGAGGATAGGATATACACTGAATTTAAAAAAGAAAGCTAGAATCCTTGGCATTCTAAGCAGGAGCCTACAAGAAAACAAGAATCTTATAGGTGTGTGTAGCCTTCCTCAATGGAGCTGAAATCAGCTTACAGGAATTTCTAGAACACGGGTGTCAAACACAAGGCCCGCGGGCCGAATCCGGCCCGCCAGACCTCATCATGTGGCCCGTGTAGCCCCAGCCCGCTATTAGAAGTCCAGTCGCTTCCCACCCGCCCATCGAGCAGGCTGCTAACGCGACGGCGCATGCGCGCGACAAATCCTCCCGCTAACGCCAATATCATAAAGGAGATTGCTTACCCTAGCGGCCTTTTTTGAACATGCGCGACGTCGGGCGTGCAACGCGCATGCGCAGGCGGGGAAGGATTGGGGGAAAGCCCCGCCGTCGCCGCCTCTGCGCTTGCGCGCTTAAGTGAGCTTCCAGGGAAAGGAGGCGGAGGTCGCGTGCGTGCTGCCTTCCCCGCACGTGCATAATAGCTGGCAACCTGTCAGCGCCTGGCCCGTGGCGCCCGTTTGCCATTGCTGTGGAAGCCGAGGGGCCCTGTGAGAGCCCCTGGCTGCGAGGCCTGCCGGAGGACAGAGCCTTCCGGGAACACGAGTGGCAGCTCGACCGCTTTCTCCTCATCGTCGCCTTCCCCCTCCCCGCCGCAGCCGCTCACGCTGCTGGTGATGCAGCCCTGCGGCGGGGGCGGGGAGGCGGTGGGCGCCTTGCTGCAGCCCCAGGTGGTGCAGCAGCCGCAGCCACCGTCGCGGGGGGCCTCGGAGGCGCCCTCGGGCCTCATGGTCTTCTACGAGCTGGGCCCGGTGGTGGGGGGCGACGCGGACGGCGACGGGGGCGGAGGCAACAGTGCCGGCAGCCCCGGCGGAGACCTGGAGGATCTGGACTACAAGGAGGAGGGCGGCGCCCAGTCGGGGGGAGGGGGAGGAGGCGGCGGCTGCAAGAGCTGCACTTACAAAGGCTGCAGCGAGACCACCACGCAAGTGGCCAAGCAGCGCAAGCCCTGGATGTGCAAGAGGCACCGCAACAACATGTACAAGGACAAGTACAAGCGCAAGAAGAGCGAACAGGCCTTGGGGGGGGGGGCGGTGGAAGTGGCGGAGGCGGAGCTGATGCAGAGGGAAGGCAATTTCAGGAGAGATGGGAAAGTGATAATAAAGAGTGGACACATAGTCCACAGATACAACCGGCCCTTTGAGGGTGACCAAACTGCTGGTGCGGCCCCCGATGAATTTGAGTTTGACACCCCTGTTCTAGAAGATCGTAACATTAATCCCAACCCTCCTCAATGTATGATCCAGCATACTGTATAACTCTTCTGATCATCACTGACATGTAATGAGAATCCCTTACCCCATGGTTCCCAACCCAGAGCATTTCTTCATGTAGGTCAAAGTGTGAGAAGGAGACAGGAACGCCCACTTCAGAGACAACGGTGTGGAGCTCCGAGTACATGCCCTCCATGATATGCACTGAGTCAGGCACAGGAATGCCCTCCAATGGCACCCCTTCTGGATCCAGCTCCACATTCTGTAGTAGGCTAGCATTGAGGTGCGGATCCAGAGCAGGGTGCAGGGCAGGTACATACTCTGCGAGGGCTGGGTCAAGACCTTCAAAATTCATGGCGGAGGTTTACCTGCAAGGCAGAGAAAGGAATTCAAGAAGACAGAATCTTTCACTACCTGTGCAACGCAAGCATGCTAGAGAAGTTAACATGCCTCCTATAAACACAAGCTCTAATACGGACCAAAGCGTAGGACAGTAACTGACAGATTGCAGCTTTCAAGATAAACATAAAGGTAAAGGTAAAGGACCCCTGACGGTTAAGTCCCGTCACGAACGACTCTGGGGTTGCGGCACTCATCTTGCTTTACTGGCTGAGGGAGCCAACGTTTGTCCGCAGACAGTTTTTCTGGGTCATAATAATAATAATATTTTTTTATTTATATCTCGCCCTCTCCAGCCGAAGCCGGGCTCAGAGCGGCTAACAGTAAAAGTAACACAGCATGACTAAGCCACTTCTGGTGAAACCAGAGCAGCACACAGAAATGCTGTTTACCTTCCCGCCAGATCTACTTGCACTTTGACGTGCTTTCGAACGTTGGCAGGAGGTGGGACCGACCGACGTTCTGATCGGCAAGTCCTAGGCTCTGTGGTTTACACCACAGCGCCACATATTCCCCCATAAAAACTGCTCCAATGCTGCAATTCCTAAACTAGTTGCTGTAACTGCTAGTGTGCTGTGAAAAATACATTAATTTATTGCATCAACTGGGAACCAAAATATAAAATAAATAATAATTATAATAATACAGTGGTACCTCTGGATGCGAATGGGATCCGTTCCGGAGCGCCGTTCGCATCCTGAAGAAAACGTAACATGCGACTGCGCGTACGCGGGTCGCGTTTTGCCGCTTCTGCGCATGCACATGACGTCATTTTGAGCATCTGCGCATGCGGCGAAACCTGGAAGTAACACGCTCCATTACTTCCAGGTCGCCGTGGAGCACAACCCAAAAATATTCATCCCGAAGCTACTTCAACCCAAGGTATGACTTTAATAATAATTATTTATTATTTCTACCCCACCCATCTGGCTGGGTTTCCCCAGCCACTCTGGGTGGCTTCCAACAGAAGATTAAAAATACATTAAAGAATCAGTCATTAAAAACTTCTCTAAACAGGGTTTCAGAGGAGGCTGCCTACTGCACCTCTGCATGACATTATTCTGTTCCTGCCTCCTTCCAAGCATCCTTCGCAGGAGGTGGGTGATCTTCTGTATCTCTGTAATGAGCGCAATTAAATTGTTCAATCACTCTCAGTGCAGAAATGTGGCAGAATTACTAGTCCTCAGATGCTGCCCACTGCATCTCTCCATGAGTGACTACTCTAAATTTACCTCAGAAAGCATGCTCTGAACAGCAACTCACACAAACATACTGGTTGATCTTCTCTGAAGATTGACAATGGTTACTTTTTCATACTACAAAGATAAGACTGTGCATGTATAACACAGGAGCGTGTATCCAGTTTTAAGTCAGGGAGAAGGCAAGATTCAACAATCAGAAATCTACCCTAAAGGCTGTTTTCTCTAAACTGCCACAAGGCAAAGCGAAATTGGACCAGTGGCTCCTGTTTCTTTGTCGACAAAAACTCCAGTCCAGATAGGAAGAAATGTGCTACTGGCTCTGCTGGCACCCACACTTTGGTTGCCAGCTTCTTCTTTTTTAATAAACCTTGCTCCTGAACCTTCAAGCAGAAGCTTGGCTTGCCCTAATTAAACTGGCCAAGTGTTAATTCCTAACATGGGGAGAAATGAATGGATAATTAATTCTGGAAACGACGATTTCAGGCTGCAAGTTAAAAGGCATGGGAGCAGGTTCATGTGAATAACTTGGCAACCCTACCCACAGGTTACCCCACGGGAAACCCAGCCAGATGGACGGGTTATAAATAACTACCAAACTTTTAGAAAACATCTAAAGGCAGCCCTGTTTAGGGAAGCTTTTAATGTTTAATAGGTTATTGTATTTTAGGGTTTTGTTGGAAGCCGCCCAGAGTGGCTGGGAAAACCCAGCCAGATGGACGGGGTATAAATAATCATTAATTATTATCCTCATCAACATCCCTGATGTACACTAAAACTTCAGCTGGAAAGTCAACGACAGTGGCCTCGTTACCACGTTTCGTTTCGGGAACTGCTGTTGTTTTTGTTGAGAGAAATAGAAAGGCAGCGAGTTGCAATGATGCAACTCCTCTGTGGTTACACACAAGCAGCGCTTGCAGCCTGCAGTGCAAGGGAAGGCGAAAGCTGGAGCTGCCCACATCCTCGCTTCGAGCCAGGGAACCATAGCAGAGGTCAAAAGTTCAAAGCGCACCCCCAAGACAGGCTTGAAAAACTGGGACTGGGTCCCAAGGGCCAGGCGGTTACCCATAACCATTTACGTCACAGGGGCCAACCACCCAGAATCCACTGCGGGAGGAAGGGAAGTGAGACAATGGTAAATTACCCAGACCCTCCTAACCCATAACTTGGGGGTTGGGGGACGAATTAGTCACACTTCTCTGCTTCTCAATAACCCCAACTCTCCCCCCCCCGCCCATGCAAATTAGCCCAAGGTTCATTTTATGGAAGGGGTTACCCACAATCCTTTGCTCTTCCGGGTCCCCTTCCCTCCGCCGCTGCCTTTTCCCCACCGCCCTCTTCGCCGCCGCTATGGCAACGCCAGCCCTTCTCATTTCTCCTCCCGCTTCGGCTTCAGCTGCAGCGCCTCAAGCAGGGGAGGGGGGTGCGTGCCCGTGTGCCCTCGACCAATGGCGAGGCCGTCTTGGGGAGGGAGCACCCAATCGGAGCGAAGTGGCGGCGGCCGCGCCCCCCTCGTCATTTACATGCATGACGCTGCGTGCGCGCGCGCGCGCTGGAGGGATGGCGCTGCGGAAGGGACAAAAAGAGAGGGGTTTTTCTTTTTGAACGGGTGTGAGTCAGTGAATTAAAGGGAAAAGGTTAGCTGTACCTGTGAACTCCGTGCTCCTCAGTTTTGCGTGGGGTGCATTTGGTGGGAATTGCACCTTTTTGTTTACTCCTGTTAGTCATGAGTAAGGAAAAGCCAGGCTAGTTTATTTTCCCTGGCATGCAATGTCATATAGTATAAGCATGGCATGCAATGTCGTATAGCAAAAGCTATGGTTTTCCCAGTAGTGATGTATGGAAGTGAGAGCTGGACCATAAAGAAGGCAGTGGAAGACAGAAGTGCCTGGCGTGCTCTGGTCCATGGGGTCACAAAGAGTTGGACACGACTAAACAACAACAACAACAAGGAAAAGCCAGGCTAGTTCATTTTCCCTGGCATGCAATGTCAGGGGGAGGAGAAGCTTGTTACTCCACCTGACTGGGATTTTGCTTGCCTGCAGCCATGCTACTTCATCCTTTTTTTTAAAAAAAAAAAGTTCAAAAAGGAATTTAATCTCAGAAATAAATCAAACAGCTGTACTTTCCTGTCACAATGAATCAGTGCCTTGCCCAGCGTGCAAACCATGCAGCTTCCTTTTGCGCAATGCTGCGAGAAACGGCAGCAACTTTCCGTGATCCAGTTGGTTTGGCTAGTTGCCCATATTAGGAGGGGCTGGAGACTGGCAGCGTGAGAAGAACCCTGGGGCATCAGGTCAAATGCTCATCTATTCATCGCCGCCGACACCACCATCCTCCTCCTGCTCACAGTGGCCAACTCAATCGCTATGGGAAGAGCAGAGACAGGAAAAGGTCCTCTGCTGTTGTTGGACCCGTATGCCTCCTTCCAGCAACTCCTGCAGCCCAGCTGGTGCCCGATGTGTTGCTCTGCTTTCCTCTGGAACGCATCAGCGAGGCCGGGGTGGGGGGGAGGTCTTGTTGTCTGGGAGGCCCAGGACCTCCATACACTGTGATAGGAATTTTGAGGTCTTAGATATATGTTAAATGTTCACAAGTGTACCAACCAAGCACATACATAGATCAGCACAGGAAGACCGACCTGGAACCATTTTGATTCCCAAACTGTCCCAAACTGACCAAATGTTTTCTCTGCAAGGTCAAAGGAAAATGGAAAAGTCTCCCCATTGTCTTTTCTTTCACAAATCCTGTCTTAAGGGTATGTCTGTGTTTGAATAGGGTGCGAGCCCAGGAACTAAATATTTATCATTACAAACGACTGGCCAGGCTACCCAGGCAATCCAATCAAGTACAGTGGTGCCTCGCAAGACGAAAATAATTCGTTCCGCAAGTCTTTTCGTCTTGCGATGTTTTTCGTCTTGCGAAGCACGGTCCGTCGCAACTGCGCCTCTTCAAGCGGCTTTAAGAAAAAAGCGCAAGACGTTTTCATCTTGCGAAGCAAGCCCATAGGGAAATTCGTCTAGCGAAGCAACACAAAACCGAAAAACCCTTTCGTCTAGCAAGTTTTTCATCTTGCGAGGCATTCGTCTTGCGGGGCACCACTGTAACCTGCCAGACAGGAGAAAAACAACATTCAAATTTCTGTTTTAAGACCGCCTTTTCTGTGATGTAGGTATGATGTATCTGAGGGGTGGTCTTGGGTTACACCCCTTCTGTGATGTATGTATGATGTTTCTGGGGGTGGTCTTGATCTACAGGGTGGGAATTTCAAAAGTCTTTATAAGGCCTTGCGCGCCATTTTTCGGGTGAGGGGAGCACCCTGTTGCAACAGATCAATAAAGATCAGGCTTACTAGCTGCTTTGCTTCTCAGTATTCTCTGGTTGGCCTCTGTTATTCTCTCCTACCAATAGGGAACCTATGTAAGGACTCTATATGGGCTCTTGGATACCCCATAAGGGAAAAGGGCAGTTTTTGTTTACAACAATACCCACTGCCCAGGCTTGCTCCCCGGTGAAGTCACTTTGGTGCTATTAACGCAGTAGTTAGACTTCACCCCTGGAGGGGCACTCCGTTGTCTCTCGAGACATGCCAACAAAAACATTGCCACTCCCATCATTCTTGACCATTGGCTACGGATGATGGGTGGTGACCCAAATTTGAAAAAAACATTGCACCTAGTGCAGAGGCGGGCTTTGGTCTTTCAAATTTCAGTGGCGCCCTGTGCAAGGCCAAAATTCAGCATGCTTTAAATGTAGGGGGTTGTAGCCTGTTGTGTTCTACTCAAGAGTCGCCCCATTGAAATTAATGGACCTAAGGTAAAGGTACCCCTGACCGTTAGGTCCAGTCGCAGACGGCTGGGGTTGCGGCGCTCACTTCAGTCAGTCTGCTTGGAGTAAAACTATGTGACGCATAGTGTAGGCATGACCTGAACTTCCTTGTGGATGATCAGACAAAAAAAGAGGCTTGCTTCACCTGAGGAGAAAAGTACTGAATGTACTTCAGCACGAGCAATTACAAACTGCTCCCTGTAAGTGCCTTTAGGTCCACATTCTCCACTTTCCCAGTAAACCTGGGGTTAAGGGTGCATGTGCCAAGATTACAAACTGGGTTAGTAGTCCTGTATGGCAGCATTGCAAAAGCCTAGTGCCAGTGGTGATTAAGAATTGCCTCCAGATGTCTATGAAGAGAAGCTTTCAATGGGAATAGATAAGAGGACTACAGTGGTACCTCTGGTTACATACGCTTCAGGTTACAGACTCCGCTAACCCAGAAATAGTGCTTCAGGTTAAGAACTTTGCTAAAGGATGAGAACAGAAATCATGCTCCGGCAACGCGGCGGCAGCGGGAGGCCCCATTAGCTAAAGTGGTGCTTCAGGTTAAGAACAGTTTCAGGTTAAGTACGGACCTCCGGAACGAATTAAGTACTTAACCTAAGGTACCACTGTATTTCAGATGTATTTCAGATTTTGGTGGTGAGAGGAAGAGATTATAGTGTGGTACAAGATCTGGCAACATCCAGTTTCCACTCTTGGATACATTCAGAGGGGAGCAGTGTATTTTTCAGGGCTTTAATTTTATTTCTGTTTAGTATATTCTACAATATGTACTGTTTGGACTTCTCCACACTTTTTGCCCTGCACTTCTTAGGCACAGGTCCATCCCCTTCAACCTTTCTCGGATGAAAATAGGGACGTTCTAAGGAAAAGCAGGAATTCCGGGATCATATCAGAAACCGGGACAGCTTCTGTAAATCCAGGACTGTCCCTGAGAAATAGGGATACTTAGTCGGTCTGCTCTTGGGTACGTTCAGAGAAATAGCGATGTATTTTTCGGACATTTTATTTCATTATGGTCTTGTATGTTCCATAATATGTATGCATGATATGCACTTTCTAGGCATATCAGAAAGTGCTTTCCTGGTCCATGTCTGAGCACTTCCCCCACCCCCTGCTTTCCCCAGGAAAACCCAATCTTTATCTCTGAATTGGTGCAAACAGCAATCCGGGTTTTCCACAGATGGTCATTTGCTCCGATTCAGCGGTGAAGAGTGGTTTTTTTACAGGGAAAATAGAGGAGATAGAGGGTGGGGAAGCGCTCAGGGAAACACTGACCTGTGCCTAGAAACATGGAATGGAGGTAAGTGTGGATGAACCCTATGTACGTATTAGCAACAGGATAGTCACACATACACAGTGGATACACAGAGGTGTGAGACTTTCCCTTTCCCCTTTTTTCAGTGAAAGCCTTTGTCATATTTTATGTGGAATAGAGGCCCATTCAATATGAAGTGTTGTCACTGGACACGTGGAATCCAGCGAGCTAGCTGGAGAAGTAGGCGTGTCCTCACACACTCAGAGGGAAGTTCCCCTCCCGCCCGTCAAATATGACTTAAGCTAAGAACAGGGTTTTTGGATTTCCCACTTCTATTTAGCCACAAATGACTGAAATGGTAATTTATCAAGGATGTGTGGTCAGCATGGCTACTAGTAACCTTTGTTTACTAATATCCCTAGTGGTGTAGCTGCAATCAGGGGCGTAGGAAGGGGGGGCGGTGGGGGCGGTTTGCCCCGGGTGTCATCCCTAAAGGGAGGTTTTGACAAAATCCCCCCTGGGCGGATTGCTGCTGCACCGATTCTGGGCAGATCACTGCCGTGCCGATCAGCCCCCAGACAGAACAACCCGCCCCCGGGTGCACAGCATGTGCGCCGCCCTGGGTGCCCGAGTGGCAAGCTCTGCCGCTGCCTGCGATACCCTGTGCTCGCAACCAAAACAGACTTTTGTGGCGCCTTTAAAGATGCGCCCACACAAAGGTGTTCAATGCCTCTGTGGGTTGCACAAACCTGACTTTGTCATGTATGCTTTTGTGCCCTTTTGTCCATTTGTTGTTTAGTCGTTTAGTCTTGTCCGACTCTTCGTGACCCCATGGACCAGAGCACGCCAGGCACTCCTGTCTTCCACTGCCTCCCGCAGTTTGGTCAAACTCATGCTGGTAGCTTCGAGAACACTATCCAACCATCTCGTCCTCTGTCGTCCCCTTCTCCTTGTGCCCTCCATCTTTCCCAACATCAGGGTCTTTTCCAGGGAGTCTTCTCTTCTCATGAGGTGGCCAAAGTATTGGAGCCTCAGCTTCAGGATCTGTCCTTCCAGTGAGAACGCAGGGCTGATTTCCTTAAGAATGGATAGGTTTGATCTTCTTGCAGTCCATGGGACTCTCAAGAGTCTCCTCCAGCACCAGAATTCAAAAGCATCAATTCTTCGGCGATCAGCCTTCTTTATGGTCCAGCTCTCACTTCCATACATCACTACTGGGAAAACCATAGCTTTTACTATACGGACCTTTGTTGGCAAGGTGATGTCTCTCCTTTTTAAGATGCTGTCTTTTGTCCATACATGAATGCTTTTGGTTTTGTGCCTCCAAGTTCCCCCACCCCTTTCTCCAAAATTTATCTTGGTGTTCTCAATGATATTCTGAACTCAGAATCAATAACTCAAAGGCTGTTAAGGGGCAAGTGGCCTGCAGGCAGTACTTGAAATTAGCTGGGCATGTTTTGCAATTGGTGTGAGTCCAACTGCAACCACATGGAGATCTGTAGGTGCTAGGTTGGCGACTGGGGAAAGGAAATTGTCACTAAGAGAGGGATCTGAAATATTTTCCTTGAAGCCAGAATTAGGTTTATCCTGAATTGTTTTGTTTGATGCTTTAATGTGTTGTAAACAGCTTTGAGATTTGTTCTTTAAAATATAAAGTGGTATAGAAGTGGAAATTAATAATAATTAATATTAACAATTATTATTTATTAATTAATAATTAATTAATAACAATTGCCATCTGGCAATTAGATCATTTACCGTATTTTTCACCCCATAAGACACACCAGTCCATAAGACGCACCTAGTTTTTGGAGGAGGAAAACAAGAAAAAAAATATTCTGAATCTCAGAAGCCAGAACAGCAAGAGAGATTGCTGCGCAGCAAAAGCAGCGATCCCTCTTCCTGTTCTGGCTTCTGGGATAGCTGCACAGCCTGCATTCGCTCCATAAGACGCGCACACATTTCCCCTTACTTTTTAGGAGGGAAAAAGTGAGTCTTATAGAGCAAAAAATACGGTATCTGAGTTTCTAACTGCCTGAAGGTAAAGAAAAGGAGGACTCAGGAGATGAACTGCCATTCCTGAAACTACCCCAAAGCATGCTCCCCTAGCCCAAACTTCAGTTTTTGCACAAACAACTCTTTCAGTAATAAATATATATATTTGTGGCACACAACAGAGAAGCTCAGCCTGATGGCTATACCCTTACTGGCAGCAAAGCACCCTGCCACAGAGAGACCTAGCAGCCCACTGAGGCACACCTCACCACAGGGCAAAGCATGGCCAGGCAGGAGGAGACGTCTCTGATCCAGCCGCTACATAGAAAACCACAGAGCACCTTGGAGATAGTTGTAAATAGGACCATCTGTGCAAAATGTATGGACATTACGTTTCACACACAAGCACACATAGCCATGGCAGAACAGGAAGAACAAGCTATTGGGGCAGGGGAGGGATTTAAAGGGTGAGAAGGTGGATCCCACCCCCACCCCCCGATTAATAGAAGGGGGAAATAAAATAGCCAAAGTGTGGATACATTCAAATATTTGCAGCGTAAACAGGGTAAACAGCCTTTGGGTATGTAAGGCAGTATCTATAAATGTTACAGTAACCTGTTTAAATGGAATCTCCCTCAGAGGTAGCAATACTACTGGCAGAATTCTGATCATATGGTTGCTCTCACTTTGTTTGGACGTATTATACAAGCTTCCACAGGACCAGAAACAATCACAGAAAGTTCAAAAGGAGGAGGAAGTTGTAGTGAAAAATTACTAAAGCACTAAAAAAATGGTTTACTGGAGAACAGACGAATGAATGAATCTTGGTGATGGTGTAAGAAAATAAATGGCAGGATATGACAACTTCTTTGATCACCAGTCTGACACCTTGCAGAAATCTTAAATTTCTGGGCTAGGAATAAGATAGGGATTATTGCTGCACTGCAACTCCAGATAATTAGATGACACAAGGACCCCAACTTGACTGAGAGAATGCTCTGTCTAGGAGTTGGCATAATAATTAATCTGGCCCTGCAGGATCGATGCCTGATGCGCTCCATCAGGAAAATTTTGGGTGTCATGTGGCAGGACAGAGTTTCAAACGATTGTGCTCTCCTAATTCCCAGCATGTTTGCGTTCCTGTCTCAACAATGTCTACGCTGGCTTGGTCATGTCCACAAAATGGAAAGTGGCAGGATCCCCAAGGAGCTGGCTTCAGGCACCAGGCCCCTTGGCCAACGAACTCTGCATTACAAAGATGTTGCAAACATCCACTGTGCCATGTGGGTATCCCTTCCAGACGACCACAGTGCTTGGAGACTGGCATTCAGGTCATGTATCCATAGCAGTGACCAAAGGAGGAATGCCAGCAGCGAGGAGTGCAGAGGGAGAAATGCAGCACAAGCAGATTCCTTTATCCACCCCAGCTGCAACAAAACGTGTCTCGCCTGCATTGGTCTCTACAGCCACAGCAGGCGCTGCAACCTTCCAATGGTTTGACATCACTCCTCCACATAGCTGTCAACTGTCCCTTATTTGGTGGGAAACTCCCTTATCCCAGCGCCGTGTCCCGCTGCTGTCCCTTATTGATGATGTCCCTTGAATTTCCTGGGTTTCATGCTCGCCCGGCTCAGGAGGGAAGCAGCGGCTCGGGGTCCTCCGCCACGAGAGAGAGCACGCGCATGAGCTGCCGCGGCTCCGTCTCTCCCTTTTCTCCCTCAGGGGCGCGTCGTGAGGAGACGGGTGGCGGCAGGCGAGCAGGCAGCCCCTCTCTTGCGAGACTTCCACCACGCTGCCAGGGGAAGCCGGAGGTGGCAGCGGCGGCGGCTGCTGAGAAGGCGGCCTAAGGGAGGAGGAAGAGGAGGGGATGGGGAGGGACACAGAAGGGCGGCGCTTCAGCGACCGCCACGGCACTGCAACCACCTCATGCCGGGCTTGCGGGCGGCGTGGGCGAGAGTCTCTCTCCCTCTCGGGCGGGGAAGGGCCGATGGAACTCCTCGCGCCAGGACGACGGCAGCCCCGACGTGCTGCTTAGCATACCCTCCAACCAGTGCAGCATCTTAATGTAGTGATTTCCCCCTCTGCATCCCTTTCATAACTCTTTCATAACTGCAAAAGCAGCATGGCTCCCTCAGTGCCGGATTTATGTATAAGCTAAGCAAAATCCCTTATTTTGGCTGCTGATCCCTTAGTTTCGAGGCTGCTGGTCCCTTATTTTCAAATCTGTAAGTTGACAGCTATGCTCCTCCTTCGTCTTCCAAGACAGACGGACGCCAACCAACATCGATGAACCTTAAAGGACAGTGCTTTTGCTCTACTTTTAAATTGTGAATCTGTTTGCCATCCTGGGCTCCAAGGAAGGGTGGGAAAGGAATTTAACAACAACAACTCTTTACATGAAAGCCAAAGGCAGGATAATTTAAAAATATACCAATGAATGTGGCTGCATGCACTATAAAGCAGCAATGAAGTAGCAACTTTTCATTCAAGAAAAAAATAATCAAGCAATTCAGAAGTGAACTGGTGGTTCCCCTCTTGGTTGCATTCAAAAATTAAACAAACACACCTGCAAGCTAGTTGCGACTATGGAAACTCCAGATGTGTCCATCATGCATGTCTTAGTGGAACAGATGCACCACACATCTGAATACATGCCTGTTTTAAAAGATCTGTGTTGGCTTTCTGTGTTTCCCAGCACAATTTCAAGGTAATGAGATTTCTCCCCCATCCCTCCTCTTCTCCCACAAAGCCACAGCAAGCAGCTTCTTCCTCCTCAAACCTCCTCCCCCTCTGCATTCCATTGATAAAAAGCAAAACTGTAGACACAGGGAAGTTGTTGTAGTACCAACCTCAGCTACCGCATTTTACGAAGATTCCTGGAACTGATGTGTCCAGCTACCCAAGGAATGGCGCACAGGGAATGGGACACAAACAAGGACACGTAGAAGATCCTCAAAGTGACTGACAATTAACAACAACAACAACAACCAGACTTAGTATTTTGTGGCATCAATAGGAGTATAGCATCTAGATCAAGGGAAGTAATAGTGCCACTGTATTCTGCTCTGGTCAGACCTCACCTGGAGTACTGTGTCCACTTCTGGGTACCACAGTTCAAGAAGGACACTGACAAACTGGAACGTGTCCAGAGGAGGGCAACCAAAATGGTCAAAGGCCTGGAAACGATGCCTTATGAGGAACGGCTAAGGGAGCTGACAAGATACCTTGCGCCTCAGCCAACTAAGAACCACTGCCGCTATTGAAGGAGGTGAGGACAGGTGACCCCACCTAGGCCCGAAGTCACCCTAGGCCTCAAAACCAAATTTCCCCTTTCTCTCTTCTAAAAATCCACAGCTTCAGCTTTTCTCTGCTCTTCTCTGCTTTCTCACAAGATGCTGCTGCATAGGCAAAATGTTATTTTTATCAGTACGAGAGAGCTTCAAAAAGCTAATGAATAGACTATATCAATGCCAAGAATAAGCAGGCCTGGGAACTGACTCTTATCTCATTCAGTTGCAACACATCTTGGACATGCTGAAACGCAAGGCTCCTCAACCCCCTTGGCTTCTCATCCCCCTTTCCAGGGAAGGGTTCCAAGAGTCCCAAAGACAGGAGCTTTCTGTTCATGCTCAGGAAACTCATCATGGGGCAGGGCTCCTGAGGAGGGGGAAAAGGGGGAGGGAACTGGAGGGGAATATATGCTCTGTGCAAATGGCTGTGAACTTGTGCTTGTTTGTGAAATTACCACACTAGCTCCTTCTACCAAGCCCGGATGGTAGCAATAAAGCTCTTTCTCTGAAATTATCCCTTGAGTGTCTGTTTGACTCCCATTTCCCTCTCCCCGGGTGCAATGCTCTTCCCACCCGAGGGCAAAGCCTGAAAAGGCTACACTATGACTTTGCGCACAGAGAGCAACAAGTGCAAGAGTCAGCGAGTGAATACATCACAGAGCTCCGGGCGATTGCGATGTATTGTCAATTCGCTGACACTGAGGAACGACTTCTCGAAAGGATCATCAGTGGCGTGCGAGACAGCCATCTCCGCCGCAAGCTGCTGGCAAA
Organism: Podarcis bocagei; assembly: GCF_964188305.1. Lineage (NCBI taxonomy): Eukaryota > Metazoa > Chordata > Lepidosauria > Squamata > Lacertidae > Podarcis > Podarcis bocagei. The sequence goes on along the minus strand of NC_138126.1, from coordinate 119,032,891 downwards.
AGACATTATCACGATGATGGAAGCTATGAATATGGCCACGGCCTTTGAGAAGGATAACGCCCATGAGGCGGCCCACAGCCCACGTACCAAAAGGAGAACTCATTGTATCCAGCGAGACCGGTCGTCTTCCCACAGATTCCCACAATAAGGGTGTCCGCCGAGCTTTGGACGGATTCGACCGACACCACTGCTCCCAAGCTACGAGCACATCGTCAAACCAGCGGTCATCTGATGCACCTCGAGGGACCTGCGCCAGCTGCGGAGAAAACCACAAGCATTTGACATGCAGGTTCGGGACGCCACATGTCGCCACTGTGGGAAGACTGGGCACATTGGTCGAGTCTGCTGCTCCAAGACCTCCGGAGCACAACCCAAGTAACGTGTCCACAAGGCCTACATAGTGGAGGAGTTACAATCCACCTCTCCAGCCAGGGTACTTCAACTTCCATCCCTGGGGTTCAATAAGCTTAGGGTACAACTCAAGATGGAGGGAACCCCATGCACTATGGAGTTGGATACTGGCTCATCCTACTCCATAATATCTGTGATGCGGGGGCTCCAAGAGGGTTCTTCCCGGGAGGCACTATGTACGTCCGAAACTATGGGCCCGGACATGGTTGGGTCCCTGGTATCATTGACCACTGTACAGGTCTGGTTTCCTATGGTGTAGGGTTGGAGGGGGGACTGGTTTGGAAGAGCTACCTCAACCAGATCAAAGCCAGGGCGCCTCCGAGCATGGAACTTCAAGCAGAACCAGAGGACATAGAAATGGGTACTTCGGGAGATTCTGTGCCGAGGCCAGGGTGGGAACCAGATGGGTTGCCGGTGACTGAGTTACCCCAGCAGGGCGACTTCAGGCCAGAATCCTCAGTGGCTCCATCGGCAGTGACCCCTTCGGAGCCGGCCTCGCTGACCGCCCCACTCAGACTGCGGGTACCGGAGGAACCTCCCACTCGGGCACAAGAACCGCGACGGTCCCAGTGGGTGCGGAAAAGGCCGGCACACCTTGATGACTATGTTTGTTCCTTTTGTTAGGAAGTTGGGGGAGAGGAGTGTTATGTATTGTGTTTAACACATTTTATGTTACAAGGCGCGTTCTAACCAATCGTGGAAGCGTTGGTAGATGAACGTTCTAATGACAAGTAAGCGCATGCACTTCAACTGTCAATGGTCAATTCATGCTCAGAATTATTAGTGTGTTGTCCAGTCAGTTTGGTTCTTGTGTTCCTATGAGTGAGCTGTTGTCACTGACAAATGTTGAATAAACTTAGTTGAGGAACTTATACTGCCTTGGGCTTCTGACTTTTTCCGAACATTTAACAGATTGGAATTGGCTGAGGTTGAAACAGAGAAAGAAAAACAAAGTTGAAGCATCAAGGGCGGTTCACAGAATAAAATACAAGATAAAAACAAAAGTAAGTAATTAAAACCCAAGCAACAAAACAGTAACACACACACCCTTTACATTTCAAAGGCTGTAGGATATTAATCAGCCAAAGGCCTGGTTGAAGAGAATGTTTTCACCTGGCGCCTAAAAATATATAATGAAGGCACCAGACGAACCTCCCTGGGGAGAGCATTCCACAAACAGGGAGCCATGACAGAAAAGACCCTGTTCTCGTGTTGCCACCCTCCTGACCTCTCAAGGAGGAGGCACACGAAGAAAGCCCCCAGATGAGGAACACAGTCTCAAACTGTTTACATGGGGAGAGGCTGGTCCTTGAGGCTCTTTTGTCATCAGGAATGCATCACTGGTGTGAGGGTGTGTGGGCAGTGTCCCTATTTTCCAGGGACAGTCCCGGATTTACAGACACTGTCCCAATTTCTGATTTGATCCTGGAATGTCCCGCTTTTCCTCAGTACATCCCTATTTTCATCCAAGAAATGTTGGAGGGTATGGTAGGACGTCCCTATCTTCATTGGAGAAATGTTGGAGGGTATGGAGTTATGCGACCCCCTGAGCCAAGGAGATAAGTAACTACAAAAACTTTAGAAGATATCTGAAGACAGCCCTTTATATAACAATGATTTTAAAAGTTCCCTATACAAAGCTGCCTTCAGATATCTTCTAAAGCAGGCATAGGCAAACTCCAGCCCTCCAGATGTTTGGGACTACAATTCCCATCATCCCTGACCACTGGTCCTGTTAGCTAGGGTTGATGGGAATTGTAGCCCCAAACATCTGGAGGGGCAGAGTTTGCCTATGCCTGTTCTAAAGTTTTTGGAGTTACTTATCTCCTTGGCTGTTGGAAGCAGCTCAGAGTGGCTGGGGCAAGCCAGCCAGATGGGTGGGGTATAAAATTATTAAAATTAAAAATTAAAATTATTATTGTTGTCATTATTATGGAAAAGGGTGTCATTATTTCCATCGGAGAAATGTTGGAGGGTATGTGTGTGGAACTGAACATTCCTCCCCATGCACCGCTTTTCTGATACCGATCCCCACTCCTTTTGTCTTTGGCTGCTGTTTTGTTTTTTTTAAATAAAACCCAGAGACATTCAATTCAGTCACATATTTAACCATGGAGCTGCTGACCTTCCCAGTTTGACTTCCCTTTCTAACCATTAGAAAATAGGATTAATGGACAGATTAATAAGAACAACAACATTCAAAGGGATGGATTTTTTGGTGTATTACAAAGGAATTTCTTTAATACCAAAACGTTTTCCTTCCTGTCAAAAACCACCCCCAGTCAGAATGCAATATTAGCATAACAAAAGGCAGCACCTTTGCTCAGAGCCACTGTCCCAGCTACTGTACATACTTGTTTATTGCTCATAAACACAACTTAGAATTTCCTTTACTTAGAAAACAACCTGCCCACCCATATTTGGCTCTCTGTTGGTTTTCCAGTTTTCTAAGATGAATGGAATTTCACTAATTTGAGTAGGCTCAGGGAATTCCAAATTTGTCTCATCACATCTCTATCCCTGCAATCAAGAAGGCTGGTTTTTATTGCAACACGCTTCTGGCAACACTAATAGTGCATTAGGTGTGGATTTATTCTGCTTTATTCGTTGTCCTGCGATGGTTCCCCGCTGCTGCCACACATTTCTTGCTCTCTGGAGGGACAGTAAAATAGAAGCCGGGCAAGCCCCCACCCTGGTCAAACCTCTGTCCTGAACCCCTGGCCTACCTGGCAGGAAATCCGTATTCCTTCCAGAATTCAAAGTCCAGGGGTCAGTCCAAACAAGCAAATTCCAAAGGTCTGGAAACACAGTCCAGGGTCAATCCAAGTAGCCAAGTCTGAAGTCCAGCAGTCAGGATACTGTCCAGAGTCAAACCCAAAGCACAGCCCCATAGAGGTTCAGGAGCATTGAAGTCAAGGCACATCAACATGGGCAGATGAGCAGAAACAGCACCTCAGCTCTGCTTCCATTTTGTACTTTATGTGCTGATGGCCGCCTACTCCAGCCAAGGGAACACACACCTCCTCCCAGAGCTAGTGAGACTCACCTGGCCAACTAGGGAGCCGGCTGTGGGCCCTTGCCTGCCTCAGCCTCCTAGAGCAGGGATGTCCAAAAGGTGGATCACGATCTACTGGCAGATCCCCGGGAAGTTTTGGTAGATCGCGGTCGTTCGCTGGCTCCCTTTCCTTAGTGGTGGTAAAATAGAATCCACCCCCGCCCTCCGCCCTCCATTGTTGCATGATCTCCAGAACGTAAGATGGAGTTTTCGCCGTGATCTTTTGGCAAGCAACTTTCCCCCTTTCTCCCTAAAAAAGCTCAACAACTTTGACCTGAACTGCCCTCCCCCGCAAACCCCCCAAAGGGGTAGATCACTGCCAGTTTTTTATTCTGTGAGTAGATCACAGTCTCTTAGGAGTTGGCCGTCCCTGTCCTAGAGCACCCCTCCCCACTGCTCCTACGCCTCAGAGCCCACCGTGTTCATGGAGACAGGGGCCCTTCTGGATCTGGTGATGGGTCCTGCTGCTCCGGTTTCTGTGCATTGACCCCCTATCCCCTCGCCACCCCCTGTGCATACTTCCTTCCCCATCCCCTGCACATTGAGAAGGAGCCCTGCCTTCCAAAATGGAAGATAACCACAAGCGTTTTTCCACCCTCAACTGGTGAAGGTTTTGGTGGAAAGGCCTTTCACGCAAAGCTCTAATTAGCCAGGCATATAAAAGGATAAAGTTTTTGTTATAAGAATTTTAAGGTCATATATAAAAACATTAAATGTTCATAACTTTATATATAAACCACATGTCTGAAACCCCACAGATTAGGTCCTGAACAAATTGACCTCAAATATTTCTCTGCAAGGTCAAAGTGGGAAACCTCCCCATTGTCTCTTTCCTCACAAATCCTGTCTTAAGGGCACATTCAAGATATGAACAGGGTGTGAGCCTGTGACCTGTGACCTGGATTCAGGAATTAAGTAGTTATAATAACAAAAGAGTGGCCAAAACCCAGATGATGCAATCAAGTAACTTGCCAGACAGGAGATAAACAATGCACTCAGATTTCTGTTGTAGACTGCCTATTCTGTGATGTATGTATGTATGATGTTTCTGGGGGTGGTATTGGACTCCAGGGCAGGCAATTTAAAATGTCTATATAAGGGCGGGCACACCTTTGTTCTGGGTCCTCCTCCTCTCTCCTGCATGTGAGGGGAGCACCCTGTTGCAACAGTTTAATAAAGATCAGGCTTACTAGCTGCTTTGCTTCTCAATATTCTCTGGTTGGCCTCTGTTATTTTCTCCTACCGATAGAGAACCTACAAAAGGACTCTATATGGGCTCTTGGGTACCCCATAAGGGAAAAGGAGCAGTTTTTTTCTTATATCACTTTCTTCCTCAAATATCCGCTTGAGGCTAAAGACGAGGCAAAGGAGGAAGGTTGGGGGAAGGGTTTTGTCCTACCTTAGTTGCACTATAGCACAAGATAGAAGTACCTATTTCACAGAAGAAAAATGGGCAAAGTGCCAAACTCTACCTTCCACAAAAAGAGGCAAAACACCTACACCCCTTTCAAGAAATAAATAGAGCAAGGTGGAATCAAGGACCACCTTTTTTTTTAAAGGGACCCCTCCTTAACCAAACAACAACAACAAATCCAAAGAAATTCCCAATTAAGAAAAATAGGAGGGACAGGGTGCCTTTATTTGGCTATTTATTTGGCGTCTTTAGTTTATTCATCTAAACATATGTCTATCCCTGTATTATTTTTTAAAAAATCACAACTCATTTTAGAAGAGTTACAAAGCTCTTCCGGGGATTTTTAATATTGTTTTGGGTGGCAGGAGCCATGATGTACCAAACTCTAGTCGATCAGTGCTGTTCACATACCCTCCAACATTTCTCCCATGAAAATAGGGACGTCCCATTCCATAATGATAATTTTACTATTTATACCCCACACATCTTACTGGGTTGCCCCAGCCACTCTGGGCAGCTTCCAACATATATAAAAACATAATAAAACATTAAGCATTAAAAAAACCTACCCTACACAGGATTGCCTTCAGGCAGCTCAGGGGTCGGATAACTCCATACCCTCCAGTGAAAAAAGGGACATCCTAAGGAAAAGTGGGACATTCCAGGATCAAATCAGAATGTGGGACGGCTTCTCTAAATCAGGGAACATCCTTGGAAAATAGAGACACCGGGAGGGTCTGTATTCACATTTAGCTTCTGCAGCAAACTGACAAAACTGGTTTTTCCAGAGCTCAGCTCTGAAATGAGACTAAAGCAAGAATCATAGAATCATAGAATCATAGAGTTGGAAGAGACCACAAGGGCCATCGAGTCCAACCCCCTGCCAAGCAGGAAACACCATCAGAGCACTCCTGACATATGGTTGTCAAGCCTCTGCTTAAAGACCTCCAAAAAAGGAGACTCCACCACACTCCTTGGCAGCAAATTCCACTGTCAAACAGCTCTTACTGTCAGGAAGTTCTTCCTAATGTTTAGGTGGAATCTTCTTTTTTGTAGTTTGGCTCCATTGCTCCGTGTCCGCTTCTCTGGAGCAGCAGAAAACAACCTTTCTCCCTCCTCTATGTGACATCCTTTTATATATTTGAACATGGCTATCATATCACCCCTTAACCTCCTCTTCTCCAGGCTAAACGTGCCCAGCTCCCTTAGCCGTTCCTCATAAGGCATCGTTTCCAGGCCTTTGACCATTTTGGTTGCCCCCTCTGGACACGTTCCAGTTTGTCAGTGTCCTTCTTGAATTGTGGTGTCCAGAACTGGACACAGTACTCCAGGTGAGGTCTGACCAGAGCAGAATACAGTGGCACTATTGCAGAGCAGATAATCTTACTTCTATACGCTGACATATTTTCTCACGTTTAAGTTTTAATGTCTTTCACTTCTCTGCCCTCCACCCTTCTCCCCTTCTTTGTCAATGTTTCCATATCCTCCACAGACAATGGAAATAAGGCGGCTCTGGATTGCCTTACTTAGAAGAGGGGTTGGGAACCTCCAGCCCACAGGCCAAACCTGGCCTGGCAGAGAGCCAAAATTTGGCCCATGAGGCCATTTCCCCCAAACCTGCTGCACACCTGACATCATATAGGACATCAGGTATGGAGGAAATAGGATAGATGGGCTTTGCAACCAGGTTCCTGGTAGGCAACTTGACTGTGCAGTCAATCCCCACAGAAAGCTGCCACTTTAGGCATCAAGCCTGCTGGATTGACTGTGCAACTGAGTTCCTCATGGGGATTTCAGGCCCAAAGCTCATCCCAGCAGAAATCAGCTTCGCCAGCCCTAGGCTCTGCACTTGAGAACCACTGAGCGCAGGGCTTGCAAAGCGTTTTGCACAGTGCTTCCCAAATTCCTGACAGCATTTCCCAAGTGCTGAACACAAGGCTGGAAAACCCCTTGTGTTCTGTTTCCCAAGCACCCAACCGTCAGCTTAGGAAGCGCTGCACAGGGGACTGGAACAGGTGGGCGAAACAACCCACCTAGCAATCATCTCATGCCATAATGACATCAGATGATGTCCACCCACCCATCTAGAAGCTTCCCCACCTCTGCCCTAGAACAGAGGGGAACATCCAATGTACCACTAGGCTGCCTTTCTATGCTTCCTTAAAAGGCAGTGGCTCTCTCTCTCTTCCCAAGATATATTGAGACAGCCGGCACCCCTGGAATTTTGGCAGCCCAGGTCCAGTGCTTTTTTCCTACAAAAAAAAATTGTTTAGGGGTACTCTCATTTTGACTCAAGAAAATCGTCATTTTATAGTTCAAATCAGGAAAAATAAATACAGTACAGTGGTGCCCCGCAAGACGAATGGCTCGCAAGACGGAAAACTCGCTAGACGAAAGAGTTTTCCGTTTTGGAGGTGCTTCGCAAGACGATTTTCCCTATGGGCTTGCTTTGCAAGACGAAAATGTCTTGCGAGTTCCTGCGGTTTTCCCCCCCTTCCCCCCTTTTTCTAAGCCACTAAGCCGCTTATCAGCTGATCCGATAAGATGATAAGTCGCTAAAAGCCGCCAAAAGCCGCCAAAAGCCGCTAATAGCACTAATAGCGCTAATCCGCTAATCCGTCAATGGGCTTGCTTCACAAGACGAAAAAACTGCTAGACGAAGAGAATCACAGAACGGATTCTTTTCGTCTTGCGAGGCACCACTGTAAATGGACAAAATTACAAAGATTCACAAAATGTTTAGGGGTATGTGTACCCCTGCGTACCTCTAAAAAAAAGCACTGCCCAGGCCTAATTTATTTCTAGGGTGGGTTTGGTCCCCCTGAGAACCACGATGCCACAGCATGCAATCCTTTCACACAGCTCCACTGGTATCAGGAGATTTGGGACAGGTGGGAAGAGCCCACAAGGTATGTCCATGCTAGCATTTTTCCAGGTTATGGAAGAGATGCAATACTAAACTGAGGAGGATCCATGAACCCAGGCCATTTTATTTCAGTTGACTGAAGATCTTTTGTTAAGGCTCATTGTGTTTTACAAGTTGAAACAGGCAACATTGAGCTCAAGGGAACTTACTTTAGATAAGCATCCATGGAATTGCAATCAAGGCGCCTGGCTGATCAGGAATGTCAACCCAGGTATCTTCAGCCAAAGTACAATTTTGCCTCCAGAATGTCAGCGTTTTTCAGGGTGGATTCAAGCCCAAACATAAATTTAGGTTTGCACAAGTAAAATGGATCAGTATGTGCTCTCCTGCAACAAACCCACTTTAAAAAAAGAAGACTTTTTGCAGTTAGGAAAGTGATGGGGAAACCCAATAAAAAGTGGGGAATAAGCAATTGATTGACAGAAGACGTGTTACCTCCATGCAAGCAAATCAGGATAAATGCCGAGTGTCAAACATTCATCCTGGTTTGCTTGCACACAGCTTATGTGGAGGTTTATATGTTACTCCACCACCGTCTTCTCTTCCCCTCCTCGCAGACACCCTCTTATGTTGTCAAACAAAGGGAGCACGTGGGGAAAGCAAGAATGTGGCAATTGGCCGGTGGCAGTGAAATATGTCATGTGGATTTCAAAGCTGTGTGCTGTACCTTTCTGTGCAATGTTGGGATTATTAGGAGGACAGGACATTCCCCTGGGCAGTTTAGGTTTCAGTTAGGAATGGTCAGAATCTCCACTAGGCTGGCTGTGTGTTGGGCACACTGGACCTTGCAGTGAATTCCAGAGCAAGAAGAATCTCCAGACTGCCTTTCTCCAACCGGGGAGTCCAAAAGCAGAACTGGGGAGCTTACTGGGAAGCTCACAGATCATTCCACACTACTCTGGCAAAGGCCTTTTTTCCTCAACACACATGTGGGCAAATGTGCCTTTTCGATTCATCTTGTACCCAGCAAACCACAACAGCATTCTTTTTTCTTTCTTTTTCTTTCTTTACATTGCATATTTAAATCCAAACATTAAACATCATCATCATTTAGGATTCCCTGAATCCTTTGACTCCCCTCTGCCCTTCAATGGTTACCATTTTCAATCTTTTTTCAACTGCTTCGCTTATTTCCTCTTTTTTTTTTTAATAATCCATTTTTACAGTCATACCTCATGTTATGGACGCTTCAGGTTACGTGATTTGGGTTGCGGACTGCGGGAAACCCGGCAGTACCGGGTTACTTCCGAGTTCCGCCGCTTGCACATGCACAGAAGTGCCAAATCGCGCCGGTGCCTGCACAGACGCTGCGCTTCAGACTGTGAACGCTGCGGGTTGCAGACGTGCCTCCGTCACAGATTATGTCCGCAACCCAAGGTTTCACTGTACAAGGAGAAGGGGCACAAGGAGAAGGGGACGACAGAGGACAAGATAGTTGGACAGTGTTCTCGAAGCTACCAGTATGAGTTTGACCAAACTGTGGGAGGCAGTGGAAGACAGGAGTGCCTGGCGTGCTCTGGTCCAGGGGGTCACGAAGAGTCGGACACGACTAAACGACTAAACAACAACAACAAATAGTATGACCTGGCTCATCTGGGTTTCGGGCATGGCATCGGGTGTGCAACTGTGAGCTCCATTTCCTGTTGAAATGGACATGCAAGGGCTTGTCTTTGGCATCTAGATGACAGTATGAAACTGGTTTTCTAAGAAAACTGAATGCTTTTCAGCTTTAAACCGTTCCCTTGGGCCATGTTCCCCCTGCTCTTCTCTTTTGTTTTGCTAAGAGATCCCGGCTGCTCAAAGGGGAAGCCCCTACAGTGACATTCATGGTGATGAAGTAACCCTGTTTGTGGTTTTTCCTCCGCTAGGGTGTGGCAGTAGAGGAAAACGTAGAGGGAAAGCAAAAACCGGGTGGGAGGATGCTTTCCTGAGCACTGTAACTTGCTTCATCACCTGCCTCTTTAATACCTGCCCAGTCTCCTTATTAAACTCTTGTTAGGAAGCGGATTAGCCACAGGAAGGGCGGTCAGAGAAGCCTGACGAAAATGGAGAAGGAAGCAGTACTTGCTGCTCGTCTGTGGTCGGGAATGAAAATGTCAGGAGCCGGAGTCAGGTGTAGGTCAACAATATAAAAAAACACCCACCATTGTCAGTGAAGTTGACTCTTTATTCAAAGAAACCAAAACAGTACAGTGGTACCTCGGGTTAAGTACTTAATTCATTCCGGAGGTCCGTTCTTAACCTGAAACTGTTCTTAACCTGAAGCATCACTTTAGCTAATGGGGCCTCCTGCTGCCGCCACGCCGCCAGAGCACAATTTCTGTTCTCATCCTGAAGCAAAGTTCTTAACCTGAAGCACTATTTCTGGGTTAGCGGAGTCTGTAACCTGAAGCGTATGTAACCTGAAGCATATGTAACCCGAGGTACCACTGTGATTCCAGCAACTCTTCTCAGTAGGTCTTGCCCCAATGAAGCAGTTGTGAGGACTGACGTTCCCTGCTTTCCCCTTCTCTCCACGGTTTTTTCCAAGCAATCGGAAACCGCGTCTGCGTGAAACCACTCTCTCCTCATTTCTCTGCAGATGAGGCAGGCTGTTGAAGAATCCAGGGAGTCTACCTGCGCCTTCAGATTTCACTCTGAACAGTGGCTTATCTTTGTTGTGTAGGGTAATGAGGAAACTGACGCACATCTTTACAAGCACAAACTTGGGGCAGCTGTTTCAAAAGGGCCAAATATTTAAAGGTCCAGTCTTTCCAGTTTGCTTCACGTTCAAGTTTGCTTCACATTCAAGTTTCAAGTTTGCTTCTCCCGTTATAAAATCTGGGCGTGGTAAGCTTTGGGGATGCCTTGCAGCTCTCAAGTTTTCAAATTTTATTGTGGCCAAAGCCAGTGACACTAAACACCACAAGATCAAACAACAAGAAATCAACAACAACCTCAGAAGAAAAAAAGAAAAGAAAAAGAAAGAAAAAGGTTACACAAGGGAACTTCGCAGTGTGCCATTCAACAGAAGAGATTTACGCTTCCTAATTACTAAAGTGCAAAATTTAGCCACCTCATATGATATTGAGCTTGAGGAATCTTCCAGGAGGTATTTTCGAAGAATTTCGGGGGAGGATTCCAAATAATATTGAAGGGGTATAAATTTTGATAGAAGCGGTAAAATAAGTTGAACTCGTTCTTCACTATAAAATTCGCAAAATAGAAGAATGTGTGTGACAGATTCTACCTTATTAGACATACAAGAGCAGAGACGCGCATGCATTGGGACCCGCGTGAATTTGCCATACAGCACTGCTGAGGGCATTGTCTCAAAGCGGGCTCTAGAGAAAGCCCATCTATAGGCTTCGTTAGTGATGTTAGTTAAGTAAGGGGCAGCTGCCTTGCAGCTCTGAGAACATCATAAGAGCTCTGGAATATCAGTCCTGTGTCCCATCTTGTCCAGCATCCTGTTCTCACATGAATTCATGATGCCTGTAAGCAAGACCTGCGCCAAAGAGAGCACTTTTCCCTCCAAAGGTTTCCGGCACCATGACTGCCTCTGACTCTAGGATCTAGGGGTGCACTTCCTAATGCCCTAAAGACCTGTAACTTTTGCGCCAACCACTTCAACAACACAAGTGCTAAATGCAGTTATTAAGGAAATAGGATCCTCGTCGTTTGTGCTCACATAGCACATTGGTGGTGCTTTGAGAACCTTTGCTGCTCTGTGCACCCGGAACACTAGAGCGAACATCCTTTATTTAAAAGAGGCTTTTCATCTGAAACGAGAATTTCCTCCATCATTATGAATGTCATATCAACGTTGCTGGATCAGTGATAACAGAGAAACTTCCCAGAACCCTTGGAAATTTCAGTGTGTCACACATGAATTCTGAGCTGTAGAACACAAAGCAAAGGGGGAAGAAGGCAAAGGTGATCTGTATCCTACTGTGGGTTTTTTGTTTTGTTTTGGAAGACCTTTCTTTCTCAACCAACTTTTTAAGTGGAATCATAGAATTGAAGACTTCCCATGGGGAATTGTTGATTGATTGTCGCCTTTATCTGCATTGGATTTGAATTGTTTTTGTAGATGAAGATGATGTACATCTGCGGGTTGTTTTTTTAAAAAGAATTGTTGATGTTATTATCGTTAATTGCTTTGAGATGTTTCATAGGAAGCAATTCACAAATGATTTAATTAGATAAATCAGCATTCAGCAAGAGCAGGTATCCCGCTTGCTCAGACCAATAAGCAGACCCATTTGCAGGAATTAACAGCACAGGAGTTAACCAAGAGAGGGGCAGGCCTATTGCTACAAGGAGGCCTCATTGGCTGGTGTGCTCGGTCTTTCTGCAGCTGCTCCCTCGAGTCCATTGGTCCCCAGCTGTGGGTAGACTACAACTCCCATCATCCACAGCCAGCCTAATGGTCAAGGATGATGGGAGTTGTAGTCTACCCATTTCTGAGGAAGGTTGAAGACCATGGAGGAGTCTCGCCAGAGCCCGAGGGTGGCATACAGACTGAATCCCTACCTGACAACCCTAATGTCACCTGTTCAAGACCCACAGAAGACTCAAGGCCTGAAAGGATAGCACTCCAAAACAATGCAATCCCCAGGCTGCTTTGCCCTTTCTGTTGCTTTCTCAGTGGATTGAGAAAGGCATTTGAAGGAAGTACAGTGGTACCTTGGGTTACATATGCTTCAGGTTACAGACTCCACTAACCCAGAAACAGTGCTTCAGGTTAAGAACTTTGCTTCAGGATGAGAACAGAAATTGTGCTCTGGCGGTGCGGCGGCAGCAGGAGGCCCCATTAGCTAAAGTGGTGCTTCAGGTTAAGAACAGTTTCAGGTTAAGTACGGACCTCCAGAACGAATTAAGTACTTAAGTACCCGAGGTACCACTGTAGTGCATTCCTACTGCAAAGAGGCCTTCTGCCTGGATGCAGTCAATGTCTTTAGTGAGTTTATCATACTCGCTTCAGTGTGTGACTCTCCCCAATCTGCTTTGCTTGCTGTTCCCCTAGCATTTGAGAGGCCAGTGGTGTGGGTGGACTAAGAATGGCAGAAATAACAATTATTATTATTATTATTATTTATATTGTTATTAATACCCTGCCCATCTGGCTGGGTTGCCTCAGCCACTCTGGACTGCTTCCAACACATATAAAAAACATGATAAAACATCAAACATTAGAAACTTCCCTAAACAGGGCTGACTTCAGATGTCTTCTAAAAGCTGTGTAGTTCTTTATCTGCTTGACATCTGACGGGAGGGTGTTCCCACAGGGCGGGTGCCACTACCAAGAAGGCCCTCTGCTTGGTTCCCTGTAATTTCACTTCTTGCAGTGAGAGAAGTGCCAAAAGGCCCTCAGAGATGGACCTCAGTGTCCGGGCTGAACGTTGCTGGTGGAAACACGACACAACCTTCACTGGGGTCAGGTGAGTCTACTTCATGGGGGCTCACAGCATATGATTTGCCCAAGGCCTGGGAGGGTGGGGGAAATGGAGCCATCCGAAGTGCAAAATTACTTCAAAAACTAAATGCATCCCTCTGTCCTCCTGTTCCACCCACTCCCCAACAGTCATTCCAATGCCACTTCCATACTTATTATTCTTTTGAAATATTTGTGGATATTTCCTGCCCTTTGGGTTTTCCCCACTATGCCTTGGGGCTCTCCCAGATATCATATACCTTTCTCTCTTTGTGTGGATATAGTCCAGTTTTGGTGACATAGGGACCGACATTCATCTCTGAACTAGAAGGAATGATGATGCCACTCTCACCTTGAGCTTCTGACAATCTCCCATCCAGCCTTGACTGCAGTCAGTGGCGTAGCGTGGGTTGTCAGCACCCGGGGCAAGGCAAGTAATTTGTGCCCCCTAACCCGTGGATTTGCGCCCCCTAACCCGTGGATTTGTGCCCCCTAACCCTAACCCCCAGATGTTGCGCCAGGTGTGGCCGGCCCCCCCTGCACCCCCCACACTACGCCACTGACTGCAGTAGAGGCTCATCCATTAGGACACATGGGGAGCTGCCCCATCAACCTTGGTTTGCCTTCAGCCAGTCCCTTCCCGCCTGCCTTCTTGCATAGTGGCCCTAGCTGTTCTCTTCCTTCTCCTCCTCTTCCATCTCAGTGTTGCCCTTGTTAAACTCAGCATCGAGGATGGAGACAAAACTAGAATGAGATGGCTCCACCCGACATTGGCTCTGACTCGAGTTATGGTTTGGGCTCCTTGTCTTCCGCCCTGTCTCCATGAACACCAGCCATCATCAGTTAGGCTGTCTCATCGTCCTCCTCACATGTCATTCACTGTCCCCCTTTTCTTCGTTGCTGGTATTTTTGTTTTAAGACTGCTTCCCGTAGGCTGGCTCCCAGTGATTCCCAAACAATGCTCTTCCACTGTAAGCTGAAAGCAGAACAGCAACTGGTTTTCTAGTTTCTACACCATTGGAAGTATTGAGCTTTTTCATATCCCGTTATGTTCCTTGAGCGTGGCATAGGCAGGAAAGAGAAATGCTCAGTTCATCTGAGCAGCCATCTGGTGACAAGCACACATGCACTATAAACTTTGTGATTAGTGTCATTGCATCACCCCGTTTATTTATTTTTTCCTATAATCAAATTCTTAATCAGCTCTAAAATGCTTTTCCACCATGTGCGTGCATGTGTTAAAAAGCAAACTATACCCCGTTGAACGAAACGCTAATTTTAAAAGATGATTTTTTTTAAAACAAAACTTTGCCAGTGTTTTTAACCACCTTGCTAAAATGCTGGTGACTGGAAAGGAGTTTTAAAAATCATTTCAAAGTTAGCATTTATAGTTTTTTAGCATTTAGGTTGCATTTCACTAATACTCAACTAATTATCTATCCATCCATCCATCCATCCATCCAGAAAAATGTTTAAATTAAAAGATAGATTAAAAACAACAACAGGGTGATAAAATAGCACCTGAAAAAATTATAGCAAAAATGTGTTGCATTGTGATATGTTCGTCTACCTAATCACTGTCTACCTTCAGGAGAAGGAGATTGTACTACTCTTCCATTCTTCTGAAAAGAATGGCAGACTTTATTTGGACTGAGAAACTATAGAAGAACCACCAGAAAAAGAGAGGACGGCAATGATTGGATGATGGAAAAATGTACAGCAATTCCACACTTCGGGGGGGAATTCAACATAGCGCTAAGTGGGGTATTTGTGTGCGTGGAACAAGGTCTGCTCATGCAATGAGACTTCTCCCCTGCATGCTCCTCATGCACCCCTTAAACCTGCTCTGAGGGTTCCCCTAGATTTAAGGGGCACACAGGGCCTATGGGGCAGGAGGAGAGGGGGGAAGGCCTGTTGTATGAGCAGACCTCATTCCACACATGCAACAACTTAGTTAAATCCTGTCCTTTGCTTCCAGATGCCAATGAGTCATTGAGATATCACAAATGGCTTGTTGGCAGCAGGCTGGTTGTTTTTTAACTTACTGGATTTCCCCTCAGAAAGGGTAAATTTGGATTAAAGGGGAATAAAACACAGGCTGGCATTTTAATACCAGCTTGTACTGCTCTCAAGCCAGGTGTCATACAAGATGGGTGACACCTGGCTTGAGAGCAGTACATGTGAAAAGGATCTAGGAATCTTGGTTGACCACAAACGTGACATGAGCCAACAGTGTGACACGGCAGCTAAAAAAGCCAATGCAATGCTGGGCTGCATCAATAGGAGTATAGCATCTAGATCAAGGGAAGTAATAGTGCCACTGTATTCTGCTCTGGTCAGACCTCACCTGGAGTACTGTGTCCAGTTCTGGGCACCACAGTTCAAGAAGGACACTGTCAAACTGGAACGTGTCCAGAGGAGGGCAACCAAAATGGTCAAAGGCCTGGAAACAATGCCGTATGAGGAACGGCTAAGGGAGCTGGGCATGTTTAGCCTGGAGAAGAGGAGGTTAAGGGGTGATATGATAGCCACGTTCAAATATATAAAAGGATGTCACATAGAGGAGGGAGAAAGGTTGTTTTCTGCTGCTCCAGAGAAGCGGACACGGAGCAATGGATCCAAACTACAAGAAAGAAGATTCCACCTAAACATTAGGAAGAACTTCCTGACAGTAAGAGCTGTTCGACAGTGGAATTTGCTGCCAAGGAGTGTGGTGGAGTCTCCTACTTTGGAGGTCTTTAAGCAGAGGCTTGACAACCATATGTCAGGAGTGCTCTGATGGTGTTTCCTGCTTGGCAGGGGGTTGGACTCGATGGCCCTTGTGGTCTCTTCCAACTCTATGATTCTATGATTCTACCAAGGTCATTATGTGGACGCTGCAATTAATTTCCATGTGTGAGGGCACAGGGCACTCATTCTGTCTGGAACCAATGTTGATCTGAGGAGGTTCGGAGTAATGAGAAGATTCTTAGGCTGTGTACACACTTTGAAAGATATTGTTTCCTTCAAAGAATCCTGGGGACTGACGTTTGTTAAGGGTTGCTGGGGATCATAAATCTGTGAGGAGGTGTCAACTACAATGCCCAGAATTTTTTAAGGGGATGAATGCACTTTGAAAGTACGGCATGCGTACACCACCTGAGAAAGAGGGAAAGATTGGAGAAGAAGAGGGCCGAGATACTGAAGAGACCCCAGAGAAGGTGTGGCTGCCATTTCCTAAATGCTACCTACTGACACCTTGCCAACAAAGGTCCGTATAGTTAAAGCTATGGTTTTCCCAGTAGTGATGTATGGAAGTGAGAGCTGGACCATAAAGAAGGCTGATCGCCAAATAATTGATGTTTTTGAATTATGGTGCTGGAGGAGATTCTTGAGAGTCCCATGGACTGCAAGAAGATCAAACCTATCCATTCTGAAGGAAATCAGCCCTGAGTGCTCACTGGAAGGACAGATCCTGAAGCTGAGGCTCCGATACTTTGGCCACCTCATGAGAAGAGAAGACTCCCTGGAAAGACCCTGATGTTGGGAAAGATGGAGGGCACAAGGAGAAGGAGACGACAGAGGACGAGATGGTTGGACAGTGTTCTCGAAGCTACCAGCATGAGTTTGACCAAACTGCGGGAGGCAGTGGAAGACAGGAGTGCCTGGCGCGCTCTGGTTCATGGGGTCACGAATAGTCGGACACGACTAAACGACTAAACAACAACAACAACAACCTACTGACACTGGTCAAACTCAGAGCAGAGGGAGGTGGGGCAACATTTTCTTTCCCAATTCCATCCCATTGTCAAGACGGAATTAACTATGTCAGCTCCAAGGCCGTCATAGTTTCTCGCCCCGTTTCAGGAAGTGTCCGTAGATGAAGAAAGCCCTTGTTACAAGGAAGCTTAGGATCCTGCAGAGAGAGAGAGAGGCTCACATTATCCTAACTGCCATCGCCTGCCATCTGTTTTCGTTTGCTATCTCTGTGCATCTTTTAATGTGCGCAATCTGTTGCCCAGAGGCTTTTTCAAAATGGGCGTTGTCCCATGTCATGTAGCATACATTGCCAGGGTGGCAAGTTTCAATGCAGCCATTTGTATGTGCGGTTTCACTACAGCACTTGTGAAAGTAACGCTGCGAGCTGACGGGGACTATGATGTCACAAATATTGCATCGATTCCTTCCCACACCTGTGGTTATGTCAGAGTGTTTTGAGGACAGGAAATTGAATGTTCTGATGGAAAACAAAAGCTGCCTTCAGCTTCCCAGAAGGGACATCCCAGAACGTGAAGCCACTTCAGTTCAGAAGTGGTTCACATGCAGGAACAGTGATCACAAGGAAATTCACTTACGTAACTGGTGCCAGCACGAGTCTGTGGCTGATCCAAAGCGCTAAATATCACATGGATTAAAAATCAAACAAAATACTGTAGATTGAAAGCAGATGCCTAATAGCATCTGGCAATTAAAATACCGGTACTTGGGTTCTGGCAGTAGCTCTGAGGAAAATCTACAGTATTTGGTTCGAAACAATTCCGAAATTCTATGTCAAGGCCCCCTAGTGTGCTGCAAGAGTATTACTAGTGTGCTGTGCAAAACTTTAATGGAATACAGTGGTACCTCAGGTTAAGTACTTAATTCGTTCCAGAGGTCTGTACTTAACCTGAAACTGTTCTTAACCTGAAGCACCACTTTAGCTAATGGGGCCTCCTGATGCTGCTGCGCCGCCGGAGCACGATTTCTGTTCTCATCCTGAAGCAAAGTTCTTAACCTGAAGCACTATTTCTGGGTTAGCGGAGTCTGTAACCTGAAGTGTATGTAACCTGAAGCGTATGTAACCTGAGTACCACTGTAATTAAAGGTTGTTTTCTGAACAACCCCTACATACACAAACACATGGAGGGTGACCTGCTGTCTCTATGAGATGCTTCTCTAACCTTCCTCCTTCTCTCCCTTCCTCCCTCCCTCCCAATAATTCTGTTATAGGCAACTAATGCTGTGTGTTAGGTTTGATTGCATTAGGTCAAAGATGGACTACAACTCCCATCATCTATGACCAAACTGAAGGAGCGTCTCCACCCCCATCGTTCTGCCTGGACACTGAGATCCAGCACCGAGGGCCTTCTGGCGGTTCCCTCACTGCAAGAAGCCAAGTTACAGGGAACCAGGCAGACGGCCTTCTCGGTAGTGGCACCCACCCTGTGGAACGCCCTCCCATCTGACGTATAGAAGACATCTGAAGGCAGTCCTGTTTAGGGAAGTTTTAAATGACTGATGTTTTAATGTATTCTTAATCTTTGTTGGAAGCTGCTCCTCTTACTGGCAGTGCCTCTGGCCCTCCCTGAATTTCATTGTGGGCCGATAATATGCCCCAGCATCCAGAGAACAACTGTAGCTGTGTGGCAGCTTTTCCTCTTTTATTCCCACGCCCCCTTTCATTTTTAAATAGCAAAATACCACTGCTCCCAGTACGTTTCCGAGCATGATTCAAAGTGTTGGTGCTGACCTTTAAAGCCCTAAACGGCCTCGGTCCAGTATATCTGAAGGAGCATCTCCACCCCCATCATTCAGCCCGGACACTGAGGTCCACTTCCAAGGGCCTTCTGGCAGTTCCCACAATGCGAGAAGTGAGGTTACAGGGAAGCAGGTAGAGGGCCTTCTCAGTAGTGGCGCCCACCCTGTGGAACATCCTCCCATCAGATGTCAAGGAAATAAACAATTACCTGACATTCAGAAGACATCTTAAGGCAGCCCTGTTCAGGGAAGTTTTTAATATGTAACGCTGTACTATTTTTAACACTTGATTGGGAGCTGCCCAGAGTGGCTGGGGAAACTCAGCCAGATGGGCGGGGTATAAATAATAAATTATTATTATTATTATTATTATTATTATTATTATTATTATTATTATTATTATTATTATTAACTGGCTGCAGCTGGTGGGAGTTGGAGTCCCACAACATCTGAAGGGCCACAGTTTCCGTATGAGCCATTCACTCTCAGTTCAGACAATCAAGCAAACAAAACCTTTGACTGCCACCTCAGGATCTTAAAAAGAGCTCTGTTGGATTTGACCAGTCCCAGATCCTGTTTCCTGAAGCAGTCAACCAGTTGTCTTCAGGAAGTCCATAGGTAGTGTGTGATAGAAGTAGATCTCACCTATAATATACCGCCCTGCCCCTGCATTCTGAGGAATATTACCTCTGGATATAGAGAATCTGTTTATGGCTGATATATGGGGTTCGTTGTTCCCATATGGCTCTTATCCTCCACAGATAAGAGAGCCAGTGTGGTGTAGTGGTTAAGAGCGGTAGTCTCGTAATCTGGTGAACCGGGTTGGCTTCCCCGCTCCTCCACATGCAGCTGCTGGGTGACCTTGGGCCAGTCACACTTCTCTGAAGTCTCTCAGTCCCACTCACCTCACAGAGTGTTTGTTGTGGGGAAGGAAGGGAAAGGAGAATGTGAGCCGCTTTGAGACTCCTGAAGGGGAGTGAAAGGCGGGATATCAAATCCAAACTCCTCCTCCTCTTCTTCTTCTTCAGATTAATTTAAACACCTTGTGAATCCTGCTAAGCCAATGGCTACCATCATCTTTCCTCTGTCCTGTATCTATTGCTAATAAATTTCACTGAGCTCTAGTATGATGGAGGGAGGGAAAACATCTATTTAGGTTGCAATCCTATGCACAGGTACAGCAGAGAAAATCCCACCGAATACAGTGCAACTTAACTCCGAATCAACATACATAGGATCATACCATGACCCACTTTCTCTACACGATGGATACTTGAATCAATTTTCTCCTGTCCCTCGCCTTAAATGTAGTTTTTTACCCTAATTCTCTCTTGCCTCTTTGTCAGAGGCCTCTGCTGCCAGCCACGGCAGAGCTCAGTGGAGGGAGATAATAATTATTTTATTTCAACAACGTAATAATCATAAATGAGGGACGCGGGTGGCGCTGTGCGTTAAACCACGGAGTCTAGGACTTGCCGATCAGAAGGTCGGCGGTTCGAATCCCCGTGACGGAGTGAGCTCCCGTTGCTCGGTCCCTGCTCCTGCCAACCTAGCAGTTCAAAAGCACATCAAAGTGCAAGTAGATAAATAGGTACCACTCCGGTGGGAAGGTAAACGGTGTTTCCGTGCGCTGCTCTGGTTCACCAGAAGTGGCTTAGTCATGCTGGTCACATGACCCGGAAGCTGTCTGAGGACAAACGCCGGCTCCCTCGGCCAGTAAAGCAAGATGAGCGCCGCAACCCCAGAGTCGGCCACAACTGGACCTAATGGTCAGGGATCCCTTTACCTTTTAATAATCATAAATACCGTATTTTTCGCTCTATAACACGCACCCGACCATAACACGCACGTAGTTTTTAGAGGAGGAAAATCCGTAGGCATGCCACCCGTAGGCATTTCCTCCATAACACGCACAGACATTTCCCCTTACTTTCTAGGAGGAAAAAAGTGAGTGTTATGGTGCAAAAAATACGGTAAATAGGAATTCAAATGTGCACCCCACCACCGAGACCATTCCATTGTAACTGTCCAACCTCCCAAAATTTCAACACCTCTTGTGATGGTTTGACCCCTTTCTGTTCTAACAACAGTGTTTGGTGTTCGTAGAGTTTGTTTGTACAATCCAGTCCTAAGGTCAGGAGTTACCTCAGTTTGCGTAGTCGGACGATCCGGGGGTCAAGAAAGCTGAGGGTCCAAGGTCACGAGAAGCAAGCAGCAGCAAGACCTGGTCAGGAACAACGAATGTTAATGTTTCCAGCAACTGACTGAGGCTGGAAGCACTGCTTAAGAAAGCTGGAACCAGGTGGTTCTTATCAGAAGCATGAAGGCTGATCAGCAGTAGGTGGAGTCACTTCACCTTCTGCTCCTTCAGGCTGCTGCTCAGCAGGTGAAGCCAACTCCTGGCCCCCGAAACCCTTTCCACTATTGCTAATCTCTCTATCTATCCCCCCTCTTCTCTAATGTATATTGTGAAGCATTTAGACACGGGCCATTTGACTTTACAGCACTGTTCTTTCATCTTGGGCTCTTAGATGTTGTTGAGCTACAACTTCCATCACTCCTGACCCTTGTCTAAGTTGGCTTGGAATGATGAGAGTTGTGATCAAACATCTAGGGATCCAAGGTTGAAGAACACTGCTGTACAGTGCCAAGCACAATGTCAATGCTATATGTATGGATTAATAAACTGATCTGGGTTAGGCGCAAGCAGAAATGTGGAAGCCAACGCTATTATTATTATTATTATTATTATTATTATTATTATTATTATTATTATTATTATTATTAAATACCCCGCCCATCTGGCTGGGTTTCCCCAGCCACTCTGGGTGGCTTCCAACAAAATATTAAAAATATAAATAACAGGGATGGCAAACTTCCAAGAGAGTGTGATCTACTCACAGAGTTAAAAACTGGCAGTGATCTACCCCCTTTTGGGGGGTTCAGGTCAAGGTTGTTGAGCTTCTTTAGGGAAGAGGAAAGCGACGTTGAACTTTTTTTTAGGAAGGAAAGCCCTGTGGGCCTTTTGGTGGTTCAGGTCATTTTAGGGGTGCAGGAAAATATGTTGAGCTTTTTTTAGGGGAGCCAAAGTTTTTTAGCTTCTTTGGGGGGAGCCACTGATCAACCAGTGATCTACCACAGACATCGAGTGATCTACCGGTAGTTCACGATCTACCTGTTGGACATGCCTGCAATAAAACATCAAACATTTTAAATTTCCTGCTACAGGGCTGCCTTCAGGGGTCTTCTAAAAGTCAGATAGTTGTTCATTTCCTTGACATCTGATGGGAGGGTGTTCCATAGGACGGGTGCCACTACTGAGAAGGCCCTCTGCCTGGTTCCCTGTAACATCACTTCTCGCAGTGATCCTTGGAGCTGGACCTCAGTGTCTGAGCTGAGCAATGGGGGTGGAGATGCTTCTTCAGAAAGCCCTCGGCCAGGTTCCCTGTAACTTCACTTGAGGTCCTCATTTGAATTTTGAATTCTTAATTTGACAACTATAATGTTCTTCCCTTGGGCTGCCATTGAAGACAGTTCAGAAACTTCAGCTGATTTAGGACGTGGCAAAAATGGGTGCTCCATTGTCTTATATTGCTCTTCTTCCCATTCATTTTTAGTTAATTTCTGGGCTTAATTCAATATGATACTGCTAAACTTTAAACCCTTTAAGGCTTGAACACTGAAAACTGAAAGGGAAAGAGAAGCTATCCAGAGCTCTGGGATGAAAACAGTACTTCTGTCAACAGTGGCAAACAAACCACTCAGCCAATAACAGAGGGAGCTTCCACATTGTCACTATTTTCATGTAGAATTCAATTCACATATTGGAAAATTCAGGTGATAACTGCTCTTGCACAACAGCCCCTCTCTCTGGACTTTTTGCAATAAGGAAAGTGAAGGTGAATGCACTGGAAAGTGTAGAAAAATACTGGCACCATCTAAGCTTCCTGAAAACAAAGCAGAATGTGTGCTCAATAAATAGCAAAAATCGTCTAACCTTCCTGCAAACAAATCAGGAAAAATGCTCAACGAAAAGGTCATCTGGATGCAACCAGAGTGAACATTTGAACGGGCAACTCTGTTATTGTGTTTATTGCTCTGCTTGTAGGCTTCTGTTTTTTAAAAAACTGGTGAAAGGCAAGAGATAGGACTTGGGTATTAGGATTACAGAAAGTACCCCAAAAAAGCCACCCCAGACTGTTGAAGATCTTGTGGCGAGCTTGGGACTTATCTCCACGTGTGGTGGCCATGCCCTAGGGACAATTTTATTTTCTGAAACCACCCTTTTTCACAGATCAGCCTTTGAATACGCCTTAGCCCTATTGAACTTATTTAAGATGCTAACCAAGATGTTGTCTTTAAAGACTTTTTGCTTCATCTTTTACTGCCAGTGCATCTAGAGATAATGCACTGGAGGAGCGGGAGCGTCATTCCCTCGACTCACGATATGGTCAGGTTTGGACTGTTGCTTCAGCTGAGGAATAAACCTGTCAACTTCAAAAAGCACCCACAAAAACAGACAGAATTTTCCACCGCTTGCTATTCCTTTATTCAATTCATCAACACATCGGGATAGAGACAACAACTACTGACCATGCCTGGCCACTTGTGAAAAGACATGTTTGACATTGATCTGCATCTGGATGATTCTGTGACGTCATGTGTTCACATCACCAGCAATGTTATTACATTTGCAATTGCCTGTCATTTTTTTGACTGGTTTGAAAATAACAGGGGCTTTATTTTTTTTGTTTTATTTTTTTAAAGGAGGGTTTTGTATGTGTGGTGGAGAAAGGGGCGCTGAGGGACTGGTGGGAGCTGGGGAAATAGAAGACCAGCTTCTTGGTTTCCTCTTCCCGGATAATTTTCTGACATAGGTATTAGATGATGTATGATTTGGATTTTCTGTGTGCAGGTAGGGAGAAAAAAGGGAGTTTTGTGCTTTGCCCACCCTCCTTGGAGATGCCTACGCTCTGAACCCATTAGGCAAATGAACCAATTTCTGAGGTGACCCACAATCCACACTGGAGTGCCCAGACCACGGTGTCACTTCTGCTTTTCTTCCAGTGGACTTAGCAGTGTCACTGTCACCATGAATGGGATCTGCTGGACTTAGCTCTGCTCCCTGACATCACTGCAGTTGTAGTACAATCCCCACCTGTCAGGCCCAGAAGGGAAATCCCCACTATTTGCCTGAGTCAACCTGTGGCAGGGAATATAAATAGAGGGATCCTGGTTCCTCAAACAATCAGTCTCAAGGCAAGACCTCGTGAATCATCCCAGGCTCTATCTGAATTCCTCAGAGATGCAGAACAACTCAAGGAACCTCAGGGCAAGCTGTCTTCTGGGCTTCTTGCTGCTACTGGTTGCTGCTTCCAGGGGGATGAGGCTGCCCAGGGAAAACAAGCCTTCCTGGAAGGATTGCAAAGATGCCTCTCAGGAGATACTCAGCGAGTTGTGGAAGCTGAGGCTAGAGGAGAAGGTGATGGTGGTGAGTAAAAATAGAATTCATTGCTTTTGCTCAGCAAAGCAGTCTGAGGTTCCAAAGAGGAGCGTGGATCGCGACAGAGCTCCAACAGCGAAGACGTTTGCATCGTGACACTTTTCAAGGCCGGTTTATTATGGCCTATGCTTTTTCTGGACCACTTTGTCAGATGCATATGAAATGGTATCCTGTATTGGCAAACATTGGGGACACATGCCAGTGGAGGGCTGGAATACAAAGGAGCGAGTTTGGTAGGGAAATGAATTAAAGGATAGCAAAGAACGGACACTGACAATTAGCCTGAAAGCAGAACCGTTCTGTTCTCCAGACTGGCTTAGGGTTCAGAAAAGTTCATTTGTGGGGCGTTTCATGATTGAGCATTCCTCACAGAAAAGTGACCTAGAGGGGAAAGGTTGCGGTTTAGAGATGGAGATGAATGGCCAAATCTATCCATTTCAGTTTTTCTCAGTGTCTTCCCTTTTTTTAAGTATGAAGTACAGTTCTCCACATTTCCACCTCAGTTGGCAATTTGTTTTTTCAAAGTCCTCATGAAAATCCACCAGCATTTTAGTGCAACCAGCAGTTTGTATGCAATTTTGCACTGATATATTATGGAAAGAAGTTACAGGGAACCAGGCAAAGGGCCTTCTTGGTAGTGGCTCCTACCCTATGGAGCGCCCTCCCATCAGATGTCAAGGAAATACGTAAATACATACTTCAGAAGACATCTGAAGGCAGCCTTGTTTAGGGAAGTTTTTAATGTTTGATGTTTTATTATGCTTTTATATTTGCTGGAAGCTGCCCAGAGTGGCTGGGGCAACCCAGCCAGATAGGCAGGGTACAAATAATTAAATTATTATTACTATTATTACTATTTTTATTATTACTTGCAAACCAATTTCCCGTAATATGAAGCATTTCTGATATGTTATTTTCACCATTTTATGCATTTATACTCACACTTTACTTCAGTATATGCATTTTTATGCCCAGGTTGGCATTGCAGAATTCGGAGAAGTTCAAAGAATTTCAAAGGATGGCTGTCTTTTGGTTCTCATATTGTTTTAGAAAGTGCAGATTAGGGAGATTCACCTGTAAATGAGAGCTAGATTGACTTTCTTCCCCCATCCCTAGTGGTGGAGCCACTCTTTTGCATTTATATTTAGTTATATTTATTTAATCCCCCCATACTGTCTTTCAGAGAAAACCCTCATAAAGTGGCTTATACATAAAACTGTTCTATTCATTTCAGTAAAACATAGTCATTTTATACAGCTGCTGAAAACTTGTCATAATCTGGCAGGGCACTCCTATAACACTAGTTTTAGTTATTATTATTCTATTCATAAAAATATTTATATCATTAAAAGTATGTCAGTGGTTTGTAGCAATAAAAATTAAATATGTACAACAAAATCCATATAAAAAAGAAAAACAAAAAACAGACATCCATTAACCACTGTGGAAGGAAATATTCTTAATTGCCTGCATAGGCTTGGCAGAATAGAAAGATATTCTGCACACATTTAAAAGTTGGCACAGAAGGTACCTGGTTAATTCCTCTTGGCAGAAGATTAAACAATTTAAGCACTGTAAACTGGTGGTTTTCAACCAGTGTGCTGTGGCACCCTGGGGTGCCTTGAATGGTGGACATGGGTGCCGCGGGCAACACTGGCCTCTGTCCCTCATTCCTTCCCTCCCTCCTCTGATGCCCTCTCCTGTCTCTGCCTCCCAAAGGCTTGCACAGCTGTTAGATGCAGCCTCCGTGGCTACAAGCTCCCCAGGCAAATGATGCCTCTGGGGCTGGCCAGGGGGTGCTTCCCAGGCCCCTGTGGGGCAGTGTGAGGAGGCACCTCGCTTTGGGACGAGGGGGGGGCAGGTCAGAGACCAGGGGCAGCAGCTGCCCAGAGGACTCCCAAGGAGAGGGGAGAAGAGAGGAGGCTGAGGGAACACTCCACAAGGGTGTTTGAGAAAGAGGTGAGAAAGAGAGATTGTAAGGTGGAACGCAAGGCAGGAGGAATACCAGAAGCGGGGCTTGAGGCCTGCTCAAGATACATCTTTACACCGAGTTTCTCTTTATCACCCCCCCTCAGGAGGCAAATACGAGTGTTTCACTTCCCCAGAGGATTGAATGCAGAGACAAATGTGATCCAGATTCATTGGGCAATAATAAAATGGTAAGTGTTTTTGCGAGCGCACGCGCTGAACCCTGTCCGTTTAGACAAGAGACCAAAGTATGGGTTCAAATTGGCCACAACTTTATTTAACTTCAGAATGTGGGAAATTTGGCATAGGCCTTGGCATGTAACCCTCTCAGCCTGTCTGGGACTGAGGATGTGCAAGGCAAAGTGGTACAGTTGGAGGGGACTGTAAAGGACAAACGTACACAGCATATCCTCCCACCTTACCTCCGCCGGGAGTTTGACCTACATGCCGCCGCACTAGGGCCAGGGACTCCCGCAATCAACCCTTTAATGGGCCCTGCAAACACTGCCGTGTGGGCGTGCATGTAATGCCTCCCCCCCCCCAACTTGAAGATAGACTAAAGGATACCTTAGGTAAAGGTAAAGGGACCCCTGGCCATTAGATCCAGTCGTGGCCGACTCTGGGGTTGCGGCGCTCATCTCACTTTATTGGCCGAGGGAGCCGGCGTAGAGCTTCTAGGTCATGTGGCCAGCATGACTAAGCCGCTTCTGGCGAACCAGAGCAGTGCACAGAAACGCTGTTTACCTTCCCGTCGGAGTGGTACCTATTTAGCTACTTGCACTTTGATGTGCTTTTGAACTGCTTGGTTGGCAGGAGCAGGGACCGAGCAACGGGAGCTCACTCCGTTGCGGGGATTCGAACTGCTGACCTTCTGATCGGCAAGTCCTAGGCTCTGTGGTTTAACCCACAGCGCCACCCATGTCCCTAAAGGATACCTCGCCAAGGCCTAAAAACCGCCACCCGAGGCCCTAAGGGGCCTTGCCGCCAAGAAACCCACAGCTGAAGAACAAACACCTGTCCGCCCAATCTTTGAGGCCTGGCAACCAAAGCTCATTTCCCAGGGGCGTCAAATGCACTCCATTAGCCCTAAACAGCCCGCCCTTCTCCACTCTGATGGTGAGATGTGGAATAGAGAGTCTGCCAATTGGCCGCATGGTGTTGCGCATGGCCCTGTTGATTTTCTGCACTGCATAATCGAAGGAAGAGGGCCTGTTAACCCCTCTCCAGCACAGGCGGGGAAGGAGATTGGACTAGCAGATGGTCATTGCCGGGTACATGGCCTGCAAGCTTTTGACGTCTGCCCTGGCGGCCAGGGTCAGGGCAATGCCTTTCCCCCACACCAAGTCGTTCTCTCCCAGGTGCAGAACCAAAACCTTTGGTGGTCTGTGTGCAGCTGCCGCCCTCAGCAGCATGGACATCAAGATGGACCAAAACATGCCCCGCCGGCCCACCCAATAGACATGTACCTTGGGGTGGATGACAAGACTGCGGCCCCAGTCATGACGAGGCATAGGCTGCCGCCCAGTGAACGATGCTATGCCCCACCACCCATACCTTCGTGCTGGACAGACCTGCAAGAAAACTAAAGTGCAGCCAGTAGTGATGTATGGAAGTGAGAGCTGGACCATAAAGAAGGCTGATCGCCGAAGAATTGATGCTTTTGAATTATGGTGTTGGAGGAGACTCTTGAGAGTCCCATGGACTGCAAGAAGATCAAACCGATCCATTCTGAAGGAAATCAGCCCTGAGTGCTCACTGGAAGGACAGATCGTGAAGCTGAGGCTCCAATACTTTGGCCACTTCATGAGAAGAGAAGACTCCCTGGAAAAGACCCTGATGCTGGGAAAGATGGAGGGCACAAGGAGAAGGGGACGACAGAGGACGAGATGGTTGGACAGTGTTCTCAAAGCTACCAGCATGAGTTTGACCAAACTGTGGGAGGCAGTGGAAGACAGGAGTGCCTGGTGTGCTCTGGTCCATGGGGTCACGAAGAGTCGGACATGGCTAAACGACAAAACAACAACAACAACAAGGATGGCGTGCCAGGACAAATGTAACCCTTGTACGCCTCAGAACGCCAGCAACCCAGCTCCTTGATGCAGGCAGAGTCTGGTCTGCCACTAAAGTGGCAGCTCCAATATGAAAAGAGTGCCCAAAGTATTACAAGGGGTCACCGCCACAGGCCACTGTAACTTTACGCAAGACTGCTTGAGAAAAGGGCCGTTGTGCTTGGGACGTACCCTGAGGAACCGGCGCATGTCCGGACACCGACCCAGGCCCTCCTGTTCTGCCGGGGCCAGTGTTAAGGTGCCCCCTTTCCTTAACTGGTCAGTTTTTGAAGACCGGATCCTGACCTTCAGAGTAGGCCCAGAGAACTTAATGTCAGTCTGTGGTGCCTGAATGAGGGGAAGATGAGTCAGCCGCCACGCATTCCCCAATGCGCAGGGCACCGAAGGAGGCTAGGGAGACTGCTGCATGGAACAGACGTATTTCATAATTTGACCAGCAGACCCCCGGTAATTTTCCCCAAATTAATCTAAAAGACAATATGGTCAGTAAAAAATAATAAGAAATCCTGTCTGTATCTATTTCCAGAGGGGCATTAGTCTGTTGCAGCAAAAACAACAAAAGTCACTTCTAGACAGCCTGTTTACTGAGCCTTAAGTCCTGATTTCTTTGCACAACGTTTGCATGGAATTTAATAAATGTCTGTCATTTATTGACAACGCATTCCAACTTGCCTCCCAGGAAGTTAATGCCTCACCTTTCATTTTCCTGTCAAGTTCCTAACCACAAAAAGAGTCAATGTTTTTTTTTTGGGGGGTGAGTGTGTTTGTTGCGCAAGAGCACCAAATCCACTTTAACTGCACAACCTGAATTTGCTAGTTTCTGCTTGAAAAACAGAAGTCTTGTGGCACCTTAAAGACTAAGGCTGTGTACACGCTATTCCTTTAAAGCACATTTGAACCACATTCTTTCCCTCAAAGATTTCTGGGCGCTGTAGTTTGTTAAGAATTTCCGGGAATTGTAATTCTGTTGAGGGGTAATCGACAATGCCCAGAATTTTTTGGGCAGCGGAACAGGGGAGCAGAATGTTTTATTAAAGGTATTGTAACAGATTTGTAAAAGGATTCTTGGTCGCTTCCTCTAGTGTGCATTTTACATTTGGCTTCAGGTTAAGGGCAGAGGCAACCATGCAAAATTGGCAATAGTCAGCAGCTCAGGACATTTTTTACCTCCCCGCCCCACCACCCTCAGTTTTGATTAGGATAATGCTATCAAAACTGCATTCTGGGTGAAGTTGGGTTCCCTGGCTGGAAGCATAGCATTAGTTTGTCAACTGGGAAATAGATCTCGCTGGAAGACAATGGACGTTCCAACGCAATATGCGTTGGGTGTTTCCCTGAAGTCACGGTCTTTCCCTCTGGTAACATTGGGAAGACCCAAGAGGCTTGACACAGTGCCCTATTCCAAACCAAGAACGTGCCCTGGAACTCATCCCATGAAGCTTAGCAACAACCAGGAAGTTCCACAGCAGACACTCAGAGTTTCTTTGGCAAGCACTTAGATGTGGAAATGGTTCCCTGAAGGCAGAAAGAAAGTTGTTATACCACACACTATATCATTATCCAGACTCTTTCTTACAAACCTAAGGGATGAGCGAAGTGTTGAGAGTGTTTTCGGTTCTGGCACTGGAAGGCCTGGTTCCTAAACCATGGCCTGTGGACTATAAGCTTCCTTCAGGTGGACCACAGCAGATCCACATTGCTTTTTAATTGCTGCTTTTGTTGTCATTATTATTTATTAAATTTGTATTATTTCTTCCACTGCTTTTATTTCTTGCCTTGTATTTTTCTTGCCAGTTATTTTTTTATTGGTTTTCCAAATTTTTAACAAATCCATAGCAGATTAAGCAAATTTTATACCACTTTTAAAAAGAAAGAAAAAGATTTCCCACCCCCTTCTTGGATAATTAATTACTCCTTATTGCTGATTTTATGTCATAGTTATCTTTAATTTGCTTTTGTTTTTCCTTTTATCCGTATCCATCAGCTATCCCTTTGGTAATTCCTGCTCGTATATTAGTTAACGTTTCCAGTATCGTCAAGTGACGATATTCTGGCATTGCATTTTATTGCATTGCTACGTTAATTCTGTGAAAAGCAAATGAAATTAATTACAGTGCAAGAAAGAAAAGCAGCAAAATAAAAAGAACGCAATTACTAACTTTACAGCATCTAGCACCATGCATTAGAATGTTAGAATTCCTTCTCCATGATCGCAGTCATGGGATTTTTGTCTATCACATGACAGTGTATGTTTTGATCCCACAGAGTGGGAAGTGACAAAGACAAGATGTTTGTGTTACTGTGTTCCGTGAAGTGGGACTATTGTCCTTTGTTCTTTTTCTCTTTGCTGTCTGATGCTAGAGAGAGAGGGAGCCATGTTGCAGTGCTCCATATGTGTTTATATATAAATAAAGTAGATTAGCCAAAATGCTGAGTTGATGAGGTCTGTTAGGCAACTGCGAAGATTCTGCCAATCCCTAAGTATGCCGATGTCTGTTGGCATCGGTCGCTGTGATGTTTGGGCTGAAGAAAGCTTTTGAAGCTCCCAAACGAACGACCAGGAGGGAGAGAACATGTCAGTCGGGCATGTGTCTCTATCAGGGTCCTACTCGAGTGTAGGACGAGCTCCTGACATAGAATTGCTACAAGAGGAGTGGTTAAAACCCTGCAGGAGCCTTTAGCCTGGTCTCATAACATCAAATTAGGGAGCAGAATTTCAAGATCAAAGGGTGTGACTCTCAGCAGTTTTGTGACTCTTACATGTGACTCTCAGCAGTTTTGGACCCAACGCTGCAAGATCTGATGCTTGCTGCAGCCTGAGCCTGTCCTGTAAACTAACAAAATAAAATAAGTTTCTACTCTCCTTCCTAGGGCTGCCTGGGAAAAATCCACCAAGGACTTCACCATTATCATGAACTTCTGGTGCGCGTTTTCCCCCCGACGTCAAACACCGAGCTCAAAAACACCCTGTATAAACTATTGCAACTCGTTTCAAAGGTGGGTACATGTTTTATAGGGGTTGAATGGGTTTGGCCACAGGGAGGCCTCGGGATCATGCATGAAGGTCGGAGGCAAATTGAAAGAGTCAATGAAGCAAACCGTGCAAAGGCACGCGGACATGAGATGGATTTTTGTTTTTAAAGCAACCATGCTAACGTCACTGCTGTACTGCCCAAGAAGACCAGTGAGCTAATCAGTTGGTGAAGGAAGTGGAAAAGGAGATAATATAGAAGGATGCATGAGTTGCGAGGAAGGCACATCTGAGTCTAGCTATGCTAGGACAGCGCAACCAAAGGTGCAGTCTTGTTCTGCTTTGCAAGTGTCCCCAAGTCCCAAATGCATTTGCAAATGCATTGTTACGTCTGCATTCCCTCTACATTGGAGGCTCTGCACAGACCGGCTGCATATGGTTGTATCATCATCATCATCATCATCATAATTTATTATTTATACCCCGCCCATCTGGCTGAGTTTCCCCAGCCACTCTGGGCGGCTCCCAAACGAGTGTTAAAAACAATACAGCATTAAATATTAAAAACTTCCCTAAACAGGGCTGCCTTCAGATGTCTTTTAAAGATAGGATAGCTGCTTCTTTCCTTCACATCTGAAGGGAGGGTGTTCCACAGGGTGGGTGCCACTACCGAGAAGGCCCTCTGTCTGGTTCCCTGTAACCTCACTTCTCGCAACAAGGGAACCGCCAGAAGGCCCTCGGCGCTGGATCTCAGTGTCCGGGATGAACGATGGGGTGGAGACGCTCCTTCAGGTATACAGGACCGAGGGCGTCATCATCATCATCATCATCTTAAATGCTGCTCTGGAGGGTAGGACTCGAACCAGGGACATCAAGTTCCAAGAAAGGAGATTCCGACAAAACATCAGGAAGAACTTTCCGACAGTAAGAGCTGTTCAACAGTGGAACAGTCTCCCTTGAGAGGTCATGGACTCTCCTTCCTTGGAGGCTTTTAAGCAGAGGTCGGATGGCCATCTGTCATGTATGATTTAGTTGAGATTCCTGCATCGCTGGGGGTTGGACTAGATGACCCTTGGGGTCCCTTCCCACCCTACAATTCTTTGAAATTTATTACCAAGCCCTTCGTCCCAGGGCAAGTTACAACAATTTAAAAGAGAGTTTTAAAACTTTTTAACAGTTAACCCCCCCCCATAATCACAAAAATATATGTCACCCACAGATGCCCGCACACTGTCTCTATTTAATAATAATAATAATAATAATAATAATAATAATAATAATAATAATTTATTTATACCCCACCCATCTGGCTGGGTCCCCCAAGCCACTCTGGACGGCTTCCAACAAAACACTAAAATACAATAACCTATTAAACATTAAAAGCTTCCCTACACAGGGCTGCCTTTAGATGTCTTCTAAAAGTTTGGTAGTTATTTTTCTCTTTGACATCTGGTGGGAGGGCGTTCCGCAGGGCGGGTGCCACTACAGAGTAGGCCCTCTGCCTGGTTCCCTGTAATTTGGCTTCTCGTAGCGAGGGAACCGCCAGAAGGCCCTCAGCGCTGGACCTCAGTGTCCGGGCTGAATGATGGGGTGGAGACGCTCCTTCAGATATACTGGACCGAGGCCGTTTAGGGCTTTAAAGGTCAGCACCAACACTTTGAATTGTGCCCGGAAACGTACTGGGAGCCAGTGTAGGTCTTTCAAGACTGGTGTTATATGGTCTCGGGTCACCTTCAAAGGTAGCCCCACATAGAGCGCATTGCAGTAGTCCAAGCGAGAGATAACCAGAGCATGCACCACTCTGGCGAGCCAGTCTGTGGGCAGGTAGGGTCTCAGCCTGCATACCAGATGGAGCTGATAAACAGCTGCCCTGGACACAGAACTGACCTGTGCCTCCATGGACAGCTGTGAGTCCAGAATGACTCCCAGGCTGCGCACCTGGTCCTTCAGGGGCACAGTTACCCCATTCAGGACCAGGGAGTCTTCCACACCTGCCCACCTCCTGTCCCCCAAAAACAGTACTTCTGTCTTGTCAGGATTCAACTTCAAGCATGGGACCTGAGATTTAGATTGGTGCCATTTAACTGCATTAAAGTGCTCCAAGGAAGGCAATAAATCCCTGGCTTCCAGCTGCTTTCTTCCTCCGTGCTAGGAAGTGGCCGGATCTCAATGGACATTCAGTCCCACTGAACATCAGTCTTCCTTTAGGGGAGCTGGAAAGATGACGTAGCGCCCTCAAGTGGCTGCAGAGACAGAAACCAGATGTGTAGGCAGCCTACAGCTGGCAGTGAAAGTGAAGGAACACAGAGCTCTCATCCTTACTTACCTTCGCTTCGCCTTTCTAGGCACAGGCTCGGGTTTTCCAGGTCCGTCTCTGATCACTTATTTTTGTCCCGGAGCTTTCCCCAGGTAAACCCACATTCTACTGCTGAATTGGAGCAAACAGCAATTAGGTTTTCTGCAGGTTGCCATTTGCTCCAATTCAGCTATAAAGCACGAGTTCTCCCAGGGAAAGCGCTCGGGACCAGTAAAATCCCCGAATTCCACTTGCCGTGATTCACTTTTGCAGTGTTGTGCAGCTGACAGACCAGTCTGGCCACAATAAGGAAATTTTGCCCGTGGTATGACTATTTTCCACCCACCCACCTCGAGTCTTTGGCACCCTAGCTGCATAATTTAGCAATTCTAAAATATAGACGCGCTTTTACTCTCGCAAGATTGAATATACCGCCTTTGGCTGTACTTGAGGGACAATTCCAACAAATTCCACACGAAAAACGACTATGTCCCTGTGGAGATGGCAGTACCGAATCGGTGGTGTATGTCCTTTTGACTTGCACTTTTTATAAAGACTTGAGGAATGAGGTTATCACCCCTCTTTTATTGTCCATTCTGGGTCACCCAGCCATTGCCACAGTGTCCTTTCTCTTGGCAGATCAAGGTGAGCAGGTGACAGCAAAGGTTGCAAGGTTTTTAGCCGGGGCAATTAGAATAAGATCCACTATTTGACTATTGATCCGAACCCCCGCAAAACGTATTTTATATAATTGACTTTTTTATCTTTATTTTTTGTACAGTGGTGCCTCGCAAGATGAAAATAATTCGTTCCGCGAGTCTTTTCGTCTTGCGATGTTTTTCGTCTTGCGAAGCACGGTCCGTCGCAACTGCGCCTCTTCAAGTGGCTTTAAGAAAAAAGCGCAAGGCGTTTTCGTCTTGCGAAGCAAGCCCATAGGGAAATTCGTCTAGCGAAGCAACACAAAAACGGAAAACCCTTTCGTCTAGCGAGTTTTTCGTCTTGCGAGGCATTCGTCTTGCGGGGCACCACTGTATATCGTATTGTGTGTTTTATTGCTACGGCTGGTGGCTGATGCAAATAAAGATTCAAAGATACAGTGTGTTGTGCAGCTGAACTGAAACTCGCTGTGCAAATGCTCTCTGGGTTATGTACTTCCTTCCCATACATGCCAAAATGTACTGCATCACCTACAAATTATAAAGTGTGCAATATCCCCCTGGATCCACTTGCCTGGGGACCCGCCCACCCAACAAATCAAATCCTTGCTGAATTGTCAGCGGTCAAAAAATGATCAGGCAAAACAGCAGTCCTGCAATAGCAATCATGAAATAACCAGGGTTGGTTTGCTTTCTCAGTGACACTGGTCACGTGTCTTTCTAAGCTTATATAGTGTGGGATAAGGGCAGAGGCACTGTTACAGAACTAGCCACCTGGGCTGGAAGCGTATTTAACCCTTTGGGGGGATAAGGCTACTGACCCAGATGACTAGGTACCACTTCCTGTCAAAGACAGTGTGCTTCTATATACAGTACTAGCTTCTGAAGATCACAGGAGGGGGGGGGGAAGCGTTTTCGCACCTATAGGCTTCCCAGGACCACTTGGCAGGCCATTGTGAGAACAGGGTTGTTGTTGTTGTTTAGTCATAGAATCATAGAGTTGGAAGAGACCACAGGGGCCATCGAGTCCAACCCCCTGCCAAGCAGGAAACACCATCAGAGCACTCCTGACATATGGTTGTCAAGCCTCTGCTTAAAGACCTCCAAAAAAGGAGACTCCACCACACTCCTTGGCAGCAAATTCCACTGTCGAACAGCTCTTACTGTCAGGAAGTTCTTCCTAATGTTTAGGTGGAATCTTCTTTCTTGTAGTTTGAATCCATTGCTCCGTGTCCGCTTCTCTGGAGCAGCAGAAAACAACCTTTCTCCTTCCTCTATGTGACATCCTTTTATATATTTGAACATGGCTATCATATCACCCCTTAACCTCCTCTTCTCCAGGCTAAACATGCCCAGCTCCCTTAGCCGTTCCTCCTAAGGCATCGTTTCCAGGCCTTTGACCATTTTGGTTGCCCTCCTCTGGACACGTTCCAGTTTGTCAGTGTCCTTCTTGAACTGTGGTGCCCAGAACTGGACACAGTACTCCAGGTGAGGTCTGACCAGAGCAGAATACAGTGGCACTAGTCGTTTAGTCGTGTCCGACTCTTTGTGACCCCATGGACCAGAGCACGCCAGGCACTCCACTCTTCCACTGCCTCCTGCAGTTTGGTCAAACACATGTTGGTAGCTTCGAGAACACTGTCCAACCATCTCGTCCTCTGTCGTCCTCTTCTCCTTACACCCTCCATCTTTCCCAGCATCAGGGTCTTTTCCAGGGAGTCTTTTCTTCTCATGAGGTGGCCAAAGTCTTGGAGCCTCAGCTTCAGGATCTGTCCTTCCAGTGAGCACTCAGGGCTGATTTCCTTAAGAATGGATAGGTTTGATCTTCTTGCAGTCCATGGGACTCTCAAGAGTCTTCTCCAGCACCATAATTCAAAAGCATCAATTCTTCGGAGATCAGCCTTCTTTATGGTCCAGCTCTCATTTCCATACATGTATGGAAGTGAGAGAACAGGATTAGGGCGCAGCAATATATCGTCCCAAACCAGTTTGTTTTTGTTTTTTTGCTTTTGAGTGCTTTATTGATTGAAAACTTTATAACAGAAGTATACAATAGATATTATAGGCAAAATGAAAATTAACAATTATTCATTCTTTAACTAATGCTTGCTTTGTACATCCACTTGAGATTAAATTTGTCAAGTGCTCCGATCTTCCCTTTGCATTCCCGATTTAAATTCCTTAAACATGCGCTTAAGCTTTACTTTCTCCATATTAGTTGACTTACTATAAATTTGGTTTTGTACCATTACCCTATTTACACACCGAAGCTCAATCCATCTAAAATCCGTATCGTGATACCGGTTTCACCATTTTTGACCTGACAATAGAACACGAATCATGATGTACGCAAGCTATGCAAAGATCACGATGCAAGAAAAACACATGAAGCCAACCTAGTCCCATATTTATTTAAGATATCGTGATATATTGGTATATAGCGATGTTTAGCAGGCGATATATCGCGTTGATGAAAACCAGTTTATCGTCCAGCCCTAAACAGGATGCTGGCTTATGTTTCCCCTTGATTCAACAGCAGGGCTCTTTCCTGCGTTCTTAACCCTGATACTTTTCTCTCCTACAGGTTGGAGGAAATATGGAAAGCAGCAGCCCAGGCCTCCCTCCCATTTCGTCAGAATGGGAGAAGCAAGCCTTGCAGGACCCCATCCTGCTTCGCCTGCAGTCCTTCGCCGTCGTGGTGGCAAGAGTCATTTCCCATTGCGCAGCGTTAGCCAGGAATGCAAACTGAGATCGGAGGAGGGAAGCCCAACGCAGAAGGGTGGATTTGTGCGTCCAAGTCGTACGCTTTTCATTGTATTTAATCGACGAACTTAATTTATTGATAGCACACGTGCTGTCGTGCTTTTATTTAACATTTTTATTTAATGTATTAATGTATTTATTTATTTATTTAAACACCGGCCCCAATCCCCGGCTAGTAAGAAACTGGGTGATAAGACGAGGGGGCCAAGATTTGTTTAGGGAAGTTTTTAATGACTGATGTTTTAATGTATTTTTATTCTTTTGTTGGAAGCTGCCCAGATGGGCGGGTAGAAATATGTTGCTGTTATTATTGTAATTTTTTTATTAATTTATTATTATTATTATTATTATTATTATTATTATTATTATTATTATTATTATTATTATTATTATTATTATTATTATTTTAATGTGGGGAGGATCCATGTGCCAACTTTTAAAATGTTTTTTTAAAGGGGAGGGGTTTGTTGAATATCTTCCACATTTTCACGTTTTTATTTGTTTGTTTGAATGCTGTTTTATTCCATTTTGAGGGATGATTTCTTTGGAGGGGTGTATGAATGTTGCACACATTTTGTATGACTTACTCCATTAAAAGCTATTTTAAAAAAATTAGTCCTCCGTGTGCAAAAGGCTCGGCATTCCATTCGCAGAAAAGAGGGAAGAGGTTACAGGGAGAGAGATAAAGGTGAACCATCAAGCCTAGCCAAGGTGCCCCTGCAGTAATATCCCCGTTTCTTTCTGTCTTCTATTTCTCCTGGGGTATGTTCCCGCTCCTCTTACTGGCAGTGCCTCTGGCCCTCCCTGAATTTCATTGTGGGCCGATAATATGCCCCAACATCCAGAGAACAACTGTAGCTGTGTGGCAGCTTTTCCTCTTTTATTCCCACGCCCCCTTTCATTTTTAAATAGCAAAATACCACTGCTCCCAGTACGTTTCCAAGCACGATTCAAAGTGTTGGTGCTGACCTTTAAAGCCCTAAACGGCCTCGGTCCAGTATATCTGAAGGAGCGTCTCCACCCCCATCATTCAGCCCGGACACTGAGATCCAGCGCCGAGGGCCTTCTGGCAGTTCCCTCATTGCGAGAAGTGAGGCTACAGGGAACCAGACAGAGGGCCTTCTCGGTAGTGGCACCTGCCCTGTGGAACGCCCTCCCATCAGATGTCAAAGAGATAAACAATTACCTGACATTCAGAAGACATCTTAAGGCAGCCCTGTTCAGGGAAGTTTTTAATATGTAACGCTGTACTGTTTTTAACACTTGATTGGGAGCCGCCCAGAGTGGCTGGGGAAACTCAGCCAGATGGGCAGGGTATAAATAATTTATTATTATTATTATTATTATTATTATTATTATTATTATTATTATTTGATTGTTGTTTTTAAAGGGGCAGGGATTACACAATGCGACAAAACCAGTACAGTGGTACATTGGGTTACATATGCTTCAGGTTACATATGCTTCATGTTACAGACTCCGCTAACCCAGAAATAGTACCTCGGGTTAAGAACTTTGCTTCAGGATGAGAACAGAAATTGTGCTCTGGCGGTGCGGCAGCAGTAGGAGGCCCCATTAGCTAAAGTGGTGCTTCAGGTTAAGAACAGTTTCAGGTTAAGAACGGACCTCCGGAATGAATTAAGTACTTAACCCGAGGTACCACTGTAATTAAAGCCACCTTTCCCTACCCGGCCAGAAGTGGGGAAAATGTGAGAAGCAATTAAGGACACCTCCAGACTGTTTTGGGAGAGGCTCAAGGGCATTGTGGGGAATGTAGGCTTGCGCAAGTAAAAAAGGATTAAAAGGCCTCATGTATGAGCACAACAAATCCATTTAAAAACCCCAAAAAACCCAACAACCAAGGGGTATTCTGCAGTTAGGAAAGTGGCAAGGAAATGCTCTGAAAATGTGTGGGATGAGCAAATGATTAATGGGAAGCCATGTACACAACCTACCGTTAGGGTTGGGCAATACAGTCATATCTTGGATCCTGAACGCCCTGGAACTCGGACGTTTTGGCTCCCAAACGCCGCAAACCCAGAAGTGATTGTTCCAGTTTGCAAACGTTCTTTTGGAACCCAAACGTCTGACAGGGCTTCCGCAGCTTCTGCAGGAGCTTCCTGCAGCCAATCAAAAGCCGCAATTTGGTTTTCGAATGTTTTGGAAGTCAAACAGACCTCCGAAATGGATTCAGTTCAACTTCCAAAGTCGATATATTGCCCAAGACCATTTTGAAGTCCATATCATGATAACAGTTCCACAGTTTTTGACCTGGCAACGTATCACAAATCATGATGTGTGTGTGTTGTTTATGTGTGCGCGATGCAAAAATCACAATGTGGCGAAAACCATGGAGCCAGCAAAAGTGGATTTTATTACAAAAACAAACACACACAAAACCCCCAACCCTGCCATAGATCAGGTCTGGAAAAAGGTGTGGGAGGATAAGGAAGGAACCTATGGGCCTCTGCAACGATTTGGAAATGACATTAGCAGAACAGTCTCTGAAAAAAATACAAATTGGAAAAGATGACTGAACAGAAGGACCAAAATTCCAGAGAAAAGAGAAACCTCTGTCCATGTTTGCAGGTACCAATATGCAGTTTGATTTGCACCCTCTACTTCTCCAAATGATGGGAAGTTCTGGAGAAGCTGGACTGGACAGGACATCATAAGGACAGGACCATAGCTGTCAACTGACAGATTTGAAAATAAGGGACCAGCAGCCAAAATAAGGGATTTTAGTCAACCAGTTAAAAGGGACCAGATAATCTGGGAGAGCAGTGCCGGTTTTTAGCCCTTCGTTTCCAGAGGTTGCTGCTCAAGACACCAGCCGATGAAACACTGCAATTAAATAACTACAAGCAGCAACCACTTTTTGTGCAAAACGGAGCCCAAGCTACAAAGATGCTGCTGCAGTTCTGTATCTTTTTTCTCGTGCTCCATCTGCAGCTCCCAGTTCCATCAGGCGGGGCAGGAGGAAGGGGGGGAATAGCGCCCGAATTAAACCCGCAGATCAGATCATCTATGCTAGTCTACCACTACAAATCTATGGGAGAAGCGCTTGCGGTCCTTCCTCCGCTTCCCCCCTCCATGGTTAGCCCTTGGA
Organism: Podarcis bocagei; assembly: GCF_964188305.1. Taxonomy (NCBI): domain Eukaryota; kingdom Metazoa; phylum Chordata; class Lepidosauria; order Squamata; family Lacertidae; genus Podarcis; species Podarcis bocagei. The sequence goes on along the minus strand of NC_138126.1, from coordinate 118,992,838 downwards.
ACACCTGCCCGCGCCTCCGCCTCCTCCTCCTCTCTCTGAACTGCTTTCTCTATGGTTGCCCTCGCTCTCCACTCAAGGCTCCTCAGCAATTCATAGGCCGCGCCAGGCTACCCATCTCATTCGGGTCCTTTGGCGGCTCAGCCGCAGTAGGGCCTAGCGGGAGCGGCAGCGGCAGCAGGCAGAGGGGGGGCCCCAGGCAGAGAAGCTCAGTTCGGCGGCCGCGAGGAGGATGGTGGCGGAAGGGCTGAGGCTCCCGCCAGTCCCGGCAGGGAGGGGCTCCCGGGGGCCGAGGCTGGTGAGAGGAGGCCGGAGGGGGGCGGGCCGGGCAGCCAAGCAACACACTTGGAGCCTCCCTCCTCCCTGACCGGCAGGGAGGGAGGGAGAGGAGCTGCTTCCTTTGAAACCCAGGAAATTTAAGGGACACCCATCAATAAGGGACAGCAGCGGGACATGGCGCTGGGATAAGGGAGTTTCCCGCCAAATAAGGGACGCTTGACAGCTATGGATAGGACATGCTTATTTACAAATATACAGGTTGAGCTGGCAGCCGCACACGGGAAGGGCAAGCATGGTAGCCCCCAAATACCTAAAACCCAAACTAGCAGAACTCTGATTGCCTACGCACCCATTTTCAGGCATTCCCAGTCTCCAGCCTCTCTCTCTATCTGAACACTCAAGAGCAACTTCAAAGGTGGTTCAGCATCCTCTTTGAATTGATTAATAAGAAAGCCATGCTCCATGGCGGGGGCACAAGGAAGACAGTAGGCAGTCAGAAGGGAGCAGAGCCACAGTTTTAGGCCTGCATCTTGCCAGAAATCATCACCTATTGAAAATCGCTTTCATCGACATTCAGCTCTGGGATCTCATCAGCCGTCACGTTCAGCTCTGGGATCTCATGAGGCATCACATTCAGTTCTGGGATCTCATCAGACGCCTCAAATAGACGAATGGGTGGTGGTAGCAACTGCTGATCATCACCCGGCAGTGGAAGGAAAGGATCTGGTGTGGAGGAAACAGGAGAGAAGGAGAGAATCATCTGGGAACTGAAGGAGGAAATACTGTAGAGATCTGGTGTGCTGCGACCCAGAATAGAAACCCAAAGCATTGCAAATGTAGCCCCAAGAGACCACCCTCTGTTGCAAGGACTTCACCCCTCAAGAGGGCCACAGATTCACCACTCACCTTGCCTGTCGGACAGAAGGCATTGCAGGCCGCGCGCCAAGCCCGCCAAATCATTGTTCAAGTGCTCATCATCTGCAAGGGCCAAACCATTCAGCCAGGGAGCTTGAACGCCCTGCTCCAATCCCGCCAGATCGTGGTTCAAGTGCTCATCGTCTGCAAGGGCCAAATCATTCGGCCTGGGAACCTGGGCCTCTTCTGGCTGCCTGGATAAATAAGAACATTATAATATATATAATATATATATATATATTTGCTTTCGTAGATTTTCACGGGTACAGGAATGCAGGTTTTGGTGTCTTCGGGTGTCTTCCCGTGTAAGAGTTGGGGTGTCTAGGCGACGTTTCGACGAGGTCTCACTCGTCATCTTCAGGCTGGTGCTTTCGGCTTCTTGTTACTGGAACAGAGCAGGATCTCAGTGTTTGAGTTCCTATAAATACTGTTGAGGGGGTGTGGTGTATAGCCTCCAACGTTCTGGGCAGAGAGGAAGTTCCCAGGTTAGTGTGCCTTTTCTTCTTTTGTTCATTAATTACTTGAGGGATATCTTGAGTGATTTCTTGAGTGATATTCTGAGTACCACTTAGGAGGGTCATTAGGTGTGGATTAGTTGCTAAAGCTTTCGTGTCTTGACCTCTTGAGCTTGTGAAGAGTTTTTCTGAGAAGATGGCTGTACTGCACTTAGTTGTGCTCTGGCTTGGCTTCGTGTATAGGGGCGAGCTGTGGTTTTGTGCCCTGTGCCAGCCAGATCTGTGTAGGGATTGCAGGGGGGTGCAGCATCCGGAGGTGCCACTATGGTTTGGCTACTGGATGGTGTCTGTAATTTATCTGTGGAGAGGGTCTGGGTTTGGGTCTGGTGTGGTTGATTGGAGATGGCGTTCTGTGTGCCTCTGGTTCTGGTGTCGGTTTTTGTGGGGAGGGCTAATTTCCAGATGTCTGGCAGGCGGGACGTGTCGTCACGCTTGTTCATGTTGTGAGGGTGTTTCTCTATCTCGATGGCTTCCATGATTATTCTCTTGTGGTGATGTTCCATGTTAAAGAGCAAAACCAAGCAAAACTATCAAATCTACTCCAAGACCCTACCTACCAACCTATAAAAACAGATCCCACCACCTATCTGGAAAAAACCACCAAATCCAAAATAAAAGCCTCTCCTATCAGTGAAGAAATCCAGCTAAGAATCATCCCCAGAGAAAAATCATCCAGATGCCCCAAACTCTACGGTCTCCCCAAGATACACAAAGAAGGAACACCACTCAGACCAATAGTCAGCTCCATAGGCTCACCTCTACAAAATCTCGCTAAATTTCTCGCTAAGCAACTTCAGCCCTATGCAGAATCTATCGCTTCACACGTTACAAACTCCTTCCAGTTCATAGAAACAATAAAGAAGCAAAACCTACATCCCGATGACCTACTTGTGAGCTTCGATGTTGTATCTCTCTTCACACAAGTGCCCATTAATGAAGCCTTGACAGCCATTCAAAACAAATACAATCCCCCCGAATACATCCTGGACCTGACCAACCACTGCCTAACCAACACGTACTTCATCCACAATGGACAAAGATACAAACAGATAGAAGGAGCACCTATGGGATCACCCCTCTCACCGGTCATCGCAAATCTGTACATGGAACACTTTGAAACCAATGCTTTAGACAAGTCAGAACACAAACCCAAACTTTGGCTCAGATATGTTGACGACACCTTTGTAATTTGGCCACACGGGAAGGAAAAACTAGATAGCTTCCTCACACATCTCAACAGCCTACACCCCAAAATACAATTCACTATGGAAATAGAAGCCAACAACCAACTTCCCTTCCTTGACGTCCTAATCTACAAAAAACCTGATGGCTCCCTAGGACACACTATCTACCGGAAAAAAACACACACCAACCGCTACTTACATGCACAATCACACCACCACCCTGCACAAATAAACTCCGTAGCCAAGACTCTCATCTCCAAAACCAAACGCCTGGCTGACAAAGACCACTTGACAACTGAGTTACAGAATCTCTCAAATGTGTTAATCGCCAACGGATACCAGCAAAACAGGGTTACGAAGCTAATCCAAAAAGAAACACCCCCCAAAAACCAAGACACAGAAGAAAACAATGGCATGGCCCTCCTTCCTTATATCAAGGGCACTACAGATAAAATTAGCAAAATCCTCCATAAACACAATATCAAAACAGCCTTTTGCACCAACCAAAAAATAGCCAATATCCTCAGAAACCCAAAAGATAAAATCCAGTTAGAAAACCAAGGGGTCTATGAAATACCCTGCAAAGTCTGCCCAGCCACGTACATTGGACAAACAAACAGACGAATAAATGCACGTATCGCAGAACACAAGAATGCCGTCAAAAAAGAAGAAAAAACTTCCTCTCTTTACCAACACATGAAAGAAACAGGACACGAAATTAATTTTGCAGATTCCAAATTGCTCTTTAACATGGAACATCACCACAAGAGAATAATCATGGAAGCCATCGAGATAGAGAAACACCCTCACAACATGAACAAGCGTGACGACACGTCCCGCCTGCCAGACATCTGGAAATTAGCCCTCCCCACAAAAACCGACACCAGAACCAGAGGCACACAGAACGCCATCTCCAATCAACCACACCAGACCCAAACCCAGACCCTCTCCACAGATAAATTACAGACACCATCCAGTAGCCAAACCATAGTGGCACCTCCGGATGCTGCACCCCCCTGCAATCCCTACACAGATCTGGCTGGCACAGGGCACAAAACCACAGCTCGCCCCTATACACGAAGCCAAGCCAGAGCACAACTAAGTGCAGTACAGCCATCTTCTCAGAAAAACTCTTCACAAGCTCAAGAGGTCAAGACACGAAAGCTTTAGCAACTAATCCACACCTAATGACCCTCCTAAGTGGTACTCAGAATATCACTCAAGAAATCACTCAAGATATCCCTCAAGTAATTAATGAACAAAAGAAGAAAAGGCACACTAACCTGGGAACTTCCTCTCTGCCCAGAACGTTGTAGGCTATACACCACACCCCCTCAACAGTATTTATAGGAACTCAAACACTGAGATCCTGCTCTGTTCTAGTAACAAGAAGCCGAAAGCACCAGCCTGAAGATGACGAGTGAGACCTCGTCGAAACGTCGCCTAGACACCCCAACTCTTACACGGGAAGACACCCGAAGACACCAAAACCTGCATATATATATATATTTGCTTTCGTAGATTTTCACGGGTACAGGAATGTAGGTTTTGGTGTCTTCGGGTGTCTTCCCGTGTAAGAGTTGGGGTGTCTAGGCGACGTTTCGACGAGGTCTCAACGACGAGTGAGACCTCGTCGAAACGTCGCCTAGACACCCCAACTCTTACACGGGAAGACACCCGAAGACACCAAAACCTACATATATATATATATATATATATGCATGCAGTATTTTTTGGTGTATAAGACGCCACATGTATAAGACGACACTATTTTTTTAAAACCCGAAATTAAGTTGTTTAGCTTTTTTGGGGGGTGGGGAGGTCACTTCTCCCAATCATTCACCCGTCTGCCCACCACAGCTGATCGCTTGCCACAGCCACTGCCAATTGCACACCTCGCTGCAGCCGACAATTTTCTGCCCACTCGCCACCTACGACACCCCACCCGCCCACTTGCTGCAGTCAGCAATCGCCTGCGAAATTGCCACAGCCAATTGCCAGCAGGCCTTGCTGCAGCCATCAATCACCCGCCCAATCGCAACTGCCAATCTCCTGCTTGCTTCTGCCATTAATTGCACATCCCCCCTCCGCATTCACTATCCATGTATAAGATGACACCCAATTTTTGCCTTTTTTTTAGTCAAAAGCATCGTCTTATACACAGAAAAATATGGGTGGGTGGGTGTAGTTTTACAATTTAAAATACTCATTTAAACATCCTTCAAATATCAATGACTTCCCTTCTTCTCTTTCCACGGTTCATTTTGCATATCATAAATCCTTGCATATTTTACAAAAACTAAACCATTCAGTATTCCATTATTGCATCCATCAAAAATTATTTCATAGAATCATAGAGTTGGAAGAGACCACAAGGGCCATCGAGTCCAACCCCCTGCCAAGCAGGAAACACCATCAGAGCACTCCTGACATATGGTTGTCAAGCCTCTGCTTAAAGACCTCCAAAGAAGGAGACTCCACCACACTCCTTGGCAGCAATTTCCACTGTCGAACAGCTGTTCAATTTATTTTACTGCTGCCAACATTTTCAGGTGTACACAATTCGCCGCCATATATTCAATAAACGTTTTCCAATGTTCTCTAAACGTATATTCTCCTTGTTCCTTTATTCTATATGTTAAGTCTGCAAGCTGCGCATATTCTGTCAGCTTAAGTTGCCATTCTTCTCTGGTTGGGACCGCGCTCATTTTCCATTTTTGGGCTAACAAAACATGGGCCGCAGTAGTGGCATACATAAATAACCTTTTCTGACATCTGGGAATTTCCGTTGGAATTATCCCCAACAAAAAGGACTCTGTTTTGGTTTTTTTTTAAAGTACTTTTAAACATTTTTTTCAATTCATTATGGATTATTTCCCAATACTCTCTTACTCTTTTACATGTCCACCACATATGAAAGAATGTTCCCTCAACCTCTTTGCATCTCCAGCACTGATCTGATTCAGTCTTATACATCTTAGCAAAGCTAGGTAAAGGTATAGGGACCCCTGACCATTAGGTCCAGTCGTGACCCACTCTGGGGTTGCAGCACTCATCTCGCTTTATTGGCCGAGAGAGCCGGCGTACAGCTTCCGGGTCATGTGGCCAGCATGACTAAGCCGCTTCTGGCAAACCAGAGCAGCGCATGGAAATGCCGTTTATCTTCCCACCGGAGTGGTACCTATTTATCTACTTGCACTTTGACGTGCTTTCGAACTGCTAGGTTGGCAGGAGCAGGGACCGAGCAACGGGAGCTCAAGTCACGGGGATTCGAAACGCTGACCTTCTGATCGGCAAGTCCTAGGCTACTCGGAGTTAAATACCATCTGCAAATCGTTTTCAAGTACAGTGGTACTTTGGGTTACATACGCTTTAGGTTGCAGACTCCGCTAACCTAAAAATAGTACCTCGGGTTAAGAACTTTGCTTCAGGATGAGAACAGCAATCGTGCTCCAGCAACGCGGCAGCAGTGGGAGGCCCCATTAGCTAAAGTGGTGCTTCAGGTTAAGAACAGTTTCAGGTTAAGAACGGACCTCCAGAACGAATTAAGTACTTAACCTGAGGTACCACTGTAGTTCTCCTTTAAAGAATAACATGCTGTAAACTTCAAATCATTTAAGTTTTTCCCAGAGGTTAAAATCTATCCCCCCCCCCCAATCTAATAACAGATTATACGTTTTAGGCAAAATTCTATCCTGACTTTTCCAACGTGCAGCTTCACTGCCTGTCCACAAGGGAAAGAGAGTGCGCTACGACTTTCAGATGCAGGACTAGATGGGATGTTGAGGCAGTGCCTTTTCTAACATGGCAACCAGGCTGCAAAACGCTCTCCCAAAAAAGCTTTGTTTGGCTGCCTCTTCTTTAGGCATCAAGCAAGCTGCAAAGAGCCTTTTATCCCATTGAGCATAGGTTGAAGTTTTGTCTTTGCCTAAGGTTTGGGTGTCTTTGCCTATGGCCCACCAGATGTCCCAATTTGGCCCATCAGGGTGTTTCCCCAAAGCCACACCCACCTGCCTTACACCTGACATTCTATGTGACATCACCGATAAGCTGATGGGTGGTGAGAGCTGTTCCACTGAAGATCAGCTACACTAAGGAGTTCCCTTAGTGCTTGGAGTCACCAGACTTCATAGAAACGTCAGGTCAAAGTGGCCCACTGTAGATGGGGGGAGCCCAGGATGTTCCTCCCCCCACCACCCCAGCCCAGGGGGTTAAGTATGCAGGGCAGCCCCAGATTTCTGATGTCCCCAATAGGCTCAGAAGTTGAAAGAGGTGTGATGAGATCTGGCATGCCAAGTACCGTATTTTTCGCTCCATAAGGCGCACCTGACCTTAAGACAGACCTAGTTTTCAGAGGAGGAAAACAGGGAAAAAATATTCTGAAGCAAATGTTGTACTAAACTATTTAATAGGCTACTGGTATATCAGAGTGAGACTGAGAGGGACAGAAGCTGTATGTTTGTTTAGTGTGCATGCTCAAGGAGCCAGCAGATCAGCTGAGACGTGGGGGGATTTGCGTAATTTCCCCCTCGCCCTCATCCCCTGCCCTCCAGTCCCCAGCAGCCTGCCTATTTTGCCTCCTGATTTTCACTGCGCTCGTGGCTCAGAGCTCGAGGTTGGGGTTTTTTTGCTGCTGGTTGCTTAAATTTTATCCTTCCGGATCCAACCCCTCCTGTGTCCTGCCGTCCCTCTGCAGCCTCATTGCTCCGTTTAGAGTGCGCGCGGACCTTTGCTAGCTGAGGCTGCTGCAGCTGTTGCTGGCTAGGCACCGCTTTTAAAAGCGCCCGCTGGCTCTGAATCGCCTGCCTCCTCCCGGCTCGCTGTAAAGCAAGCAAAGAGAGAGCCGCGCAAAGCGGGACAGAAGCCCTGTAAGCGGCTCCCGCTTTGCTTGACTGACGGTCCAGTGCATTCGCTTCCTAAGACGCACAGGCATTTTCCCTTTCTTTTTAGAAGGAAAAAAGTGTGTCTTATGGAGAGAAAAATGCGGTAAGCTCTCCAAGAGGCTGACATGGGATGAGATGGCACAACTCACTGAGACGAGACTCTGATCAGGCGACGGTTCAAGTAGCGTCTCTCTTCTGTCAGGTCCGCTGGGAAGGAGAGAAAACAGGGTGTGTAAGGGAGCTAGAAGCAGGATTGGACCCCTCACCAACCAAAGCAAGGAAGACAGCACTGAGCTCAGCACCCATGAGTTCTGCCTCAGTGGATTCTGCATTCAGAGAGTGCCTGAAGCTTGTACAAATGTTACTCAAATTCTATGCTTGAGAAGAGATCTGGAAATCTGTCTTGTTGATATGCAAATGCACACCTTTTTATATATAAAAAAGGAATAATTTACTTTGAAGTTTCTGAGTTGCAGAGTTAGTAACTATGATTTATTTATTTTTTCAAAAAGCAAATATCATCTGTGTAGAGGAAAGGGGATATCTGGATTAACTAGAGGGGGGAAACAGGTTGGCCAACAATGTTGTGTGGATGCTGTGTTAAGACTGAAGGCAGACTCCATGTTTTTAGAGCTGTGGAATCATTCTGGAAGTGTTTTCAGGATGACACTTTTACTGTAGAACATATAGAGGTCTATGAAGCCCCAGTACCAGATTAATGTCCAAATGTACTGTATTTTTCGCTCTATAAGGTGCACTAGACCACAAGACGCACCTAGCTTTTGGAGGAGGAAAACAAGAAAAAAAAATATTCTGAATCCCAGAAGCCAGAACAGCAAGAGGGATCGCTGCGCAGTGAAAGCAGCAATCCCTCTTGCTGTTCTGGCTTCTGGGATAGCTGCACAGCCTGCATTCAGTCCATAAGACGCACACACATTTCCCCTTACCTTTTAGGAGGGAAAAAGTGAGTCTTATGGAGCAAAAAATACGGTATTTTAATTCTCAAGAGACAAGCTCAGGGGCAGGCGCTTTGCAAGTGTGAAGCAGAAGCCAGCAGCACTGATTGGCCTTCCCCTGATGATGTGACCAATGAACCTTGCTCCCTTCACCCCAACCCATGGAGAAGTCTTGAACTTTCAAAAATATTTCTTAACAGCCGATACAATGGCAAATAAGTAGGTAAGCCTTCATGTAAAACATTCCTTTATTAATTTCCCCAAAATAAAAGGAGAGCCTACTTGAAGTATGGGGCAAGACTAACAGCTGAGTTAACCTTCAACTTGCTGGTATGCATGTCCAAATTTGGGACTAAGCCAGGCCCACACCACAGCTGAAAAATTTGCTGCACGTTCCGGTTCTATGTAATTATTATCTGTCTTCACCCTTAGACAGTAAACTCCGCAGAGCAGAGGCCCTGGCTTTTTTTTCTTTTTGTTGTAAATTATGTTACTCTGTGAAGTTCTAGAACATAGATGGCAGCATATAAAGTTTACCATAGTTATCGCCGGTGCTTTTTTTTTCTAGAAAAAGAGGTGCCGGAACTCACAATGAACACCTCCCTTATTCTCTTAAAATGGCAATGGCGCTCACCTGAGATGTGCCGGAACTGACATCTAGTGAGTTTCGGCTGGAAAAAGCTTCATCATCATCATCATCATCATCATGGCAGTCCTAAAAGCTGCAGATGTTGTTTCAAAACCTCACCTCACCAGCAATCAAGTTCTCTGCAGCTCAGGACCCCAATACGTTGAGGACTGCCTCTTCCCACATGAACCTACCCAGACCCTGAGGTCATCTTCTGAGGCCCTACTTCATGTGCCCCCTCCTTGAGAGGCCCAGAGGGTGACAACATGAGAACAGGGCCTTCTCTGCAGTGGCTCCCCATGTGTGGAATGCTCTCCCCAGGGAGGTTCGGCTGGCACCTTCATTATACACCAGGCAAAAACGTTTCTTTTTAACCAAGCCTTTGGGTGGATCTGATTTTAATCCTATACCATTTTAAATGTGGTTTTTTGGGGGAGGCGTGTTGTTGGGTTGTTGTTTTAACTTTTATTATGTACCGTATTTTTTGCTCTATAACACACACTTTTTCCCTCCTAAAAAGTAAGGGGAAATGTGTGCGTCTTATGGAGCAAATGCAGGCTGCGCAGCTATCCCAGAAGCCAGAACAGCGAGAGGGATTGCTGCGCAGCGATCCCTCTTACTGTTCTGGCTTCTGGGATTCAGAATATTTTTTTCCTTGTTTTCCTCCTCCAAAAACTAGGTGCATGTTATGGTCTGGTGTGTCTTATAGAGCGAAAAATACGGTATTTTGTGGTTTTCTATCTTATCCCTGAGACCCCTGGGAATAGGGCGGTATATAAATTCAGTAAATCATAATCATCACCTGAGGAGGCTGAATTCTGCACGGCGAGATTACAGAAATACTGAATACATATAAGCCGGGCCCATAAACGTGAAAATGCAAGACATCCGAATGCCCTGGAATTCAGGGCATAGAAGATTGTCATGAAAGAGGGAACCCCATGACAAGTTGGCAGGCAGGAATACCTTGCCGGCGTTCGCTATAGTAAGGAGAAAAAGCTGTATCCCGGGGCGTGTCAGGATAGAGGTACTTCAGTGGATTCTCAGATTTTTGCTCCATAGCCAGGAAGTGATAGTCATGGATGATGTCTGGCAGCGCCAGGGACTTGAGCTCGACGCAGGTGTAGGGCTCCACTGACTGGAATCTGGGGGAACCTGCAGAGGTTAGAAACACCTAGTCAAAGTGTCAGGTGGAGTTCTTTCTGATCTTGTCTGGAGATCAACCCATCCAGATAATAGATAGATAATTTATTACGGTCAAAGACCAGCTCGCATAACACAGTAAAAACAGCATTAAATAAAGGATGTTCGCTCTAGTGTTCCGGGTGCACAGAGCAGCAAAGGTTCTCAAAGCGCCACCAATGTGCTATGTGAGCATGAATGACAAGGATCCTATTTCCTTAAGAAGAAGAAGAGGAGTTTGGATTTGATATCCCGCCTTTCGCTCCCTTTAAGGAGTCTCAAAGCGGCTCACATTCTCCTTTCCCTTCCTCCCCCACAACAAACACCCTGTGAGGTGAGTGGGGCTGAGAGACTTCAAGGAAGTGTGACTAGCCCAAGGTCACCCAGCAGCTGCATGTGGAGGAGCGGGGAATCAAACCCGGTTCACCAGATTACGAGTCTACCGCTCTTAACCACTACACCACGCTGGCACCACAAGGCAAGGCAAGGGAGAGAATTCCAGGAATTAACCTGTGTCGTCGAAGTCCACCCAGGTAAAAGTGATGCCCCCATTGGCGGTGCTCTCACTGAAGCGCAGCAGGAAGGTGCCTGCCCTCTTCTTCTTCAGCAAACTCCTCTCCCGCTTGCGGCTCACGAAGCCCATGATGAGACTAGGATGTGTTGCAGGTGGGAAGAGGAGAAATATCAAGGTCAAAGAGCTGCCACCTTTGCGCTGCCTTAACTCCCTCCCGACAACTGTAGCCTCACATCAGATGGGTGGGGTACAAATAATAAAATTACTTTTATGACGATCTCTTCCTGCAGCCCCCTTCCGAGTCACAAGGAGAAGGAATCTACTCAATTACTAAAAACGAGCCAGTACCGTGGTACCTCGGGTTAAGTACTTAATTTGTTCCGGAGGTCCATACTTAACCTGAAACTGTTCTTAACCTGAAGCACAACTTTAGCTAATGGGGCCTCCCGCTGCAGCATGATTTCTGTTCTCATCCTGAAGCAAAGTTCTTAACCTGAAGCACTATTTCTGGGTTAGCGGAGTCTGTAACCTGAAGCGTATGTAACCTGAAACGTATGTAACCTGAGGTACCACTGTACATGACTTGGATGTAGGGCAGGGTGGTTCATAGCTGAGACAGCATCTCTAAAACACCTAGTTTCGAATATAACAGTTGGGAGTTTGTCACAGTCTGTTGGCCACAGAGCTGTGCATCAAAGGCTACCTGGGGGTCAATTCCCCATGGACTGAAGTGCTTGCTTGGTAATGTATATACTACAGTGGTACCTCTGGGTGCGAACAGGATCCGTTCCGGAGCCCCATTCGCATCCAGAAGCGAATGCAACCCGCGTCTGCCGCGATTCTCCGCTTCCGCACATGCACGTAACGTCATTGTGACCATCTGCGCATGCGGCAAAACCCAGCAATAACGCGCTCCGTTACTTCCGGGTCACCGCGGAGCGCAACCTGAAAATACTTATCCTGAAGCATATTCATCCCAAGGTATGACAGTACTTGCTGTTTGGAATAAAATCTGTAACCTTCTTACCCACTTGCGTTTGTCCTGCTTCTGAATCTAATTTGAAAAGAACCATTTTGCATTGGGCAAGACAATGTCTTCCAACTCTACAACTATCCTTCTATGAAAGGGAGTTTGGAGTGGTACCTCGGGTTACATACGCTTCAGGTTACAGACTCCACTAACCCAGAAATAGTACCTTGGGTTAAGAACTTTGCTTCAGGATGAGAACAGAAATCGTGCTCCGGCAGCAGCAGGAGGCCCCATTAGCTAAAGAGGTGCTTCTGGTTAAGAACGGACCTCCGGAACAAATTAAGTACAGTGGTGCCCCGCAAGACGAATGCCTCGCAAGGCGGAAAACTCGCTAGACGAAAGAGTTTTCCGTTTTGGAGGTGCTTCGCAAAACAAATTTCCTATGGGCTTGCTTTGCAAGACGACAATGTCTTGCGAGTTCCTGCTGGTTTTTTCCCCTCCCCCCCTTTTTCTAAGCCGCCTATCAGCTGATCCAATCAGCAGATAAGCCGCTAAAAGCCGCTAATAGCGCTAATCCGCTAATCCTCCAATGGGCTTGCTTTGCAAGACGAAGAAACCGCTAGACGAAGAGAATCACAGAACGGATTCTTTTCGTCTTGCAAGGCACCACTGTACTGCATTTTTCGCTCTATAGGACGCACTGCACAATAGGACGCACCTTGTTTTAGAGGGGGGAGAACAAGAAAAAAAATCTCTCTCCCTCTCTGCCCAGCGCCCCTTCAGCAAAGCGCCAGGAGGTGCTGTGCAGAGAGGGGGAGAATTCCCCCCCCTTGTTTCCCCCCTCTAAAACAAGGTGCCGTTCAAGGTGCGTTCTGTCGCCTTCAGGCGGCTACCTTGGAAGCCTGGAGAGCGAGAGGGGTCAGTGCGCACCGACCCCTCTCGCTCTCTAGGCTTCAGGTTCCTTTCGACCTGCTCTTTGGGGCTGGCAGGGGGAAGCCCACTGCCAGCCCCAAAGAGCAGGTCGGGGAGCAGCGGAGAGACTGCTGCCATAGCCGCGTGCCACCTCTCCAGCCAGGAGAGGGTCACGGGACTATGGCAATACCCCCACCTCCCGCAAAAGCCCACAGGAGCCGCACACCCTTTAAGGAGCACGCGGCTCCTGTGGGCTTTTCTACGAGGAGGGAGAAGGGACTCACTGGCCGCTTCAGTCCCTCGTCCCTCCTGAGGAAAAGCCCGCAAGAGCTGCGCGGAGCTTGTGTGCGGCTTTTGGGGGCTTTTCCTGCTTGCCTCTCCCCTGCATTCGCTCCATAGGACGCACACACATTTCCCCTTCATTTTTGGAGGGGGAAACGTGCATCCTATAGAGTGAAAAATACAGTACTTAACAAGAGGTACCACTGTATTTGCAAAGAACTCAGGTGGCTTTTGCAACGATTGGCAGAGACGGGCAAAACTCCCCCTAGCAAACAGCGCCCTCCAGGGGCCGTTGCCGTTAAAGGCTTTGTGCAACTCCTCGAGTTCTGCTATTTGTGAAGGAAGAAGCCAAATTTCCCCCTCTTCTTCCCCATCCCTCTCCTTACTCGTTGTTCCAGAGTTGCAGAAGGTGCTCCTTAATCAGAAGCAAGATCCCATCAATCCAGGTCCAGAAGGAGAAAGCGTACGAAGTAGGCTGTGGGGAACAGGGGAGAGGAAATAAGAAGAGGGAAAGCGCTTTGGTGAGCAACAGAAGGAGGCAGGGGCGGTGCTTACCCTGGCAAACTGTGCCCAGGCGACTGTGCTCTGCGATGTTGCATTTGGTCCTTTGGTGGAAAGAGAAGGCAAAAAGTGAGCTGAATAATTGTTTTGAGAGAAATGAGGGGGATGAGGCCTGTTAGTTGACCCTTCTTTGGCACTCCAACACCCTTACTTCCACTTTATGGACTTGAGGGAACAGAAGATAACACTCTGTTCATTCTATCTTGAACAGCTACCACCAACCCTGGCTCTACATTCACGGTCACTAATGGAAAGTGGTACTTTGGTTCTCAAACGCGTTGGTTCCCAAACGCTGAAAACCTGGAAGAAAGCGTTCCGGTTTTCCAACATTTTTCAGAAGCCAAATGTCCAATGTGGTTGTAGTCTGTTGTTTCCGGGGCGCCTGCACCCATCAGAAGCTGCGCCTTGGTATTCGAATATTTCTGAGTCAAACGGACTTCTGGAACGGATTAAGTTTGGCGCTTTTGTTTTTGCCATCTATTTTGCGTTTTGGGGGCTTTTTCGGTCCATTTGTTTTTGTGACTGTGTGGAACCCAGTTCAGCTACTGATTGATTGTGTGACTGCGGAAATGGATAAAAGCCACCCCCCACCAGAATCCAAACAATATCATCAGTGCAGGTAAGATATTTTTTTTTTTAAAAAAAATGTTTTTATCATCTACAATACTGTCTTATTTATTTTATAACACAGTACATTGATTATTGCTTTCACTTTATGGATCAACAGTCTTGGTAGATAGTAAAATTCATGTTAAATTGCTGTTTTAGGGGTTGTTTTTAAAAGTCTGGAATGGATTAATTGCTTGGCAGGGGGTTGGACTCGATGGCCCTTGTGGTCTATTCCAACTCGATGATTCTATGATTTTGCATTACTTTCTATGGCAAAGCGTGCCTTGGTTTTGGAACGCGTTGGTTTTGGAATGGACTTCTGGAACGGATTAAGTTTGAGAACCAAGGTACCACTGTATTTTCCCCCATTTAAAATGGGTTTCATGTTAAAGGACTTTGCTGAAGACGTGAGGAGGAAAACCCACCTGCGTAGGGACTTATGGGGCCCAGGACACTTGAGGGGTTCACATCCTCTCAAAACACCCTGGCCACTTTTTAACAGAGAGAGAGGCCCTTCTCTTTCTCCCACCTAAGGTGAGGCATGGGGGGCCCAGCATATTTATTACAGCCAGCTGTTGCCTGTTAAGGAATCTTTTACCCATGATCACTGCTGTTGTCCCTTTTAAAAGGATTTTTAAGGTGGTGTATGTTTATTGTATTTTTTATTATTGTTGCCTTTATTTTTACTGTTGTATTTTCATTTTTATTGTTGCATTCTTTCTATTTAAATACATATTTTTATTGCAATGTGGTTTAAGATGTATGTGAGGCATGGGCCAAGGGTAGAATGGTGGTTAATTGAAAATCCTAAATATTTTTTTAAAAAAGGGTAGAATGTGGCTAGGGCTGGGAAATAGCTGGTTTTCAACTTTGTGATTTTTCACCCGCTAAACATTGCAATACACTGCTGTATCACGATGTCTGAAATAAAGATGGAGCTATGTAGAGGCATTGGCTGGCTTCACCGTTTTCCTGGCATTGTGATTTTTGCCGGCGCCTGGTCTTATGATTTGCTGCCCCATGCATGAGTCAGGGGAGAGGTGAGCTGGAAGAGTTAACAAGGGCTACAGGAATTGAGAAAAGCAACCATCTGGAGGCAGTTGGAGGATGGATGGTGGCTAACAGATTGTGGTTGAATCCTGACAAGACAGAAGTACTGTTCCTGGGGGACAGGGGGCAGGCAGGTGTGGGGGACTCCCTGATCCTGAATGGGATAACTGTGCCCCTGAAGGACCAGGTGCGCAGCCTGGGAGTCATTTTGGACTCACAGCTGTCCATGGAGGCGCAGGTCAATTCTGTGTCCAGGGCGGCTGTCTACCAGCTCCACTTGGTACGCAGGCTAAGACCATACCTGCCCACAGACTGTCTCGCCAGAGTGGTGCATGCTCTAGTTATCTCCTGCTTGGACTACTGCAATGCGCTCTACGTGGGGCTATCTTTGAAGGTGACCCGGAAACTGCAATTAATCCAGAATGCGGCAGCTAGACTGGTGACTGGGGGCAGCCACCGAGACCACATAACACCAGTCTTGAAAGACCTACATTGGCTCCCAGTACGTTTCTGAGCACAGTTCAAAGTGTTGGTGCTGACCTTTAAAGCCCTAAATGGCCTCGGTCCTGTATACCTGAAGGAGCGTCTCCACCCCCATCATCCAGCATGGACGCTGAGGTCCAGCGCCGAGGGCCTTCTGGCGGTTCCCTCACTGCGAGGCAGAAGGCCTTCTCAGCAGTGGCACCTGCCCTGTGGAATGCCCTCCCAGCAGATGTCAAGGCAACAAACAACTATTTTACTTTTAAAAGACAACTGAAGGCGGCCCTGTTTAGGGAAGTTTTTAATGTCTGATGCTGTATTGTTTTTAATATTCACTTGGAAGCTGCCCAGAGTGGCTGGGGAAACCCAGCCAGATGGGCGGGGTATAAATAATAAATAATAATAATAATAATAATAATAATAATAATAATAATAATGATATTAATGATAATAATTAGCTCTCTTCATGGTTTTTCGCACACAGTGATTCTTGCATAGTACACAAACACACATACACACGTCATGATTCATGATACATTTCCAGGTCAAAAATTATGAACCCAGTATCATTCCACCTGCCTTGCGCCCCCCTCCCCCCGGGCCCTGGGAGTCCTCATAAGGAAGCTGTGGCTGGAGGAAGAACTGTGAGGGGAGAGACAAGACCTTCTTCCATCTGCGTTGCCTCACCCTCAAGTCTCTGCTTCTCAATTTGTATTGTATTATTTTATGCACTGTGGTTTGCCGTTGTTTTATCGATTGTAGTTTAGAAATTATTTATTGTAATTGTTAAGAGTGGATTTCTGTTTAATTTTTAAATGCTGATATTTAATATTACTCTATACTATTCTTATGATTGTTGAATGTTACTTTATTTGATGTAGGTTGCTTATTTTAAAGTTATGTTTTATTATCACCTTTTTGTATTGCATTAGATTGTTATAAGGTGTACATTTTTTGTTTCTTCAGCTTGCAAACCGCCTTGGGCATTGTAAGATAGAAAGACGGTATACCAATTAAAAGTGATGATGACTATGACGATCATGATACTGGTTTTGGACAATATATCAATATATGGCCCAGTCCTAAATGGTGAGGTTCTGAAAATCCAAAATAAACTGAACCACTGCACTACACTGGCCCCGCATTACCAGACTCCCCCATTACCACAGAGTTTTTCTCTCAGCATCTTGAGTTGATCTGCGTTTAGACCTCGGTCAGTAGCAGCCAAGAATTGCCAGCTCAGGACAGGGGACAGCTGGTCCCAGGTGGCAGCAGGTGGATTGCAGAAAAATAGCTGGTTCTGAGAGAAAGACAGGAGGGGAGAGGGAAAACACACATGGTGAGCCAGGCGAGACCAATTTAGGGAACAGGAGGGACACAGGGCATGAGGCTGGAGGGAAATCCGGGACGATCAAAAGCTTTAGATACAAAGCTGGCCGGGACAACGTCGCAAGAGTTACCAACATGGAACCCTGAAGGTGTCGCTACGTTCCAAGTCCCCTTCATCCCAGGCCCGTCGTTCACCATGGGGCTGAGGCTGCTGGGATCTGGAGTCGAACAACATCTGGGAGAGCGCCATGTTGTCTACAGTGGTACCTCGGGTTAAGTACTTAATTTGTTCCAGCGGTCCGTTCTTAACCTGAAACTGTTCTTAACCTGAAGCACCACTTTAGCTAATGGGGCCTCCCGCTGCCGCGGCACTGCCAGAGCACAATTTCTGTTCTCATCCTGAAGCAAAGTTCTTAACCCGAGGTAATATTTCTGGGTTAGCGCAGTCTGTAACCTGAAGCGTCTGTAACCTGAAGCATCTGTAACCCGAGGTACCACTGTATTTTTGTAAACCAAGAAAATCTTTAATAAAATTACAGTGGTACCTCGGGTTAAGTACTTAATTCATTCCAGAGGTCCGTTCTTAACCTGAAATTGTTCTTAACCTGAAGCATCACTTTAGCTAATGGGGCCTGCTGCTGCTGCCACGCTGCCGGAGCACAATTTCTGTTCTCATCCTGAAGCAAAGTTGTTAACCTGAGGTACTATTTCTGGGTTAGCGGAGTCTGTAACCTGAAGTGTATGTAACCTGAAGCGTATGTAACCTGAAGCGTATGTAACCCGAGGTACCACTGTACACAGAAGCGACTTTCATGTAGGAAGAGCAGGTTGCCTGTGGGGAGAAAAGTCACGGGTCGACACATGTACAAGACTGCTGCAGGCACATGCCCTGCGCAGTGTTGTGTGCCGTGGAGCACACACAAGGAAAGGAGTCCGGAAATAAAAGCGACCAGCGCCAAAGTTAGTGATTGTTTCTCCAGGGGGCGTTTCCGGGTATCCTCTGAAGCATGGTCGAGGTGTGTGGGGGGGGGGTATTTATCTGCCATCTTCCAAACTGGGAGGTTGCTGCAGGCTAAACATGGGCAAGGTATCCACATCTAAGTGACAGCAGTTTATATACAGTGGTGCCCCGCAAGACGAATGCCTCGCAAGACGGAAAACCCGCTAGACGAAAGGGTTTTCCGTTTTTGAGCTGCTTCGCAAGACGATTTTCCCTATGGGCTTGCTTTGCAAGACGAAAACGTCTTGCGAGTGTTCCGATTTTTTCCGCTCCCCCCCCCTTTTCCTAAGCTGCTAAGCCGCTAATAGCCTTTTAGCCGCTAAGCCTTTAATAGCCGCTAAGCCTTTAATAGCCGCTAAACCGCTAATAGCGCTAATCCGCTAATAGGGTTGCTTCGCAAGACGAAAAAACCGCTAGACGAAGAGGCTCGCGGAACCGATTAATTTCGTCTTGCGAGGCACCACTGTACTGGAATTCTGAATCAAA
The DNA here is from genome assembly GCF_964188305.1 of Podarcis bocagei. Taxonomy (NCBI): domain Eukaryota; kingdom Metazoa; phylum Chordata; class Lepidosauria; order Squamata; family Lacertidae; genus Podarcis; species Podarcis bocagei. Next base: position 118,974,106 of record NC_138126.1, on the reverse strand, counting down.
TTATTATTTGCTGCTAAATTAATAAATAATAAATAATAATAATAATAATAATAATAATAATAATAATAATAATAATTTATTTATACCCCGCCCATCTGGCAGGGTTTCCCCAGCCACTCTGGGCAGCTTCCAACAAAACACTAAAATACAATAACCTATTAAACATTAAAAGCTTCCCTAAACAGGGCTGCCTTCAGATGTCTTCTAGAAGTTTGGTAGTTATTTTTCTCTTTGACATCTGGTGGGAGGGCGTTCCACTGGGAGGGTGCCACTACCGAGAAGGCCCTCTGCCTGGTTCCCTGTAACTTGGCTTCTCGTAGTGAGGGAACCGCCAGAAGGCCCTCGGCGCTAGACCTCAGTGTATATTTATTCTTATTCTTATTCTTTATATACCACCCTATACCTGCAGGTGTCAAGAGTGGTTCACAGAATAAAACCAGAATATAAAACCACAAAGTGCATAATCCAAATATTGGGTTGTTGTTAACCCAATAACACACACCCCCCCCCCAAACATTTTAAAAGGGCACAGGATGTCAACCAAATCAAGCAAAGGTAAAGAGGGACCTTTTTGCCTGGCGCCTAAACGTATATAATGAAGGCAGCAGCCGGACCTCCCTGGGAAGAGCATTCCACACACGGGGAGCCACTGCAGAAAAGGCCCTGTTCTTATGTTGCCACCTTCCAGAAGCTCATGCTGAGAAGGCGCACAAAGAAGGGCCTCAGGTGATATAAATTTATTGTGTACTATTATATTTGAATGGATTGTTGAGTATTACTTTGCTTGACATAAGTGGTTTATTTCAAAGTTACCGTATTTTTTGCCCTATAAGACACACTTTTTCCCCTCCAAAAATGAAGGGGAAATCTGGGTGCGTCCTATGGGGCGAATGCAGGCTTTCGCTGAAGCCTGGAGAGCGAGGGGGGTCGGTACGCACCGACCCCTCTCGCTCTCCAGGCTTCAGGAAGCTATCCGCTAGCTGTGGGAGACCCAGCTCTCCCACGGCTAGCGGAGACCTTGCCGGCACCCAGAAGCTTGGGGCGTGCTGAGCTCCGCATGCCCCAAGCTTCAGGATTAGCGCAGCGCTCCGCTAGCCCTGGGAGAGCCGCGCGGCTCTCCCACGGTTAGCGGAGACCTTGCTGGCACCCAGAAGCTTGGGATGCGCTGAGCTCCGCATGCCCCAAGCTTCGGGATTAGCGCAGCGCACCTGGGGGGGGGAATAAATTTTTTCCCCTTTATTTCCCCCCAAAAAAACTAGGTGCGTCCTATGGGCCGGTGCGTCCTATGGGGCGAAAAATACGGTATGTTTTTATTATGATTTTTTTGTACTGGATCAGATTGTTATAAGGTTATGATCTTTGTTGTGTATTTTGTTGTTTCTTCAGCTTGTGAACCACCTTATGTATAGTAATTTTAAAAGGCGGTATACAAATTAAAAGTGAAATGAAACGAAATGCTTTCTGGCTAGGGGGTCAACCCTATCCCACAGAGGGGGCTTCCAAAAAAGAGAGAAATGTAGTATGTTTCTTACCGTTGGGTTTGGACTGAACATGAGGTACCATAAGATAGAGGCCCAAGCACTGGACATCTGGTTGGTATTAGAGATGACCACCACTGGCAAAGTGGATGTCTAAGAGGAGAAAGATCACAAATCTTGAAAGAGCACCAATAAATGCAGATCCCAGACCCTGGGCCAAATTAAAAAGAGCATGGTCCCCATATGACAAATTCTGCTCTCTCCTTGACCAGTATTCACAAACTGAGGCAAAAACACGAGGAAGGCAGTTGACAGATGGGCCTAATGGATCTTCCTTCTTCCCAATCTCCTCTCAGCGCCATCTCGTTCTTCTGCAGTGACAAAAATATTCTCAACGAAGATAAGTTTGATCAAACGAAGATTTGGTGATGTTACGCACAAGAGATAGACAGGGTGCCGGCGTTTGTCACCTGTTTCGCCCATGAAGAGTCTTGGGCTTCTTCAGTAAATTCTCTCTCACGGTTTTGATATATTTATAAATATTCACTGGAGGTACAAACCAAAACTTATTAGTGTTTAAATAAAATAAATGCTTAAGTCAAGAAAGAACTTAGCATATGAAGTGCAAGTATTGATTTTCGTGTTTATATTCTCAGAAATTACATAATGAATGTTTAAAGGTTAATCAGGTTTTGGTTTATATCACCAGTGAATGTATGTAAACACACCAAAATCTTGAGGGAGAATTTCCTGAAGAAAGAAATTAAATATTGTAGCTTAAGCCAAGAAGGAATGTAACATATGGACTGTAAGTAGAGACTTTTGTACTTGCCTGTTCAGATATTATTTAGAAATTTTATTTAATCTTCATTGATATCTAACCCTTGAGCGTAACATCGCCGACACCTCGTTTGATCAAACTTACTTTTGTTGAAATCTACAGGAGCCTGGCTAAAGGAACTTTAAAGACTGAATCTTCCTTTTGGACACAATTTGAATGAGTTTTCTGTTTGTGGCTTCTTGTACCCTGTTCTCTCAATTTTTGGATTATTAATATAAGATTTAGAACGTAGAATGGTTTGTTTGGTAGTGTTTTGTGTGCTGCTTATGTGCTGCTTACTTCATACTGGTTTGCTATGAGAATTGGCAGAATAGGTTCATTTCTTCAGTAGGCTCACTTCAAGCAACCTGGCCAGTAAGAGGACTGCATTCAACCACAACCAACTCCTAACTTCATCAGTGAGGTCCTCATACCTGCAGCTGACAAGTAAAATCTTGGTAGCAATAGTCCAGGATGAAAGTGATGGTGTGGAGCTCCTCTGTGACAGGCAACAATCCCTATGGGAGGGAGAATGAGAATTAGCAAAGGCAAGAGGCACACACCTAGCTGACTGTTATTTTATACAGATTTTTCTGGAACCTTAAAGATTTATTGGGTTGTGAACATCAGATGCGAGAAGTGTTAGAAAAACTGACTACAGTGGTACCTCGGGTTAAGTACTTAATTCGTTCCGGAGGCCCGTTCTTAACCTGAAACTGTTCTTAACCTGAAGCACCACTTTAGCTAATGGGGCCTCCCGCTGCTGCCGCTCCGCCGGAGCAGGATTTCTGTTCTCATCCTGAAGCAAAGTTCTTAACCTGAAGCACTATTTCTGGGTTAGCAGAGTCTGTAACCTGAAGTGTATGTAACCTGAAGCGTATGTAACCCGAGGTACCACTGTATACACACTCCCAAGAGCCATATTTTTCACTCTATTAGATGCACCAGACGATAAGACGCACCTAGTTTTTAGGGGAGGAAAACAAGAAATAAGAAAGCAACGCAAAGTATCCTGAGCTAAGAGGGAGCGCTCCTCCATCTTCGCTCAGAAGGCTTTGCAGGGCTATCCCTGAAGCCAGGAGAGCAAGCGGGATCGGTGCGCACCGATCCCTCTTGCCCTCCTGGCTTCAGCGAAAGCAAGCCTCCCAGCTTTCCTCCCAAAAGAGCCGCACGCTCTTTAGAGGGAGCGCGGCTCTTGGGGGCTTTTCTGGGAGGTGGGGGAAGGGACAGCGCCGCGCAGCTCTATCCTTTCCCCCACCTTCCGCAAAAGCCAGGGATAGCTGCACGAAGCCTCCGCAGGGCAGCAGGATGAAGGCTCCCTGTGCCCTGCGGAGGCTTCACACGGCTAACCCAGAAGCTAGAACAGCTAGATGGAGCGCTGCGCAGCGATCCCGCTTGCTGTCCTGGCTTATGGGATAGCTGCGCGCAGCCTCTCCCGGGCAAGGGGAGCCTTCATCCCCTGCCCGGGGGGGGGGCCTGCACGGCTAAGGCTCCCCCAAGAGCCGCACTCCCTTTAAAGAGCACACGGAGCTTGTGTGCGGCTCTTGGGGGTTTTTCCCCGAGGAGGGAGAAGGGCAGCTCTTCTCCCTCCTCAGGGAAAAGCCCCGAACAGCCGCACACACGCTCCACACGGCTCTTTAAAGGGAGCGCTGAGCAGAGCCTCCCGCCTGCATTCACTCCATAAGACGCACACACATTTCCCCTTACTTTTTAGGAGGGGGAAAGTGCGCCTTATAGAGCGAAAAATACGGTACTTAGGTGTGTCTGTGCCAAAAAGGCCATGAAATACAGTACAATGTCAGTTTATTGTGATGAGGATGCCCCAAGCCTCCAAGCAAACTAACTCTACTGTATGCATTGTTGTATTCACACACACACACACCCAATGCATTTGGCTTTCAGTTTATTATCAAGTTGTTTTGTATTTTATGGATTCCAAAGTCCCTTCAAGACATCTTCCTGCGGAAAGTGATGGATGAATATAATAAAAGAAATAATGACAGAGCACACTTAACTTGAAAAACACTTTTCTGTCTGTACTACGTCTGACTAAGAGCCTTGGATTTCCAGCAGTCAATGGAAAACCCAGGTTGAGAGATGGCAATATCGTACCTAAGTCTGTGGAGAACTGAGGCCTTCTCTTTAAAATGCCTGTTATCAGATAGAAACCCTCTGATTACACACTAGGACGATTCTGTGCATCGGCTATTACCCGCAGGGAAATCATGATAAATCAAGGACAGCAAGCCTTATGGAGGCACTACTACTACTATTATTATTATTTCCTTTATGAAATCTTGCGTTTTAGACACACGACAATCCAGTGTTCAACTGGATCGTTCCAGTAGCAGCTAAAATTCTAGTTGGTTAGCGACACTTGCCTCTCTGTTTTTATTCCGGCTTGTTCTTATAACTATTGTATCTTGCTTTTATAATTGTTTTTTTTTTTTTGCCATTTTAAAACTGCTGGTCTATGGCCGTAATAAACTGATCGGATCGGACTGGTGTGCTTACAAAGCCACCCCACTAAGCCTGCTCGTCCTGTAAGCAACAGCAATAGCACTGCTGGGAGGCCAAATAGGAGCCACATCACGGCTGCATTGAGCCAGCCACTCTTGGAAATGGCAAACCCACCTCACTGAGGCCTTTGCTGCCCTTGCCTTTGCCCAAACCGCATTTCTGCTCCTTCAGCATCTGCAAAGAGAAGAAGAACCACATGTTTACAGGGCTCGAAGCAACCAGATGCCATCATGCTGGGCAGCGCCCCCTGGCAGAAGTCAAAGCTGTTCTCCTGCCTCTGAGACAGGGATCAGCAACCTTTTCCAGCCACGGGCTGGTCCACCGTCCTTCAGATCATGTGGTGGGCCGGACTATTTTTTTTTGGGGGGGGGGGAATGAACGAATTCCTATGCGCCACAAATAACCCAGAGATGCATTTTAAATATCTCCCTCTGGCTGACTGACTGAACCCAAAGGGTGCTCATCAATGGTTCCTCTTCATCCTGGAGAAGAGTGACTAGTGGGGTGCCACAGGGTTCTGTCTTGGGCCCGGTCTTATTCAACATCTTTATCAATGACTTGGATGATGGACTCAAGGGCATCCTGATCAAATTTGCAGATGACACCAAACTGGGAGGGGTGGCTAAATGACCTTGACAGATTAGAGAACTGGGCCAAAACAAACAAGATGAACTTTAACAGGGAGAAATGTAAAGTATTGCACTTGGGCAAAAAAAATGAGAGGCACAAATACAAGATGGGTGACACCTGGCTTGAGAGCAGTACATGTGAAAAGGATCTAGGAGTCTTGGTTGACCACAAACTTGACATGAGCCAACGGTGTGACGCGGCAGCTAAAAAAGCCAATGCAATTCTGGGCTGCATCAATAGGAGTATAGCATCTAGATCAAGGGAAGTAATAGTGCCACTGTATTCTGCTCTGGTCAGACCTCACCTGGAGTACTGTGTCCAGTTCTGGGCACCACAGTTCAAGAAGGACACTGACAAACTGGAACGTGTCCAGAGGAGGGCAACCAAAATGGTCAAAGGCCTGGAAACGATGCCTTATGAGGAACGGGTAAGGGAGCTGGGCATGTTTAGCCTGGAGAAGAGGAGGTTAAGGGGCGATATGATAGCCATGTTCAAATATATAAAAGGATGTCACATAGAGGAGGGAGAAAGGTTGTTTTCTGCTGCTCCAGAGAAGCGGACACGGAGCAATGGATCCAAACTACAAGAAAGAAGATTCCACCTAAACATTAGGAAGAACTTCCTGACAGTAAGAGCTGTTCGACAGTGGAATTTGCTGCCAAGGAGTGTGGTGGAGTCTCCTTTTTTGGAGGTCTTTAAGCAGAGGCTTGACAACCATATGTCAGGAGTGCTCTGATGGTGTTTCCTGCTTGGCAGGGGGTTGGACTCGATGGCCCTTGTGGTCTCTTCCAACTCTATGATTCTATGATTCTATGAAATAAAAGCACACATTCTACTCATGTAAAAACACCAGACACACCCCACAAATAACCTAGAGATGCATTTTAAATAAAAGGACACATTCTAAAAAGGTAAAGGGACCCCTGACCATTAGGTCCAGTTGTGACAGACTCTGGGGTTGTGGCGCTCATCTCGCTTTATTGGCCGAGGGAGCCGGCGTACAGCTTCCGGGCCATGTGGCCAGCATGACTCAGTCGCTTCTGGCGAACCAGAGCAGCGCACGGAAACACCGTTTACCTTCCTGCCAGAGCAGTACCTATTTATCTACTTGCACTTCGGCGTGCTTTTGAACTGCTAGGTTGGCAGGAGCAGGGACTGAGCAACGGGAGCTCACCCCGTCGCGGGGATTCGAACCGCTGACCTTCTGATCGGCAAGCCCTAGGCTCTGTGGTTTAACCCACAGCGCCACCCGCGTCCCCAGACACATTCTACTCATGTAAAAATACGCTGATTCCTGGACTGTCCGCAGGGTGGATTGAGAAGGCAATTGGGCCGGATACGGCCCCCAGGCCTTAGGTTGCCTACCCCTGGTCTAAGAAGATCCATCTTCGTGAAAACGTAGACCACAAAGGACATCGCAAGCTTGGAGGAGTAAGAACAGAGAGTGACTCACTGAGAAATGGGAGACTGATAATCATTATTAAAGGGGGAGAGGAGGGAAGCTACACCAAATGAATGTCAAAGGCCCAATTGATGGTAGGGAAAAGTCCTTCCTGCCACGCATTTGATGCTCGGTCATAAATTGCCTGTGAATAAGGCCAGTGGGCGTCGTTGTTGGTTTTATTTTATTGGGGGGGGGGGGTGCGTTAAAGAAATGAGGCACCAGGACTAATCTCTCTATAAAAGTGCCTGTGGGTCCCAGCACAAAATGGCTGCTATGGGGAAGAAGAGGCAGTGTGCTCCATACGTGTACTAAAAAAACACACACACCAAGGCCCATACATTATGTTCCTCCCCACTTCCTGCCCCAGAAAGACACTTCACTAGGCTTAAGTCTTCTTCATAAATATTTAGACCTCCTAGCAGGTCCCAAATGGGGGAATACAGTCCTCTTTGCCAGGCTTCATGAGCTAGAGTAGGGAAAGTCAATTTTTTTTAAAAAAAATTATTAACATATAAAACACATATATAAATTTTTACGATACACATACACAACATACTACCTTCTTTCCATAACATAAAACATACCTACATTACTCTATATAATATCTACCTATACTGTACATATCAACATATCTACACACCTACCCCACACGGACACCCACCAAGTGACTTGACTTCCAGCCGTTCTTGTTATGCTACTTTATTTTTCCAACTAGCTTAAACGCAGTTCATTATTTGTTTAATCTCTTCTTCTATCTTGACTTTCCTTTCACTCTAATCATTTTCACTCAGTATCTGTCAGAAATTCTACTTTTTCCACATAATTTTGATGTATTCCTTAAAGATAGCCCACTCCTTATTCAATTTTTGTACCATATCTCCTCTTATACTCCCTGGTAGTTCGGCAATATGGAAGTATTCCATCATTTTATATAACAAGTCTGTTTTAGTTGGGACGCAATTTTTGGCAATCAATAACTTTGCCGCCGTAGTTGCATACATAAATATATCTATAATGAACTGAAAAAGATGTTTAGATTTTCATTTGAAAAAAATCCAGAATCCTTTCTCCTAGGTATCATGTCAGAGGAAATAAAAAGAACGGTCAGGGAAAGTCAATTTTGTTCTTTTTCTTATTACTACTACTACTATTTATTAAATTTGTATACCACCCTATATCCGCAGGTCTCAGGGCAGTTCTCAAAATAAAATCACAAAATAATAAAAATCAAAACAAGAATGGCCCAATAACCCCCCCCCAACACATTTCTTGTTTGAGCCACATAGAATGGAGGAAGAAAGTCTCAAAAAGAGCTGGCCAAAATGTCTTCCATATTTATTTTGCCGCATGTTGTTCAGAATTGTGTGGCAACCACAGTAGCAGGAAAAAATTGGGGTAGGTGGGTGGGGTTTGAGGCACAGGGTAACAGTGAGTCATCCCAGAGCTCAAGACTTGAATTGTCAAGTCTTTCTTCCACCACAGCTGCACAAACACAAATTCCCATCCCAGAGCTGCAAACATACAAGAGTTTTGCATCTCCCCCATCACCAGGCCCTTACAATGTACTTGAAGTCACAGATGAGCCCCTCCACCTGGGGCCGGTCCATCACCATGGTTTTGGTGGTTGACGGCAAGATGTTGAACCTCCGAAACCTACAAATGAGAGAGGGAGAGATTTTAAAAAGCGTGTGCACACACACACGCGTAATCTGTGAAAGCTTGCAATTTCCAGCTGGCCAGTAACAAGTTTATAGTCAGGTTGAGTTTTATTGTTATGATATTCTGCTGAAGAAGGGACGCGGGTGGCGCTGTGGGTTAAACCACAGAGCCTAGGACTTGCCAATCAGAAGGTCAGCGGTTCGAATCCCCGCAATGGAGTGAGCTCCCGTTGCTCGGTCCCTGCTCCTGCCAACCTAGCAGTTCGAAAGCACGGCAAGTAGATAAATAGGTACCGCTCTGGCGGGAAGGTAAACGGTGTTTCTGTGCACTGCTCTGGTTCGCCAGAAGTGGCTTAGTCATGCTGGCCACATTAACCAGAAGCTGTACACTGGCTCCCTCGGCCAATAAAGCGAGATGAGAGCCGCAACCCCAGAGTCGCCACGACTGGACCTAATGGTCAGGGGTTCCTTTACCTTTATTCTGCTCAAACAGCAGAATAGGAAGCCCAGCTGCCATGTTTCCTTCTGCTCATGTGCACCAGTTCTGGGGTTCAGCTTTCATGAGCAATGACTTGGATTGAGCCTTTTCTACATCCCAGAAGACACCTCCCTGCTGCCAATTCCCCTACCATGCAAGCGAGCAAATTTCACATCACCATCTCCAAACTGGTGTGTGCGTTTTGTAGAGGTATTCTGCAACATGCGATTGGATTGCAACAATAATACTTTTGTGGTCAATTTGTATTGGACTGTCCAATCGCCATTCCAGTTTATTAGTTGTCTCGCGATGCCCCTCTAACCTTAATTACATTATTGCCGTTTGGAGGGGCACCTGCACTTCAGTGCAAAAAAAGCAAGATAAATAAACAACAACCTGGAACATGGTTTTTTTGGTATGAAGAGTTATGGGATTTCAGCAGGAAGTTACGGGAGATGCACTGATTGGAATCAAAGCAATACAGTGGATGCTCATGTTGCGAACATGATCCGTGCAGGAGGCACGTCCGCAACCCGCAGCAGCCGCAACCCACAGCGCCGCGTCTGTGCACGCACGGGTTGTGATTTGGCACTTCTGCACATGCGCAAAGCATGATTTTGTGTTTCTGTGCATGCGCCAAAACCTGGAAGTAACCCATTCCGGTACTTTCATGTTTCGGTACGTCCATAACACGAAAACATGCAACCTGAAGCGTCTGTAACCCGAGGTATGAGTGTATGTCTACCCTGAAACTTTTAGAGGACTGAAAGCAGGGTTTGCATATGCGCATCGCAAAAACATCAAGAGCATAAATAAGAAAGATGGCAAGAGAAGAAGAGTTTGGATTTGATATCCTGCTTTATCACTCCCCTTCAGGAGTCTCAAAGTGGCTAACATTCCCCTTTCCCTTCCTCCCCCACAACAGACACTCTGAGAGGTGAGTGGGGCTGAGAGACTTCAAAGAAGTGTGACTGGCCCAAGGTCACCCAGCAGCTGCATGTGGAGGAGCGGAGACGCGAACCCGGTTCCCCAGATTATGAGACTACCGCTCTTAACCACTACACCACCCTGGCTCAAGGGGCCAAGTTGCTGGGTAAGCAAATGCCTGTCCCTTCCTCTGCCATGTAGGTGCCAAATCAAAGTTTGTGCCCCACCACCAGCCTCCCAATGGGCAAGGCTCACTATTTTCCATTGCCTTTCCACAGCTGTTGCTTACCTTTCCAAATTAGCAGCGTTCCTGCAAGAGATGAAGAAAAAGAAAGAGTTTTTAGCGGAAGATGACCCAGCCCCTACGCCCTCCCCACAAGTCGCACCGCTGCAATCTTCAGCCCTGCCCTTGCGACTATAAAACAAAAACACCTTGGCACTTCACCAAGAGGAACTCACCGGTCAATCTCTATCTTCACCTCCATCGGGTGGTTTCGATCCAGGAGCTTCACCAGGAGCCTGAATTAAGGGGCAACAACAGTTTGTTATAACCCACGAGATCGAAAGTGGCAGGCAGCGGAGTTTCGCTCCGTAAGGGTAAGTTTGAGCCCGGCTCTGTTTCCTCCTTAAATCTCCATTTTTCAGCAGGACGGAGGATGGGAGCAAATGTAAAATTAGTGGGATCTGGCGCCACCTGCTGTTGGCAACCTTGCCCCAACCCCACCACCAGGCCTCACGGACAGCAGGCCTCTGTCCTTCCTGTACCAAATCTTCCCTGCTCCCTCATTTTAAAATCCAATGGCTTTTATTGCAATGTTCTTTGCTGAATACGTCTCTTGGATGCATCTAAGCAGAGGCCTCCTGATCCAATCACTTCTTCCATCAGGGATGGCAGAAACTGTGACCATCCAAGATCCTGCTGGCCTCCCAAGTCCAATTCATCCCTGCGCTGGGCAGGGGCTGGGCTTTGGTCTTTCAAATTTCAGTAACGCCCTGTGCAAGGCCAAAATCTGGCGCCCCATTCCTCCCTCCCGTTCTGCTCAATTCACTAGGTCGTGGTTCCGACACACCACAGTGCCCCCTAAGCTCAGTGCCCAGTGGGGTGGAAATGGCTGCACTGCTATAATAATAATAATAATAATAATAATAATAATAATAATAATAAATTATTTTTATTTATACCCCGCTCTTCCTGGTTCAAAACCAGGCTCAGGGCAGCTAACAAGAAATTTAAAACACTTTAAAACACTTAATTATAAAAGCAGCATAAAATACAGTATAAAAACATGAATAATAAAAATCAAAAATCAATTAGATACTCCCCAGGGCTAGCTGGCTGAATTGGTCCTACTTGGGCCAGCGAGGAGGCCAGGGGAGAATTAACTGGGGGGTCTCAGAGCTGGTGCTCTTCATAAAACAGGAGGGGGAGGGAAGGGAAATAAAAGATCAAGCTGAAATCAAATGAAAGGCCAGGTGGAATAGCTCTGTCTTACAGGCCCAATGGAAGGAGGTTAAATCCTGAAGGGCCCTAGCCTCATGGGACAGAGCATTCCACCAGGTCGGAGCCATCACTGAAAAGGCCCTGGCCCTGGCGGAGGATAGAACTGCCTCTGCCCCCTGGCCATGCTGACTGGGTCCAATGGCAGCCTGACAACAACTGGAGAACCCCAAGCTGTTTACGCAGTGGTTTTTAATTCATTCCAAAATGGCCGCCACCTGGAAGCCACTGCTGGATTTAGGACGTCTCTCCTCACCTGGCACGGACAGAGAACTTGTTGCTGGTTCTCAGCACCAGAGGCCGGCGGTTGGGCAATGGCATGGAAGGCTGAATCTCCACCACAAATGCACTGGGGAGAAAGCAGAAAGATCTTCAGCACCCACAATCTCCCCCTACTCACTTCCTTGTCTCCCCTTATTTGACGGGTGCCCTCCCTTCCTCTTGGCACCTTTTCAGAAGACAGGCAATTTGCTCTTTCAGCCGCTTCTCCTGCTGGGGCAACTGGAGCCGCAGGGGATCTCCTTCATAGGACACCTTCTGGCGCAGCTCCTCCAGGGTGCGTAGCAGCAACAACAAATGGAAGAGGTTCTCAGCACTCCCGGTGAACCTACGGTGAAGCAAAACAGATGGTAGGAGCACAGGCTGGAGGTGCAGGCGAACTTACCGCAGACCTTCCCATTGAGACTTACCACTTCTCCAGTTCTGTCAAGCTGGTGTCACAATTGTCCCCAATACACGCCCGCCGCTGGCAATCTTGCCACACCGCTAGCTCCGCCAGCAGAAAGTCCCTCAGGGTATCGGAGCGGCCTAGCAGCTCGTTGATCCGATCCAGCAGTTCCTGGTAGAAAGACTGTGAATAAGTAAGAGTGTACCCACACACACAGGCCTAAGTGGGGTGGCAAAGGCGGCAAGGCATCCCTGGAGAGGGTCCTACGGTCCCTGGCACAGTGAAGACATTGAGAAAGATACATACCGTATTTTTCGCTCTATAAGACACACCCGACCATAAGATGCATCTGGTTTTAAGAGGAGGAAAATAAGAAACAAGAAAGTAACGCAAAGCCTCTTGAGCGAAGAGGGAGGAGTGCTCTCGCTGTGTTCAAGAGGCTTTGCGTGGCTATTGCTGAAGCCAGAAGAGCAAGAGAGATAGCTGCGCACCAATCCCTCTTGCTCTTCTGGCTTCAGCGATAGCTGCGCAGCCTGCATTTGCTCCATAAGAAGCAAACACATTTCCCCTTACTTATTAGGAGGAGAAAAGTGTGTCTTACAGAGCAAAAAATAGGGTACATTACAAGGGTACAGTGGTACCTTGGTTCTCAAATTTAAACCGTCCTCGGAGTCCATTTGACTCCCAAAACTGTTAGAAGGTGGCTTCCGATCGGCCGCAGGAATTTCCTGCACTCAAGCAGAACATTTTCGGCTTCCGAAAAGCATTCATAAACCGCAACACTTACTTCCGGGTTTGTGGTGTTTGGGAGACGATTTGTTTGACAACTAAGCCGTTCAGGAACCAAGGTACCACTGTGTTTTGGGAAATGATACATGACGAGATAAAAAAGTGAGCATGGGGAAAAACAACCACCCTGAAGTATTTCTGTTAGGGATTATAGGGGCAGAAATACCCCCAAAATTTGTTATTTATGTATGTAACAACTCCAGCTTTATGCACAGAAATAGAAGGCAGAAGAAGTTCCCACCAAAGAAGAATGGGTAAGGCAGACGATGCAGGACAGGCAAAATTAAGAGGTTCTCATGATGAGTGTTTCATGGAAGAATGGATGCCTTTCTCAGACAGTTTAAAGAAATACTATAGTACGATGAGCTCAGGAGCAGGATTTGAGCTACAAGCCACAGAAGCAATTAGAATATAATATTGTGGCTATGATTTGATAGGAGACAGGGAGCAGCAGAAGGGCAGAAACAACAACTCCATGGAAAATGGGATGGGAAGTAAAAAAAAAAAAGAGAGAGAGAAAAGACGAAATTGTGATTTTATTGCATGTGTTAAAAATGTTGAAACTTAATAAAATATCATCGGAAAAGAGAGAAAGATAGTGTTCAGACTCACTTTGCGGCAACGGTTCACATTATTCACCATGTCCTGCAATGCCCGTGTTCTTTGGGCTGCAACCTCAGGAGTGAGCGTACTTCCTGCAAGAGAAAAATTGCATTTAATACCACGGGTGAGGTTGGCGGTAGCTACTTCCAAGCCAAGAAGGACCCACCGGAAGCTGCCAACTATTGTCTCGGGGAAGTTTGGTTCCTGGCGTCTCACCAGCCAACAAAGGTAGACAGGAAACACAAGGCACATTACGGATGTGCTTCCTTTGTGGGTTCTTTATAATAGTTTTATAATAATAATAATAATTTATTATTTATACCCCGCCCATCTGGCTGAGTTTCCCCAGCCACTCTGGGCGGCTCCCAATCAAGTGTTAAAAACTACAGCATTAAATATTAAAAACTTCCCTGAACAGGGCTGCCTTCAGATGTCTTTTAAAGATAAGATAGCTGCTTATTTCCTTCACATCTGATGGGAGGGCATTCCACAGGGCGGGCGCCACTACCGAGAAGGCCCTCTGTCTGGTTCCTTGTAACCTCACTTCTTGCAATGAGGGAACCGCCAGAAGGCCCTCAGCGCTGGATCTCAGTGTCCGGGCTGTACGATGGTGGTGGAGACACTCCTTTAGGTAAACTGGGCCGAGGCCGTTTACAGCTGTAAAGGTCAGCACCAACACTTTGAATTGTGCTCAGAAATGTACTGGGAGCCAATGCAGCTCTCTCAGGACCGGTGTTGTGGTTCCGGTGGCCACTCCCAGTCACCAGTCTAGCTGCCGCATTCTGGATTAATTGCAGTTTCCAGGTCACCTTCAAAGGTAGCCCCACATAGAGTGCATTGCAGTAGTCCAAGCGGGAGATAACTAGAGCATGCACCACTCTGGCGAGACAGTCTGCGGGCAGGTTGGGTCTCAGCCTGCGTACCAAGTTGGAGCTGGTAAACAGCTGCCCTGGACACAGAATTAACCTGTGCCTCCATGGACAGCTGCGAGTCCAAAATGACTCCCAGGCTGTACACCTGGTCCTTCAGGGGCACAGTCACCCCATTCAGAACTAGAGTTTTGCTTTCAGTCACTGTTTTGGTGTGACAGCAACTCTCTCTTTCCTTGCTTTGCAAAAAGTGCCGTCAATAAATAAGTCTTCAAAGTGCCTCAATTTAATTTTTTTGTTTATTTGTTGCCACAATAGATTGGCATGGCTAGCCCACTAGAGTTTGTAAAGGGGAGATTTGAAAGATGGAGGCATCTACAGAATCTAAGCTGGAAGATCAGAGACACCACATTGTTCGGCGCACACACGCACACACACACCTGCCAGCTGTTTTTAGGCATGTGGCATGGAAATCAGAAGACAGCAAGGCAAAGATTGTGGACTTTGCAAGAGAAATCAGGGCAAGCTGTCTGTTTTTAAAAGAGAACATCCGCAGCAATTAAGGACAGTTGAAGAGAACAGTTCTCCCCCAATCTTAGCCATGCCTCTGAATACCAGTTGAAGGAAATCACAGGTGGGCGGAGGACTGTGTCCCGCTTCCAGACTTCCCAAAGGTATCTGACTGGCCACTGGGAGAATAGGATGCTGGACTAGGTGAACTCTTCTTGCATTCCTCACCCAACATCTGGTGCGTCTTGTAACGGAAGTCAAAGGCATCCTGCAGATCTTCAAGATGGCCTACAGAACATTTCAGACCCTATGGAGCAGAACCAGGTGGCATTCTCAGTCAAAGTAAGCAACTCCAGGGAACCAGGGGTGCCCTGCCCGCATGACGACCCACCCTGAAGAGTAAGGGCTAATCAGGAGCCCACCCACTCCCACACCGAGCGCCTGTCTGTTGTCTAAACGGCCTCAGCCCAGTATACCTCAAAGAGCATCTCCACCCCCATCATTCAGCCCAGACACTGAGGTCCAGCTCTGAGGGCCTTCTGGCAGTTCCCTCACTGCGAGAAGTGAAGCTACAGGGAACCAGGCAGAGGGCCTTCTCGGTAGTGGCACCCGCCCTGTGGAACGCCCTCCCATCAGATGTCAAGGAAATATACAACTACCTGACTTTTAGAAGACATCTGAAGGCAGCCCTGTTTAGGGAAGTTTTGAATGTTTGATGCTTTATTGTGTTTTTAATATTCTGTTGGGAGGTGCCCAGAGTGGCTGGGGAAACCCAGCCAGATGGGTGGTGTATTATTATTATTATTATTATTATTATTAATAATAATAATAACCAACTCTTGCCAGACTAGCAGCTGCCTATTCCCAAAATGGGAGTGAAGGGATGCAACTACCCCTTTTTAAAAAAACAGGAGGTTGTGAGAGAAAAACTGAAGTGTGTGGGACAGGGAGCGCATTGTGATCTGTGTGGCAACAGATGTTATGGCAAGACCTCTAAAAGGCCACCTTCAAATACTGCCCCAGTAAATTCCCATGATTTCTGCCGGGGCAGCATTTGAGGGCCTCACATAAGACCCGCCATCAGTTGCCGCCTCCACAACCGGGTAAATTGAGGGGGAAGTCTCAGACCGCTCAGCACTCCCAAAGGCATCAACAGGCACAAACAGGGTCTGAAATTTGCACTGGACTACGGGGCCAACGGAAACAACACGTTTTCTCTTGGGGCGGAGGTTGACAATCCCTTTTTCCAAGCCTATTCCAAATCAAGTTGTAGGGGTGGGACCCCCATTATTTACTTTTGAGGGTCCCCCTCCCAATTTCCCTTAAGCAGGGGAATGGCCTAGACCAGGAGATATTTACCGCAGGGGCTAAACCATTTCAACACTCAGCCGATTTGTATAGGCCTACAGGAAGTATTTGCTATTCAGGAAAAAAGCATTTTTCTCTGTAAGCTCCGTTCAAGCTTCACATTTACCAAACCGCACGTTGGCTCTGCCCCAAGTTGGCGAGGCTCTTTTGACATCAACAGGAAATAGAGCCTTTAGTGTCATTTGACCAGGCCTGCAGAAAGCTTTTCCAGCAGAGATTCAGCATGCGCCTTCTGTTTCAACCTTTAAACGCCTGCTGAAAACCTTTCGATTCTGGCAGGTTTACGCAGGCGATTCAGAACCCATCTTTCCATGACCGTTAGCTGATGAGCTACAGTTTTAATTTTTGCGTGTGTGCTTTTATTATATGCAGATACTGTTGTAAACGGTTTTGATATTCTTAATGATATAGCGGGAGGAAAATCTTTCTATAAATAAAACAAATGAGCGGATCTGAGCTAAGACTATTTAGAGAAAGACTGTGTAGCTCAGTGGAAGAGCATTTCTGGCACATCCGGGGGGGGGGCGGGGGGAAAGAGAAACTCATGGTTGAAACCCTGGAGAGCCACTAAATTAGCCGGAATAATGCAAGGCAGCTTTCTGCATTCTGTGGAGGGGAAGCTACTCCCGAGGACTGAGACTTCCCGCATAGAATCGCTGCAGGGTGGAAACGCCTGGTGCTAAGAACACATCTTTGCACAAAGAATCACAGAACTGTAGATTTGGAAAGGGACCCCAAAGATCCAACACTCTGCAATGCAAGAACGAATACGCAGCTGTCCCATGCGGGGATCGAACCTGCAACCGTGGCGTTATCAGCACCACGCTCTAACCAACTCAGCTACCTAGGCTGCAATGAAACCTCTGAACACTCAATTGGTGCGCAAGCGGAAACAGGTGGTTACTGAGTGGCTCAGAGCACTGGTGGAGAAAGGGGTTGCGGCCCACCCTGAGTGTCATCCAGGGGGGGAGATTGCTGCACCCCCCCGGGTGCACAGCACATACGCCGCTCCATGCCGAAGCAGCTAGCTCCACCTCTGGCTCAGAGGGCTCAAGTCCTGGGTCTTCTGCAATGAGCCCTGGATCACCTGGCCTCTCCTCTCCCAATTTTGCCCATTTGCTGGACGTGCTGCAGGATGCAATGCGGTCAAGACCCCAGTCACCCACCACTTACATTTGCATCCCCCTATTAAAAAAATTACAATATGCAAATATTATGCAAAAATGCCCATGCCCTGAGAGCCATCAGAACACCCAGCAACATGCCTGGGGGGAAACAATAAAAAAACTACTGTATTTTTCGCTCCATAAGACGCACCTGACCATAAGATGCACCTAGTTTTTAGAGGAGGAAAACAAGGGGGGGGGGAATATTCTGAACGAAACAGTGGATGTATGGATTTTTGTGGTTCATGCTGTGGCCACAGACATGTGATTTGACGGTGAGTTTGGGGTAGCCCAATGCAAAAATCCTGAGAATCCATGTGGATCCGTGCTTTGTAACCACGTTTTTGCGCCATTGCGGCCCCACGAAGCAGTGGATGTGCGAATGTTTTGGTGCAGGCTAAAGCCATGGACATGCTATGTGATCTGATGGTGAATTTGGGGTGACCCAATGCAAAAATCCTGAGGATCCATGTGCTTTTACCTCCCCACTCCCAGGCAGCCTCCTTTATCGCTAGCCTCCCTTATCTCCCTCCTGATTGCTTGCCGATCAGCTGCTCAGTGGCTTTGTTTCAACACTCCCTTCCTTCTTTCTAAAAAAAAAAAAAAAAAAAGCACGATCTGCGGCTCCAGGGACCATGCATTCGCTCCATAAGACGCACAGACATTTCCCTTTACTTTTTAGGAGGAAAAGGGTGCGTCTTATGGAGCGGAAAATACGGTAAACTAAACCCTGTAACAGGTCGTGGAAGGGGAGGGGGTCTGTACAAATACACTGCATTTATGTCAGCCGTAGCTCCTGACATCTACTGCATGAACTGGATCAGGAAGAGGATCACAGCATATTACACACAAAATGGGTGGCTTGCAGGATCCGGTGAATTAACACATCCGAGAATTGGAAATCCCTGCAAATAACACTGCAACGAAAGGGAAGCAACGCAGCAGGTATTACACATGCACTCTCACCTGAATAGTCCTTCGCATATCCATGAGCCGGCTCTCAATGTTGTGATGTGGGTTGAGGACCACAGAGGCACTGGGGGGTGGTTCCACCCGTGCCTGCAGAGGGAGGGAGAGGAAACAAAACAGTCGGACTTGGAAACTATGCACTGGTGCTGAGGATCATCACTGCAGAAGGCACACAGAGAGAGTATGTGCCTAGGATTGCCCATCTTCTCCAGTTCCACGCACACAGAGAGCAAGCCTGTTGTAGAGCCCCAAAGGTGTCAGCCATCTTAAAGTTTCTAGCCCTCACTGTTGTGAAAATTCATTTGAAAGACAAATTCAAAAGGGATTGACCACCTGCACCTTACGTGAATACTTCCATGCTCTTCTTTCTGTCAACCACACATCACTGCTCTTATTACTCGCTTATCTGGACCATTCTTCTACTCGCTATAGTAACACCAGTGTGTGTGTGTGTGTGTGTGTGCGCGCGTGCGTGTGTGTGTGTGAGAGAGAGAGAGAGAGAGAGAGAGAGCGCAGATTTGGCAAACTTTCCAACGCCGAGCTCAGTTCTAAGATGCAAACTGAAAACATGGATGCAAAAAAAAGCAAGAAAAGGCATCTCACAGTACAATTTAGTAACTAGGATGGTTCACTTTCAGTGTAAATCAGGGATCGGCAACGTGTGGCCCATGGGCCGGATGCAGCCCACGAAGACCGTTTTACCAGCCCCCAAACCGAGCCGAGTGGCGCCGGAAATTGCGTCTGCGCACACACAGATACCGGAAATCGCATCTGTGCATGTCCAGACGCTGAAAATCACTTCTGCGCATGCGTGATTTTTGGTGTCTGGGCATGCGCAGAAGCGATTTCTGGCACCGCAGACATGCGCAAATACGATTTCTGGCATTGCACTGCACCAGTCCGGGCCACGGACGATCTCCTTGGGAGTGATCCGGCCCATGGCCGGTAAACCTTGCCAACTCGTGGCATAAATACAGTGGTACCTCAGGTTACAGACTCCTCTAACCCAGAAATAGTGCTTCAGGTTAAGAACGTTGCTTCAGGATGAGAACAGAAATTGTGCTCCAGCGGCGGGGCAGCTGCAGGAGGCCCCATTAGCTAAAGTGGTGCTTCAGGTTAAGAACAGTTTCAGGTTAAGTACGGACCTCCGGAACGAATTAAGTACTTAACCTGAGGTACCACTGAACTGAAGAGAAGCGTGTGCTGAGAGCAAATGATGAGAGGAAATTAAGGAGGCAGAAGTTTCCAGCAAACTAGGGCTGTGACCAAGAGATGTTGTGCCACTTGGAAGGAGGATGAGGAGAACTGTAGCACAAGGAGCAGATACGACAGTCCAGCGTGAGCACCAAGCAACTCCACCTCCATCGTTGTGCCCGGACGCTGAGGTCTAGCGCCGAGGGCCTTCTGGTAGTTCCCTCACTGCGAGAAGCAAAGCTACAGGGAACCAGGCAGAGGGCCTTCTCGGTAGTGGCACCCGCCCTGTGGAACGCCCTCCCACCAGATGTCAAAGAGAAAAACAACTACCAAACTTTTAGAAGACATCTGAAGGCAGCCCTGTTTAGGGAAGCTTTTAGTGTTTCATAGGTTATTGTATTTACACGAAATTAAGAGACGCCTGCTTCTTGGAAGAAAAGCAATGACAAACCTAGACAGCATCTTAAAAAGCAGAGACATCACCTTGCCAACAAAGGTCCGTATAGTAAAAGCTTTGGTTTTCCCAGTAGTGATGTATGGAAGTGAGAGCTGGACCATAAAGAAGGCTGATCGCCGAAGAATTGATGATTCTGAATTATGGTGCTGGAGGAGACTCTTGAGAGTCCCATGGACTGCAAGAAGATCAAACCTCTCCATTCTGAAGGAAATCAGCCCTGAGTGCTCACTGGAAGGACAGATCGTGAAGCTGAGGCTCCAATACTTTGGCCACCTCATGAGAAGAGAAGACTCCCTGGAAAAGACCCTGATGTTGGGAAAGATGGAGGGCCCAAGGAGAAGGAGACGACAGAGGGTGAGGTGGTTGGAAAGTGTTCTCAAAGCTACCAGCATGAGTTTGACCAAACTGAGGGAGGCAGTGGAAGACAGGAGTGCCTGGCGTGCTCTGGTCCAGGGGGTAACAAAGAGCTGGACACGACTAAACGACTAAACAACAACAATTTTTAGCGTTCTGTTGGAATCCGGCCAGAGTGGCTGGGGAAACCCAGCCAGATGGACAGGGTATAAATAATAAATTATTATTATTATTTTATTATAAGCGAGTTTCTCTTACCCGCGACCCGGCCAAGGCTTCTGCGAGGATCCCTTGCTCTTCTCTCAGCAAGCCATCAATGAAGTTGGCTAGCTGCTCTGGATGATCTTGATACTTGGCCTGGAAGGAAAGGCCACAGCAAAATGACCCAAAAAAGACATGCAAGAATGCTGCAACAATCTGGTTACAGTACTGACAGGAGAAGGAGGTACTTCCCACATTCATTCATTCATTCATTTACAGTGGTGCCTCGCAAGACGAAATTAATTCGTTCCGCGAGTTTTTTCGTCTAGCGAATTTTTCGTCTTGCGAAGCACGGTGTCGGAAGTTTTGGAAAAGCTTCAAAAATCACCAAAGTCTTCAAAAACCTCAAAAAAGGCTACCACACCGCGTTCTATGAGTTGCTCCTCGAAGTCAAGTCGCAACTGTATTAACGGTGTTAAGAAAAAGGAAACAAACTTGCAAGACGTTTTCGTCTTGCGAAGCAAGCCCATAGGGAAATTCGTCTTGCGAAGCAGCTCAAAAACCGCAAAACCCTTTCGTCTAGCAAGTTTTTCGTCTTGCGAGGCATTCGTCTTGCGGGGCACCACTGTAATCATTCATTTAATCCCTGCTAGAGAACAATGGGAATTAAAGTTAAGCGAGTACTTGGAACTCGCAAAAACGACCAAATCATTCAGGAATAAACCAATCGATGTAGTCCAAAAGGAGTGGGAATGTTTTAACACTTGTCTAATGAGACAAGGTTCAACAAGCAAAATACAGTTGTGCCTAGAATAAATCTGTAAATAGAAAAAATGTTTCCTTATACCAATATGAGGACAGGAATTGATCAGAAGGTCAGCGGTTCGAATCCCAGCAGTGGGGTGAGCTCCCGTTGCTCGGTCCCTGCTCCTGCCAACCTAGCAGTTCAAAAGCACGAAGTGCAAGTAGATAAATAGGTACCACTCCAGCGGGAAGGTAAACGGCGTTTCCATGCGCTGCTCTGGTTCGCCAGAAGCGGCTTAGTCATGCTGGCCACATGACCCAGAAGCTGTACGCTGGCTTCCTCGGCCAATAAAGCGAGATGAGCACCGCAACCCCAGGGTCGGCCACGACTGGACCTAATGGTCAGGGGTCCCTTTACCTTTACCTCTCCTTGACTGCCAACTGAGAATATATTGAAGATATTCAAGATATATCTCAACGTATACGATAAAGTGGGCTTCAGTCCACATAGGCTTTTTCCACAATACAACACACACAAATGCACATATACATACAGACTCATCCCATTCTTCCGATTATAAAATTTTTTCAACCAATTTTAATTTTGCACTTTTGTGTTTGTGTGTAATAATTTTATTAAATTCTGTTTCACAATTTCAAATAAACATTTTACAAACATTAGAATATCCACTGGCTTCCCTTCTTTTCTTTCCATGGTTCATTTTACATATCACATACATCCCTGCATATTTTACTCTAACCATTCAAATCACTGTTTACATCCATCCAAAATTGTTCACTCTGTTGAATTTATCTTAATGCTGCCAGCGTTTTCGGTTCTACACAGCTCTTTTCCATATACAGTGGCAGGGACGCGGACTTAGAAAAAATATTGGGGGGGCCCGGGAAAGCTCATGAATAATAAATAAGCTCATGAATATGCAAATAAAGTGGCTCCGGCCCTAAATAGGGCAAGCCACGCCCCCAGCCAGCCGATTGGCTGGCTGGGAGGTGTGGCCAGTCGGGATTCCCCTGTTCTCGCGGGATTTCCGGCCGGGGCTCTCCGATTAGGGCGCGCGGCTGGCTGGCTGGCGAAGGAGCAGTGGGGAGGAGGCGGGGGACGGCGGCGGCGCTCTGCTGGAAGGGCGCCCGCCCGAGATTATTGGGGGGGCTGAGCCCCCCCAAAAAATTTTTGAGGGGGCTCGAGCCCCCTCAAGCCCCATGGAGTCGGCGCCTATGTACAGTGGTACCTCGGGTTAAGTACTTAATTCGTTCCAGAGGTCCGTTCTTAACCTGAAACTGTTCTTAACCTGAAGTACCACTTTAGCTAATGGGGCCTCCTGCTGCCACCGCGCCACCAGAGCATGATTTCTGTTCTCATCCTGAAGCAAAGTTCTTAACCTGAGGTACTATTTCTAGGTTAGGGGAGTCGGTAACCTGAAGCATATGTAACCTGAGGTACCACTGTAGTCAATAAATGTTTCTCAGTCTTTGTTAAACTTTAATTTTGCATTGAGTGGGTAAGAAATCTAAGACACAACAAGAGTACAATCCTAGGCCTTCTCAACAGAGGCCTCTCAGTTGCCAAATGCCCTGCCACAAAACTGAGTTCTGCCAGGATTTTGTTGTTGTTGTTCTCACAGACCTTTTAAAATCTGTGTTAATCTCAGGTATTATGCTGTATTTAAATGTGGCAGTTGGACTGGCACATTTATAGGTATTGCGTTTACTTCTCAAGATTTTTAGACTTCACTGATTTCTTTTCAGAGCTGTCTGCCCACCGAAACAAGGAATATCAGAGAGAGATTGTGTATATTTGAAAACGTGGGCATCATTAAGATAAATTCAACAGTGTAAATACGTTTTGATGGATGTAACAATGGAATACTGAATGGTTTAGTTTTTGTAAAACTTGCAGGGATTTATGTTATGCAAGATGAACCATGGAAAGAGAAGAAGGGAAGTCATTTTAAGGCTGTTTAAATGAATATTCTAAAATATAAAACAGAAAATTTAATAAAAATTATGGAGGGGAGGGAGATTCTTCCTTTACAACCCCCCCCCGGACAGTCGTACGTCGGAAGTCGAACGGAATCCGTTCTGCAAGTCCGTTCAACTTCCAAAACGTTCGGAAACCAAAGCACAGCTTCTGATTGGCTGCAGGAAGCTCCTGCAGCCAATCAGAAGCCCCGTCGGATGTTCGGGTTCCAAAAGAACGTTCTCAAACTGGAACACTCACTTCCGGGTTTGCCGCATTCGAGAACCAAGCTGTTTGAAAACCAAGGTACGACTGTATATAGAATTTCAATTACATGGATTTGGGGGTCTTAAACTGGTTTTTATAGTTTTGCATGCCTTCTCCTTCTCCACGGTCTATCTTCCCAAGGAAATGTTAGTTCACCTTTGGCTGTTTCCCTACGGCTCAGCCCTCCAATATGCATAAAAACTTAACACCCCGGGTCTATACCTGTAGGTTGAGTTTGGAGCGGCGCAGGTTGTGCTTGAGGACCATGTTAGAATTGTTTTCTTCCCCCAAAACGAGACGTCCGAGTTGATCGTCGAGTAGCCCCAGCATGGTGTGGAGAAGGCTGCAAGCCTGTGAAGGATCGGATCGTGCTGCTTCGTTCCTGAAAGGAACACAAAGGAGAAATGGCAGAGGGAGGGTGAATCCTTGGCTCAAATGCACAAAAACAAGGATATACAGTGGTACCTCTGGATGTGAACGGGATCCACGACTGCGCGTTTTGCCGCTTCTGCGCATGCGCGTGACATCATTTTGAGCGTCTACGCATGCGCGAGCGGCGAAACCCGGAAGTAACGCCTTCCGTTGCTTCCGAGTCACCGCAGAGCACAACCCGAAAATGCTTAACCTGAAGTGTATTCATCCCGAGGTATGACTGTAGATCAAGGTTTCCCAGCTTAGGCCTCCAGCTGTTTTTGGACTACAGTTCCCATCATCCCTGACCACTGGTCCTGCTAAGCTAGGGATGATGGGATTCGTAGTAATTTTTTATATAACCGTAAAAACGACAGTGGTACCTCGGGTTACATACGCTTCAGGTTACATATGCTTCAGGTTACAGACTCCGCTAACCCAGAAATATTACCTCAGGTTAAGAACTTTGCTTCAGGATGAGAACAGAAATCGTGCAGTGGCAGCAGGAGGCCCCATTAGCTAAAGTGGTCTTCAGGTTAAGAACAGTTTCAGGTTAAGTACAGACCTCCGGAACGAATTAAGTACTTAACCGAGGTACCAGTGGTTCTTAACCTGAAACTGTTCTTAACCTGAAGCACCACTTTAGCTAATGGGGACTCCCGCTGCCGCCACACTGCTGGAGCATGATTTCTGTTCTCATCCTGAAGCAAAGTTCTTAACCCGAGGTACTATTTCTGGGTTAGCGGAGTCTGTAACCGGAAGCGTATGCAACCCGAGGTACCACTGTACTCTGAAAAATTTAGTACTCCAAAAATGAAACTTCCATCTGGTTGTAAATATGAAGATTATACCAGCAAGAATGAGTCTTTCTGTAAAAGATAATAATGACTGAAATAAAGTCTTACTGACTAGTGATTTAAATCGATTTGATTTAAATCAAATCCACCTTGGCCACAAGGGTGCTTTACTTGTCAAAACCAAGAGCAGCTGGTGAGGAGATGCAGTACTTCGCACTTGGGACTCCCAGTGACAGAGTCACTGCTATTTGATGGGGGAAATGGGGGGGGGGTGAGGCAGCAAATAAATTCCAGGGTGTGTGGGTGAGGAATGGGAACATCACAACATAAAATGTTGCTTCCCTTATGGGGCTAAAATTCCCAGTGTTCCCTGTGAAGAGGTATTGATTGTTAAACCACTTTGAGAATTGCAGCTCCGTGAATGGAATCGGGGCGTCTCCTAAGAATTCTTTCTTTTTTTAAACAAAAAATCAAGTCTTTATTGGTTTATAAACTACACAGACACACAAAGAAAACAAAACAAAATAAAACACACAGCACATAACTCAATAAAACAGAGCAAAACAGTACAAAAGGAAAACACAAAAATATTTCAGCCATCGATTTCCAACCTCCTAAAAACTCTCAGCATCCATGACAAAGCAGAGCTCTCATAATTCTTTGAGGGTTATCAAGTGGTATTTTTCTTTTAAAAAGAGGTGCTGGAACTGACAATGAACACATCCCTTGTTCTCTTATAATGGAAATGGAGCTCACCTGAGAGGTGCCGGAACTGAGTTACGGCTGGGGGGGGGGGGGAATGGCCTGGGTATATCATAGTGTGTTAAATGTATCAGAGCCTGGGACTTGCCGATCAGAAGGTTGGTGGTTCGAATCCCCGCAACGGGGTGAACTCCCGTTGCTCAGTCCCTGGTCCTGCCAACCTAGCAGTTCAAAAGCACCTCAAAGTGCAAGTAGATAAATAGGTACCACTCCGGCAGGAAGGTAAATGGCATTTCCGTGTGCTGCTCTAGTTCGCCAGAAGCGGCTTAGTCATGCTGGCCACATGACCCGGAAGCTGTACGCCGTCTCCCTCGGCCAATAAAGCGAGATGAGTGCCACAACCCCACAGTCGGTCACGGCTGGACCTAATGGTCAGGGGTCCCTTTACCTTTAACCATACATAATGGAGAAGCCATAATGGTGGAGAACCCATAATGTTGGTGGTTGGGGGGAGAGAAATAGCCAGGAAACGGGAGTTTCCTTTCTTGACAGCGACCCAAGTGGCATTACCAGTTCTGTTCCTCGATCCAATAGGCAAGGTACTCTCGTACTTCCATGGGCAGGCAGCCTTCAGAATAAAGGTAGTGCACCTGGTCTAGGTAAGATCCGTCCAACTTCTGGATCTGTTGCCACTGAGACATGTTTGCTGGCGGGAGGGTCAAGACTGGGCTCCTCACAGCTGACAATGCCTGAGGAAGCAAGTCAGAACATGATAAGTTTGAAAGGAGTCCTTCATAGCGAACAGAGAAACTGCAAGATCCTATTTTAGAATGGACAACAGACGACGAGAAGAGATGTATGGGCCGGAAACTTAAGAGGTTTGGACAGAAGCTTGGATGCAGCGAACTGCGCAGATAAGAATAAAAGGGAAAACGCCTAGTAAAAGTGAACTATTGGGCTTTCATATATAGAGATGGAAAGAGAATTATTTTAGAAATGATAATTACTGATTTAGTGTGGATTGGATCATTTGTGGTGTAACCTCACTTGTATATACAGCAGATGCTAAAATATTGCATGTGCAGGTATTGGCAAGTGGAGAGCTGATGGTTAAAGATACAGTGGTACCTCGGGTTACATACGCTTCAGGTTACACACGCTTCAGGTTACAGACTCCGCTAACCCAGAAATAGTGCTTCAGGTTAAGAACTTTGCTTCAGGATGAGAACAGAAATCGTGCTCCAGCGGCGTGGCGGCAGCAGGAGACCCCATTAGCTAAAGTGGTGCTTCAGGTTAAGAACAGTTTCAGGTTAAGAACGGACCTCCGGAACGAATTAAGTACTTAACCCGAGGTACAACTGTACATAAGTCTAAAAACAATGCAGGGTGGATAAAAATCAATGATTTTTTTAAATCAGATTTTCAAAATTTAAATCAATTTTTAAAATATAAATCAGATTTTCAAAATTTAAATCAATTTTTAAAATATAAATCAGATTTTCAAAATTTAAATCAATTTTTAAAATATAAATCAGATTTTCAAAATTTAAATTGGATTTTCAAAATTAAATGCTTTTGGAGGAAAAAAATCTTTCTAAAGATAGTTTTCTATTTAAGTTACATTATCGTCCAACGGCCATTCATCAGGAAATAAGGATTTGTTTTAAGTTTTTCATGTGTGCTGAAACTCAGTCTAAGGTGTGTATGTGTTTTTTACACCATTTAAGCACATCAGTTAACAAACATGGATACATATGCTATAACGTTACTCTTTTCGTTAAATAAATTGTTTGAATTGTCATAAAGGAAATGATTATTTTTCTCCTTCCAATAAAGTACAGCAGAAAAGTTGTCCAAATATAAACAGTTAACTTATTAAACCTCACAATAATTTCATAATAACAGTGGTGCCCCGCAAGACGAATGCCTCGCAAGATGGAAAACTCACTAGACGAAAGAGTTTTCCGTTTTGGAGGTGCTTCGCAAAACGAATCTCCTATGGGCTTGCTTCGCAAGACTTGCGAGTTCCTGCTGGTTTTTTTCCCTCCCCCCCCCCTTTTTCTAAGCCACTAAGCCGCTTATCAGATGATCAGATCAGCAGATAAGCCGCTAAAAGCCGCTAGTAGCGCTAATCCTTCAATGGGCTTGCTTCGCAAGACGAAAAAACCGCTAGACGAAGAGAATCACAGAACGGATTCTTTTCGTCTTGCGAGGCACCACTGTATCTGTCTATGTATTACTAATAGTATAACCAAATCAGTAATTTTTGATCTAACTGTAAAAACTACTCTGAAAATTTATTATTCCAAAAATGAAACCTTCTTCTAGTTGTAAATATTACGAAAGCTCCTGCAGCCAATCAGAAGCCACATAACCGCACCTGACATTCGGGTTACAAAGAATGCTTGCAAACTGGAACACCCACTTCCGGGTTTACGGCGTTTGGGAGCCAAAACGTTCAACTCGCAAGGCATTTGGGATCCAAGGTATGACTGTACAGCTTTTGGTGAATGATGACACACTTCTTTCCCCTGGCTTTTGACACCTGAGATGCATATTTTAAAGACCCACTTTATTTCTGCAATTGTAAGTTGTTCGTTGTGTTTTAATATTAACATTGTGTTTTAATTATTATAACCTGCCCTAAGGCCTTAGGGTGAAGAGTAGGTAATAGATTGTAATAACCATAATTTGATTTTAGGGGACATATAAAAAATTTTGAATTTTTATCCTTACAGCAAACTGTAAGTATTTTATTGTTCTCCTTCCATTATGCTAGGACATGGGCAGGCTACATGAGTAGAACGTGTGCTTTTATTTAAAATGCATCTCTGGGTTATTTGTGGGGCATAGGAATTTGTTCCTTTTTTCCTCAAAATATAGTCCGGCCCCCCACAAGGTCTGAGGGACAGTGGACCAGCCCCCTGCTGAAAAAGTTTTCTGACCCCTGTGCTAGAAGAACGTGATGCAAGCGTTTTGTATATTTCAATTTCTTACTATATATTTTTATCTTTATACTTGTACAGTTTAACATGCAATCTGTTAAATTATTTTAATCTGAGCAATTCACAAATAATGGATGCAATAGTGCACTATGACTATTTCTTTTGAATTCTTGGCTGTACAATTTTCCCTTCACCAATAAAAACAGCGACAATAAAATGCTAACATTAAAAAAAGACTCCAATTTGACCTCTGAATCAGAAATCGTAACTGAATTATGCTCAGTTACAAAAGTCTGTTACCATGAGATTTAAGCAACTCTGCCAGTTTTCAGAGTCAAAAACTAAAAGGAGATGTGAAACCAAGGAGAAAAAATGCCAAGCAATGGGGGTAGGGAGGAAGACAGGACAATTCAAACCAAACAAATAATAATAATAAGCAATCAGATACCATAAGACTTTCAGAAACACGAAAGTTAAGTTCTCAACAAGAGCCTATTCAAAGCCAACAGGGTTTAAAAGCAGTCAAAGGGATTTACTTATGCAGAGGTCAGGTTATTTATTTGGTTTTTTAAGCTGTATACTGCAATTTAATTTTAAAAATATAATAAAAATGGTTTACAGTCATTAAAATCCAATAGGAAAATTACAAATAAAAATGCAAAGCCCTAGGACTGTAACAAATTTGACTCTCAATGGCTTTCAAAGCAAGTCAGGAGTTCAAACCAATTGATACTGTCTGGGTTGAGCATCATTGCAGCCAGCTGTTATCTAGTCACATTATGCCTTTCACCCACTTTTCCCTATGGGGCAAAGGAAGGTGCTTCCAGATGGGTGTCAGTTGCAGGATGAATGCCAAGTTTTCACATCATCCACACGTCTCTGTCGGCATCATTCTTCCAGTCCCCTGCCCACCCAACCCTGATTTCATCCAGAGCTGGACCATAAAGAAGGCTGATAGCCGAAGAATTGATGCTTTTGAATTATGGTGCTGGAGGAGACTCTTGAGAGTCCCATGGACTGCAAGAAGATTAAACCTATCCATTCTGAAGGAAATCAACCCTGAGTGCTCACTGGAAGGACAGATCGTGAAGCTGAGGCTCCAATACTTTGGCCACCTCATGAGAAGAGAAGACTCCCTGGAAAAGACCCTGATGTTGGGAAAGATGGAGGGCCCAAGGAGAAGGGGACGACAGAGGACGAGATGGTTGGATAGTGTTCTCGAAGCTACCAGCATGAGTTTGACCAAACTGTGGGAGGCAGTGGAAGACAGGAGTGCCTGGCATGCTCTGGTCCAGGGGGTCACGAAGAGTCAGACACGACTAAATGACTAAACAACAACAAATTATTCTGGAAGAAAACCGTACCAATTAAGAAAAAAAAATTACCTGCTTGCAACAAGAAGCCTGGAAGCACCAAAACCCAGGGTTTTCCACAGAACAAACGGAGCAACCACAGCCCACTTGACCCATAAATCTAAAAATGCTGTTTCTCAAAGGGTGGAACAGGACTCATCAGTTTGCCTCAGTGCCACCGCCTGCCCAGTTTTCCTTCCTCGCTTTTCTTCCCTGGCCACGAGCCATGCCAGCAACTCCGGGCAAGCAAGAAGGAAGGCAGCCAAGAAGAAAGGTCTCCTTCCTCTGAAGTGAAAGTACCAGAGGACATGTTGAAGGAAGAAAGTGAGCAAAATACGTTATTGTTGTTGCACGCCATCCCAATCGCTGAGCGGTGCGAGATTCCAGGGGTTCCGTGCTATCTGAATGATATAGGGTTTAAAGGTAAAGGGACCCCTGACCATTAGGTCCAGTCGTGGCCGACTTTGGGGATGTGGTGCTCATCTCGATTTATTGGTCAAGGGAGCCGTAAAGTTCAACAAGGGGGCCCTGGGGCAGACCACCCCTTCCAGAACTGGAAATCCTAAAACAAAGCAAGTTTTCAAAGAGGACTTTCCCATCCATTTTCCGCCTCGCCAGGACCACCTGCGTGACCCCAGGTAAAACACTCTCCAGAGCCTGGGGTGCAGTTTCCTGAACAATGCGAGATTGGGGTGCAAGGAAACTCCCCTTCCCTGAGCTTCCTGAAGTTACGGTACCTTCTGGTCAAGGCGTTTTTGTTGTGTTCTGAGACTTCTGCGAAGGGATGCGGACAGCGTAGGACTTGCCGATCAGAAGGTCGGCGATTCGAATCCCCGCAACGGGGTGAGCTCCCGTTGCTCGGTCCCAGCTCCTGCCAACCTAGCAGTTCGAAAGCACGTCAAAGTGCAAGTAGATAAATAGGTACCGCTCTGGCGGGAAGGTAAACGGTGTTTCCGTGCGCTGCTCTGGTTCGCCATGTCATGCTGGCCACATGACCTGGAAGCTGTACGCCGGCTCCCTTGGCCAATAAAGCGAGATGAGTGCCACAACCCCAGAGTCAGCCACGACTGGACCTAATGGTCAGGGGTCCCTTTACCTAAGGCTTCTGCAATGATTTAGGGTCTCAGAAATGCGGGGTCTCAGGAAAAGCCACAGACATACATACATAAAACATGAAACCTTAAAACAAACTTCCCTATACCTTCAGATACCGTGCTTGCAACTTAAAAATCCCGAGCTCAGGGGTTTATTTATTGAATTCCGGGAGCGAACGGAGCTCATCGCCCCGTGGTTATAGATCCACAAGCTTTTATTATTATTATTTTTCCGGACTTCGCAGCAATATAATGCATTTGGGGCGGGGTGTCGTCGTGGTTGCGATTCCTACTGTGAAGCAATTGGAAGCCAGAAATCCTTGCCGACCTACTGCAAGCAGTGCAGGTATCTGAGAGAGCCGCGATCTTCTGCCAAAGCGGAAACAGATCCCAAGATCTCCAGATCCACCTGGCAGATCAACAGATCCACCTGTCCAGGTGTGCTCTGCGACTCCTCCCCCCCCTAACACGCAACACATCCGGGCCCTCTGCGCCCCCCACCCCCAGCCTGGTACCCATACATTTCTCCTACCGGTGCAAAACCGCAAGACCCGGCGCTCAGCCGCCTTGGAGAAATGTTATTTCGCAGCTTGCAATTCCAGGGAGCGCCTCCCTCCCTGGCGCTGGAGGAAGCGGCGGCTTGGAAGGGAGGTGGGCGGGGCTTAGGGCGCTGCTCCGCCTACCGCTCTACGCGATTGGACGAAGAGCCCCAGCAGCCCTTAGCTACGGAGGGAGAGGCGACCCGAAGGAGGAAGAGCCGCCGAGAATTTCGATTTCCCAGGAATGACGTCAGCGACGGGGGCGGAGATTGAGCCCTGGAAAGCCACGCCGGCCCGCCCACCAGCCTTAGTTGGCACGTGGCTTCTGCATTGGCTGGTTTCTTTGCAGTTGTTTAATGACTCCTAATTTTTTTAAAAATAAATTAATTTGGGAGTTAATTATATTAGTCCTTCAACTTGCCCAGGGCAACCCAATAATAATAATAATAATCATCATCATCATCATCATCTTTTATTTACCGTATTTTTCGCTCTATAACACGCACCCGACCATAACACGCACATAGTTTTTAGAGGAGGAAAATCCGTAGGCATGCCACCCGTAGGCATTCCCTCCATAACACGCACAGACATTTCCCCTTACTTTTTAGGAGGAAAAAAGTGAGTGTTATGGTGCAAAAAATACGGTATATACCGCTCTCCCCAGCCGAGACTAGGCTCAGGGCGGCTAACATCAAATATATTAACATTGGTATAAAATAAAATAAAAATTAAATTACCTCCAAAAAACAAGTCAGGATCAAATTGAAATCTAACTAGATGGCTTTCCGCAGGATTAGGGTCCGTCTTACAAGCAGACGAACAAGCAAGCAATACACCCCCACATATAAAAAGGTAAAGGGACCCCTGGCCATTAGGTCCAGTCGTGGCCGACTCTGGGGTTGCGGCACTCATCTCGCTTTATCGGCTGAAGGAGTACATCTTCCGGGTCATGTGGCCAGCATGAGTAAGCCGCTTCTGACGAACCAGAGCAGTGCACAGAAACGCTGTTTACCTTCCCGCCGGAGCGGTACCTATTTATCTACTTGCACTTTGACGTGCTTTCGAACTGCTAGGTTGGCAGGAGCAGGGACCGAGCAACGGGAGCTCACCCCGTCGCGGGGATTCGAACCGCCAACCTTCTGATCGGCAAGTCATAGGCTCAGTGGTTTAACCCACAGCGCCACCCGCGTCCCTACCCTCACAGATAATTAAAGCCTAAAAAGGGAAGAGAGATGCATAATAAACACCCCACCCACTTCTGAAAGGCATAGCTTTGTTGAATCGGCCAAAGACCTGATTAAAGAGGAATGTCTTTGCTTAGCCCCTCTCCAGCTAGCTGCCTGGATAGCTCAGTTGGTTAGAGCGTGGTGCCGATGATGCCAAGGTTGCAGGTTCGATCCCTGTATGGGACAACTTGTATATTCTTGCATTGCAGGGGGCTGGACTAGAATGATCCTCCGGGTCCCTTCCAACTCTATGATTCTATATGATGATGGTGCCAGGCATTGGAGCCCACTCCTAGGGACAGAGATGTGCCTCCGCCGCCCCCCCCCCCATAGAATATTTGAAGGGGGCGCTGTGATAGGAATTTTATGGTTTTAGATATATAGTAATGTTCATAACTGCACATACATAGATCAGTACAGGAAGGCAAACCTGGAACCATTTTGATTCCTAAACTGACCAAATCCCTTCTCTGCAAGGTTAAAAATGGAAAAGCCTCCCCATTGTCTCTTCCTTTAATCTGTGTTTGAATAAGGTGTGAGCCTGTGACCTGGCCCAGGAAATAAGTATTTTAGCATTACAAAAGAATGGCCAGGCTCCCCAGAAAATCCAATCAAGGAACCTGCTAGACAGGAGATAAACAAGGAGAAGAGAAAAACAACATTTAAATTTCTGTGATGTAGGTGGGATGTATCTGAGGGGTGGTCTTAGGTCACACCCCTTCTGTGATGTATGCATAATGTTTCTGGGGGTGGTCCTGATCTAGAGAAGGGGAATTTCAAAAGTCTTTATAAGGCCTTGCCGGCCATTGTTCTGGGTCCTCTTCCTCTCCTGCGTGTGAGGGGGGTACCCTGTTGCAACAGATCAATAAAGATCAAGCTTACTAGCTGCTTTGCTTCTCAATATTCTCTGGTTGGCCTCTGTTATTTTCTCCTACCAATAGGGAACCTATGTAAGGACTCTATATGGGCTCTTGGATACCCCATAAGGGAAAAGGGCATCTTTTTATTTACAACAGATGGCGACCACGCACGAAGGGACTTTTGGTTACCCCGATTCTGGAAGCGAGGAAGGACTGGTTATCCAGCGCGCACCAGGCAGTTTGCCAGGAGGA
This sequence comes from Podarcis bocagei, assembly GCF_964188305.1. Taxonomy (NCBI): domain Eukaryota; kingdom Metazoa; phylum Chordata; class Lepidosauria; order Squamata; family Lacertidae; genus Podarcis; species Podarcis bocagei. The sequence continues at coordinate 118,940,336 of NC_138126.1, read as the reverse complement.
ATAACCAGTCTTCCATCGGTCCCAGGGTCTGGCAATAACTTGGAGTTCAGCGAGGCTAACCAGGGGAAGCAAAGCTTGATCAGGCCGGCCTTAAACAACCAGTCAAGAGATCCCGGGATCACCAGGACAGCGCTTGCGAAGTGAGTATGAGTAGGAAAAATGGGTAGTGGGGTGGGATTCTGCAAACCACAGCAAACCTATACTTCTCAAATCCTTACTTCTTTCCTCACTTTAACTCTTGAAAAAATTGCCTTCTACTCCTTTCTGTCCCCTCGATCTCAACACCAGCCTTAGCCCTTCGGAGTATGCCCAGGCAAAGGTTGTGTGTGATTTCTTCCACTTAACTCTGTATGCCAACCTATTCCTTCGGAGTTTTGCCCAGAAAGGTTGTGCAATTTCTTCTGCACTGAAAACTATAATTCCCAAAACTATAACTCCCAGGTGTAGCCGCACCTCTGCCATGGCGATCTTTGTTAGAGATGACCTGTGAGCGGAGAAAGCAAGGGCACCTGATTCCTTTCCTTCTTTGTCATTTCTGAGTCTCAATCTGGCATTGCAAGTGTGCAAGCGTTCAGTAGGGACTCTGAGTTAGATTGTAAAAGGCAGGGAGGTTGCTGTGAGTTGTAGAATAGAGATTAAGTGAGGTATCCCCAGGTTTTTCCCCTCGGAGATTTGTCCAGGTATCCCCAGGTTTTTTCCCTCGGATCCCCAGGTTTTTCCCTCGGAGATTTGTCCAGGTATTCCCAGGTTTTTTCCCTTGGATCCCCAAGTTTTCCCATCGGAGATTTGTCCAGGTATCCCCAAGTTTTTTTTGTCCAGGTTTCCCCTTTTCCGGACCCTTCGGAGTTTTGCCCAGGTCCAAAACCCTTTTAATTGAAAATGGGTGCACCTCAGTCAAAAGAAAAATAGTCCCCAGACCCCTGGCGTGAAAGAAGCCCAGTTGGTGCTTACTTCCCGCCTGGACTCTGACAGTCCCCTTCAATTTGTGTTTAAGAAACGTTTTTCCTGTGTTTAAATTGTACTTAGGTAACATCCAGCAGCTGCTTATCTTAAATGTGCCATCTAAAATAAAAATGCAAGCTTGCTCCAAATTCTAAATCTAAGGAAGCCATGTTGAGCCTTATCAATCTTAAAGCAAGACAAAATGGAGAATGGAGTGTGCAAATGTTTGTTATTTGAGAGAGGCTCTAAAAGAGTTTTCCTCCCAAGTGGTAAAATCCTGTATACGTGCTACTTGTGTTCTGAAAGGGGAATTACCCCACCTCCTTCCTCTAGTTTAAGTGAGGAGGGCGATTTAAGTCTAATGGTAAATGTTTTGTTGTAACTTTTGAGTTTGCAAGTACACCTGTGTTCCAGTCTAAGTTAACCTAATGTTTCTGCTGCAAAAGCCTAGTTGAGCCAACTGCTCTCTCAAGCTAAAATGCAGTGTATGTATTTCATTAAGCATATGCCTATGAAAGTATGGTGTTCCTTCTAAGAAAAATATCTGAGTCCAGTTTTAACTTTGATCTGGTTGGACAGAAGAGTTATTGTAAGGCTCCTGGTATCAGTCTCTATAAGACGTCCTGGCCTCTTTTCTTAGAAAATGCCCCCCTTGTTTCATTCTGTCTCTTTCAGGGTTTTTTCCCCTTCTCCTTCTTATTCTGTGCCAGGTAAATTTACTCCCGAGTAAGCTTCCTTTAAAGGAAACTGCAAAGGGGGGGGGGGCATAGATTAGGCTTACTATTCCTCTGCAAGTTCAGGAAAAATTGTTCACTCTTGTATTCCTTTTAAATCAAATCTATGGCTGTTTAAACTTTGCTTTATAAAAGATCCTCTCCCTATCTTAGGAAAAATGTTAACTTCAATCTTCTTTTAAAGATAATTTCTATAGGAATTTTCACTCTTTAGTCTAAGGAAGTAAACACTCACTCAAACTAGCTTCAAGATCTGCTAAAAGGGTTGGGTACTTTTATTTTCCTCTTCCTTAGTACATGATAGGCGCATGGCTTGTGATCTCTTCCCCAGTTGTGTCTGTGTACATAAGTATGTGTGTGTTTCTGGTAGTAAAAATCTTGCTATGAACCCTGTATTTTAGGGTTGGACTAGATGACCCCAGGTCCCTTTCAACTTTCCCAATTTGTGGCTGATGAGTTGAAATCCAGCCCAGATTGCTCTTTGTTTTTAAAGGTGAGAGGTGAATGTGTGTGTTTCTGGTAGTACAAATCTTGCTGCGAAATCTTGCTGTGAACCCTATATTTTGGAGGGTTGGACTAGATGACCCCAGGGTCCCTTTCAACTCTCCCAATTTGTGGCTGTGTGGAAGACCATGTGTCTGCAAGCATTGGAGGGTAATTCTTAAATTCTGGTGTGGTAATGGAGTTGAAATTCAGCCTAGCTTTGCTTTTTAGTTTTAAAAGGTGAGAGGTAAAAGCCATGATGTTTTGAAGCACAACTGGTAATATCAAGCATTTGAGTGATTACAGTATTTATCATTTTGTCTACTATTTTTTTGTCTACTATTTTTTTTAATCAAACTTAAAAGTCAATTCAAAGTTTAAGCACATACAAATGAATAATCAAGTACAATTAGCCTTGGCCATTCCTGTAAATTAAGGCGCAGAAAATAATAATATTAATGAATTCTAACGCTCTGGCCATTTTTACTCATAAATAAGAGAGCGGTTGATTGTTCCGCGAATGGCCAGAGGGATATTAGCCCTTTCCTGTACATAAAGGAAGCTTGGGCTGAATGGTGAATACTTGAATTGCTGAGTTTCTCTTTTTGTTTTAAAATCTAACCCTATTTTAAAAAAAAACCACTCCTTACCTGGCCATTTTTACTCATAAATAAGAGAGCGGTTGATTGTTCTGTGAATGGCCAGAGGGATATTAGCCCTTTCCTGTACATAAAGGAAGCTTGGGCTGAATGGTGAATACTTGAATTGCTGAGTTTCTCTTTTTTGTTTTAAAATCTAACCCTATTTTTAAAATCCACTCCTTACCTTTCCCTTCCTTATTCTAATTGAGCCAAAAGATGCAACATTTTCAATGGTATAAAAGGTTTGCTGAGACATGAACTCTGCACATGCACAGAGGCTAGATCAGCTTACAAAAGAGAGAGAGAGAGAGAGAAAGGAGGGGGGGAGAGAGAAGGTTTGGAGAGCCTGAAACCTATACAAATTTCTTTATGTAAAACTTTGAACCATTGAGGGAAATCACCCTTAATGTCTTGCCCCAGGGGCTAACAAAAGGTTCGCCTCCCATGGAATTTAAATTTTATAACAGTTTTTTTTTTGTGTGGGTGTGTGTGTGTGTGTATGTGTATATGCCTATGCATTTTAGGAACAGCATTTCCTGACAGACCTCTCACATGAAATAATTTTCCCTTTCAGCAGGTGTGTATATGCCTATGCATTTTAGGAACAGCATTTCCTGACAGACCTCTCACATGAAATAATTTTCCCTTTTAACAGAGTGTCCTTTCTTTTCTCCCACAGCACAAATGATAATGAGGGGATGCAAACAGTGATTTAAATACTCTATAAAAAGTAATTGCATTTGTTTCTCTTTTTTCCCTTAAAGCCAAACAGTCACTTTCTTTCTGTTCAGCAAAACAAGTCTGAATCCCTGCTATATTAGTTGATTTCCATCCATCTCTTTGTGGCTTTGACACTTTAAGTTACAAATAATCTGTTTTCATTTATTTAATCAGTTTCTCCATGATGTCTATGAAGTTAATCGAAGCACAACCAAACATTGTTTGAGCATTTCTTACTAATTCTGTCATTTTGGCTAGTGCAAGGTACCTGCACAACTTTAAAATTGCCATTCATTTTTTCTTGGTATTAACTCATTTCCCAGTATTAACATTACAGCTGATGTCACATCAAGAAACACTTTTATTTTCATTTGGGATGTTAGAATGCCAAAACAGATTACTTCAGGTTACTTCAGGTTGCTTATTAATTGTGTGTCTTAGCATTTATTTATTTTTGGTTCCTCATAGGTCATTTGTGTGTGTGTGTTTTACTTTGGGGACATGTTCATCACATGTTGAAAGTCAGTTTCATGAAGTTCTTTTATTGTGTTTGGATAGCACATGGTGAATTTTAAGTTTTCCCCATTGTTTTCCTTTTTTTTTCAGTCTAGTAGTAATCTGCGTGGTTTTGATAATATATTTAATAATAGTTCTTTTCTGAATCTGATGTTTTTGTGTCAAGTTTGTTTTCATCTAACTGGTAATCTAATTTTTTGCTTTCCTTTTATTTTTTAACCTTTCTTGTATTTTTAACAGTTCTCTTTCTATACATGTGGAGTAATTTTTTATTTTATAATATGAAAAGAACAACAACAACAAAAATTAAGTGAAGGAAAGTAAACAAACTTAGCAGATAATAACAGTAATTACATGGAAATGTGATAATGAATAAAATGTTTAATCCACTAAGATTGTTATTATTTGCAGCTTCCCATGGAAACTGGAAGACATCCTTTTTGCCTTTTGCCCCTTTCTTGTCTAACTGTGTTTAAGTCTCCCCCAAAACCCTGCCCCCTTACAGGATATCACTTCTACAGATGTGCAATGATGAAAAGCAGCAACAACCCCTCAACTCACAAGACCTCCAACACCAGAGTTTTCAAAGTGCCCACAGCTATCTCTTTCAAAGGATATAGACTGCCGGGGGGGGGGAGTGGACCTGACAAAGGGGGGAGGAGTTGAATTGCAAGGACATTTTTTCACTTGAACCTTAAGACTGTGCTCCAGGATTCAAAAGATACATACGTAAAAGATCACAATTGTGTCAAGATATGTAACAGATATTTAATTATTATTTTTTGTATTATGTGTTATTATGTAAGAATGTTGAAATGTGTCTGACAGTGTGATTTCCACAAAGGGGGGCAATTTTTTGTGTGTGTGTAACTGTTTTTATGTTTAATGTCTTATTGCTTACACACCAATGGAGAATTCTCATGCATTTTATACTTTCTAATAGCTCACACTATTGTGTAGTCCAATGTTTAGATCAATTTATAACCACATTGTTCCACCTGGCACTCTGCCAACTTTCCCTATCCATTTTAATATGTGTTAAACCTCTTTTTGCCAATGACAAACTTCTGGACCCATAAAACACCAGGTACATGAAGGTGGATATGCTTTGGTTTAGCAGGAATGATTCCTTATAGACTTAAATTGACTTATTTGGACAACTGCCCTTGTTAAGAATGGTTTTCTTTTAACAGATTGGTTTGAAGACTTGAGAACCATGGGGCAAGATAAATTCAAATTGGACTCAGTTTGAATTGGGCAAGTGTATCCAGGCTGCAATTAGCTTTTGGTCCTTTAAGTGCAAGTGAGCAACTTCTCATGAGCCCAAGACCACAGCCTATAATAAAATCCCATAGCTAAAGGCCAAGGCGAAGACCTCTCCCTCAAGAGATGCCCAAAACCTGTGCCAGCTATGGTGAATGCCAGGCGACATGGTTAAATGAAAGCCCTGAGGGGATTCAACAGGCAAGATGTGTTGCTGTAGCACTATGTCAGTGTGAGACCACAGAAGAGCTACCTTGACACCTGAGAACACAAAAATGGCGGGGGGGAAGCAAACTGCACTTTTCAGTCATTAGTGGACCTTACCTTCCTGCTAGGTGTAAAGCATAGAACACTATTGAGTAAATGGTCTCTCCCAAAGTGTTAGAATGCCACAAGTAATTTAGTAGCAAAACGCAACATGTGTTATATATTCATACAAAGACATCCATTTACAACATACGATGTTATTATTTGTGGGGCAAAAATTTTTAAGAAAAATTCTAGCCCCAGAGGGGGGAAATTGTGATAGGAATTTTATGGTTTTAGATATATAGTAATGTTCATAACTGCACATACATAGATCAGTACAGGAAGGCAAACCTGGAACCATTTTGATTCCTAAACTGACCAAATCCCTTCTCTGCAAGGTTAAAAATGGAAAAGCCTCCCCATTGTCTCTTCCTTTAATCTGTGTTTGAATAAGGTGTGAGCCTGTGACCTGGCCCAGGAAATAAGTATTTTAGCATTACAAAAGAATGGCCAGGCTCCCCAGAAAATCCAATCAAGGAACCTGCTAGACAGGAGATAAACAAGGAGAAGAGAAAAACAACATTTAAATTTCTGTGATGTAGGTGGGATGTATCTGAGGGGTGGTCTTAGGTCACACCCCTTCTGTGATGTATGCATAATGTTTCTGGGGGTGGTCCTGATCTAGAGAAGGGGAATTTCAAAAGTCTTTATAAGGCCTTGCCGGCCATTGTTCTGGGTCCTCTTCCTCTCCTGCGTGTGAGGGGGGTACCCTGTTGCAACAGATCAATAAAGATCAAGCTTACTAGCTGCTTTGCTTCTCAATATTCTCTGGTTGGCCTCTGTTATTTTCTCCTACCAATAGGGAACCTATGTAAGGACTCTATATGGGCTCTTGGATACCCCATAAGGGAAAAGGGCATCTTTTTATTTACAACAGCGCCCCCCCCACTCCAGTTGCTGGGAATTGCCATTTAAATGGTGTGTGTCTTGGGATCAATTGTGCAGGTTATGGCTTATCTGCCCCCCCCCCCCTGTTTTATTCAAGTTGGTACTCCTGGTTCCAGGCAAGCTTCCCTGGGGAGAGCATTCCACAAACAGCGAGACACCACAGAAAAGGCCTGTTCTCGCTTAAGGCTGTACAGTGGTACCTCGGGTTACAAACACTCTGGATTACAAACTCCGCTAACCCAGAAATAGTACCTCGGGTTAAGAACTTTACCTCAGGATGAGAACAGAAATTGTGCGGTGGCGGCAGGAGGCCCCATTAGCTAAAGTGGTGCCTCAAGTTAAGAACGGTTTCAGGTTAAGAACGGACCTCCAGAACAAATTAAGTTTGTAACCAGAGGTACCACTGTACAGTGGTGCCCCGCAAGATGAATGCCTCGCAAGACGAAAAATTCGCTAGACGAAAGAGTTTTCCGTTTTGGAGGTGCTTCGCAAAACGAATCTCCTATGGGCTTGCTTCGCAATACGAAAATGTCTTGCGAGTTCCTGCGGGGTTTTTTCCTCCCCCCCCCCTTTTCTAAGCCGCTAAGCCGCTTATCAGCTGATCCGATCAGCCGCTAAAAGCCGCTAATAGCGCTAATCCGCTAATCCATCAATGGGCTTGCTTCGCAAGACAAAAAAGCCGCTAGACGAAGAGAATCACAGAACGGATTCTTTTCGTCTTGCGAGGCACCACTGTATCTCATTCAAAACTGTAACTGCTTCAAAACCAGCAGTTTGAATTGAAAACTGATTGGCAGCCATTGCAGTCAGACCAGGACTAGTGTTAGAGTCTCATGCCATTTTGCCCTGGTAAGCAACCTGGCTGCTAATTTCCGCACCAGCTAAAGTTTCCAAACCATCTTCAGTTCAGAAGCACCTCCGTGTATATTTCGCATTGAAGTAGTCTACTGAGCCCACTTAAAAGTACTGGCCTGTGGAGATAAGCTCTTCCTGCCTGTGGTGTTTTATCTCTGACAATCCAATCACAAGTGTAAGCCATCACATGGCGCTGCAGTTATCAACCACTGAACATGCATGCGTGAGCCTGCTTTTGCTCAATGGTTGAAGGTCGAAGAACAAGTGTTGGGTCAGACGCAACTCAGCGCTATCTAGTTTCATGGGCATGTGGTTGTATGATTTGCAGTGGTCCAAAGCTTATTTGGGAATGTAAATCCCCTCTTCCTTTCTACATGCAGCGTGCATCTGAAGCAAAGGCAAACGTTCCCCCTCCCCAATTGTCTTCTAAACAAGACAGAGCTTGAGGTTGCTCACCGCCAAGACCAGTACAGTGGTACCTGAGGTTACATACGCTTCAGGTTACATACGCTTCAGGTTACAGACTCCGCTAACCTAGAAATAGTGCTTCAGGTTAAGAACTTTTCTTCAGGCTGAGAACAGAAATCGGGCTCCGACGGCACGGCAGCAGCAGGAGGCCCCATTAGCTAAAGTGGTGCTTCAGGTTAAGAACAGTTTCAGGTTAAGTACGGACCTCTGGAACGAATTAAGTACTTAACCTGAGGTACCACTGTATCTGCTACCCAAAGCAATTGCTTCATATTCTTTCATAGCGACATAGTAGAACATGTGAAGAAACGCCAAATGTAAGGCTCCTCTGAGCATATTAAGAGTAAAAGCTGAATTTGTGCAAAGGGAGTGGTTCCAAAGTTTTTACAGGCAGTTGGGCTTGATCCACTGCTGGAAATGGTTTTAACAGGCTGGTGGTTTCAAATTGGTTCATGTTCTTCCTCCTTTGTCCCAAGTCTGAGAACATAAAGTGCCAACAAGAGGACTGGAAACGCCCTCTGATTGTTTACACCAGCTGATTGCTCTATCCACCTATCATTGTTGTCCCACGGGGTGGGGTAGGGGGCAGATAAACATCCAAAAAGGCCCCACCCCACTCCTGCTCTAGAACGTGCCTGGGCTGCATGTGAACTTAATGCTTAAAGCAGGCTTCATCGATGGGCCATGTGCAGAGGGTTGTTTGACATTTGTGATCCCATATGCCTGTAAAGACCATAAGGTAAAGGTAAAGGGATCCCTGACCATTAGGTCCAGTCGGGGCCGACTCTGGGGTTGCGGCGCTCATCTTGCTTTACTGGCCGAGGGAGCCGGTGTACAGCTTCCGAGTCATGTGGCCAGCATGACTAAGCTGCTTCTGGCAAACCAGAGCAGTGCATGGAAACTGGAGCGGTACCTATTTATCTACTTTCACTTTGACGTGCTTTCGAACTGCTAGGTTGGCAGGAGCTGGGACCGAGCAATGGGAGCTCACCCCATTGCGGGGATTCGAACCACCGACCTTCTGATCAGCAAGTCCTAGGCTCTGCGGTTTAATCCATAGCGCCACCCGCGTCCCTCTCAGGTGGACTACAACTCCCATAATCCCTGGCCTCTGGTCCTCCTAGCTAGGCATGATGGGAGTTGTAGTCCAGCAACATGTAAGGCTGCTTTAAGGGGAAACCCAGAAGCACCAACCCGTTTTTTAAAAAGAAGATAAATGTCAGTGGAACCTTCAACAATAATCTTGCACCCTCGAGTACACCTTGTTCAGGAATCCAGCCACCCTAGTAGGTTCCCGCATTTCATAGTATGCTGCGATCTCTGAGCATACAGTATTCATTAGTGCTGGAAATCTTGGGAGTTCCCCCCAAACCCAAGCTTTCAGATAACTCTATCTTATGTGTGGGTGGTGCCATTTCCGCTCCTCACACGACGGCACTCATAGCCTGAACATCGGAAATAAGAGGGAACAATTCTGGCAAGAGTGGTTCATCTATAGGTGACCTTCGACCGTTTATTTCCAATTCTTATATATTTGCATAACTGCACACCCACCCACTGCATTTGCCGAGGGTGACATTTGACCAGAAATGGGAGCGATGACATTGGCCTTCTCCAAACCACAATCGAAATTATCGTGGCGGCGCATCATTCTGATGGCAATTCCCACACGCTTTGAGTGCAGGCAATGCTGGACGGCTGAAGGGTGGAAGAAGCGTGTTGCAGGAAGCAAGCACCGCATTTCCAGATTGCAAATGTTATCAAACGCCTGTTCTAAATGGGTAGAATAAGCACAAAGATTTGCAATTATTTTTGCAGAGAACGAGGAAAAGGAAACAAGCAAATGCGGGAGGGAGGGAGAAAGCTTGCTAGAAGGGACTTCATTATGAGATGCAAGGCAGACAAGAAGAAATGAAGGAGGAAATCAATACGAAACAAATGTATCTGGTGCTCAAAAAATCTGCTCGTGCATTAATGCCAACCCCTCCTAAGCGTCTCCATAAGACCCACTGCAAGATGCAAAAACTCTATGCCCAAATACTAGATACAGTGGTACCTTGGTTCTCAAACGCCTTGGTACTCAAACAACTTGGAACCCAAACACTGCAAACCCGGAAGTAAGTTTGCGAACTTTTTTCGGAAGCCGAACATGCTCCGTTTTGAGTGCCGCACTTCTGTTTTGAGTGTTACGCTGAGGTCTGTCTGTTTTTGCTATTTATTTTGCGTTTTTGTTTCTGCGGCTCTTTTTTGTTTTGTTTTTGTGACCATGTGGCGCCCAGTTCAGCTATTGATTGATTGATTGATTGATTGATTGTGTGACTGCAGTACATTGATTATTGCTTTCATTTTATGGATCAGTGGTCTCGTCAGATAGTAAAATTCATGTTAAATTGCTGTTTTAGGGGTTGTGTTTAAAAGGATGAATCCATTACTTTCTATGGGAAAGCGCCCCTTGGTTTTGGAACGCTTTGGTTTTGGAACAGACTTCTAGAATGGATTAAGAATTCAAATTTCTGTTGTAGACCACCTTTTCTGTGATGTAGGTATGATGTTTGTGGGGCGTGGTCTTGGGTTACGCTCCTTCTGTGATGTATGTATGATGTATGGAGGGGTGGTATTGAGCTCCAGGGTAGGGAATTTAAAATGTTTATATAAGGGCAGGCACACCTTGGTTCTGGGTCCTCCTCCTTTCCTGCGTGTGAGGGAAGCGCCCTGTTGCAACAGTTCAATAAAGATCAGGCTTACGAGCTGCTTTGCTTCTCAATGTTCTCTGGTTGGCCTCTGTTATTTTCTCCTACCGATGGAGAACCTACAAAGGACTCTATAAGGGCTCTTGTGTCCCCCATAAGGGAATAAGGGCAGATTTTGTTTATTACAATATCTAGTATGCAAAAGCATGCTACAAATAACAGACTGATCATACAATTTTATAGCAAGAAACGCTTGATTGAGAAGAGAAGGCGCTTTGTTGCAACTAGATGACGATGGCGGGGCCTGAGAGATTGGAGGGGACAGGATAAGGCTCTTCCTTCTCTCGGAAGTAGCGTATCAAAGAATGCACACCGCTTCGGACCGCCGGCTTTAGAGCTGCAGAAATCCCCATCCCCCAAACGCTGCCTGCCCCACCTGTCACTGCGAGCAGTGTATCCTGGCTGACATCTACAAGGGTATCTATACCACGTTCCTCTGCCAGCTCCTTGCAGTCCTTGGCCACAAAGTAAATGGTGGTTCCAAGGTTGTAGGCGGTGCTGACTCCAGGAATCCAGTTCACGACTGCGTGGACTTTTTGCTCCGTCTCACTAGTACAGTTGTCCGGGGTGGAACGTCGGCCTCTTGGAGGCCCGTGGCACTTACGGAGCCAGGTGTAGGCACCACGCTGGGGCAAGAGATAGCTACCCTCTCGTGCCACCACATGGAACAAACTGCTGCCATTAGAGGACACTCCGGCACAAGAATCCCGTAGGCGGTAACAGGCTCTGGAAGCCATCCCAAAGCCCCGGTAGACTCTGTATTCTTTGCCATGCAGGAAGGATCCGTTCACCGGCACCAGATCCTGGCAGTGCCGGACCGGTGTTTGCGCCTGCAGGTTCAAGAAGCATCTCAAGGCAGCGCTGCTCTTCCTCTGACCAGGGGAGCGAGTGGTGTTCAGAGTCCCGGCCATCGCAAACAGGAGGTCATCCGTATCTGTCTGTCCCAACGCCTTGTAGAGGCGCAGGATGAGGGTTTCCGCATGCTGACTACAGCCAGCCCGTTGCAGGGCCAGCACTAAGGCAGCTCGGATGAGGGTCTGGGAGAGCTCAGGCACATCAGCAAAGCCGTCCAGGGCTTCAGGCATCAAGTCCTCGCAGGAAACCCCTTTTCGGGGCAACTGGGGGGACTGCGGGGAGATGGAGCTCAGGAAGATGCGGAGAGGAACAGAGGTGGAGTCAGAGGTCAGTGGGTGGTCTTCAGAAGCCTTCTCCCTGGGCTTCGCCATGGGCAGCAAGCGCCCTTCCGGTCCATGGCATAGGAGCAGGAAGCCAAAGAAAGTCAAGACGGCCTTGGGAGGCAGCGAGGGCCGATACATGTTGGACAGATTCATTGGAAGTCCTGTTGAAAGGAGGAAACTGAGAAACATCTGGCTCTCATATTTTTATGAGATGGTCTAGGGGCCCTGAGCTCCAAAGCCCTTTGGATCAGGTTCCAGGGGCACAGGGATACCACACCTTTAATTAACATAGCTTTAAATCACATTAGCTGTGGCTTGTTAAGGCTGCTGGGAGCTGCAGGTCTGCTACAGTACAGGGAGCCAGTGTGGTGTAGTGGTTAGGAGCAGTAGTCTCGTAATCTGGTGAACCGGGTTCGATTCCCCGCTCTTCCACATGCAACTGCTGGGTGACCTTGGGCTAGTCACACTTCTCTGAAGTCTCTCAGCCCCACTCACCTCACAGAGTGTTTGTTGTGGGGGAGGAAGGAGATTGTGAGCCGCTTTGAGACTCCTTCGGGTAGGGATATCAAATCCAAACTACTCTACTCTACTCTACTACAGTTCCCAGGATTCTTTGGGAAAAGTCACATGCTTTAAAAGTCTGATACGGATAGGACCACGAGCTGCCCCTGGACACCAGAAGTGCTTCCTCCCTTCATCAGGAGCACATTGTTTGGCTGAAAGAAGGCGGTTTTAGGAACAGGAGGCTGGAACCCTTTCTCCCAGTGGCAGCTCACCCACCCACTTGCTTGTCATTTTTCATTTGCTGCTCTTTCCAAGATTGAAAGCAGCAGAATGTTTTCAGAAGGGGAGGAGGCCAGAAAAAAACAGCTTGCCTATCATCTGCCTCCTGGGGAAACAGAGCAGAGGAAAACCAGGGAAAGGGAGCTGGTGGCTACCCGGATGTTGTTGAAACTCCCAACTTCCATCAGCCCCAGCTGCCGTGGCTAGTGGAACTGTAGTCCACCAACAGTTGCTCCATCCTTGGTGCAAACCTTCAATACCCAGAACCAGAAACGGTGGGGGTGGGAGAGAATGAATAAAGGAGCATTTGGGGGGGGGGATGCTTTTATGGGCTCATCCGTGTTTCATGCCTAGAAAGCACAGGTCCCAGCAGATTTCTCCTTGCCCAGCTCCTTTCCACAGGGAAAACCGCTCTTTACCTCTCAATCGGAGCAAACGTCAATCCAGAGAAAACCTGAAATGCCATTTGATCCAATTAAGGCAGGCCTCCAGATGTTTTGGGACTACAACTCCCACCATCCCTGACCACTGGTCCTGTTAGCTAGGGATGATGGGAGTTGTAGTCCCAAAACATCTGGAGGGCCGAGTTTGCCTATGCCTGAATGAAGGGGTAAGGAGCCTTTTTTTTCCTGGGGGAAAGAGGAAGTGGATGAGCCATAACATCTAAAGGGAACATGCTCCACAAGTCAGAGTCCCCTATGGAGCTGTCTGAGCTGGCTTAAAACAAACAAATGTGAGACAGGAAGCTCCATCACAAACAGAACGCTAAGCCGAAGGACAGAAGATACTTTCCACTGCGTGTGGTGTTTAAGAAGCAAATCAAGACCCTTCAAGCCCATTGGAGGACTCTCTCACAAATGTCACTTAAAACAGCTCAACGATTGACAGCGTCATAATAAAATTGGATTCCAACCCAGGGTTGTTCCAGACCTTTCCCACTTCAAGTGGAGGGGTTCTTCCACGTTGAGGTTTCCAAGGACAGGAATACCTCACATTTAAAAGAGGGAAAGGTTCGGGAGAACACTGGGGCAAGGGGGGGGGGTGTCATATGGACCTGCCCACATTAATGAGGAGGCAGGCTGGTTCAAATCCACATTTTCCTCCAGTGTGGACAAGCTCTCCGTAAGCCACGACTCTCTGCTACGCTGCCAAGTTCATTTGCACAAGGAACCCTCACAGGTCTGATCAATGTGATGATGATGATGATGATAATTTATTATTTATACCCCGCCCATCTGGCTGGGTTTCCCCAGCCACTATGGTCGGCATTCAACAGAATATTAAAATACAATAGCCTATTAAACATTAAAAGCTTCCCTAAACAGGACTGCCTTCAGATGTCTTCTAAAAGTCTGGTAGTTGTTTTTCTCTTTGACATTTGGTGGGAGGGCGTTCCACAGGGCGGGTGCCACTACCAAGAAGGCCCTCTGCCTGGTTCCCTGAAACTTGGCTTCTCGCAGCGAGGGAGCCACCAGAAGGCCCTCGGCGCTGGACCTCAGTGTCAGGGCAAAACGATGGGGGTGGAGACGCTCCTTCAGGTATACTGGGCCGAAGCCGTTTAGGGTTTTACAGCTCAGCACCAACACTTTGAATTGTGCTTGGAAATGTACAGGGAGCCAATGTAGGTCTTTCAAGACCATATTTGATATTGGGCTCCTTTGGGAGAAAGGGTGGAACAGAAATGAAACAAAGGAATGCAATGCAATGTCAGGTGCTAATCCTATCATCCTAGCACTCTGTCCTGCTACCTTGTCTCCAGAATGAAACTCTGGTTTGCTCCTCTGCAAGTCCCTTAAAACCTTTTCCCCCACGCCAGCCTTTTCCCACCCACTCGCCTGCCACCAGGAAGGAGCAGCTTACCTTTTCTGCAGAGGAGGCACAAGCGTATAGAGAATCTAGGTGGGAAGCTGGAGCCTTTTGCCCCAGTGCTGTAGATCTCTACCCTGGTTGGTCAGTCTTATCAGCAGACCTCATTGCAACACACGGCTTCACTATCAAGTTCTGGCATCTTTGCAAGGGTCACTGACAACTAATATTTTTTCTTTCTGATGCAGCATTCCCTGCGTTGATTCAGCGGGTTACTTTAGTAGGGATTCCTGAGAACAGAACACAGGGGAAGTCCTTTGCAATCGACACACTCAAAGAGCTGGAGCTATGTCCTTTTAAAGGTGAAGGTAAAGGGACCCCTGACCATTAGGTCCAGTCGTGACCGACTCTGGGGTTGCGGTGTCATCTCGCTTTATTGGCCGAGGGAGCCGGCGTACAGCTTCTGGGTCATGTAGCCAGCATGATTAAGCCGCTTCTGGCAAACCGGAGCAGCGCATGGAAACGCTGTTTACCTTCTCGCCGGAGCGGTACCTATTTATCTACTTGCACTTTGATGTGCTTTCAAACTGCTAGATTGGCAGGAGCAGGGACCGAGCAACGGGAGCTCACCCCATTGCGGGGATTCGAACCGCCAACCTTCTGATCGGCAAGTCCTAGGCTCTGTGGTTTAACCCACAGCGCCACCCACGTAAGCCACTCCTTGCCATCAAGGGCACTATGGATGACAGATAGATCCAGAAGTATCCTCAAGCTATGCACCTGCTTCTTTCAGATGGCGTTCATAAGTGGCCCACATATAAATCACTTATAAACACCATCTCCAACTCCTCAAAAGATTCCATTAATGGCGTCTCCGAAATTTTTTACACATCATTTGGGAAGACAGGCCAGTGTACTGGAAGAAGCAAAGATCATCAGTGTTAAAGCAATGATTCTTCAACATCAACTTCATTGGACTGGCCATGTTGTGCGGATGCCTGATTATCGTCTTCCAAAGCAACTACTCCATTCTGAACTTAAAAATGGACAGCGTAATCCTGGTGGTCAACAAAAGAGATTTTTATTTATTTTATTTTTTCTGTTTTATTAAATTTGCTTAGTAACATAACATTATTATATATATTCTATAAAACAAAGAATACAGAACCAAATTCATTCATACTACAATGCCTAACTACATAACGTCAACAAAAGAGATTTAAAGACAAGGCAAATCTTTAAAAATGTAGTATAAGCACCAACAACTGGGAAACACTGGCCTGTGAGCGCTCCAATTGGACAGCAGCCTTTTCCAAAGGCGTCATGGACTTTGGGGACGAACTTTGGACGTTGAAGCTCAAACTCAGGACGCAAGGGAGAAACGTGCTAAGAGGAAGGCATGCTTGGCAAACCCTCACTATGATCAACTCCTGCCCGGAAACCTATGTCGCCAGTGTGGAAGGACGTGTGGATCCAGAATTGGCCTCACTTATGGGCTCACTCTTAAAACCTTGTTCATGGAAGACAATCTTACTCGGCTACGAGGGATTGCCAAAGAAGAAGACGCACCTTCAGAGGAAGTGCAACCCCATCCAGAACAGGTAAATTGACTGTTTCCCAGACCACCCACCCAAATAGCATCTTGCTTTCCTAAAATTCAAGCACAATTTATTAGCCTCAACCAGTAAAACCAATGCATTCAGACACTGATCCAGAGCATTCACAGTCAAGTCTCTCTCGATTCAGATGTTTTCGAGAATTATTGTTTAATATTATGATTAAAAATCTTTTAATCTTAATAGTCCAATTTTTAAACCTTGTTCATCTTAATACAAGTGAGTTTCAAAAGTTATACTAACTTAAAAGTATATATACAAAGCTTAAAAGACGAGCATCAAATCTTTTTTAATAATCAAAGTCCTCTTTCTGTCTTGGATTCTACATCGACTAAATTAACCTAAATAGTTCAATAGTTCAATAGTTTAGTTTGCCAATCTTCTTCATCTTCTTTGCCGGAGGCTTCTTCCTTCTCTAGGGACAGCTGGTCTTGGCCTGGGATCCACTCTCATGTACAGGAGCAAAGTCTTTTATTCAATAAGTCCAACAATTCCTGTACAACTCAATATCATAACTTCAGGTTTTTTTAAAGCAACAATCATTTTCCACATTGCTTTCAGATATGTCTTATCCCAGGCCTTTCTAATAATTTCAAAACCAGCACTTTGAATTAGCAGACAAAAGCAAGCAAATAAGGATCCTCTGTTTCCGCCACCCCAAAAAACACCTGTGTTCTCTAGGCGATGGAGAGTTCACGAGAGTCGCTTCCTCTGGGCTAGGAACAGTTATGGAGGAGCTAGAAGGTGGTGACTGGACCGGAGTAGTTGGAAGGGACAGGAAAAGTGTGCATCTCCTCTCTCAAATAACTCAGCATGGCACGCACAGCCGTCTTCAAGCCTGGCTTTAGCCCTGCATAAATCCCCATGCCAAGAACGCCGCTGGCCCCTCCAGTCGCAAAGAGCAGCAAATCATGGCCTAAGTCTATGGCGCAGCTCATAGCACGCTGATGCGCCAGTTCCATGCAGTTCAGCTTTGCAAAGTACACGCTGGTGGCAAAGCTATAAAAGGCGCCGACCCAAGGAATCCAGTCCAGGATAAGGTAGATTTTCTCCTCGGTCTCATTGTCACAGTACTCCGCGGTGGAACGGCGGCTTCTTCCAAGCCTGCGGCACTGGTGGAGCCAGGAGGTGGCGCCATGGCGGGGCAGGAAGTAGCTGCCCTTTCTTTCCACCACGTAGAAGCTGCTGTTGTTGCTGGAGGCCACTCCGGCACAGGAATCCCCTAGGCGGTGGCAGGCTTTGGAAGCCGCCGGAAAACCCCGGTAGACTTTGTGTGCCTTGCCATACAGGAGGGATCCGTCCACCGGCAACAGACCTCGGCAGTGATGGACTGGCGTTTGCGCAAGCTGGTCCAAGTTGAATTGCAAGGCGATGCTGCTCTTCCTCTGACCGGGGGAATGAGTGGTGTTCAGAGACCCGGCCATTGCAAACAGGAGGTCGTCCGAATCTACCTGTCCTAGCTCCTCGTAGAGGTGCAAGACGAGGGTTTCCGCATGCCGGCTACAGCCAGCCCGTTGCAAGGCCAGCACTAAGGCAGCTCGGATGAGGGTCTGGGAGAGCTCAGGCACATCAGCAAAACCGTCTAGGGCTTCAGGCATCAAGTCCTCGCAGGAAACCCCTTTTTGGGGCAACTGGGGGGATTGGGGGGAGATGGAGCTCAGGAAGATGCGGAGAGGAACAGAGGTGGAGACAGAGGTCAGTGGGTGGTTTTCAGAAGCCTTCTCCCTGGGCTTCGCCATGGACAGCAAGTGCACTTCTGATTCATGGCATAGGAGCAGGAAGCCAACGAAAGTCAAGGCGGCCTTGGGAGGCAGTGAGGGCAGGTACATGTTGGACAGATTCATTGGAAGTCCTGTTGAAAGGAGGAGACAGAAGAGTATCTAGCTCTTACTTGGGAATCTGTATGTAGGAGTGTGACATTGGGTAGGTAAAAAGATAAAGGTAAAGTCCAGTCAAAGAAGACTATGGGGTTGTGGCGCTCATCTCGCTTTTCAGGCTGAGGGAGCCGGTGTTTGTCCACAGACAGCTTTTCTGGGTCACGTGGCCAGCAGGACTAAACCACTTCTGGCGCAACGGAACACCGTGATAAAAACCAGAGCACACAGAAACACTGTTTACCTTCCCGCCGCAGTGGTACCTATTTATCTACTTGCACTGGCATGCTTTCAAACTGCTAGGTTGGCAGGAGGTGGGACAGAGCAACGGGAGTTCACTCCGTTACGGGGATTCGAACCGCCAACCTTCTGATCGGCAAGCCCAAGAGGCTCAGTGGTTTAGACTGACTAGGGACTGCAGACTTGTAAGTACATGGGCTAGGGTTGTTAGGAGACCCCTATTCCCCTCAGAGTTACCGAAGTAACTCTGGGAAGAGGAACGGACTCTTAAACCACTCTGTAAACTATAGTTCTGGAAGGGGAATAGGGGTCTCCCAGCACCCTCAAGAAACTACATCTCCCAGGATTCTTCAGGGGAAGCCATCACTGTTTAAAGCAGTTATCATCATGCTTTCGATGAATGCTGGGACTGTGCCCTCGCAGCAGTGGCAGCAGCCAGAGTTAAGTCTGCATGCGAGGGCGTTAGGAGTTTGTGTTTGCTCAAGTCAGAGTGGCTTCCTAAAAAAACCTCTGCTTGCAGCTGCTTTCTGTGAAGAATGTGCCCTAGGAAAAGCTGCTGCAGTTTGGACTCGGTGCCCCAGAATGAGTGCTTCCTTCACTTCTTTTTGGATGAAGTGAAAGTCAGCCTTCCCCTTAAGAGGGAATTAACCTCAACCAGTGTTCTTTGTCAGGTCTAGACAGAGATCTTGGGGGAATGCCTACTCTGCTGATGAGTAATCCCACACAGGGCCTTTCTATGAGCCAATAGAAAGCCTTTAGTCTCCTGCTTGAAACAAGGGTCACACGCACTCCATACGTTGAAAGCACATGGCTTCTGCCAAAGAATTATGGGAGCTGTAGTTTATTAAAGGTGCTAGAGCCACAACTGAGTGGACTAGGTCCCAGGATTCTCTGGGGGACGTCATGTGCTTTAAATGTATCATTCAGCCCTTCATCAGGAGCACGTTTTGGCTGGAAGGTGGTGGCTTTAAGAACAGGAGGCCGGAACCATTTCTTCCAGTCCATACCCTCCCAAGATTTCTCTGATGAAAATAGGGATGTCCTATGTAGTAAGTTTTGCAGGACGTGGGTGGCGCTGTGGGTTAAACCACAGAGCCTAGGACTTGCCAATCAGAAGGTCGGCGGTTCAAATCCCCGCGACGGGGTGAGCTCCCGTCGCTCGGTCCCTGCTCCTGCCAACCTAGCAGTTTGAAAGCACACCAAAGTGAAAGTAGATAAATAGGTACCGCTCCGGCGGGAAGGTAAACGGCATTTCCGTGCACTGTTCTGGTTCGCCAGAAGCGGTTTAGTCATATTGGATACATGACCCAGAAGCTGTACGCCGGCTCCCTCGGCCAATAAAGCGAGATGAGCGCCGCAACCCCAGAGTCTGCCACGACTGGACCTGATGGTGAGGGGTCCCTTTACCTTTATCTATGTACAGTGGTACCTCAGGTTACATACACTTCAGGTTACAGACTCCACTAACCCAAAAATAGTACCTCGGGTTAAGAACTTTGCTTCAGGATGAGAACAGAAATCCTGCTTGGGCAGCGCGGCGGCAGCAGGAGGCCCCATTAGCTAAAGTGGTGCTTCAGGTTAAGAACCGTTTCAGGTTAAGAATGGACCTCTTGAATGAATTAAGTACTTAACCCGAGGTACCACTGTAGTAAGTTTACTATTTATACACATATAAAAACATAGTAAAACGTTGAAAAAAAAACTTCCCTATACAGCGCTGCCTCCAGATGTTTTCTAAAGGTTATATAGTTATCTCCTTGGCTCGGGGGTTGCATAACTCTATACCCTCCAACATTTCTCCCATGAAAATAGGGAGGTCCTAAGGAATAGCAGGACATTCAGAGATCAAATCAGAAACCGGGATGGATTCTGTAAATCTGAGACTGTCCCTAGAGAATAGGGACACTTGGAGGGTCTGCCCACCCACTCACCTACTTTTCTACAGTAGCTGCTATTTCCAAGTGTGAAAGCAGCAGAATGTTTTCAGAAGGGGAGGAGGCAGAAAAAAACAGCTTGCCTGTCGTGTGCCTCCTGAAAAAACAAGAGCAGAGGAAAATCACGGCAAGGGAACTTGTGGCTGTCTAGTTATTGTTGAACTCTCAACTCCTGTTAGCCCCAGATGCTGTGGCCAATGGCTGGGGATGCTAGGAATTGTAGTCCAGGAATAACCAGAGGCCCTCAGATTCCCCATTCCTTGTGCAAACCCTCAAGATCTAGGTCAAGAGATGGTGGGAGACGAAAAAATGAACAAGCAAGCATTAAAAAATAAAATAAAATGTTATATTCTGAAGGCTGGTTTTAACCTTTAAAGCCCTATACGGCCTAGGACCCTCATACCTACAGGACCGCCTCTCCTGGTATGTCCCACAGAGGAACTTACGGTCTTCAAACAAAAACATCCTGAAGGTCCCAGGCCACAGAGAGGTTAGGCTGGCCTCAACCAGAGCCAGGGCTTTTTCGGCTGCGGCTCCAATCTGGTGGAACGCTCTGTCACAAGAGACTAGGGCCCTGCGGGACCTGACATCTTTCCGCAGGGCCTGCAAGACAGAGCTGTTCCACCAGGCCTTTGGTCAGGGCACAGTCTCCCTCCTCTGGCAATCTGCACAGAATTTTGCTTAACGGTTGCCATCAATTTGATTTTAATTAATTTTATAATGGAATGTTTTTAGAATGTGGGATTATTTGATTGTTGTTAGCCACCCTGAGCCCGGCTTCGGCTGGGGAGGAAGGGATATAAATACAAATTATTATTATTATTATTATTATTATTATTATTATTATTATTATTATTATTATTATTATTATTATGTTACATCCTGTACAGGTCAGAGTTCCATACGGCACTGTCAAAGCTGCTTAAAACAATAGCAATCAGGGTTCTTCACTGGGGGAAAAGGTTATGACAAAGCGGTGTCTTTTCCCTTTGGTGCCGGCACTTAGGAAACACAATCTCATAAAGCGGCTGAGTCAGCCATGAATTGCAAGCAGCCAAGTTTGCTTGCACAAGGAACTCCTAGAGATCTGGTCAATGTCACAGCATCCGAGCTGCTTCTAGTCAACAGCCACATTATACATGCCAAGATTTTTATTTTCTCCAGATGTTGATCCTCATTCTAGAAACATAAGGGGCCTCCCTGCTAGCCTAACACACTATCCTGGCCCTCATCTTCAAACTGAAACCCTTAGGTTTGCTCCTCTACAAGTCTCCTAAAATCTATTTCCCCCATAGCATGTTGGCCCCTGCCCATCCACCAGAATGGAGCAGCTTACCTGTTTGGAGAAGAGGCACAAGCGTATAATTACCAAGGTGGCAGAGAATGCAGAGTCGTTTCCCCAGTGCTTATATATCTATATTCTGGGGTCTTATCAGCCGACCCCATTGCAACACTCTGCTCCATTATCAAGTTAATTCGTTATCAAGGGGCACAGAAGTATTCGTCCTCAACTCATTTTGGTTTCTGCTGCAGTTCTCTGGCTTTGATTCAGCGGCTACTTTGAGCTGGAATTCCTGAAGAAGTCCTTTGCAGCCAAAATGATCAAGGGGCTGGAGCTATTCACTTAATGAGCAACGGTTACATCTGGGGATTTCGAGTTTGGAAAGTACTAAGGGCAGACATGACAAGGGTTCTATAAAGTTGCGCGTGGTGTGAAGCTGAATGCCGATTCAGAGCACACAGCGAAAAGCAACTCTTTATGTTGCACGTAGTTAAATCAATGGAACTGCCTCCCAGAATATGCAGTGATGGCCACCAGCTAGACTGGTTCCAACAGAGGATTAGGGTAAATTTATGGAGAGCATGGCTATTGCTGGCTGCTGGCCGTGTTTTCTGGTGTGAGAAGCAGACCGTCCCTGAATACCAGTTGCTGGGAATACCTGTTGCACTTATGTCCTGGATCAGACCCAAGATCGATCTGGTCCAGCACCTTGTTCTCAAGAGTGGCCAACCAGAAAACCCCAGGCAGCTCACAACACGGGTCATGAGTGCCAACAACAGTCTCCCCACTCGCAATTCCCAGCAATTGCTCTCTAAAGTTTAGGCTGGGGACCCTGTGTTTCTCCAGATATTGGACTACATTGTCACAGGGCCTGTCCACACTTGTTCTATGCCTAGAAAGCACAGGGTCCACTTGCCTCGTATTTTCCCCTGGGAAAACCCAGGCTGAATCGGAGTGAACCTCAATTTGCAGAAAAACCAGCTGACATCAGCAAGATTTCTCGGGGGAAAGCAGTGGGGCGCGCAGAATTGTGGATGAGTCCATTATTGTGTAGGGAGGCGGGTGGCGCTGTGGGTTAAACCACAGAGCCTAGGGCTTGCCGATCAGAAGGTTGGTGGTTCGAATCCCTGCGACGGGGTGAGCTCCCATTGCTCAGTCCCTGCTCTTGCCAACCTAGCAGTTCGAAAGCACATCAAAGTGCAAGTAGATAAATAGGTACCGCTCCAGTGGGAAGGTAAACGGCATTTCCGTGCGCTGCTGTGGTTCGCCAGAAGCGGCTTAGTCATGCTGGCCACATGACCCGGAAGCTGTACGCCAGCTCCCTCGGCCAATAAAGAGAAATGAGCGCTGCAACCACAGAGTCTTCTGCGACTGGACCTAATGGTCAGGGGTCCCTTTACTTTTACCATTCCTGTGTGGGGTTGATGGCAGCTGGAGACAAACCACATCTGGAGTGCACCAGGTTCCGCATCCCAGGGCCTGGGTTACAAATCAGGCTTGGTGCAAACATATAGAGCTAGAGCCCATGTGCAAATGTGGGAATACTCAAATTACAGAAAAACCTGAAATTGCTAAAAGCAGGATTACTATTGCTTTCCTCCTCCTTTTTAAGGAAAGTCAACGCACTGAAACCATTGCAAAGCCCTCATCCCCTTCCCTCCAAGAAGCTCTTGCATTTTCCAGCAGCCATGTAAAACAAGGCAGAAGAACCTTCAAAACGTTGGATTTCTTTAGAGCTAGTCAGCCAAGGGTTGGTTGGGGGATTTTTATTATGAAAACACAACACAAGCACACAAGTCACGTGCTAACATTCCCGCCCTTCTGCCATGAACGAGAGGCAACCCTTATACATCTCTGACGTTGCCTCTGCCTGGAACAGCCCAAGCAACAAAGTCAATAGCTGTCGGCAAGGAAAACTGCTGAAGCAACTGGTGGTGAGAACAATAACCTGGGAGCAAAATTCAGCACAGGAGCACACCTTTGCTTTTGAACCCCACCCTCCCAAAACAATTCAACTCTTGACACCCAACGTCAAACGAGTCTTATGTGATTCCAGTACAAGCACCCATTTTTGAAGGAGGAATATCAAGGGGGTAGGTGCCAAGGCGCAATGGAGACAGAAGGCCATGCGCATGTATTATAAGGCAATGTGAGACTTGCGCACAGGGATGGGGTCGTGTTTTGGTGACAAATCCAAAAGCCAAGTAGCCTTAAGATCCAAAGAGCCAACATGCCTCGTTTCTGCCTGGCAGGTCAGTCTTGTCAGGGTGGCTTTTTCTGGCTCTCAGCAGACATCACTCAGAACAAACGCCCCGTGTCACAGGTGTCATAAGCTACAAATGGTTACAGAACAGTTTAAAGTGAAGCTTCTTCCTGTACCAGCTTCAACGTCTGTTGTATCCTGTAACAGAGCAGGGCAGAAAGCCCATTCTCCTCTTCCCTCCTCAGGCAGGTCTCCCATTTCTTTTCCCTGCATCCGTTCTCTAGCAGGCCTCATTCACATGTTCAGTCTGCCTGCATCCCATTCCCAAAAACTACGAAGTGTTGTGCACCAAGACTGGGAGACCGGGGCTGGGGAAGAGAAAGAGAGTGATTCTTTCCAGGCTGCTCCATCGAGGACCCCTCTGCCCGAGGTGGTTCTTGCAGCTCCAGAGCTGGCAGTGGGTGTAACTGGTCTGAACTGGGCCGGGGGGGGGGGGACTCCTTCAATCTTCTTCCTCCTCTTCAATTCGCCGGCACTTCCTTTTGCCAGCAGGCTGTGGCTCGTCCTCATCACTGGACCCTGCGGTGCCAAAGATAAAATACAGCGCGATCTTAAGAGAGCAAGGGATAAAGTGGCGATGGAAAAAGCCGTGCTGTGACTTAATCAGATTTTTGCAGAAAGTTGCTTCAGAAGCAAAGTGGGAATTATTCAGCATTCTGGGAAAGAAGCTGAAGGATAAATACAGAGAGAGAGCATTAGAAGCTGCTCTCACTGCTATCCATTACCGAATAATGAACATCCTTTCTGCCGCTCCTGCCCCCCAATCGAACCTCAGTAATGTATTCTTGGCTGGGTTTCTGAAGTCCTGATAAGCTGAGGATTCTTGACATGCCTCGTGATTAGGAGGAGACTCAAAGCAGTGACTCATGCATAAAGGCAGCGGGCAGCCTCTTTGGGCAGGGGGTGGCTGGTAATTTCTGCTGCCCTCTCTGTACTGCGAAGGAAGGATGGAATGATCTAATCACAGCACTGTCTTTCTTCTGTAGACCATTGCCCCAACTTCTATCAAGAGCCCTTTGTCTCTCTTATCTCTCAGCGTATCTTGCTGGTTGTTCGAGTAGCCTACTGACGCCTCTGCCCCCCCACTCCCCTATTTTTCTCAATTGGGTGAAGGGGGGGTTGCTACTCTATTGTTGGTCAGTTGATTTTAATTCGTGGAAACATAAAACAATGACAGTCTTACTAAGGGGGGAGGAAATACAGTCAACATCTGCAGCAGAAATAGGGCACCTATTCCCTTGCACCTCGATGCTGACCAGGCGAATGCAGACAAGGTAGGCAGCTTCCTTCGTGGGCAGGTACTTTGAGTTCACAGAAGCCTTTGCATGAGGGATGGGGAACCCACAGCCTTTTGGATATTGTTCATTTTATTTATTAAAATATTTGTATACTGCAATTTCATTAAAAACACAACAACAGCAAAGCGGGCTACAGTTAAATTAGAAACACCACAAAAATTAACACAGACCACCAGTTTGACTATTACAGATTTCCCTCCTCCTTAATTGTCTGCATGAGGCCGGAAGCAAAGAGAAGCCTTCAGTAAATGTTTGGAAGTCAATATAGACAGCGTCAATATAGACAGCAATCCACATTGCTTTTCCTCCACTCTCTAAAGCACACAGGTCATGGTGCCTGGAAAGCTCCGCATCTGAGCACTTTTTGGTGTGGTTTTTTTGGCCCGGGAGATTTCCCTGAAAAACCTGCCCTTTAAAGCTCGATCAGTGCAAATGACACTCTGCAGAAAACACGAATTGACGTATGCTGTGACTGAGCGCTAAAGAGTGGGTTTTGCGGGGAGAAAAACTGCTCGGACACAAAGCTTTTAAGCATGGACCTGTTCCTGGAAAGAGCGGGTGGCGGCGGTGGGGAGTACCGTATTTTTCACTCTATAAGACTCACTTTTTCCCTCCTAAAAAGTAAGGGGAAATGTGTGTGCGTCTTATGGAGTGAATGCAGGCTGCACAGCTATCCCAGAAGCCAGAACAGCAAGAGGGATCGCTGCGCAGCAATCCCTCTTGTTGTTCTAGCTTCTGAGATTCAGAATACTTTTTTTCTTGTTTTCCTCCTCCAAAAACTAGGTGCGTCTTACGGTCTGGTGCGTCTTATAGAGCGAGAAATACAGTAAGTGTGGATGAGCCCTATTGGGAGAACATTCCACAGAAGCGAGTCATTAACTCTGAAGGCTCAGTTTTCATACGGATTCCAAATGAGCCTCCACAATTTGGGGACAACCAGCAACACCCCTACAGATGATCTGTGATCAAGTTGCACCCAGAATCAAATGGATTATTTGTACCGGCAGCGAAAGAGCAGACATGCAGGTTGGGGAAAGGCGTTTGATGGAAGTAACTACACTGCTGCCGCGAGACATACCTTGGCTGTTGCCTTCTTCCTCCTCCTCACCGTCAATGACCAAGCGCCTTCGCTTGGGTCCCAGAGGGGGCTGGATGGGCTCCTCCCTGGAAACAAGGGCAAGAAAGAGGGGTGTTGGTGTGTGCCTGCCACATACAAATGCCAGACGTAGACTCAGGGAGAGAAGAATGCAGAATCAGAAGCTACAGCACCCACCCCAGGGCTCTAGGCAAGTTTCCACCAACAAAACTTGTAGCTCAGGTGGCACAAACCTATACAGTGGTGCCTCGCAAGATGAAAAGACTCCGTTCTGTGATTCTCTTCGTCTAGCGGTTTTTTTGTCTTGCGAAGCAAGCCCATTGAAGGATTAGCGCTATTAGCGGCTTATCTGCTGATCGGATCAGCTGATAAGCGGCTTAGCGGCTTAGAAATAGGGGGGGAGGGAAAAAAAAAGCAGGAACTCGCAAGACATTGTCGTCTTGCGAAGCAAGCCCATAGGAAATTCGTTTTGCGAAGCACCTCCAAAACGGAAAACTCTTTCGTCTAGCGAGTTTTCCGTCTTGCGAGGCATTCGTCTTGCGGGGCACCACTGTATAACGGTGCCAGGTTTTTGCTTTCGTATCCAGTTATAAGCTTCTGAAAAGAACAGGGAGATGTGGACTGAATTGGGGGCAGGGAATAAAACCAAGTAACAAAAATCAGAGTAGCAGGATTCCAGTTGCTGATGGCTGGTCGTCAATTGAATTCAGAAAATATCCAACAATGGAGCAGGGCCGCAAACAGAAAGAGGCGGCAAATGGGAGCAGGCAGGAAGCAACTGACTTCTCTCCTTGTTGTGCTCCTGCTCAGAACATGGCAGCTTTCAGTCTGACAGCTGGAAGTGCAAGGCTGCATGTGACTCATCGTTTTCTGCCTCTATGAATCAGATATAAAAAAAATAATAATCCTGGGCTTGAAGCACAGAGCTGCTCAATTCCATTATAAATGAACCCCACCCAAGAACTAGAATGAATATAGAAGGGGGAAGGGTAGTAGCACAGTTTTGCAACCCCTGGAATCTCTGGATAGGGCTAGGAAACAACTCCTGCCTGAATCCCCACTGCTGCCAGTCCTGGTAGACAACAGTGAGCTAGATGCATCCATGGTCTTGACTCTGAATAAAGGCAGCTTCCTGTATTCTGCATGCTACACCTGAGTTTGTTTCTGGCTATTAGTCTCCTCCATGCTTTTAAGCTATTAACAATTCACCTTGCCCACTTTGTATGAGGTGCTGTCATCTTCCCACACCCCGGTGCCCCCACAGTCCTTACTTTTCCGGAGTCAGGCATCTTGGCTCCTCTGTCTCGAGATGCTCCTCCGCTGAAACCGACAGGAAAGAAAGTGTGAGAGCTGGAAAGACAAAGCCAGCTCTGCAAAGGGAGGTGGCAGTGTGGTGGCGAGGCAAACTAGTTACTGAATTGCAGTTGAAAGTTCCCGACAAACTTAATTCGAGTAATAGATCTCTAAGGAAGGTGCTAGAACTTTCCAGAACAGCTGGTCTCCCAAACACCCAACTGCAGCACAGGCTATTATAATTATAATGAATTACTGAACATCTCAGGCATAGCAATGTCTATAGAATTTTGTGCCCATGGCTGTAGTCACCTAATACAGCTCACGGACATGTTACTGGAGATGTCCCTTTTGTAACCCCTGTAGGTCACTGCCTCCTGAAGAATTTCTCCTGCAAGTTCCAAGGTTTTCAAAAGCCCTCTCCATAGTAACTCAAGAGTGGGGCTTTCAGTGCAACCGGCATTCCTGTAGAGATGAAACAGGTATTCACTACCTGAATTTTCCAGAAGCAGTTGAAGACATTTTTGTTCTGAGAAGTCTTCCCAACTGAATGAGTAAGGTCTCTTCCATGGATGTCAACTTTGCATTATTATTATTATTATTATTATTATTATTATTATTATATCTTTGCTGCTTTTATTACACTATGTACATCTCCTGGAGAGGCTCGTGGGTGGCGCTGTGGGTTAAACCGCAGAGCCTAGGACTTGCCAATCAGAAGGTTGGCGGTTCGAATCCCCGCGACGGGGTGAGCTCCCGTTGCTCGGTCCCTGCTCCTGCCAACCTAGCAGTTCAAAAGCACATCAAAGTGCAAGTAGATAAATGGGTACCACTCTGGCGGGAAGGTAAATGTCGTTTCCGTGCACTTCATAAAATCTTCATAAAAAGGGGAGGCAGGGAAGGGGAATAAAAGATCAGGCTAAGTTCAAATTGAAAGCCAGGTGGAATAGCTCTGTCTTACAGGCCCTGCGGAAGGAAGTTAAATCCTGCAGGGCCCTGGTCTCATGGGACAGAGCATTCCACCAGGTCGGAGCCATCACTGAGAAGGCCCTGGCCCTGGTGGAGGATAATCTGACTTCCTTAGGGCCCGGGACCTCTAAACTATGATTATTCATTGATCTTAAGGTCCTCTGTGGGGCATACCAGGAAAGTATAAAAGCAGGAGGTTCATCAAGCCCCTGGAAGGTTACTATGCTAGTTGGGCTATGCCTTGCTCAAGGGGTCAAAGGCTGGTTAGGCCTGAAAAACATATTGCTCTAATTACAGATGCTGTCTCCAATGTCTCCCTGATTCTGCCACGACTGCCAGAATCTTTCCCCACCCAGATAAATGCAACCATATGAGACGGCAGCAACCAATTCCGCAAATTCACATGTTTTTTAAGAAACGAAACTTAAGCTTGAAGAGGGGGAGAACCCTGTGTAAGCATTTGAGAGCATGCCCATCCAGATTAACACTTTTGGGTTCAATAATGTCAGTATGAACTAGGATGCTAAAATGGGTTACAGATTAACCACCAGTTTGAGGAAGTTATTCTAGACCGAGTTGTGCAATCAGCGAGGGCTGAGCTTAGGCATTAGTGCTGATGCTTTTAGTGCCTGTTCTTTATTTGTACTTGGGTGTTTTTAAGACACCTAAACGCAGGAAAGTAGCACGTGAAACCGTTTCCATGTTATATGGACAACTGCCAAGAGGAGGAAGAAAACTAGTGCACAAATACGCCCTCATTTTACAACAGCACACAGAGTGTGCACGTACAACAATAAGAGACTCTAAATCAATAGAATGTTTATATATATATACACACGCACACACGCTAGAACTGCTTTCTGTCTCTGCGTGTTCATTGGCTGAACTTCTGTGATGTCATGGACTGCTCACAAACACATTCTGAAATTCTGAGGCTGCAGGTTCAGCTCTACAGATGACAAACCAGCTTTCGTGTGCTCATACCAAGACAGTGGCACCTCGGGTTACAGACGCTTCAGGTTACAGACTCCGCTAACCCAGAAATAGTACCTTGGGTTAAGAACTTTGCTTCAGGATGACACCAGAAATCACGCAGCAGCGGCTCAGCGGCAGCAGGAGGCCCCATTAGCTAAAGTGGTGCTTCAGGTTAAGAACAGTTTCAGGTTAAGAACAGACCTCCATAACGAATTTAGTTCTTAACCCGAGGTACCACTGTAACTAACTTAGTTGGTCTCTAAGGTGCTACTGGAAGGAAGGATTTATTTATTTATATTTTATTTTGTTTCGACTACGGCAGACCAACACGGCTACCTACCTGTAACTAAGCCATATGGGTCTTCATAGGTTGTACCCAGCACTTTGAATTGTGCGTGCCCAGAATAGACTGGTAGCCAGTGGCGCTTCTGGAACAAGGGAGTGACATGCCTTTTCAACAGGCAGGGTTGCTTCAGTGTGTTTCCCTTTCCATACACCTACCGGCTACTTGCTCACTGGTCTCCCCCTCCACTTCTTTAGAGGCAATGGAAGCAGCTGCTTGTCGTAGTTGCTCTGGGCTGAGTTTGGCTGGGATGCGCCAGAAAGATTCCTGTAGGAAGTAAAGAAGGTAAGTGCATGCTGCTAGCTCCTGGTTACAAGAAGGCACTGTTTGCTTCTGCTGTTGGCTCCTTCTTGGAAGCTTCTTGTTCCCAGCAGAGCTAAGTAGAGGTCCTATGGCTGGGTCGGGATGGCATGGGGATGAGGAACCAACTCCCTTCTCTTGCGGGGGCCCAATTAGTGCCATTGCCTTCCGTTAAGAGTTTGGGTGTAATTCTTGACGCCTCCCTTTCCATGGAGGCGCAGGTTACAGCAACAGCCAAGGCGACATTTTTCCACCTTCGCCGCATCAAGCAGTTGGTCCCTTACCTTTCCCGCCCCGACCTGGCCACAGTGATCCATGAGATGGTCACCTCCAGGCTTGACTACTGTAATTCGCTCCACGTGGGGCTGCCCTTGAAGCTGACCCAGAAACTCCAGCGGGTGCAGAATGCTGCAGCGAGGCTTCTCATGGGGACTTTGCCATGGGAGCATATTCACCCAGTGCTTTTCCAGCTGCACTGGCTCCCGGTGGAGTACAGGGTCAGATTTAAGGTGCTGGTTTTGACCTTTAAAGCCCTTCACGGCCTACGACCCTCGTACCTACGGGACTGCCTCTCCCGGTATGCCCCACGGAGAGCCTCAAGGTCCATAAATAGCAACACCCTAGAGGTCCCGGGCCCTAAGGAAGTTAGATTAGCCTCAACCAGAGCCAGGGCCTTCTCAACACTGGCCCCGGCCTGGTGGAACGCTCTGCCTCATGAGACCAGGGCCCAGCAGGATCTGATTTCTTTCCGCAGGGCCTGTAAGACAGAGTTTTTTCTCCTCCTGTGATGAGGCTGCATTTTAATATTTTAACGTTTCAATATTTTAATTGTTGTATTTTAATCTTGTTTTTAAGTTGTATTCATTCAACTTGTTTTTATTATTGCTTGTTAGCCGCTCTGAGCCTGGCCTTGGCTGGGGAGGGCGGGGTATAAATAAAAATTATTATTATTATTAGTAGTAGTAGCAGCAGAGCTCAAGGACTGTTGCGCCAGCCTGGATTTAAACCAAAGGGTTGTATGCAACGAAGTTGTTTCAATCGTGCAAGGACTTCCACTTGTGCAATGGAACTTCTCTTCATGTGTGACTCTCCCCCCCCCAAAAAAAATCTGTTCTAGGGGTTCATCTACCGGCTCCAAAGCAGATGCAATGTGTGGAGGCGACACTATGCAGGGAGGAGAGAGGGAGGGAAAATTCTGTTTCGCAAGAAGGCCTTGGGCAAACAGGAGGACATAATCCAAACCTGACCTGGTCATAAATCACTGGGATAAAACACTTCAACATAGTCAAAAAAGGAGAAAGGACAGATACCAAGATAGAAAGGCAAACCTTTACGAAATAAATGTGGGGGGGGGGCGGGCAGAACACCACATTAATAATTAAATTATCTTATCTTCTATGATTGTATGAAAGGCAAGATTACAAAGAGCCAACTGAATGGTTCACGTTGCAACAGAGCACAAATGCTGGAATATTTCTGCAGACAGAGCGAGAGCCAATAGAGGAATACAAGCTGCTGTTCCATCAAAGCCACAAACCTAACACATAACTGTGGCTGATGAGACTGAAGTACTTTCGTCTTTGTTTAGGAGCATTTGGGAATGCTTTTGCTCATCTTTCCTGAATATTTATATTTCTCCCACTTCTTTCAACACTTTTTCCTCAGTCATCTCCAAAAATGTACATACAGTGGTACTTCGGGTTACATACGCTTCAGGTTAGACTCCACTAACCCAGAAATAGTGCTTCAGGTTAAGAACTTTGCTTCAGGATAAGAAGAGAAATCGGGCTCTGGCGGCACGGCAGCAGCAGGAGGCCCCATTAGCT
This sequence comes from Podarcis bocagei, assembly GCF_964188305.1. NCBI lineage: Eukaryota > Metazoa > Chordata > Lepidosauria > Squamata > Lacertidae > Podarcis > Podarcis bocagei. Next base: position 118,908,691 of record NC_138126.1, on the reverse strand, counting down.
AAAGTGGTGCTTCAGGTTAAGAACAGTTTCAGGTTAAGAACGGACCTCCGGGACGAATTAAGTACTTAACCCAAGGTACTACTGTACAAAGCAGGAAAAACCACAAATGATGAACAGGGCTAAATAGAGAATTTTTTTTGGTGTGGGACTGTACCAAACATTCCTGGAGCTCATACTTTTTAACATGTGTTAACTTAGGATCTTGGATGCGTTCCAAGTTCTTCTGGGTCACTTTAACCTAGGAGCGACACTCGGCTGTCTTATTCTAAGCAGGAAATAGCTAAGCTCACAGAAACCCAGCTTCAGTTAAGGCAGGAAAAGGAGGAACATATCTGGCAGCCCTCTTTAGGGAAGTTTTTAATGACTGATGTTTTAATGTATTTTTAATCTATTGTTGGAGGCCGCCCAGAGTGGCTGGGGAAACCCAGCCAGGTGGGCGGGGTATAAATAAATTTATTATTATTATTATTATTATTATTATTATTATTATTATTATTATTATTAATTTATTTAGTCTTTCCCAATGAATGATTAAAGTTGCCCTTTCAAAATGCAATAAACAAATACAGTGGTACCTTGGTTTAAGAACAGCTTAGTTCATGAACAACTTGGATTAAGAACGCTGCAAACCCGGAAGTAAGTATTTTGGTTTGTGAACTTTGCCTTGGAAGCAGAACATGTTTCGCTTCCTGTTGAGTGTGTTCCATTTGTAAATTGAGTCCCCCGCTGCTATGGGAAAGCACACCTTGGTTTAAGAACGCTTTGGTTTAAGAACAGACTTCTGGAACGGATTAAGTTTGTAAACCAAGGTACCTCTGTATTACAAAAAAGGCCTGTTCCTTAAAAAATGTTTTACACTCACAAACCCATTCTCCTTCCATATCCTTTATGGGATGCGGGTGGCGCTGTGGTCTAAACCACTGAGCCTCTTGGGCTTGCCAATCAGAAGGTCGGCGGTTCGAATCCCTACGATGAGAGTGAGCTCCCACTGTCGCAGCTCCTGCCAACCTAGCAGTTCAAAAGAACACCAGTGCAAGTAGATAAATAGGGACTGCTGTGGTGGGAAGGTAAACGGCGTTTCCGTGCACTCTGGTTTCCATCACTGTGTCCCACTGCGCCAGAAGCGGTTTAGTCACGCTGGCCACATGACCCGGAAAGCTGCCTGTGAACAAACGCCAGCTCCCTCGGCCTGAAAGCAATATGAGCGGCGCAACCCCATAGTCACCTCTGACAAAACCTAACCGTCCAGGGGTCCTTTATCTTTACATCCTCTAGCAAAACAATTACCTGTTCACTGGCTGGGGCTCGAATCCCTACTTTACGCAGAAGCTTCTGGAAGCGCTTGTGTTCCATGGCATCCTCATTCTCTTCAGACAGTGGCACCAAAGGAACTGGCTGGGCACATCCTGGTGAAACAGGAATCTATCAAGCTTAATTCTAGAACCATATGGGAAAGAGCAGTATAGTATTCTTGTCTACAACATCCTGGTGGATATTTGGCTCTTGAGCCTTTGTCTTCCTTATTAGACAACCCAGATTGATTCGAGTTTATATGCTGCTTTCCCACAATGAGGTGTGCCCAAAGCAGCTTGAACTGAAGGGAGAGCTCCATCAGTAGGGCATGAGACAAAGTTAATTTCAGGGTCGTGGGTTCAAACCCCACATTGGGCAAAAGATTCTTGCACGGTGGGGGGTTGGACTACATGACCCTTGCGGTCCCCTTCCAAATCTACGGAAACATTAAAACGCAGAGCATAGGAGAAAACAAATATGCAAAATACAGAGGAGTGTTAGCAAAATAAAATGACAAACCAACAGCTTCACAAACGAAGAATAAATTCAGTACTACAAAATAAATAAATAACCTAGGTTAAGTACAGTGGTGCCTCGCAAGACGAAAAGAATCCGTTCTGTGATTCTCTTCGTCTAGCGGTTTTTTCGTCTTGCGAAGCAAGCCCATTGAAGGATTAGCGGATTAGCGCTATTAGCGGCTTATCTGCTGATCGGATCAGCTGATAAGCAGCTTAGCGGCTTAGAAAAGGGGGGGAGGGGAAAAAAACCAGCAGGAACTCGCAAGACATTGTCGTCTTGCGAAGCAAGCCCATAGGAGATTCGTTTTGCGAAGCACCTCCAAAACAGAAAACTCTTTCGTCTAGCGAGTTTTCTGCCTTGCGAGGCATTCGTCTTGTGGGGCACCACTGTACAGAAATACAAAGTAAGATGAAAGTTAACTAACTATAAAAGTTTATTGGACTGGTCTTGCTGCACCTCAAGGAGCCTGGCTTAAATGAAGTTTGGAGTAGAGGTGACATATAGCTAGCTGGCTCCCACATCGTTCCTCCAGAGGAGGCTGAGAGCAGCAGAAGGGAAATATTAAATCTCTCCCTCAACCTCTCCCCGCCCCTGCAAGCAAACAGGAATCTGCAACATTCTCCCTGTATTTACCATCCTCTTCTCGGTCAGAAGCTGTCCGGTTCAGGCAGTTCTGGAGCCATAGCAGAGGGCCGGACAGACCTACAAAGACAAAAGTGGGTGGAAAGATGAAGGGGCTCCTTCTCTCGATAACTTTAGAAAAGGCCCAGTGTTATTGGGTAAACCAGGCTTCTCTGATACGTGTGAAAAGGGCGAGGTGGTAAAAGACTGGATAGGTCAGTGAAATCAGTGTTTTAAAATGCTCCCTCCCCCTGCAATGCTCAAATTCCTCTATTATTGTGTTTAAATCAGCACAGCAGGCTGGGCTGGAGATTCGTCCTGTTATTGGCATGGGATGTCCTGGCGAATTGAACAAAATCTGTACTTCCCACCTGAAGCGGCACAAAGTCCATTCTGCCATCCTAGGCCCAAATACTGTGTGGGTACAACAGTGGTACCTCGGGTTACATACGCTTCAGGTTACATACGCTTCAGGTTACAGGCTCTGCTAACCCAGAAATAGTGTTTCAGGTTAAGAACTTTGCTTCAGGATGAGAACAGAAATCGTGCAGTGGTGGCGCGTCGGCAGAAGGAGGCCCCATTAGCTAAAGTGGTGCTTCAGGTTAAGAACAGTTTCAGGTTAAGTACGGACCTCCGGAACAAATTAAGTACTTAACCTGAGGTACCACTGTATATCCCACCTTTTCCTCCATACATGGTTCTCCACCTCCTCACTCAGCCCCCAAAACAACACTGTGAGGTAGGTTTTAGGCTAAGAGGCAGTGGCTGGGCCAAGGCCACGCAGTGAGCTATGGCCAAGTGTGGGTTTGAAACCTGCCCTCCCGGGTCCTAATCCGGCACTCTTCACCACTACACCAACTACTACATTCTTGCTCTCCCCACACTCCAAAGATTGCCCCAAAGCTGATCCCCAAATCTTAATACCGTTCAGAAAGGTATTCCGGGCAATCCTAAAATTCCCTGGAAGCCTCTTGCAGCTTTCCAATGTGGTCACAGGGGAGCAATGGGCATCTCCAAAGGTTCACGCAAAGTCATGCAGTTTGATGGCAAATGCCTAAGAGGCCAGGCCAGGAACTTCCTGAACTGTGTATGCTCCCAAGAACCTCCCGGAGGTTTTGCAGCAGACATTTTGAGGGTTTCCCAGCAGAGGGAGGGAGGGGAAGGACTGAACACAATTCAAAGTGTTGGTGCTGACCTTTAAAGCCCTAAATGGCCTCGGCCCAGTATACCTGAAGGAGCATCTTCACCCTCATCGTTCAACTGAGGTCCAGCGCCAAGGGCCTTTTGGGAGTTCCCTCACTGTGAGAAGTGAGGTTACAGGGAAACAGGCAGAGGGCCTTCTTGGTGGTGGCACCCTCCCATCAGATGTCAAGGAAATAAACAACTATCTGACTTTTAGAAGACATCTGAAGGCAGCCTTGTTTAAGGAAGTTTTTAATGTTTGTTTATCGTGTTTTTAATATTCTGTTGGGAGCCACTCAGAGTGGCTGGGAAAAACCAGCCAGATGGGCAGGGTATAATAAATAATAATAATTATTGCCTGCCCCCCAAACCACCATGTGAGCTGCGCTGCATCATGCCGCAATTCCTTCTCTTGCCACCAGGCTCTCACCTTCCTGCCTCAGGCATCGCACAAGCTCCTGGCAGTTCCTATCTGAGGCAGTTCCACCCTTCTTGTTAGGCTGCCCACCCAATGGCATGTTCCCCACATCATGGCCACCATCCTTCCAGGCTGACTCCCCCTCTTCCTCGCTATCCAAGTCATCTTCCTCTTCCTCCTCCTCTTCATCATCTTCCTCAGCCTCGTCCAGGTCAGGTATTGCGAAGTCCTTGGGGGACATGTCTTTGTTCTGAAAGAAAAAAGAAGATAGCTTGCTACGGGGGTCATAGTTAACAAGAGGCATTTTCCTCCTCCAACTACCAACACAAACGCTACGCAGAAATAAAATCAAACCATTCCCCACAGGTAAACCCAAAGGTAACAATCCCAGCAAGGCCTGTCTTGAAGTCGCTGGAGGAGAAAAGGGAGCCAACCAGCCCAAGACGGCTGGTTAAATGGCTCAGGACCGCAATATCTCAAGGACCGCCTCTTTCCATGTGAACCTACCCAGACCCTGAGATCATCTTCTAAGGCCCTTCTTTGTGTGCCTCCTCCTCAAGAGGTCCAGAGGGTGGTAACACGAGAACAGGGCCTTCTCTGCAGTGGCTCCCCGTCTGTGGAATGCTCTCCCCAGGGAAGTTTGCCTGGCACCTTCATTATACACCTTTAGGCGCCAGGCAAAAACGTTCCTTTTTAACCAGGCCTTTAGTTGATTTACATCCTATGCCCTTTTATAATTTTTTTTTTGGGGGGGCTACTGGGTTGTTGTTTTTATTTTTATTATGCATTTTGCAGTTTTACATCTCGATTTTATTCTGTGAACTGCCCTGAGACCCCCAGTACAGTAGCACCTCGACTTACCACCGCCCCTACTCGCAAACAATTCTATTCGTGGCCGCGGCAAACCTGGAAGTAAATACCAGGTTTGCCACGATTCGTGCATGCACAGAACGACACCACCGTCGAATGCGCATGCACAGAATGGCGCTTATACCGGTGACCCTGATCGACTCATGAACAAACCTCCGAAACGGATTCCGTACGTGAGTAGAGGTTCCACTGTATAGGGCAGTATATAATAATAATAATAATTTATTATTTGTACCCCGCCCATCTGGCTGGGTTTCCCCAGCCACTCTGGGCAGCTTCCACAAAGACCAAAAATACACTAAGAAGTCACACATTAAAAACTTCCCTGAACAAGGCTGCCTTAAGATGTCTTCTGAATGTCAGGTAGTTGTTTTTCTCTTTGACATCTGGTGGGAGGGCATTCCACAGGGCGGGCGCCACTACCAAGAAGGCCCTCTGCCTGGTTCCCTGTAGCTTTGCTTCTCGCAATGAGGGAACCGCCAGAAGGCCCTCGGCGCTGGACCTCAGCGTCTGGGCAGAACGATCGGTGTGGACACGCTCCTTCAGGTATACTGGGCCGAGGCCGTTTAGGGCTTTAAATTCAATAAATTCAATAAAATAATAATAATAATAACCTGTCCAATGATGCCGAGGTACCCACACACATTCACACAAGTATTTTATCACTCGCCCGCATGCAGGAGAAAAGAACGAACAGAACAGAAGGCGGGTGCCATACCGCAGCAAGGGAGCCAGGCTTGCGCCTGCGTTTCTTGTAGAGCTCCTTTCGGTCTGACACCAGCCCCATGCTGAGCAGTTTTTCGATAACGCGGGCCTTGGAACGCTTAGCAGTGATATGCCTCATCACATTGGCCAGGATATCTGCAGAGGGAGAAACCAAGGAAGGACTCACTGTGCATTTGCTCCCAAGAAGGAATGTTTTTCCCTCACTTCTCTTTGCCCCCACGGAACACGGCTATGAGGATGCCGGGCGCATCGTTCTTCTCAGAGACCATTCTGGCGTCACCTCTGTTAATACCCCCATACGTGAAAGGCCAAATGTATATATAAAAAGGACAAGGACCCCTGACAGTTAAGTCCAGTCGCAGACGACTCTGGGGTTGCGGCACTCATCTCGCTTTACAGGCCGAGGGAGCCGGCGTTTGTCCGCAGACAGTTTTTCCGGGTCATGTGGCCAGCATGACTAAGCTGTGTCTGGCACAACAGAAACCAGAGCAGTGCACGGAAACGCCGTTTACCTTCCCGTCGGAGTGGTACCTATTTATCTACTTGCACTTTTTGGTGTGCTTTCGAACTGCTAGGTTGGCAGGAGCTCGGGCCTGAGCAACGGGAGCTCACTCCGTTGTAGGGATTCGAACCGCCAACCTTCTTATCAGCAAGCCCAAGAGGCTCAGTGCCACAGCGCCACCCGTGTCCCTTAAACGTACACATATTACTGCTTAAGTCAGAGCTTCCCAAACTTTTCACGTTGATGACATACTTTTTACATATGCATAATTTTGCGACACAGTAATTCCGTTTTACTAGCAAACCAGAGGTTAAACTAACACCTAGCTACCATATTTTTCGCTCTATAAGACACACCAGACCACAAGACGCACCTAGTTTTTGGAGGAGGAAAACAAGAAAAAAAATATTCTGAATCTCAGAAGCCAGAACAGCAAGAGGGATCACTGCGCAGTGAAAGCAACAATCCCTCTTGCTGTTCTGGCTTCTGTGATAGCTGCGCAGCCTGCATTCGCTCCATAAGACGCACACACATTTCCCCTTACTTTTTAGGAGGGAAAAAGTGAGTCTTATAGAGCAAAAAATATGGTAACAGACACTATCATGTGACACGCTGCAGGCCGATACACTAATGTGTCATGACACACCGTTTGGAAAGCTCTGGTTTAAGTGTTGCACATAATATTATCCTGGAGCTGGGGAGGGATGGGGGGAAAGCAGAGGTGGGTGAAGGGGGTTAATAACCCTGGTTATTGGAGGTTTGCTGGAAAAATAACCCCAGCACTGGAGCAAACTCGGCACCTAAGAAGTCTGTTCGTGTGGCTTTAAGGAGGAAGGAATTCCCATCATCAGTGGCCTTGCTGGCTGGGGCTGACGGGAGTTGCAGTCCGACAAAATATGGGAGCGCCACGGGGTCCCCCACCCCTGGCTTAGAAGGTATTAAGCTCCGCCCCCTCTACAAGAGCAGGCATCCCTTTTGTGGTTGCAAACTCAGCGCCCTCCAGCCACGCAGACCCTCACCATCTGTGTCCCGGAACTCCTCAAAGAGGCGTTGAAGTTCCAGCTCCTGATCTTCTGTCCACAATGCAATGCGCGTCCCCTTCCTGCTGAAGAAAGCGTACAATAGCAACTATGGCGCTCCCTGCCACGCCTCAACATTTCCCAGCAAGCAAGGGGGTGAAACTATAAGGTGCAGCAAGGAGAATAAGAAAGAAAAAGGACAAGGTTCTCCAGTAAGAAGCCTGCATGGACTGAATTACACGAGGGAAAAGGGCAGGGCTGTGCAAATTCTGTAAAGTTGCACTGCACAAGATTTTATTTATATACCGTATTTTCCCGTGTATAAGACTAGGTCCCCCCCCAAAAAAAATAATGTCCAAAATTAGGGGGCGTTTTATACACAGATAGCGCCGAGGATGGATTTTCTTAAATCTGAGTCCCCCAAAATAGGGGGCATCTTAGACATGGGGGGCGTCTTATAGACGGAAAAATACGGTACAGTGGCACCTCGGGTTACAGATGCTTCAGGTGACAGACTCCGCTAACCCAGAAATAGTACCTCGGGTTAAGATTTTTGCTTCAGGATGAGAACAGAAATTGTTCTACAACGGTGCGGCAGCAGTGGGAGGCCCCATGAGCTAAAGTGGTACCGCAGGTTAAGAACAGTTTCAGGTTAAGAACAGACCTCCGGAATGAATCAAGTTCTTAACCCGAGGTACCACTGTATATATAAATGTAGATAAAGCTGCAGATCATGAAGTTCAATATACAATATAAAATAGCTTAGTTCCTGAATGTTTTGGCTCCCGAAAGTCGCAAATCCAGAAGTGAGTGTTCCGGTTTGTGAACTATTTTTGGAAGCCAAACGTCAGAAGCTGCGCTTCAGTTTTCAAATGTTTTGGAAGTCGAACAGATTTCTAGAATGGATTTCATTCGACTTCCAAGGTACGACTGTACTGAAAAAGCAGTATTGGAAGTGATATTAAAATTACGTGTATAAAAATTGTTTTAGTAATTTTTACGTTTGTTTGGTTTATTTGAAATTAGCTATCAATTACTTTTAACTCTGTAAATTCTCTGGATATTCAGCTGTTTTCATTAGAGATTATATTACTGGAAAACGAATGTCGTCTTATAATCCGGTGAATTTTCAGAACCACTTTTATTTTAAAATGTCAATTTGCTTTATGTCTATTTAATATTTCTGAATAATAAAAAAGACCTTACGAGCTTTTTGCCCCTCCCTATGACTAGCTGAACCAACGCAAAAACATGCAGATTCAGCACAAAGGTGTTTCTTTGATGCTTTACACACGTCACAAAATACAGTACATTTTCACCATAAAATTTGCATTATCGGGAAGGACAATTCTGATATGAAGGTACAAATATTTAGGATGGGAACAACTCCACGGGATGCCCCAATTTGTTTCGCTTAAAACGTGAGTGAAGGACATTCAGATTGCGTGCCCTAAAAGAGATTATCTAAATGTTCAAGTGTATCATTATCTCGCAAAATAAAACCTGGCACTTAAAAGGGTGCAGCAGCTTTTCTAGAGGCTTCCACAGGCAGCCTCTGCATGCCGCCTAACAACTCAATGGAAAATCAATATTTGCTCTTTTAAAAAAATCACGATTTTTGTGTAGAAGGGCTTAAAATTCTGCACCTACAACCAGAATCCACTAGGAATTCTGGAAAGTGTGTGTGTGTGTGTGTGTGTGTGTGTGTGTGTGAGAGAGAGAGAGAGAGAGAGAGAGAGAGAGAGAGAGAGAGAGAGAGTGTCAGGTTTAAGGTGCTGGTTTTGACCTTTAAAGCCCTATGTGGCCTAGGACCCACATACCTACAGGACCGCCTCTCCTGGTATGCCCCATGGAGGACCATAAATGACAACACTTTGGAGGTCACAAGGTGGTTAGATTGGTCTCAACTAGGGCCAGGGCCTTTTCAGTACTGGCCCCGACTTGGTGGAACGCTCTGTCACAAGAGACTAGGGCCCTGCGGGACTTGACATCTTTCTGCAGGGCCTGCAAGACGGAGCTGTTCCGCCTGGCCTTTGGTTTGGACTCAGCCTGACCCTTATGTTTCCCTCCCCTTATGGTTTTGATCTATGGGCTACTTTTAAAATGAGGCTGCATTTTAAATTGCATTTTAACCTGTATTTTAAATTGGTTCCCCCCCCCCATTACGTTTTTACTGTAACTTTACTGCTGTTAGCCATCCTGGCTGGGGAGGGCGGGGTATAAATAAAATTATTTATTATTATTATTATTATTATTATTATTATTATTATTATTATTATTATTATTATTGAAGAGGCAAGCCACACTCTTTCCCTACAACTGTTATCGAGTGCCATAGCCCCGAGGCAGCCCATCAGAGAGAAGAAGAGGAGTTTGCATTTGATATCCCGCTTTATCACTACCCGAAGGAGTCTCAAAGCGGCTAAGATTCTCCTTTCCCTTCCTCCCCCACAACAAACACTCTGAGAGGTGAGTGGGGCTGAGAGACTTCAGAGAAGTGTGACTAGCCCAAGGTCACCCAGCAGCTGCATGTGGAGGAGCGGAGACGCGAACCCGGTTCCCCAGATTACGAGTCCCCCGCTCTTAACCACTACACCACACTGGCTCTCTCAGAGGAAGGACACAGCCCTCTGAACAAAGACCTACCTCTCCCGAGGGAAATCTCGCAGGCTCTTTGCAAGCCCCAAGCGCACCAATTGCTTGGCCACCTGCTTGCGTGTCCAGTTGCGAGCGGTCAGGTGTGCAAGGATGTTGTTAAGGATATCTTCACCTGGTGTTGGAGAAGGGAAAAGGGGAGAGACTCAGTGGCTGGGTGAGGGAGACCGGGTTCTCCACCCTCATACAGGAAAATAAAGCAGCAAAAGCTTTTCCCCAATCAAGAAGTGGCCTACATATTTTACTCACCTGCCTGCTCACACCTGTAGCTTTGGCAGAAGCTTCCCTGCCTGTCTGGCTCGAGGGGAATTCTTCCTTGCCATGGGCCGCTATTCTTCATTAGGCTTTTCAGATTTATGATCTGCCACTCATCCCAAACTGCAACACGGGGCCAGCTCAAAGTGCCTTCCCCACCCCCAAATTTGGGTCCAGAAGTCCTTTTTGTGGTAGAATTTAGCATTCAACCCTATCTACGTGGGGCTACCTTTGAAGGTGACCCGGAAACTACAACTAATCCAGAACGCAGCAGCTAGACTGGTGACTGGGAGTGGCTGCCGAGACCACATAACACCGGTCTTGAAAGACCTACATTGGCTCCCAGTACGTTTCTGAGCACAATTCAAAGTGTTGGTGCTGACCTTTAAAGCCCTAAACGGCCTCGGTCCAGTATATCTGAAGGAGCGTCTCCACCCCCATCGTTCTACCCGGACACTGAGGTGCAGCGCCGAGGGCCTTCTGGCGGTTCCCTCGCTGCAAGAAGCAAAGTTACAGGGAACCAGGCAGAGGGCCTTCTCGGTAGTGGCGCCCTCCCTGTGGAACGCCCTCCCACCAGATGTCAAAGAGGAAAATAACTACTAAACTTTGAGAAGACATCTGAAGGCAGCCCTGTTTAGGGAAGCTTTTAATGTTTGATATATTACAGTATTTTAGTATTTTTTTGGAAGCCGCCCAGAGTGGCTGGGGAAGCCCAGCCAGACGGGCGGGGTATGTATGTATGTATGTATGTATGTATGTATAAATAAATATACATACAAGTGGATATATACAATCTTGCTCTACAGTCATACCTCTTGGTACATTCGGTTCAGGTTACATCTTTTCATGTTGCGTCCCACGGCGAAACCCGGAAGTACCGGAAAGGGTTACTTCTGGGTTTCACCGCTTGCGCATGCGCAGACGTGCAAAAACGACATTACACGCATGCGCAAAGGCGGCAAATTGCGACCCGCGCATGCGCAGGTTGCATTCCTTTCAGGTTGCGAACGGGATTCCCTTTCGCAACCAGAGGTACCACTGTATTTAGATTGCAATGCTGTCTATGCACATCCATGTCATTTGGTACCTTCCACTTCCTTGTACTTGTAGAAAAGCTCCCGCAGCTCCTCCTCGTCTTCCTCAGTCCACTGAACAGCCTTGAGGGAGTTAGAGCTGTTTGGAGAAGGAGAGAGAATAAATACTTAGATGGGAAGGTTGACGTGTGCTTTTGTGCTCCTGCCCCCCGCATAAAAAGAGATTTAACTTTAATTCTCCTTACTTCGTATTTGATGTGGAATAATTGTAAAAGTGAAGCTGGGATTGTTCAATTTCACGTGTGAATACCCACATGCATCTGGAGGTCTGCTCACCAAAAGCACACGAGGGAAAGTGGGCAGAAGACGCCGGAAACTCTCCTGTCATTGCCGTGATGTGGCAACCCTGCATGGAAATCCTTGAATACTGTGTTACCTCCCTCTGCCCCTCAATTTAAAGGCAAAAAGGCCCCTCACTTGTTGTATGTCTTCAAAATGTGCTGCCGCCACTTCTTCGGGAAGGATTTTTATAGTTTTATATTGCATCGTACTGTAATTTTGACCTATGAGGTTTTTTCCTGTTCCACTGTCTGCTTTATACACATAGATGTTTGTTAATCACCATCTCCACAAAACAAAAAAGGAATACCGTATTTTTTGCTCTCTAAGACTCACTTTTTCCCTCCTAAAAAGTAAGGGGAAATGTGTGTGCGTCTTATGGAGCGAATGTAGGCTGCGCAGCTATAACAGAAGCCAGAACAGCAAGAGGGATTGCTGCTTTCACTGCACAGTGATCCCTCTTGCTGTTCTGGCTTCTGAGATTCAGAATATTTTTTTCCTTGTTTTCCTCCTCCAAAAACTAGGTGCGTCTTGTGGTCTGGTGCGTCTTATAGAGCGAAAAATATGGTATATTGAGAGAGCGGCCACTCCTTTCTGGAAATGCCCCTTCAGAAACTTAAAAGTTACTGGAAAAATATTCCAGGAGCTCACGTTTCATCTTCCTCTGCCAAACCATAGCCTTCAGTCATCTCCCGAATCACGGCTGTGCTTTTCCAGAACAACAGCTCCACGTAGGCCTTCTTGTTGCTGGCTGCAAGTGCAAAAAACTTGCCCACAATGTATTTGGCAAAGGTCACCAGCTCCTAGGGTTGGAGAGAAGTATTTATTTATTTTAAGTCTCAGGGCTCAGCAGTCACTGCTGCTCAGCGCTATGGGAATATTTCATGATTAAATGATAACAATAATAAAATAATAAAATTTTATTTATATCCCGCCCTCCCCAGCCAAAGCTGGGCTCAGAGCTGCTAACAACATTAAAATGATACAACATTCTAAAATTATTTCATTATAAAATCAATTCAAATCAGATTAATGGCAACCATTGGGCTATGAGGATTACAGAAGGAGGGGGTCAGACTGTGCCCTGGCCAAAGGCCTGGTGGAACAGCTCTGTCTTGCAGGCCCTGCGGAAAGATGTCAAGTCCCGCAGGGCCCTAGTCTCTTGTGACAGAGCGTTCCACCAGATCGGGGCCACGGCCGAAAAGGCCCTGGCTCTGGTTGAGGCCCGCCTAACCTCCGTGTGGCCTGGGATCTCCAAGATGTTTTTATTTGAAGACTGTAAGGTCCTCCGTGGGACATACCAGGAGAGGCGGTCCCGTAGGTATTTTAGATTTCCTTAATAATACTGCATACATAGGAGGAGGTAGGATATATGTCAGATTCAAGCAGGCAGAAAAGGGCAATCTGCAGATTTGGGAATTGTCTTTTCTGTTTTCTTCTTCTTAGCATGCTTTATAAAACTTAAGCAACTTTTTTTTTTTTTTTTTTGCAACTGACTCATGCCAGATTCCTTCCTCAGAAAATTGCCAGGGAAACAAACATTAATCCAAAAGGGCATTCCCAAAAGATCATGTAAAAAGGCCCCTCCCTTTCTGACATGCAGATAAAAGGGCTAGGCACTGCTGAAAAACAAAAGGGAGGAATCGAGTACACATAGTGCCTTAAAACATTCAAAACAATGTCCTCATTATTTCTTACAACAACCTTGCAACATGGCATCCACTTGTGGGTAGAGAGGATGGAGACTGCTACAGTCATCTGGGTGGTAGAGGCACTGTTTGAATTTGCAATTTCCCCGTTCACAGATCAATCCACACATGCTTACCTGGGAACAAAGTCCCCATGTGTTCAGTGGGGCTTGCTCCTTAGCAGGTGAATTTAGGATTGTAGCCTTCGCGTTTCTGATGGTGCACAGGGCAACCCAGCTACCGTGAACCTCACCTTGTAAGCTGCAGCAGCAGGGTCACTCAACAGCCGGTTGAAGAGGCAGAAGACAGAAAGCTGGAAGAGTAGTGCCTCCATCTTGAGGTCGCAGGCAATGCGGTGCAACATTTTCACCACGCAGTGGTTAGTGTGGGCGCTGTTCTGCTGGTAGTTCTTGAAGAGCAGGACATAGGCCTTGACCACAGTGGCACTGGCATACCTGCACACCAGGGTGTAGATATTAAACACGTTCAGCGTAAAGTAGGGTTACCAGACGTCCCCGGATTTGCAAATCTGTCCCGGGACAAATTCTGTCCCCGGAATGTTCCTAGATTTGCAAATCCATCCCCGGGAAACACGGCAGCGGCAGCCTCAGCGGCCCGGAGCCAGCCTGGTAGCGCAGTTGGCTCTGGCTGACTCCAGGCTGCTGACTGCCGCTGCCGAAGGGAAACCGGGGATGTCCGGCAGTACAGATCTCCTGCCCCCTTCCCCCTTTGTTTTGACAGATTGGGGGAGGCTCGGGAGCCGCAGGCGGGCAGCCATTGCCCAGTTTTTAAAAAAACCTCTGTGCATTTATGTTTCACAGGGTGTGAAAGGAGGGTGTCAAGGGAATTGGGGTTGCTTGTGTGTAAACCTCCAGCTGTTCCAAACTGCTTAAGGGGTGGTTGTGTCTTTCTCTGACTGAGCAGCCCTTGACGCTGCTGCTCAGTCGCTAGCAGAATCCGTGAGTGGGCGTCTCCTAAATTTCCTCCAGCATAAGAATTCCTTAACGGACAACCTTCGCCTCGCCTCTCTGCGCAGAAGCCTTCTGCGCAGAGTGGGCGTGCCGAGTGGTGGTCCTCCACCCTCCTCACTGACTTCACTGGAAGAGTCTCGGAGCCTCACCTCCGAGATGCTCTCTGCCTCTCCCTTCTTCCTGGTGTCACCTGGACTTCCTTCCCCAGATGACGTTCTCTCTCTTCCCTTACTCGTTCCCTCTCCTGCAGAATCCGGGAGCTTCGCCTCTCCCCTCTGCTCCGATGTCAGTTCCCTGACAGAGGGCTTTGCACCTTTATACAATATGCATGTGTGCTTAGTCCCAAGGTCTTTTGCCTCACCACCCCTCACTACTGACTCCCTGTTGCTACTCAGCTTTTTTTTAAAAAAAAAAGTGTCTCCAGATTCATTGAAAAAAATCTGGTAACCATAGCGTAAAGACCAGGGCGAGATATTTATAGTCAGGGCTGCTTGCACACTGCACCTCCACAGAAGCGCAAAACGTGGTAATGGGCACAGAATTCAGCTTCCTAAAGTTCAGTCTCTCTTTTCGTTAAGTGAAGTTTCTAGCCCTTATGATAGATTGGGGAAGGGTGTTAAAAAATGACATGGGCAAAAATGCCAGAGGAAACAGCCTCAAGACATTTGAAACACCCTGGGCATACAGAAGGATGGGGGGGGGGGAAAGCTCTTACAAAAAACAACACCCTGTTTACCGCTTCATGTAATCCAGGAAACTGAACTCCTTTTCTGACACGTTTACAGACGCCAACTCTTCCTCAGCGACTTCCTCTTCTTCAGCTGCCTCCTCAGGTTCATCGGTCTCGGGTGCCATTTGTCCTGCGTGCATTTGAAGGGGCGTGTCAAATGTAAGGACATTTGAGGATCCACCGTAAGGGAAGGCGGGACTTCCCTTGGGAAGATCTTTAGGAGCCCTCCCTCCTGCCCTGTTGCTGTCCTTTCTACTTGACTCATGGAGAACGGACACTCACGAGGCAGGCTGGCGAAGAAGATTTGTCTCAGCAGCTCTGTCTCTTCATCTGGGCCAAGGGAGGACGACCCAAAAACATCACCTTCTGGCCACACCTCCCTTACAGAATAGAAGGAAAGTGGGAGTTATTAGCTGTGGGCAACAGATAGGGCAGCGTAGGGTTGATACTTCCTGCCCTCCAACATCAAGGACTGGGTCAAAACCAAGTCCACATGCCCACACACCCCTTCAGCAACTATAGAATTGTGAACAAGGGTGATAATCCAGAAAACATCACTACAGTGATACCTCGGGTTACATACGCATCAGCTTACATACGCTTCAGGTTAAGAACTTTGCTTCAGGATAAGAACAGAAATTGGGCTCTGGCGGCGCGGCAGCAACAGGAGGCCCCATTAGCTAAAGTGGTGCTTCAGGTTAAGAACAGTCTCAGATTAAGAATGGACCTCTGGGACGAATTAAGTTCTTAACCCGAGGTACCACTGTACAGGAATCTCGGCTAAAGCATCCATGACAGATGGCCACCCAACCATCTGCTTTCAAACCGTCAAGGAGGAGAATCCATCACCTCTAATGGGAGTCTGTTCCACTGCTGAACAGCTCTTATTGGAATAATTCAAAACATCAAAACTAACAAACTGAAGTCTCTGAAAGTCCTTAAATAAATCACGGTGCCAGACTTTACCCAGCGGAGAGCAAGCTGTGAAGCTTTGTATAATCAGCCAATTAGTTCAACACTCGTAAGTAGAAAGATATAGATAGATATAATGAAAAATACTCTGGAACAGATTATGTAGTGAACAGTGATTACATAATCGCATGAGCACTGTTCCAGAGTATTTTTCATTATATCTACAGTGGTACCTCGGGTTAAGTATTTAATTTGTTCTGGAGGTCTGTTCTTAACCTGAAACTGTTCTTAACCTGAAGCACCACTTTAGCTAATGGGGCCTCCTGCTGCTGCTGTGCCGCCGGAGCACGATTTCTGTTCTCATCCTGAAGCAAAGTTCTTAACCCCAGGTACTATTTCTGGGTTAGTGGAGTCTGTAACCTGAAGCGTATGTAACCCGAGGTACCACTGTATTTGCAAGGGGTTGGGCTAGATGGCCCTTGAGCCTCTTCCAAATCTATTACTGTAGCTCCTCTGATTCATCAATAGTCCTTCACAGACTATTAAGGACACGGATACATTCCTTGAAGCCACTTCCTTACCTTGCTGACCGCAAGAGGGACAGAGCTTCAGGTGCCTGGCCAGCCAGTAGACTGTCCTGGATCCGTACCATGGCCTCAGCTCGCTGCTCCTCCAGTGGAATTTCCGATGCAGCATCAAAAGGGACAACGTCCTCCGGGAGAGGCTCAGGACCCTGACGGCAAGAAAGAGATGCAGGAAAACAACCTTTGTGTAAAAAAACCCAGGAGCTTTTCTTTTGGGAATTATAGGGACAGAACTACCTAAATCATGGGTCAGCAAACTTTCTCAGCTGTGGGCCGGTCCACCGTGGTGGGCCGGACTATATTTTGAAAAAATAAAATAAAAAATGAACGAATTCCTATGAACCACGAATAACCCAGAGATGCACTTTAAATAAAAGGACACATTCTACTCATGTAAAAACACCAGGCAGGCCCCACAAATAACTCAGAGATGCATTTTAAATAAAAGGACACTTTCTACTCATGTGAAAACACGCTGATTCCTGGACCATCCTTGGGCTGGATTGAGAAGGCAATTGGGCCGCATCCGGCCCCCGGGCCTTAGTTTGCCTACCCCTGACATAAATTGTACAGAAATTTATATACAGTGGTGCCTCGCAAGATGAAATTAATTCGTTCCGCAAGTTTTTTCTTCTTGCGAGTTTTTCGTCTTGCGAAGCACGGTTTCCCATAGGAATGCATTGAAAATCAATCTGTTTTAAAGCAAGGGAAGGGGCAGCGGGGAGAATCACTTCTCCCCGTTGCCGCCCCTTGGTTCAAAAGGGGTCCGGGGAGAGAGGGGAAGGCGCACGCGCGGGGATTGCGGGGCTGGCAACGGGGAGAAGCAATCTTCTCCCCGCCGCCCCTTGCTTCAAAAGAGGTCCGGGGTGCGGGGGCAAGCTTCGTTTTGCGAAGCAAGCCCATAGGGAAATTCGTCTTGCGAAGCAACTCGAAAACGAAAAAACCTTTCGTCTTGCGAGTTTTTCGTCTCGCGAGGCGTTCGTCTCGCGGGGCACCACTGTATGTACATAACTACAGCATCAAGAATGTTATTTGCCCCAAAATGGAAAGAAGTCTTAACGAAAGAAGAATGGATACAAAAACTTATGGAATAGGCAGAAATGGCGAAACTAACCGGAAGGATAAGAAATCTTTTTATAAAAGAATGGAAATGGTTTATTCAATATTTACAGACAAACTGCAAACAAATAAAAACAATGGCAGTATTACTGTAGTAACCTAAAGTTTCGTAAGAGTATATTAAATGAGCAAAATAAATGAATTTGGATATGCAGAATATATTAAAGAATAAATTCAAGGAACTGCAGAAAGAGGGGGAAGGAAGTCAAGCTTTGAAATGTTAAAATGATTGTAAAATTAATGAAATGTATAAACCTGAAAAGTTTAGGTTTATAAATAATTTTTAAAAAAAGAAAAAGAAAGATGCCAGATGTATTCCCAACAAGGGCAAGATTAATAAAGTAAGTAAACTTTCAAAGAGGAAGGATTGAATGCAGATTCACACTAAGGTTTTTCTGCCACACGCACTGGAGAGTTCTGTTCGACCAGGGCAGAATTCTTTTGCCCGTCAAATGATAGGAACATTTTTAATTTTAATGCGTTTCCAGATCGCAAGCCTGCCTGCATTTCCAAACACATGCTTTTTATCATATATTCTGAAAGGAGGCTGTGGCGCCATCTCAAAATAGGGCTAGAGGACTTACAAAACCAGCTCAACATTTGGAAAGTTAGCAACCCTACCCCCTACTGGCTTCCAGAAGGAACTGCATGAATGATGGCTGAGAAAATTCAGTGCACTATTGCACTACTATCATCAGTTTTCACACCTCTCGAGAAGAATTTAGCAAGATGCAAAAGCGAAACTGAAAAACAAGTGTTACCAAACCACTGTTGGCAGCTGAACATTCACAGACCAATAGACAGACTTCACACAACTAGAAAATATGATCACTACACTAGGCAGTACTATCAGAGCCAGAGTGGTGTAAGGTGAGCTTGGGCCAGTCACCCCCTCTCTCCTACCTCATAAGGTTGTTGGTAGAATAAAAAGGGGGGGGGGACCATGCGTGCCACCTTGAGCTTCTTGCAGTAAAAGTTGGATACAAATGTAGTATGTAATAAATAGAATTTTCCAACTGGAACACAGACAATTTACTTCCTTTTGCAAAATATTAGGGACGTGGGTGGTTCTGTGGGTTAAACCACAGAGCCTAGGACTTGCCGATCAGAAGGTCGGCGGTTCGAATCCCCGTGACGGGGTGAGCTCCTATTGCTGAGTCCCTGCTCCTGCCCACCTAGCAGTTCGAAAGCACGTCAAAGTGCAAGTAGATAAATAGGTACCACTCCAGCGGGAAGGTAAACGGCGTTTCCATGCGCTGCTCTGGTTCGCCAGAAGCGGCTTAGTCATGCTGGCCACATGACCCGGAAGCTGTACGCCGGCTCCCTCGGCCTATAGAGCGAGATGAGCGCCGCAACCCCAGAGTCGGCCATGACTGGACCTAATGGTCAGGGGTCCCCTTTACCTTACTATAAAATTGCTCAAGAGGTGGGTGAGGGGTTTTACCCCCTTTGCCTTATTTAATTTTCCCATGCACTTGGAAGACTTAAAAAAACAACAACCCCAGAATATTTGAGTCTTAATTTTTTTCCCCTGTACCCGTATCTGTATGCAAAGCTCTGCATGACTTTTGAGGAGTGGTTGCAACTCAATGGTAGAGCTTTGTGTGTAGAAGCGCCCCAGATTCAAGCCCTGGCGTCTCTAGATGGGGACGGCAAAGGTCCCTTTCTGAAACCCTAGACAGGCACTGCACAAGAGAGACTGCTAGGTGGGCCAAGTTGATAGCAAAAGGCAGTTCCCTTTTGTGTTTTCCTATGACTTCAGACTCCTGCCAACCTAGCAGTTTGAAAGCATGTCAAAGTGCAAGTAGATAAATAGGTACCGCTCTGGCGGGAAGATAAACGGCGTTTCCGTGCGCTGCTCTGGTTCGCCAGAAGCGGCTTAGTCATGCTGGCCACATGACCTGGAAGCTGTACGCCGGCTCCCTCGGCCTATAGAGCGAGATGAGCGCCACAACCCCAGAATCGGCCACGCCTGGACCTAGTGGTCAGGGGTCCCTTTACCTTTATGACTTCAGAACCTTGTGCATTTTAGAACTGGATCAAACAAGAGAGCTGCAAAAGCGCCGCTCTCCGTTTCCAGACAGCTAGAAAACAAAATGCAGGAGCCCCCAAGCTGCTGTGTCAAGACTGGTTATTTCCCATTATCCTACCTTGATGCATTTATCAATTTGCTCAGCCAGCCCCGTCCACATCTTCTCCAGCTCCTCAGGTGCTCGGGGCTGCACAGCCGAGCTAGCAGGCTTCTTCTTCCTCTTGATTTTCTTGCTCTGCAACAAACCAACCAACAGCTTCCTGGTTTCTGAGCCAGCTTTTGAGGAAAGGGGGCTGCTGACAGAAGTATAGCAGTCCTAGAACCCTTCCTCCGCCAGCACGACCCAGGGAAAGTGATTAAATCAATCCTCTCGCCTTACTAGAAAAATTAACCAATAAACTGAAACTGACACGGGGACAAATAGAAGACGCCTTCACCCTGGCATGGCTCCCCTTTATCACATACACAGCCCAACAAGACAATGATAAAAATGCACCAACAGCATACGAATCAATATGGCTAACCTGATCCAAAACACCCACCCACCCCACTCACACATGAAAACAAAGACCACCACAGCCAACCCCAAATGAACAGCCACACCCTAGGCCAGGGGTCTGCAACCCGCAGCTCCGGAGCCGCATGTGGCTCTTTTACACCTTTGTCGTGGCTCCGGGGCGGAGGAGGCGCATTGTGTGCCCCGACACTCCCCACTGTGGCAGGCGCTGTACTGGCTGTGACGTCGCATGGGGGCGGTGCGTGCGTTAGTCACGCACCGTCCCAACGTCACCTTCCCACCCACTGTCAGATCGGAGGGCAGAGGCGCGCATGCTTTAAATGTCGCAATGGTTTTGCGGCTCCCAGTTGTTGTTTTTTCTTCGGAAACGGGTCCAAGTGGCTCCTTTTGTCTTAAAGGTTGCAGACCCCTGCCCTAGGCCAACCCCAACCTCTCTCACCACCAAAGGAACACAAGTGAACAGCAGAGAACCTGCACGAGCAACGCTGACACAAAACCCCACATATATTTTAAGTAAAATAGAAACATCGCCACCCGACCCCACCCCCACTCATCTTTCACCCTATTCTTCCTAATGTCTCAACAAATGAAACTGATTTGTAAATAATAATAATAATAATAATAATAATAATAATAATAATAATAATAATGGGTTACGTGGAAAAAAAATACGAGAGACATTGCACATACCTTTGTAAATCAAGAAAATCTTTAATACATTATAAAAAAATAAATCCTCTCGGGCCCAGAAAGTGTGCGCAGTGCTTCACAGACGCCAACGATCAGCTTGGTTTCGCAGGTACTGCCAATCAGCTGTTTGTTGGTGTCTGCAAAGCCCCACCCTTACCTATCCCCACACCTGACACCCTATATGACATATAGGGAAGGGCAGGTCTGTGTGGCTTGGCTGAAATGGAGAGGCCTAGTGCGGCCTACTTGGGACCCGCCAGCTTCCCCGCATGGAAAGGACTTTGTCCCCAGACAGCAATATACCTGGACCACTAGGCTGCTCCTCCCTTTGCAAAATCTCTCCAGCATCTTCAAGAAAAGGTGAGTGGTCTCCACCAGATCTTTCAGGAATGACCTGGGCTGTTTTGTGGCATCAAACTTACGGAAGAGGGTGAGGAACAGCTCGCGGTACTCCATCAAGTAGAAAATGTTGTCTGGGAGAAAGAAGTGGTCATGTTGTTAGTCAAAATAAAAAAATTCCTTCCAGTACCACCTTAAAGACCAACTAAGTTAGTTCTTGGTATGAGCTTTCGTGTGCATGCACACTTCTTCAGATACACTGAAACAGAAGTTGCCAGATCCTTCTATATAGAGAGAAGGTGGGGAGGGGTATTACTCAGAAGGGTGGTGGGAATGGGAGATTGGCAGATAGCTGAGATGAGCCTGTTGACGACTCTTAACGACTGCAATAGGTCTTGCAGGAAAAGGCAAGGGGTGAGAAGGTGAAAAATGGCTAAGTCATGTATAATGTTGTTAGTGTTATCCGTGCACACAAGCCAGCGTTTCCTGCTCTACAAGAAAAAAAATGGCGGAAGGAATAGGATCCTAAGCACTTCATGCTAAATCCACTTGGGGGCCGGGCAACCTGTGTACAGCTCACGACCAGGTTCCTTGAGGTTGCCTTATAGACCCAGTAGGGTCTGTTGAATGGTCTATTTAAATTTGAAGGTTCATTATTGTTCCACAAGATGTGTATGTCTTTAAGGGCCAGAGCAAATAATGTGACCTAGTTTTACAGCTGTGAATTAGTATAGCAGGTGCTGTTAAGTTGTGTTAATTAAGCTGTGTCAGCAATTGGGTATAGTATATAAAGAGCAGCACCTAGCTCTCTCAGTACCCTGGTGGTTGGGTCGTGCTTATTGATATGTTTAGTGTAAAAGGAGTTTTTGTTATTAAAACCTAGCTAAAGTTATTTTGTGTTCCTTGTAATGTGTGGTCTCCCCAGCATGCTTTCTGCAGCGCAACTTATCTGCAAATAGCCAACAGGGTCACTGTGTCCTGCAGGAGTTTTCCCTTCCAAGTCCAAAAAATATCAAAAGCCCTCTCCACAGTAACTCGGAGCTGGGATTCAGAGCAGATGCCCCCGTTATGGGGAACAATATCCCTGACCAGTGCCTACTATCGGTACTTCCGTGAAACAGAAGACATTTTTGTTTTGACAAGCTTATCCAGCTGTATGGAAAAGTCTCTGTTTTAGGTGCTTGTTTTCTATTGTCTTTCCAACAAGATCTTCAGTGGCTTAGCTGTTTCTTAGAGATAATATTTCTAAAAAGACATGTATAAATGGCAATTCATAAATTGAAAACAAGAGCAAGCGGACAACCATTTCTTTCTTCTCCATTGTCACCTATGTGCTCTTGAGG
Source organism: Podarcis bocagei (assembly GCF_964188305.1). Lineage (NCBI taxonomy): Eukaryota > Metazoa > Chordata > Lepidosauria > Squamata > Lacertidae > Podarcis > Podarcis bocagei. The sequence continues at coordinate 118,886,333 of NC_138126.1, read as the reverse complement.
CTACCTAAGACAGCACATCCACCCAACACATAAAGCTCTCAAGTCATAGAATCATAGAGTTGGAAGAGACCACAAGGGCCATCGAGTCCAACCCCCTGCCAAGCAGGAAACACCATCAGAGCACTCCTGACATATGGTTGTCAAGCCTCTGCTTAAAGACCTCCAAAGCAGGAGACTCCACCACACTCCTTGGCAGCAAATTCCACTGTCGAACAGCTCTTACTGTCAGGAAGTTCTTCCTAATGTTTAGGTGGAATCTTCTTTCTTGTAGTTTGGATCCATTGCTCTGTGTCCGCTTCTCTGGAGCAGCAGAAAAACAACCTTTCTCCCTCCTCTATGTGACATCCTTTTATATATTTGAACATGGCTATCATATCACCCCTTAACCTCCTCTTCTCCAGGCTAAACATGCCCAGCTCCCTTAGCCATTCCTCCTAAGGCATCGTTTCCAGGCCTTTGACCATTTTGGTTGCCCTCCTCTGGACACGTTCCAGTTTGTCAGTGTCCTTCTTGAACTGTGGTGCCCAGAAGTGGACACAGTACTCCAGGTGAGGTCTGACCAGAGCAGAATACAGTGGCACTATTACTTCCCTTGATCTAGATGCTATGCTCCTATTGATGCAGCCCAGAATTGCATTGACTTTTTTAGCTGCCGCGTCACACTGTTGGCTCATGTCAAATTTGTGGTCAACCAAGACTACATTGGTCATTGCCTCTCAATCTGAACTGGGTCTTAAGCACAGACAGAACATTGTTCTAAGACAGTGGTTTTCAACCAGTGTGCTGTGGCACCCTGGAGTGCCTTGAATGATGGTCAGGGGTGCCACGGGCAACACTGGCCTCCGTCCCTCTTCCCTTCCTTCCCTCCTCTGATGCCCTCTCGCATCTCTGCCTGCCAAAGGCTTGCACAGCTGTTTGTTGCAACACCCCTGGCTTCAAGCTCCGCAGGTGAATAGTGCCTCTGGGGCTGGCCAGGGGGTGCTTCCCAGGCCCCTGTGGGGCAGTGTGAGGAGGCACCTCTTTTGGGGGCAGGGAGGACAGCTCAGAGACCAGGGGCGGCAGCCCAGAGGACTCCCAAGGAGAGGGGAGAAGAGGAGGCCAAGGGAGCACTCCCCAAGGGGAAGGTATTTCGAAAAGGGTGAGGGGCTGCCAGTTCTGCAAGCAAGGGGTGACACAACTGGGCTCCTTGGCCCCACAGGGGTGCCGCAGAAAGAATGTAGTAGGTCAAGGGATCCACGGACTCCAAAAGGTTGAAAACCTCTGTCCTAAGAGGTTGTGTTTTCTACAACTAAAAATCCTCACTCTTTATGATGTGGCTGCTGTTGCGCAAAGCTTCTTCCTGAGAACGGTCCATTTCGTGCACCGTCGTTAGCAGTTCCTGGTAGGCTTTGAGAGCCAGATGCATCCTGGAGAGACAGGGGAAGACAGGATGAGAGGGCAAGTGACAAAAGCACTCAGTCGCACAGCCAAAACAAGAGGGGGGAACCCAGCAGGCCATTCCACAGGGTGACTAATCCCCCCCCCTTACCTTCTAGACCAAGAAGTAGCCTCCTTCTTATCCATAAGTAACATCTCATAGTATTTGGTCAGGCTCTGCTCAATGAAGTAGAAAGTCCGAACGCTAACCGTTTCAGAAACCAGCTGAGGTTGGAAAGATGAAGCCCGGTTGAAGGCCATGAAAAAAGCCATGGCCCATAAGTAGTAGGTCTCATCATGCTGCTGGGCCTTCTCCCTGATCAGGTGATCCTGCAGGACGGGGGAGAAGAGAGAAGAGGAACGTCAAGAGGAAGCAGCTGATCCTGTTACTGCTCCTTTTTGTTTGGGTTCCTATTATGTGCACAGTGGACTGCAAGAAATTTCAGATGCAGAGCACAGTGGTGGTAACTTCTATATACTCTGGTACCTCAGGTTACATACGCTTCAGGTTACAGACTCCACTAACCCAGAAATAGTGCTTCAGGTTAAGAACTTTGCTTCAGGATGAGAACAGAACTCGGGCTCTGGCGGCGCGACAGAAGCAGAAGGCCCCATTGGCTAAAGTGGTGCTTCAGGTTAAGAACAGTTTCAGGTTAAGTATGGACCTCCGGAACGAATTAAGTACAGTGGTACCTCAGGTTAAGTACTTAATTCGTTCCGGAGGTCTGTACTTAACCTGAAACTGTTCTTAACCTGAAGCACCACTTTAGCTAATGGGGCCTCCCGCTGCCGCCGCACTGCCGGAGACCGATTTCTGTTCTCATCCTGAAGCAAAGTTCTTAACCTGAAGCACTATTTCTGGGATAGCGGAGTCTGTAACCTGAAGCGTATGTAACCTGAAGCATATGTAACCTGAGGTACCACTGTACTTAACCTGAGGTACCACTGTAAAATATGAACATTTGCACCTTTCTATCTTTCTTTATTTGCACAATAAGAAAGGACTGGAGGGAGGTCTTTATGAGACCTATTCATCTCCATGTGCTTCCAGGGCATTTGTCACCCATCACACCAACCAGCACCGGTTTTTCTTTACAATATTTATACTGGGTTGTATCCAGCAAAGTCATTAACCGGCAATCCAGTCTGGGAGTTCCTCCAACTCTCCGATGCAGATTTTTTTCGAGGTGGGGGAGGGTGTGTTGCACAAGTGGAAACTGTTTTGTTTGTGCAACGACGTCACTGGATTAAACTCTTACTGCCCAATGACAAAAGTTAAAATCAAATCCTTAAAATACAAAGTTCTGATCTGGAACAGAAATAAGGATGACGTCTTGCCAGATCCGGCTGAGTTGGCACTTTTATGTTAAGGAACCGATATCCCCAAGGAAGACAATGCTGCAGCTCTGCCCAAGACCACCAACATCCCTCCCCTCCCTGTTCCCTTTTCCAGGACACTCCATTTGCCACCCCAAACTAGCTTGGCAGGATACAGACACCACTCTCACCTTGACCAGACACATCAGGCGATTGTAGCAGTTCTCCAAAAACTCCACGCAGAACTCCTTGAGGAAAAGCCTTACATTGAGGGCTGAGCGGCGAGAGACGCCCTCGCCATCACGGGCAAGCTGGCGCCTCTTTGGCACCCGCCGTACCTCCTTGGCCAGATCGTGGCTGTAGTTCTTCACCTGCCCAGGAACAGGAGAGAGCAGAGAAGATACGAAGGTCGGGATGGCTGCAGCGGTGACCCAGAAACTACAATTAATCCAGAATGTGGCAGCTAGACTGGTGACTGGGAGTGGCCGCTGAGACCATATAACACCGGTAAGACCTACATTGGCTCCCAGTACGTTTCCGAGTACAATTCAAAGTGTTGGTGCTGACCTTTAAAGCCCTAAACAGCCTCGGTCCAGTATACCTGAAGGAGCGTCTCCACCTCCATTGTTCTGCCTGGACACTGAGGTCCAGCGCCGAGGGCCTTCTGGCGGTTCCCTCGCTGCGAGAAGCCAAGTTACAGGGAACCAGGCAGAGGGCCTTCTCGGTAGTGGCACCCGCCCTGTGGAACACCCTCCCACCAGATGTCAAAGAGGAAAATAACTACCAAACTTTTAGAAGACATCTGAAGGCAGCCCTGTTTAGGGAAGCTTTTAATGTTTGATGTATTACAGTATTTTAGTATTTTTTTGGAAGCCGCCCAGAGTGGCTGGGGAAGCCCAGCCAGACGGGCGGGGTATGTATGTATGTATGTATGTATATATGTATAAATAAATAAATAGAGTCGGTCACGAATGGACATAATGGTCAGGGGTCCTTTACCTAATGCATGCAAGCATTTACAATGTCTGCGAATTAAATTACTATACTTAACACACTTCGCAACCCAAAGTAGCAAAGGGAGGCCTTCCACTTTGAGCGCTGCCAGGCAACGACTCTCCCCACCACACACACCCACACACCTGCACCCACATCAACTTACATTCTGCAGTCCCTTATGCATCACAACGTCTCTGTCTCCAAAAGACTTCAGGCCCTGAATGACGTAGCAGCCACCGAAACGAGAGTGCCTGCGGGGAAAGGGAGAAGCAGATGCATATATCGGGGGAACAAGCATAGTTTGAATCAAGGATCAGAAGTGTTAGAAGCACAGGTCTTACTGACTAGTGATTTAAATCGATTTGATTTAAATCGAATCCACCCTGCCTCACCTGCTGCTCCGCTGGAGAACTCGGCTCTTCTTCTCAGCCAACTCCTTCTGCCTCAGGTGCTCCAATTCAGCGGCGTCTGCGCTCTGCTCCTTGGCTGAGCGGGCCTGCCCTGTTGCTGCCAGTTGCTCTGGGTTCTGTTGGGGACACGGACCTCTGTGACTTCCTGCAAGCCAAGCTAGGCTCACCCAATACCAAGCCCATCCCAGGCAGAGAGTAGTCACTGCAGGTTGCCTATAGGACAAGGCAATCTTTCTGCCTGTCTTCTGTGCCTCCCAACTTTGAGAAGGCTTACAAAATGCTAAACATAAGGACAACCGTGTTAGGTTTGACCGGGGAAGGTTAACCTGTGGCCATTTAGATGTTGATGGACTGAAACACCCAACATGTCTGGCCGCTGGGCCCTGCTGGCTTCGTCAGCAAGGCAGCCTGCTAGAGAACAGCGAGATCTAAAAGGGGACAGACTCCCCATCCTTGGGTAATGTCAACTAACTCACCCATCACTTCACCTAACAGTGACCAGGTGAAAAGACTCACAAAATGACCACGCTCAAGACATGTCCGTTTTTGCCCTTCGCATGCGTTATCTGAAGGCACATTGTCTCTAAACCTGGAAGTCCTGTTCCTATGTATCTCAGATATACTCGGTCCAATATATCTGAAGGAGCGTCTCCACCTCCATCGTTCTACCCGGACACTGAGGTTTAGCGCTGAGGGCCTTCTGGCGGTTCCCTCCCTGCGAGAAGCCAAGTTACAGGGAACCAGGCAAAGGGCCTTCTCGGTAGTGGCGCCCGCCCTGTGGAACGCCCTCCCACCAGATGTCAAAGAGCACAACAACTACCAAACTTTTAGAAGACATCGGAAGGCAGCCCTGGTTAGGGAAGTTTTAATGTTTGATGCATTACGGTATTTTAATATTTTGTTGGAAGCCGCCCAGAGTGGCTGGGGAAGCCCAGCCAGATGGGTGGGGTATAAATAAATAAATAAAATTATTATTCACTAGTTTTGTTAGCAACCGCTGTTTCCCAACCCACCAAAAACTGTCCCAATTACACCCCACCCCACAAGTCTCTCACAAGTACAGGTGAAAACTATTGCCATCTCCTCTTTCGTCTTGTATTCAAACTCTCCCTTTTCCTTCTTCCCTTTCTACAGTATATAAGTTTTGAATGCCACTAAATTCCTGGGGCTTCATTCCCACTTCAAGAGCGTTTCTTCAGCCGGAAACTCATTTCCGGCAACTCTCTGGCGGGCGCCATTGCCATTACAGTCGTACTGTGTATCTCGAATGCCTTGGCTCCCGAACAAATCGGCTCCCGAAAGATCGAAACCCGGAAGTGAGTGTTCTGGTTTTCAAACATTCTTTTGGAAGCCGAACGGCCGACGGAGCTTCCGATTGGCTGCAGGAGCTTCCTGCAGCCAATCTGAAGCCACGCCTTGGTTTCTGAACATTTTGGAAGTCAAACAGACTTCTGGAACAGATTCTGTTTGACTTCCAAGGTACGACTGTATACGAGAACAAGGGAGGTGTTCATGGAGAGCTCCGACTCCCCTTTTTCTAGAAAAATAGCACTGCCAACTTCTAACACAGAGACTGTATCCAATGGACAGCCCAACCAGCAATTCAACAGGCCTGGGTTCAGCCACCTGAAGATTATCGCCCGCCTTGCCCAACCCTCTTCCTCCTCCCCTTACTTACCTGGTCCCGGAACATAAGGGAGATGATCTCAAGCACATGTAAGCTCCACTGCTGCTCGCTCTGGGAGCTGGCCAAGAATTTGAGCAGATCATCCATGCCACTGATATGGATGGCCCATAGCACCCGGTCATGAGTGTTGGCATCGTCGTCAATGTTCTATGGGAAAGACCACAGGAGCCTGAGTACAAGGGCACCGGGGTCCTCATGGCCTAAGGTGCTTCTTCTTCTGAGTAGGGATACCAAGGGGTGAGGGGAAGGAAGGAAGGAAGGAAGGAAGGAAGGAAGGAAGGAAGGAAGGAAGGAAGGACACTGTGGTTGTTGAGGACAGGGATACTATCCGTTGCTGGCTTTCAAACTGCATTCCAAGGAACAATAAGTTTGTGTTAAATATATATACAGTGGTGTCGTGGTTCTCGAACATACCGTATTTTGCGCCCCATAGGACGCACCTAGTTTTTTGGGGGGAAAATAAAGAAAAAAAAATTATTCCCCCCCCCCAGGTGCGGGGCTGGAAGAACCAGGTCGGGGAACAGTGGGAAGGCACGCTCTGCCTCCCCGCTGTCCCCCGAGCTTGTGGGGCTGGCGATGGGGAGAAGTGCGCTGATCCCGGGATTGCAGGCAGCTCTGCGCAACCCTCGGAGCCGGTCTCCTGAGGGTTGCGCAGAGCTTCCTGAAGCCTGGAGAGCGAGAGGGGTCAGTGTGCACCGACCCCTCTCGCTCTCCAGGCTTCAACGAAACCATGCATTCGCCCCATAGGACGCAGGCACATTTCCCCTTCATTTTTGGAGGGGAAAAGGTGCGTCCTATGGGGCGAAAAATACGGTAATCTGTTCCAGGAGTCCGATCGACTACCAGAACCGTAGCTCAGCAGTGCTAACCTAGTCTGCAATGTCAGACCAGGAGCAAAATCCCTCAAAATTTTTGCTAGGGTTACTCCTATATAATCTAAATGGAGACAATGTGCAATGCACATTTTAAGCAGAACTACTGACACACCTCACTCCTGCAGAGGTTGTGTGTGGAAATCTATCATGTCACCTCACGTACTAGCGTGACATAGCGAGCAAATCTCTTGCAATATACCAGAGACAAGCAAAACCTATGACTGTTCCCGTTCCCCTCCACCCCTTATCCAGCAGATTTAACGATAGCGTGGTGAATGTGTAGTGATGTGCGTATAATGTGAATGTGTAAGCCAGCAAGCCTCTGCTTCAAGTCAAGCCTAAGTCAAGCCATTATTATATACAGTATTTTTCCTGGTATAACACGCCCCCATGTATAAGACGGAAAGGATTGCCCAGAGCTGTTGAGCTTTTGGGGGCAGGGGGCCCTTGCCGAAGCCACCAATAACACGCCCAATAGCCGCTGACAATCTCCAGCTCACCACAGCAACAAAAACCAAGTCCCACCTATGTGTACTATCCGTGTACAGTGGTACCACGGGTTAAGTACTTAATTCGTTCCGGAGGTCCGTTCTTAACCTGAAACTGTTCTTAACCTGAAGCACCACTTTAGCTAATGGAGCCTCCTGCTGCCGCCGCGCCGCCGAAGCACAATTTCTGTTCTCATCCTGAAGCAAAGTTCTTAACCTGAGGTAATATTTCTGGGTTAGCGGAGTCTGTAACCTGAAGCGTATGTAACCTGAAGCATATGTAACCTGAGGTAACACTGTATAAGACAACCCCCCCCCCCAATTTTTAAACACGGTTTTAAAATATAAAACCTCATTTTGTACACGGAAAAGTACAGTAATTCACCCTAAAACGGGGTATAAAAACAACAACAAAGCAATGACTACTGCGAAAGCAGAGATACAGGTAGGTGAACCTCTGCAAAAGCTCAGGTGCTTCTTTCGCACCTTCAGGCAAAGCCCTAGACCAGTAGCAGCCTGACCGCAATTGGGTGCCCACCAGTCAGACATGCGAGTACCTTCTCCTCATCGGGATCGGCCGGGACGTGCAGCACATTGCGCACCAGCAGCAGGATCCGCTCGATTAAGAGGTTATCCTCCTCCTGGCGCTGTTCCCAGTCCTGGGGGCAGGAAGGAAGGAAGGGGCAGGTCATCATATATAAACCCCCCACAACACAAGTGGGTCACAGGGCAGAGCTTTTTTGCTTCTACCCAAAACCCAACCTTGCCCTCCCCACCCCCTTTTTTTGGTCCCCTTCCACATCCATTCCCTAAATCCCTTCTGGCTCCTTGCACTTGAGGATCGGGTCCCCCACAAAGTACCACTTCTGGGACTGGGGGCCAAAACGGTACTACTCACCAGCTGCAGCAGGTCATATAGCTTTTCACTCAGTACCCCAAAGATCTTCTCGTTGGCAAATGCCTACAAGGTGGGGAAGGAAGCGTGTTAGTCTCCCCTGTGATAGGAATTGTATGGCCTTAGATATATGGTAATGTTCATAAGCGTACCAACCAAGCACATACATAGATCAGCACAGGAAGACCGACCTGGAACCATTTTGATTCCCAAACTGACCAAATGTTTTCTCTGCAAGGTCAAAGTAGAAAAGCCTCCCCATTGTCTTTTCCTTCACAAATCCTGTCTTAAGGTTCCAGTTACAGATAGGTAGCCGTGTTGGTCTGCCATAGTCAAAATAAAAAAATTCCTTCCAGTAGCACCTTAAAGACCAACTAAGTTAGTTCTTGGTATGAGCTTTCGTGTGCATGTATCTGAAGAAGTGTGCATGCACACGAAAGCTCATACCAAGAACTAACTTAGTTGGTCTTTAAGGTGCTACTGGAAGGAATTTTTTTATCCTGTCTTAAGGGTATGTCTGTGTTTGAATAGGGTGTGAGCCTTTGACCTGGCCCAGGAACTAAGTATTTATCATTACAAAAGACTGGCCAGGATCCCCAGGGTATCCAATCAAGTAACCTGCCAGACAGGAGATAAACAACAAGAGAAAAACAATATTCAAATTTCTGTTTTAGACCGCCTTTTCTGTGATGTAGGTGCGATGTATCTGAGGGGTGGTCTTAGGTTACACCCCTTCTGTGATGTATGTATGATGTTTCTGGGGGTGGTCTTGATCTACAGGGTGGCAATTTCAAAAGTTTTTATAAGGCCTTGCATGCCATTTTTCTGGGTCCCTCCTCTCTCCTGCGGGTGAGGGGAGCACCCTGTTGCAACAGATAAATAAAGATCAAGCTTCCTAGCTGCTTTGCTTCTCAATATTCTCTGGTTGGCCTCTGTTATCTTCTCCTACCAATAGGGAACCTATGTAAGGACTCTATATGGGCTCTTGGGTACCCCATAAGGGAAAAGGGCAATTTTTGTTTACAACACCCCTAGAGCAGTGGTTGTCAGAGGGTGTGGCAGGAGAGGATGACAAGCATGGCAGGAAGGTTCAAGGGCAATCAAAGAAACATTTAAATGTTTCGGTGCAGTATAGTGTAGCACGGTATATTTTTCGCTCCATAAGACGCACCTGACCGTAAGACACACCTAGTTTTTAGAGGAAAACAAGAAAAAAAATATTCTGAACGAAACAGTGGGTGTATGATTTTTGGGGTTCATGCTGTGGCCACAGACATGTGATCTGATGGTGAATTTGGGGTGACCCAAAGTAAAAATCCTGAGGATCCATGTGGATCCGTGCTTTGTAACCACGTTTTTGCGCCACAGTGGTCCCACGCAACAGTGGGTGTGTGATTTTTTTTGTGCAGGCTGTAGCCATGGACACGCTATGTGATCTGATGGTGAATTTGAGGTGACCCAATGTAAAAATCCATGGGCTTTTACCTCCCCCCCTCCCAGGCAGCCTCCGCTAGCATCCCTTATTTCTCTTCGGATCACACCGATCAGCTGTTTCCTTTCAACACTCCCTTCCCTCTTGTTTGCCTTCGTGTCCTTTCCTTAGCTGGAGCAGTTTTTTGCTCCTCCTTTTCTTCTAATTTCTCTCCTTATTGCTTTAGTCTTCCTGTTTCCCTCCTCTGCAAGTTTGCTGTCTTTACCTCTCCCCTCCCAGGCAGCCTCTGATGTTCTGCTAGCATCCCTTATCTCTCCCCAATCAGCAAAAGATCAGCGGCTTTGTTTCAACACCCACTTCCCTCTTTTTTCTAAAAAAAGCACGACCTGCTTTTTGCCCCTGGGCAATTTGGCTGCAGGGACCACGCATTCACTCCATAAGACGCACAGACATTTCCCCTTACTTTATAGGAAGAAAAAAGTGCGTCTTATGGAGCGAAAAATGTGGTATTTCTGTTGTCGTTGCAGAATATGGATAGATAAGAGGAAGAGCATCCAGTGATACTGGGGGCAATCCCAGTTGTAATCCCGAATCACACAGTGCTAGCAAAGACTTGTTCATATTTGGGGAATTATTCACGTTCTTATGTAGCTGCATTGTTTAATGCTTTCTGGGTGTCCCATGATCATATTACAGTGGTACCTTGGTTTAAGAACAGCTTAGTTTATGAACAACTTGGATTAAGAATGCTGCAAACCCGGAAGTAGGTGTTTTGGTTTGTGAACTTTGCCTTGGAAGCAGAACATGTTCCGCTTCCTGTTGAATGTGTTCCATTTGTAAATTGAGCCCCCCGCTGCTACGGGAAAGCACTTGGTTTAAGAACGCTTTGGTTTAAGAACGGACTTCCGGAATGGGTTAAGTTCGTAAACCAAGGTATAAAGCAGTTGCATTCTATGCTATAAATCAAGCACTGATAGCAGTTGTTTCTCTTTTGTTTTCCAATGTATTTCTTATTAATAAAAATGTGGTGCTGCTCAAGAAACACAAGGCAGTCCCACATGGATCCCAGGAAGGACTGGAAGATGAGCGACACCAGTACGAACCACTCACTTCTTTGTAAGCCTGCAGATAAGAGACGATTTGCAGGAAATGGTGTCGGAAGCTGGCTTCCTGGGGGAGTTTGCCAAAGCAGAGGACAGCTGGCTGGGTTAGATTTACCATTAACCTAGGAGAAAAAGAAAACAAAATAAGAGGCTCCAACAATTATTGTGAAATAGCTTCATGGAGTCCTAAGCGAGCGACAGCCTTGATGGGGCTAGTGGTTCTCTGCTTAAGGCTGCCAGTGATAAAACTAGAGATTCCACTGGCTGGCCTGCTCTGTTCAAGGAGAGCGAATGTGAGAAATAAGGAGGAAGAACTGAAATTTATTTTACCTGAGGCTTTCTGGAGCCAGGTTTAAAACCAGCAGATGATACAGTCTTTGGGGCTCAGTTTAAGTCTTAAAATTATCGAGTGCATTACAAAGAATATAGTGATATACAGTGGTACCTCTGGATGCAAACAGGATCCGTTCCAGAGCCCCGTTCGCAACCTGAAGCAAACACAACCTGCGTCTGTGGGTTGCCGCTTCTGCGCATGACATTTTGACCATCTGCACATGCACGAGCGGCAAAACCTGGAAGTAACGCACTCCGTTTCTTCCGGGTTGCCGCAGCACGCAACTCGAAAATACTCATCCCGAAGCTACTTTAACCCAAGGTATGACTGTATCCCAATTTCATTTATGCATTGTATGCCCTTACACCGTAACCTCCGACTTCTTCACCATCAAGGCTTTGGACTGAAATGAGTTATTAGTCCTGTCTCTCATCAAAGCGCTGTCAGGGAACATTGTACGTACATGAATAATATTAATTCATTCATCAAACCTTTTATTGGCATCACATACAAACATCCATAGCAAATCAATACAGAATTACCGCCTTCCCAGCGACACAAAACATTTGTCAAATGAAAGAGGCAAAGAAGTCTAACATTACATCTCTGGGTCTCCAGGGAGATCAGACGTCTGCAATGTGTTTCGACGACAAAAAACCAGCTAAAGATATTTAGCCACTAACTTGGTGAGCTCCTGATTATTATGATATTAATGTACGGGTTTTAGTAAACCTGCAGGAGCCAAGCAAGTCATCCCTCACCCACGCGGGTTACCTGATAACAGCATCAAAGAGCTGTTTGTCTTGAGGGTATTGGACGATGATAGGGATCAGGTCATTCTGTAGAATCTGCGCCGCCCCCAGCTGTTGCCGAATATCCCTCGTCTCATCTTCGTGGCGCAGGTAGCGGATCAAGTCTTTCACACTCTCTGAACACGGAGAGATGGGCAGGGAGAGAAGGGTTATGTGGGAGCAACATTGGAAAGGATGTGAAACAAAAAAGCACATGGAATTCCTGTCCCATCACTTAAAAATTAAGCAAGGTTATACAAGAAGTTATATTATTGCTGCAAAAAGAGAAAGCCCTTTTTAAAAATGGAGAAAACAGAAACCCCTGATTATCTTGACAATACAGTGGTACCTCAGGTTAAGTACTTAATGCGTTCCGGAGGTTCGTACTTAACCTGAAACTGTTCTTAACCTGAAGCACCACTTTAGCTAATGGGGCCTCCTGCTGCCGCCGCGCCACCAGAGCACGATTTCTGTTCTCATCCTGAAGCAAAGTTCTTAACCCGAGGTAATATTTCTGGGTTAGTGGAGTCTGTAACCTGAAGTGTATGTAACATGAGGTACTAAAACACACACACACATATATCATTGTTATTTATTGTTTAATAGCCACAATGATAACATCACAATTATAACAAATAAAGGCTTGACATATCTCGCTTTGTGAGTCATGAGTCTATCTCATATATCAATTTCACCTTTTAAGTTGAATTACTGAAATAAATGAACTTTTCCACGATATTCTAATTTTCCGAGCTTCACCTGTATATGTTGCAAGCTGCACAGAGTGGCTGGGGAAACCCAGCCAGATGGGCAGGATACAAATTACAACATTATTATTTATTATGCAATGCAGGAATCTTTTGCCCAAGGTGGCTTGAACCCAGAACCTTGAGATTAAGAGTCCTGTGCTCTTATGACGAATCAGTTTTTCTAAGTGTATAAAAATCACACGCTTCCCTAAAATGCATCCCCCATCCACATCCCCATATTAACTGGCTCCATTAATGAGTCTGTTTGTGACAGGCATACTGCCCCCCCCTTTAAACCTCCAATATACCCCTGCTACCCCCTGGGGTCTCTCACCTAAGCAATCTGGCTCTTTGTGGTAGGTGTCCCCTTCCAAGAAGCCCAGGGCGCTGCACGTCGCCAAGAGTTCGCAATTCATCATGTACAAGTCCATAAATCTCAGCCTAAGTGAAAGAAGGGAGCCTGTGGAGAACAGAAGCAACGTTAAGCCATGGAGGTGCATGGTCATTCACAAAACAAGGGCAGCAGCTCAGTAAAACAAAACGGCTTTTGCTGCCTGCAGAAATCCAGGCAGTGGCTTGCTAGGGGTTACTGTGTCGGACTAGAACCTCACGAGGCTTTGGCACAAAACTGGAAGCAAGAAGAATTACCGACGAAAGAAGAACGGAGAATGAAATTGATGGGATTCTGCAGAATTAGATAAACTAACAGGAAGGATTCGAAACCTGCGGGACCAGAGGTTCTCAGAAGACTGGAGGAAATTTACGGACTACTGCGTTTGAAAAGTAATTGTGATGGACAAATTACGCTAGTAGGTTTGCAAGAAGTTTCGTAAGGTGAATTATTTGAAATACTGCAAAAAAGACAATGAGGAGAATTATTAGTTAAAGATAATTAAAGGTAATGTGAAATTAAGAAATGCATAATAAATGATAAGAACGGAAAATCATCAGAGGCGCTGACGGAAGTCCAAAAAATATTGTATAAGATGTGAAGTTCTGTTGTATGAATGTTAATTAATATGTTAAAAACTAATAAAAATGTATTCATAAAAAAAGAACCTCACGAGGCTAGGGTTCTTTCCCCCCTTTTTGTAAATAATTTTTATTCATTTTCCAATTAAAAAAACATTCATATTAATAACAAATTCAAACCAAAACTTTCCACATTCAAAAAATAAATAAATAGCCAATTATATAATCCGAATTAATTAATTTCAGTGGGACTTCCCGTGTTCTGGATTTCAAAAGCCAAATGCCCATCCTTTATCTTTCTGCTATCTTCTTTATTACTTCACAATTTTCCAATCCTGATATTAACAATCTCCTCTCGCGATCAGTCAGTCAGTGGTATAACTCACTATCTTGTTTTATTTGACCATTCCTTATATCTATAATCACGCAGGGGGCTTTTTCCACATTGTTCTCAATTTTAATATTTTGAAGCGCAGTCCTCCTTGATGACCCCTCCTTTATCTGCTGATTGTTGTTCTAATAGGCTCTGGGCTATGAGGCTAGGGTTCAAATCCCCAATCTGTTGCTGCTTCTCAGCCTAACCTACATTGGTTGTTGTGGGAATTAACTGAGGAAGGGATAAAACATACGGCACATTGAGGGGGGAAACATGGAATGCAAATGCAAAAAATAAAATAATGTACAGTATGTCTGGCTTCAGCAAGCAAGAAAAGCTGGTACCAACTCTTGCCATTATCTCAAAATCTGGAGAAAGGAAATAAAATACCACATAGTTCTCATACACTCCCCTCTCACATCTCCAGATGTTGATAAACCTTTTACAGCACATGACACTTTCTGTGTGGCCCAAGCAATTACTGAGGGCAGTGTTGAAAGTCGGAGGGACTGCCCTGGTGGTTTTTTGCAGGCGTATTCTGCAACATGTCATACTCTATATAAATACACGTTGGCTACAAAAAATTAATACAACAGACTCTTCTATAGTCTGCCAACTGAGATACAAATTCATTGCCTCCACAAAAGAACCATCTTGAGCAGGCATAGGCAAACTCCGGCCCTCCAAATGTTTGGGACTACAATTCCCATCACCCCTAGCTAACAGGACCAGTGGTCAGGGATGATGGGAATTGTAGTCCCAAACATCTGGAGGGCAGGAGTTTGCCTATGCCTGATCTTAAGTGACTGTGTGAACTCATGTTTATCCACACAGCTTTTTTTAAAAAAAGGGATGCTTTCAAGTCTCCCAACTGCAGTAGTCACACAGCCAAGCCAAAATTCACAATTCTTTGCGAATACAAAATCAACAGAAGCCAAACCGATCAGCTACTAATTGGCTATCAGGCAGACACAACCAAGACCACCCTTGTTTGGTCACATTAGGAGATCGGGTTCATACAATCCATGTTCCCCTATTGCTATGCAATTCTCTTCCCCTTTATTACCCCACAAATTAGCTAATTGCAGCTCCCTGCCCCCCTCTCCCATGCAATTAGCAACCTTCAGAAGCTGCGATCCTCAAATATTACCACCAGCAGGTGAACGGACATTTAAGTTAGTTTGCTGGGACACAGCACCAACCAGCATCATGGGATGGACAAGAAAGGTAAACGCGCTACAGCCGCTACTTGTCCCCTGCCAGGGAATGCAAAAGAGACTTACCTTGTCTCTGCAGGTCAACAAGCGAAAAAGTGGAACTTCGCCGGAAACAATGCTTGGCTATAAATCTCAGCCAAAATCCACAGACCCTTTGCTCAGAAGCTAAAACATCCTAAAATAGGCAGAGGTGTTGCACAGGTCTTCTCTACAGCAAACTAGGATTTCCATACAAATTGACTATAGATCTTCAGAAACGCTTCTGCTATCGCCTACCCATGCCCTGAACCTCAGCTTTTCCAATAGCCAAGGCTATTGAAGCAGAGATGTAACAGAACTGCCACAGCCTTAAAGAACCATGAAGAATATCATGAGAGGGAGGACAGATAAAACTCCTTTCCTGGCCTACAGATCAGAAAGCAGAGAAGGGATTTCTCACGTTACTCCTGTGTAAGTTTATTTTACCAGCAGAACCTTCCAGTTCCTGGGGCTTCGTGCACGCAAACTCCTCAGACGAATTGTTTCCTGCTGCTCCAGAGAAGCGGACACGGAGCAATGGATCCAAACTACAAGAAAGAAGATTCCACCTAAACATTCGGAAGAACTTCCTGACAGTAAGAGCTGTTCGACAGTGGAATTTGCTGCCAAGGAGTGTGGTGGAGTCTCCTTCTTTGGAGGTCTTTAAGCAGAGGCTTGACAATCATATGTCAGGAGTGCTCTGATGGTGTTTCCTGCTTGGCAGGGGGTTGGACTCTATGGCCCTTGTGGTCTCTTCCGACTCTATGATTCTATGATTGCAGCTGGATTGCTTCCAAAATTCCTGGAGCTTTTAAGGTGAGAGAGAAAGAGAGAAGCTGCTGGGAACTAGAAGACTGCAGACAACTGGCAAAATTTTGAGCTGCTAAAGAGGAGCAGGAAAAGGAGATGCGTTTTCTCCACCCACTTCTCGACAAGGCAACCCCTTCTTAACTCACCCCAATCCACCGCTACTGGAGTTCACACTGATTTGAAAATGACAGGACGTAACCTGGTTTGTGTAACTGGCCCACTTACACAAAGCGCTGCAGAATTCTAACCTACTTTCCAGTTTCTCTAGGATGTCACGATAACCCAGATAAAAAAAATCCTTCCTGTAGCACCTTAAAGACCAACTAAGTTAGTTCTTGGTATGGCAGACCAACACGGCTACCAACACGGCTACCCATCTGTAACGATAACCCAGGTCACTATGCAGCAGGGAGGATGCGTATGTGTGTGTGCAAGTTGAGGGGAAATGTTTGGGAGCCCAAACCTCTTCTGCAACCACATCCCGTATCTTTCGCTCTGTAAGACGCACCAGACCACAAGACGCACCTAGTTTTTGGAGGAGGAAAACAACAAGAAGAAGAAATTCTGAATCTCAGAAGCCAGAACAGCAAGAGGGATCGCTGCGCAGTGAAAGCAGCAATCCCTCTTGCTGTTCTGGCTTCTGGGATAGCTGCGCAGCCTGCATTCGCTCCATGAATCATAGAATCATAGAGTTGGGAGAGACCACAAGGGCCATCGAGTCCAACCCCCTGCCAAGCAGGAAACACCATCAAAGCACTCCTGACATATGGTTGTCAAGCCTCTGCTTAAAGACCTCCAAAGAAGGAGACTCCGCCACACTCCTGGGCAGCAAATTCCACCGTCGAACAGCTCTTACTGTCAGGAAGTTCTTCCTAATGTTTAGGTGGAATCTTCTTTCTTGTAGTTTGGATCCATTGCTCCGTGTCCGCTTCTCTGGAGCAGCAGAAAACAACCTTTCTCCCTCCTCTATGTGACATCCTTTTATATATTTGAACATGGCTATCATATCACCCCTTAACCTCCTCTTCTTCAGGCTAAACATGCCCAGCTCCCTTAGCCGTTCCTCATAAGGCATCGTTTCCAGGCCTTTGACCATTTTGGTTGCCCTCCTCTGGACACGTTCCAGTTTGTCAGTGTCCTTCAAGATGATGCATCTTGGAACCCGAATCTCCACAGGGGCCACTTCATTTTGCTGCAGCTGCTCTGTGTGATAACATGAACATGAGGAGGAGCTGGTAGATCTCTTTGAACCACTACAAATTTCAGGGAAAAGGACCGCGTTGTTAACCAGATCAGCGTGGTGTGCAGCGTTCAAAATTAGCCAGACGCTAGGCACATTTTGCACCTGGCTTTCAGCCACTTGCGACCAAGTGAAAATGCCTGGGCACCAGGATGGCGCCTGACAACACTATCTGGAGGTGCACGCCTGGGGATCATTGGATCTGGACCGTTTTTCACACACTAATACCCCCATCCTGTAGAATTCTATCACTCATATTTTATCTGCACAATTGGAAAGTATTTCTGGGACCTAATTGCTTTTTCTGTGCCGCCTGAGCGGGAGCAGTCACCATTAAGAAAAAGAGGTAGGAATAAGCCAATATATATCCCTGGATCACGTAACTTTTCTTCTTTTAAGTTCTCAAAGTTCTTAGCCTAGCTTTCAAGGCTGTCATCTGAACTAGTCAGATCTTTAACTGAGAATCAGTCAGTCAGTCCGTCGATCAGTTGAAAAATAAAGACTTTAGAGCAGTTGTGCCCCAAAATGGCAAATAGACATTCCGTTCTGGTGACTGCAACCTTGGTTTAGGGCAGAGGTTTTCAACCTTTTTGAGTTCATGGCTCCCTTAACCAACTATATTCTTTTTTGGGCACCCTTGTGTGGCTCAGGAGCCCAGCTGTGTCACCCCTTGCCTGCAAAGCTGGCAGCCTCTCACCCTTTTTTGAACACCCTCCCTTGTGTAGTGTTCCCTCAAGCCTCCTCTCCCCTCTCCTTGGGAGTCCTCTGGGCAGCCATAGCTGCTGCCCCAGTCTTTGAGCTGCTCGCCCCTGCCCCAAATAGAGGTGCCCTCCCAGAGGCACCATTCACCTATGGAGCTTATAGCCAGGGCTGCTGCAATAAACAGCTGTGCAAGCCTTTGGGAGGCAGAGATGAGAGAGGGCATCAGAGGATGGAGGGACAGAGGCCAGTGTTGCCTACGGCATCCCTGACTATCATTCAAGACAGCCCAGGGTGCTATGGCACACTGGTTGAAAACCACCAGTTTAAGGAGTCATTTGGCACCTAGATTAAACATCTGAGTTTCTAACACTGGGTGAGCCACCATTTACCAACATCTCACTGGCACAACAAGCGATTTCACGTCCTCCATGCATTTGTAAGCCTCGGCCCTACTTCACTCGTGGCAAAGGAGATTCTGACACTTGGCTGTTAGAACAGCATATAGACTAGGAGATATCAGTACAGTGGTACCTCGGGTTAAGTACTTAATTTGTTCCGGAGGTCTGTTCTTAACCTGAAACTGTTCTTAACATGAAGCACCACTTTAGCTAATGGGGCCTCCCACTGCCGGAGCACAATTTCTGTACCCGAGGTACTATTTCTGAGTTAGCGGAGTCTGTAACCTGAAGCGTCTGTAACCTGAGGTACCACTGTATAATTCTTGCGTCATAATTATGCGGTTTTGGGCAAGCTGTGACTCACCTCCATCTCCGGTATGGACAAAACGCTAACCTACCGTACAGGGATTGTTTTAAGGATTGGGACGTCATATGCAAAGCGTTATAACCCAGGAGAATGGGGAGGACCTGTGACCTTTGAGGTGTTACTGGGCTCCCAACCCCCACCAGTCCCAACCAGCATGGCCAATGGCCAGTGATGATGGGAGCTGGAGTACAACATCAGGGGGCAAAGGCCTGCTGTATACACTATAAAGCCCTATATAAAAGATGGCGCTTACAACTTTCCTATCTCTCTGAATCTGCAGTTAAAACGAAATAAAACTAAGATAAGGAAAGAAAAGAAAGAATTATTGTGTGCACAGGTAGGTCTTTGGGGGTACCAGGACCCGGCGTTTTTCTTGAGATTTGGAGTAAAATGAAGACAATGAGAATCCCTAGGAAAACTGTTTTCAGCCCTCACTGGCCTCAGTTCTTACAATGCAACCACACTGATCCAAAACAACCTTGCACACCATGGCTTATTTAGGCACCCTGTGAGCCACAGCTCACATGTGGTTTCTTGCTCCTCCCTGCAGGTGACTGGGGCCTAGTTTCATTCAAATTTCCAAGGAAACTGGCCCCCTGGGGAAGTATGAGAAAGTCAATAGCCTACCAGGGAAAGTGTACCTGAGTTGCATAACAGGCCGCATTCTCAACCGCTCTCTGCACCGCTGTGTGCGCTAACAAAAGCCAGTGAATGTGAAGTGGGTCAAGAAAGCAGCCCCACCCCCAGCACAACACTGATGGATCGGCAAAAGGTGTTTCAAAAGAGACAAGGCATCATTTTAAGATGGCCAGAAAAACGTTCTCCTTTTGTGTCCAAAGCAAATTTTGCCCATGTGTGACAGAACTTACAGGGCCTGGCTAGTTGGCCAACGACGACGACACTTTGAATCTCTCCCATTTGCAAGCATTTTGCACAACTCATCAAGTTTACCCCATTTCCAACCATCACCAGCATGTACTGAAGCCCTCCTCAAATAGATTACTGTTCTGCAAACTATTCCTGCATGTTTCACATTTAAAAAACAACAAGAAGACCATGAGCTACCTTGATTCCATCAGTACTCACAAGGTGATCAGATATCTAGATGGAGGGGGACTACTCCCCCCGGTATGTGGGGGGAAGGGGCACTGCAGACTCCCCCAGCTATTTTTAATTCACACACTAGGACTGGGCAATATATCGTCCCAAACCAGCTTGATGTCCATAGTGTAATAACGGTTTCATAACTTTTGATCTGGTCACGTATCGCGAATTGCGATGCTACACTAGCTGTTTAGCTAGTGATATATCACGATGTTGAACGCCCAAGCCCTACTTTTCGCCTCTACATAGTTCCATCCTTATTTCAGACCTTGTGATATACTGATATATCACAATGTTTAAAAAGGTAAAGGTAAAGGGACCCCTAACCATTAGGTCCAGTCGTGACCGACTCTGGGGTTACGGCGCTCATCTCGCTTTATTGGCCGAGGGAGCCAGCGTACAGCTTCTAGGTTATGTGGCCAGCATGACTAAGCCGCTTCTGGCAAACCAGAGCAGCGCACGGAAACGCCGTTTACCTTCCCGCCGGAGCAGTACCTATTTATCTACTTGCACTTTGACATGCTTTCAAACTGCTAGGTTGGCAGGAGCAGGGACTGAGCAACGGGAGCTCACCCCATCGCGGGGATTCGAACCGCTGACCTTCTGATCAGCAAGTCCTAGGCTCTGTGGTTTAACCCACGGCGCCACCCACGGCCCTATCACAACATTTAGCTGGTGATATATCGTGTTGTTGAAAACCAGCCCTACTGCTGGTGCACACAGAAACTTTTTTCCTGTTGCACTCAGTGGTTTTTGCAGTCTTAGAACTCTGCATTGTACAGTTGTGGCACAGACCTCCCCCCCACTCCCCAAAAAACACAATCTCTCCAGGATTTTTAAAGGCTATTGCAGATTCATCAGCTTGCAAGGCACAAGAGTTCACTCAGAAGTTCCTTCTCCAAACGAGCTGAATTTTAGAAAGGGCTAATAGCGTACTTCCATCACAGCTGAGCAGCAAAAATTGGGAAAGCGACAGATTTCCATATCCAGTCAAAGTCTGCACACACATGCCTGTGAACTGAGGAGAAGAGACAGCAAATTCCACCTAATATTCTATGCAAATTATATAGATCCCCAGAGGGAATGAAACAGCGACAGGTTTGAATAAAACTCGCAAGCAACAGAGCAAGCCACATATATTTACAAGTTTGTGAAATTAAGCAGGGAGCAAAGAAGAGACAAATTGCTTGCTGCCGGGGGAACCCAGCAACCAATCCTACTTGGATCGTCACACCTCCGTTTCTGCAAGCAGGGTGGGAGCAGCCAGAATGCACACATGAGCAGGGCAAAGCAGCCGGGAAAGGAATATAGGAAAGCAACGTGACAGGAGTAGAAGGCAATGCTGGGCACTTGCATGTGATAATAACGCTAGCATTCCTTTTGAACACCTAGCAGTGCGGGGAGGCTGCAGGAGGGAGAAGGGAAAGGAAGGGGGCACGTGGGGCTAATTGCACAGCCTCTCAAGGTGTTGAATACTGAAAACTGTCACTCACCGAAAAGTGCCAACGGAGCCTTGAGTCAAGTGCATCACTTAAAATGGGAGGACAAAAACACTATAGTATATGCCTCCCCCACTCTCCAATGCCAGCCTATGAATTTTACTCATAAGTAAGACTTCTTCAATGTCCACAGGATGGGAATGCAGCCTTAAACACACTTGGAAGCCCCCTGAATTCAGTTACCCTTACGCACACTACTTAAAAGAATTATTTGAATTAGCTTTTAAATCTTCCCAAATAAATCAGTGGAACCATTCTCTTTCTCTCGTCTTTCTAGTGCAGGGGTAGGCAAGCTAACTCCGGGAATCAGTGTGTTTTTACATGAGTAGAATGTGTCCTTTTATTTAAAATGCATCTCTGGGTTATTTGTGGGGCGTGCCTGTTGTTTTTACATGAGTAGAATGTGTGCTTTTATTTAAAATGCACCTTAGGGTTATTTGTGGGGCATAG
Organism: Podarcis bocagei; assembly: GCF_964188305.1. Classification (NCBI taxonomy): domain Eukaryota; kingdom Metazoa; phylum Chordata; class Lepidosauria; order Squamata; family Lacertidae; genus Podarcis; species Podarcis bocagei. The sequence goes on along the minus strand of NC_138126.1, from coordinate 118,864,687 downwards.
GAATTCATTCATATTTTTTTTCAAAATATAGTCCGGCCCACTACATGGTTGTGGCTGAAAAAGGTTGCTGACCCCTGTTCTACTGCATGCATCAAATACTACACAGACTCTTTTTTTTAAGGTTTATTAATTCCATTTGAGACTTTAACAGGAACACATGAAATCACCTTCCATTCCTGCTTTCTTTTCAAAATTTAAACAATTCATTTTTTGTTTTGATAAGTTCCACAAATATGTTCTTCTCCTTTACACTCTTCATTGCCAAGAGTAACCTGCACCATAGAAGCAATAACCTGTGCAGAATTTACACAAATGTTTTTATAGTTCATTGGGATTGCTGAATTTTGGTGTTATGGTTGCAGTACTTTGGGGGGGGGGCGGGAGAGGGTGGTTATTGTTTCGTTCTTGTTTTTATTATGCATTTTGTATTTTTATCTTGTGGTTTGATGCTGTGAACTGCCCTGAGATGTACAGATCAAGGGCAGTTTGCAAATTTAATAATAATCATAACATTAATAATAATTTTGGAGTTTACTCTACAGGACAGGCACACATGGGAAATGGCCAGGGCAGGAACGAACATTTAAAACAGAGCACTGAGTGATGTCTCTTTGTTGGAAAAGAGGGAAAGAGATACTCAAAGAGAATGAGATGTGATCTAACCTATCTTAAGGTTGCAAGAATATTCTGTTATATAGAATGCAATAAGCACTTCACGTACCATGCAAATCATTGCATTCATAAAGTTAAGGATATGCCTGAATAGCAAAGAAATCTGTAGAGTGAGACTGAACATTCTGCACAGCAAATGAAGTCTTTGTATTAAATGAAGGCAATGTATTAAAGCCAACGAATTTCAGACAGCAGAATTTCTAGAATACAGTGTGTACCCTCAGACTTTCTGTTCAGGAAATGAACACCCACATCCCACTCAAGACTGCTTTCTTGCCATACCCACTCAGACTGATTATATGGTCCTGCCAGACAAACCACCACAACACTGGAAGGAAGATCGGAGGCTTTCTAGCTTAAATCTTTGCGAATGGCAATATTCTGTGTGCTGTACTGGGTAGTGTCAGATTAGTACTGGGAAGACCATGTTCAAGTCCGCTCTCACCAAAGCAATCTGTGCCATGCCTATTCAGAAGCAAGTCTATTGGTTTCAACAGGGCTTAGTAGTACCAAGGGAAGTGAGAGCTGGACCATAAAGAAGGCTGATCGCCGAAGAATGGATGCTTTCGAATTATGGTGCTGGAGGAGACTCTTGAGAGTCCCATGGACTGTAAGAAGATCAAACCGATCCATTCTGAAGGAAATCAGCCCTGAGTGCTCACTGGAAGGACAGATCCTGAAGCTGAGACTCCAATACTTTGGCAACCTCATGAGAAAACAAGACTCCCTGGAAAAGACCCTGATGTTGGGAAAGATGGAGGGCACAAGGAGAAGGGGAAGACAGAGGACGAGATGGTTTGACAGTGTTCTCAAAGCTACCAGCATGAGTTTGACCAAACTGCGGGAGGCAGTGGAAGACAGGAGTGCCTGGTGTGCTCTGGTCCATGGGGTCACGAAGAGTCGGACACGACTAAACGACTAACAACAACAAAGTAGTACAAAGTAGGGGAGATTAGGACTGCAGACTCCTCAGTGAAGTTTACTGGCTGTCCTTGGGCCAGTCATAGTCTGGCAGTGCAACCCACCTCATAGGATTGATGTGAATGTAAAACTGAGGGAGGGGAGGGAAGAGAAGAATCATGTAAATTTAACTCTATGCTTGTGTCAGTGTTGGTCAGCATCAGTAGTACAGCTGTAGCCGGTTACAATGTAATGGAAGCAGAACAGGTTTATATGGCTAAAGAGATGGAAAAAGATGAGGATGAACAGTTATTCCTAGTTTAATAAAACAATCAAATATTGCACAATTTTGCAAGTACTGAGCTCTCAGAATTTAAAGGAGCAAAAACGAAAAGTTAATGCTCTGCCCAGGCAAGAAGAGATGGCAAAATTTGTTTATATCCCCCCCAACACACACTTTTTAACTCCAAGGTCCTCACAGCAGCTTGCAATAAAAAAAAAAATACAAAACATGTAGAATTGTAAGTATTGCTGCTGCTCATCTATACTAGTAGGCATTCCTACTGCTCCTGCACCTTCAATCCATTCAGGGTGCTGTGAACAACAGAATGCTAAAGGTGTTGTGGGCACCTAGCAATACAGGCTGCATTTCCCCAAAGATCCAAATACTTTGCTTTTGAGTGCTGGGAAAAACCAGTCTCCCTTCAGCAGAAGCAATACATAGAGAAATGACAAATGAGGAGTTGGAGACACGTTTGAAATAAATGATGGAGGGTGGGAGACGCGCACACACACACGTTGAAATGCATTTATTACTTCCAATGATCGACCCCAGAGATACACTAAACTGGTTAGCAACCGCTTTAGTTGTTGTGACCAAGTAATGTCCTCTTTATCTTCCATCGGATTCCTTGCCACGGCAATCACAAAAAGCAGCCACCTCAAGGGCGAAACAAAACAACGCCGAGAAGTTTTGCAAGGGCGGCAGAAAAAGTGCTTTCCTTACCTGGATTTAACCCGGGGTCGTTAATCTGGAGCAGATGGAATATAGGAAATCTTTGCAAGATCTGGGGGGGGGGGTGTCCTGATTATTACTGCTATTTAAAAAGAGAAGTCTCCCCCGTGTTGTTACGATCTCCAAGAAACACCGAAAACAGAGCGCGGGGAGGGTGGGTGGAGAGATCCGGCGTCTCCAGCGTTTTCAAGACGCTCGCAAAGCCGTGCAGCCGCCAATGACAGCCTCCGCGCAAGCGGAAGTTGCTCGACACGGGAAGAGGCCTTCGGTGCCGTGCCAGGGAGACGCGTGCGCGAGTCCTGCCTTCCTGCGAAATTTACAACCACCTGAGCACCTATAGGAAGGGCGATGGCGGGAAAAGGGCAGGAGAAGCTGCAGCAAGGCTTGCAAGAGGCAAGGCTCTGCAAAACGCGCCCGCCCTCGCTTTGCAAATCCCAGGAGCTACGGGACCCAGCTAGCTGTTGAAATCCCACCGGGGGGAATCGGTGGGCTTTAAGCGGCCGCGGGGTTATTGGCAGCTAGCGCGAATGCCTGGCGAGAAGTATACTCCTCTCTCACACAAATCTCCATCCTCAGAATATAACATCTCCAAGCGCAACCCTCCCGTTACGTCTCCGGGTCCGCGCAATGCTTGCTTATGTGGGGGGGGGGGGCGCGGAGAAACGCCCCCATTCCTTGGGTGACCAAAACCAACAAATCACTGCCAGGGGTGGAAAGTGTGTTCAAAATAAAAAATTTCCGGCTGCAGCGTGCTTTTCGCAACTAATGAAACAGCTCATCACGCAAAGGAGAACCGATGCTGTCTCATTGTGGTGTTTTCGCGTGAAAGCTTTGGAGAAGAACACACATTCGGCCTTTATTGGCATAATTTAGACAATCAAATCATAAAAGGGGGGGACACACAGAACATAGAAGTATGAGTGACAAGCCTTTGTGCGGCGTGCAGAACTTGGCATGGCAACGCATCAGCGCCCCTTTCTTGCTGCAGCCAGAAATACATTCTTTACAAAGTTTGATTGGTTTTGAGGTGGCCCAGTTAAAGCTATAGTTTTCCCAGTAGTGATGTATGGAAGTGAGAGCTGGACCATAAAGAAGGCTGATCTCCGAAGAATGGATGCTTTCGAATTATGGTGCTGGAGGAGACTCTTGAGAGTCCCATAGACTGCAAGAAGATCAAACCTCTCCATTCTGAAGGAAATCAGCCCTGAGCGCTCACTGGAAGGACAGATCCTGAAGCTGAGACTCCAATATTTTGGCCACCTCATGAGAAGAGAAGACTCCCTGGAAAAGACCCTGATGTTGGGAAAGATGGAGGGCACAAGGAGAAGGGGACGACAGAGGATGAGATGGTTGGACAGTGTTCTCGAAGCTACCAGCATGAGTCTGACCAAACTGCGGGAGGCAGTGGAAGACAGGAGTGCCTGGCGTGCTCTGGTCCATGGGGTCACGAAGAGTCAGACACGACTAAACAACAACAACAGGAATAGGGGCTCTTGCCCCCAATACAGTAGATGACGCACAGTGGGCTGTTAAAGCCACGGTCCTCCCACCTCCCCAAAAAACCTCACCACCACCAAGGCCAACAAGGATGACTACGGAGAATCAATGGCATCCGAGTGCTCTTAATGCCCCCATCCGGACCCTCGGCCCAAACCTGAGCTCCTTCTCCAGGTTGCCAGCAGAAACACCTCAGACTCCCCCCCCCATCCATACTACAGTGGTACCTCAGGTTAAGTACTTAATTCGTTCAGGTCCGTTCTTAACCTGAAACTGTTTTTAACCTGTTTTTAACTTTAGCTAATGGGGCCTCCTGCTGCCGCCGCACCGCCGGAGCACGATTTCTGTTCTCATCCTGAAGCAAAGTTCTTAACCTGAGGTACTATTTCTGGGTTAGCCGAGTCTGTAACCTGAAGCGTATGTAACCCGAGGTACCACTGTATTTAGAAGCTTAAACATGCTTTGGGATTAGTTTATCTTCCCCCTTTAAAATCTAAAGCATGTGTACGCAAACATGAATCTGCAGAAAAATGGGAGGACGGAAAATGACCAAATATATCTCAACAACCCTGTTGGGAACTAAGTTCTACCCAAGCCAGTGGGATTCATTTCAAAACAAGTTGTGACTTGTTCTGACAGATACACCCTTCCATCTTGGATAGGGCAAGGCCATACTGTAACACTGCCAGCCAACACCTCCCCCCCCCCCATCCCATTACAGTGGTACCTCGGGTTAAGTACTTAATTCGTCCCAGAGGTCCGTTCTTAACCTGAAACTGTTCTTAACCTGAAGCACCACTTTAGCTAATGGGGCCTCCTGCTGCTGTGCCGCCGGAGTACGATTTCTGTTCTCATCCTGAAGCAAAGTTCTTAACCCGAGGCACTATTTCTGGGTTAGCGGAGTCTGTAACCTGAAGCGTATGTAACCTGAAGCGTCTGTAACCCGAGGTACCACTGTACTTGTTCCCTAGCAAATGCCAAGCGGGCTGCAGCTGGGTAGCGCCAGGCTGCGCGCATTCCCCAAGAGCTTAGCAATGCGCCTTGCAAACCTGAACCGCGGCCTCCCCAAACCTCCATATTTACCCGCCCCGCGCGAGCCGCTCCATCTGCACCGGCGTCGTTTCCCGCCCTAACTTTGCACCGGGAAAGAGGAGAACGAGCAGCAGCAGCAGCGCCTCCCGGTCCGCGCCGCCGACTTCCTCGCGCCTCCCGGATTCCAAATGGCGCGCGAATGCTCTCTCGCTCCTTTTAAAAGGGCCACGGCGACAGGCCCGGCTTAGCCAGAGGAGGCGCAGGGCTCTGCCGTCTTTTGCTCAGAAGTAAGGCCCATTCGGTTCAACTCGGCCGCGCGCGCGTGGCATTGCCCTTTTAAGCCAGCGCTCAGTCTCGTCCCCGCTTTCGACGGGGTGGAGCGAAAAGTTAATTTTGCAGCCCGTTGGGGAGGCGCGCGCAGAAAGGAAGGCATTGCGGGCAGCCATGGGCGTAGCCAGTGCTGGATTTAAGCTATATTAAAAAAACAGAAGAAATTTTATTTGTATTTTTCTTAGAAAGCTATGTGGGTTTGGTTCCAAAAACTTTAAAATTCCATAGCCTCTTCAAACATTAAAGTATTTTTCATCAGACCATAATTCCACATAAAGGTAGCTCAACCAGAATTAAGCTTAATTGCTACTAGATCTATATCCCCAAATAAAAGGATTCTGAGTTATCACCAACTGCTTTTTAAAACAAAATGAATAGGAGTGCTATCTACAGTACTACAGACAATGTACCATTCTGATTAATGCTAATACAGAACAAGGGAACGTAGAGGACAGTCCAATTTTCCTTCCTTCACAATTCTGGGGGGAATTTCATAACTGATAATGAAATAAACTAGAATAGTTTGGTCTGAGAAAATGTCATTGCCCACGCCCGGTATGTCAGTTGTGTGATGCAATTAGTGCTTTGTAGAATGTGATTATGTGAGTATCACAGGTACCTGTTGATTAGTGCCTGTGGCACACTGATAAAAGAAATGAATAGCTCCCCTCGTGTCTGCACCATATCAGGTTTTGTGTTTCAAAATATCTGTTAAAAAAAACAACACATTTTCCCATTGTAGTACGGGAACTTTCAGGCTGGTTGCAGTCCTGAATTTCATTTGTGTAATGCAGCTCTGCAGCATTATATGTTATATCCCAAACTTTACAGGCCTTATGACTATTTATGATTTAAGGTATAGTTTAGGGCCCCATGCCCCCCCCAAAAAAAATTTAAAGGGAAAAAAACACTGGATGTTTTTTGATAAAATACATATTTTGTTATGTGCAAATGGGTTTATATACCTATTAGGTCCATAAATTAGGTACCCTATAGCATATATCATAGCTGTCAACGTTTCCCTTTTTTAAAGGGAAATTCCCTTATTCCGAATAGCATTCCTCGCAAGAAAAGGGAAAAGTTGACAGCTATGCAATATATTCAACACCAAAAAAAACCCCCAACAGTGACAATTTGTTGTTGACAAAGGACAGTTGGACATATAAAGGGCCCCATTACCTTCAGTAGCTTAGGGCCTCATCAAACCTAAATCCGGCCTTGGGCGTAGCCACGATTTGGGGGGCTGGGCAGGACACCCACCTGTCACCATAATCTGTGTCTGGCTCTGTCTAGCAGATTCGGAATGAAATGTCTCAACAACAGTGGTTTTAAATTGCTTTCTTTTGACGCCAGGCGCTCAGGAAAAAATCTCAAAAGCTTAAGTCATTTGAAAACTAGGAAGTTAAAAAAAAACAACAAACCATCAGGGTTTTTATGCTGTGAACAAGTATATTTTGCAAAGAGCATGCTTTTTTTCATCAAAAAATCTCCCCCCCCCCCTAAAATGACATCCCGGCCTAACCCATCGCAGCAGGAACGCCTGGAAGAAAGCTTTCAGGCCTCATTCACAAAGGCAGATGGATGTACTCATGTCCCTTGATAACAATACAGTAGTACCTCGGGTTACATACGCTTCAGGTTACATACGCTTCAGGTTACAGACTCCGCTGACCCAGAAATAGTACCTCGGGTTAAGAACTTTGCTTCAGGATGAGAACAGAAATCGTGCTCCGGCGGCGCGGCAGCAGCGGGAGGCCCCATTAGCTAAAGTGGTGCTTCAGGTTAACAGTTTCAGGTTAAGAACAGACCTCCAGAACAAATTAAGTACTTAACCCGAGGTTGCACTGTATCCAGACACCTGGAAGGCGGTGGACTCTCCTTCCTTGGAGGCTTTTAAGCAAAGGTTGGACGGCCGTCTGTCATGGATGCTTTTGCTGAGATTTCTGCATTGCAGGGGCTTGGACTTGATGACCCTATAATGATGGATTTCCACTTTTTCGAAGACGCATAAATGACCAGCCAGTCTTAAAACACTCTGAACTCCCTGAAGGAAGAGGCGGATTTAAGTGTAACCTGCTTTTTAAAATAGATTTTGATGTGTGGTTAAAAGTATAAACAACAGTAGTGAATAACGGTAGTCCGTCCAGGGTTGCAAAAAAGATTCTTCTGGGTTTGGTAGAACTATTTGGCTGGAAGGTGAAAAATCAAGGAGTTTCTGAAGCCTCAATATGATGTCCTCGGGGAGGTTCACAATAGGTTTCTGTCTCCCTGTGAACTTCATAGTGCATAACTTGGGGGGGCCTTTATTTTACAAAAGGGTTGTTCAGGTCTCTCTTGGTCTCTCTCTCTCTCTCTCTCTGTGGCATTTTAGCATCCACATTCTGTTTGGATAGTTGTTGCTATTCAGCCCTATGCCACCCACACATCAGTGGGCAGAGCCTGACAGACTGTTTCTGTCCTCTATTTTTACTTCCCTTCCCTCATTCCCTCTTTTCCCACCCTCCACTGCCCTCATCTGTTCCAGGTATGTGCACCCATATTTCTGTACCTCTTTGTGTGCACCTATATATATATATATATATATATATATATATATATATGCACCTTGTAGCTTCTCGAAGCTACAAACATGAGTCTGTCCAAACTGCAGGAGGCAGTAGAAGACAGGAGTGCCTGGCGTGCTCTGGTCCATTGGGTCACGAAGAGTCGGACACGACTAAACGACTAAACAACAAAAATATATGCACCAGTAGTACACAAAACAGATATTATCAGCCCTTAGTTATCATGTTTCATAATAGACAAAATGGTGTCATGTTGTCCCTGCCCCCCAAGGTGGTGTTGATGTTGATGGTACAATATCTGTTTGGTGTCTCTTTGGGGGGAAGGCAAAGGAAATAATACCGGGGTCTTGCATAAGACAGATATTTAGCTGGTGCTGTGGGTTAAACCACAGAGCCTAGGACTTGCCGATTAGAAGGTCGACGGTTCGAATCCCCGCGACGGGGTGAGCTCCCGTTGCTCGGTCCCTGCTCCTGCCAACCTAGCAGTTCAAAAGCACGCCAAAAATGCAAGTAGATAAATAGGTACCGCTTCGGCGGGAAGGTAAACGGCATTTCCGTGCGCTGCTCTGGTTCACCAGAAGCGGTTTAGTCATGCTGGCCACATGACCCGGAAGCTGTACGCCGGCTCCCTCGGCCAATAAAGCGAGATGAGCGCCACAACCCCAGAGTCTGTCAAGACTGGACCTAATGGTCAGGGGTCCCTTTACCCTTTTATCTGCTATAGGATGTCCCTATTTTCATCGGAGAAATGTTGGAGTGTATGCTATTTGTTTTAGTGGGTGGTGGCAATATCCATACCCTCTCGTGCCCTGTGATCCTTAACAACACAGCCACACATTCCTCTCCTCCCCCAGCCTGCAACAATATAAACACAGCAGGAATTAAATATTGAAATACTGATAAAGTGGTCTCGGGGAAGATATCTCTCTCTGTGTGTGTATCTGTCTGTGCATGTGTGTAAATGTATATACATTTTAAGTTTCAATATACAGTATGTACTGCAGTTACAGTTTCCCAGCTGATTCCCCACATGCATTGTGCAGATATCTTGAGAAGAAGTAAAAATCCTTTGAACTAGGCTGCTGAAATTCCCATGTGCTTTCTGCAGATGGCAATTGATAGAAATATAGGTAAAGGTAAAGGTAAAGATACCCCTGACTGTTAGGTCCAGTCATGGCAGACGACTCTAGGGTTGCGGCACTCATCTCACTTTAATGGCCAAGGGAGCCAGCGTTTGTCCGCAGACAGTTTTTCTGGGTCATGTGGCCAGCATGACTAAGCCACTTCTGGCGAACCAGAGCAGCGCATGGAAACGCCGTTTACCTTTCTGCTGGAGCGGTACCTACCGTATTTTTCGCTCTATAACACGCACCCGACCATAACACGCACGTAGTTTTTAGAGGAGGAAAATCCGTAGGCATGCCACCCGTAGGCATTCCCTCCATAACACGCACAGACATTTCCCCTTACTTTTTAGGAGGAAAAAAGTGAGTGTTATGGTGCAAAAAATACGGTATTTATCTACTTGCACTTTGACGTGCTTTTGAACTGCTAGGTGGGCAGGAGCAGGGACCGAGTAATGGGAGCTCACCCCATCGCAGGGATTCGAACCGCCGACCTTCTGATCAGCAAGCCCTAGGCTCTGTGATTTAGACCACAGCGCCACCCGCGTCCCTTAGAAATATAGGTACCGTATGTTTGTATCGTTGGGGCTGCCAGAAACAAAATGGCAAGGATTTGCTCAGGTGAGAACAGAAGAAGCGGTCTGGCAACAGAGGCCACCCACTGAAACCTCACCATTCTTGTGGGAAACAGGCCTCCAGAAAGGAAGTGCAAATAAGCCTTCACACCTGTAAAAAGTGTGGATGTACAGCAGGTTATTTTTTGACTTAAGTGAGTTTCCTGCAGAATGGGAAATTCAGAATTAAATGCAGAATTAAAAGGCTGGCATTTTTCTTCTGATAATGTTGGGTGGGTGGTGGGAAAACTTTGGCACACGAGCAGCACTAATTTCACAATAAGTTTCTGTCTGGAAGTGCTCTCAGTTGTCTATACTGGGGTGGATGTGAAATGGGATTAGCAAGATGGAAGCTGCCTGCCCTTATGGGCATCTATGTGGGTCAGAAAGATGTGGGACTCTACAAAAGAGCCTGGCACCAGGCCCAGCTGGGCAACACAAGCCTATGCACTCCTATTTTGGAAATAAGCCCATTTGAACTCAGTGGAAATTCTTAATAAATGTACATACTTGGAATGTGTTGACATTACAGCGTTCTCTCCAAACATGCTGCTGATGCCGAAATGTGCATTTTTTAAAAAAATTAGTTGTGGCTGTTTCCGGAGCAGTGCTCAAGTGCTGAAAGTTTAGTCAACCTGTGATCAAATAACCAGGTAAGAAATGGGGAATGCCGGCCTTTATTCATTACATTTTCATGAGAAAACTGGGAAATGAACTAAAGGAAAACAGTTGCAGGAAGTAGGAGACATTTGCTACATGGACATAATGGGTACTCGTGCTTCGATCAAACTTGTCTTGGGGTGTATTCGTACACCACAAGGAGAAAACTGGCTTTTTCCAAGGGGGTCCTAGGAAATGAAATTTTGAGACTAGAGACAATTCTGATTTGAAGACTTGAGAAACCACCTCAAATACCTGCAACCATTTTGAGGACAGGGGAAAAATAATAATAATAATAATAATAATAATAATAATAATAATAATAATAATAATAATAATAATAATAATAATAGATCTACAACCACTGTGGAAGTGTGAGGATGTGGTTAGTTTACCGTATTTTTCATTCTATAAGACGCACCAGACCACAAGATGCACCTAGTTTTTGGAGGAGAAAAACAAGAAAAAAAATATTCTGAATCTCAGAAGCCAGAACAGCAAGAGGGATGGCTGCGCAGTGAAAGCAGCAATCCCTCTTGCTGTTCTGGCTTCTGGGATAGCTGCGCAACCTGCATTCGCTCCATAAGACGCACACACATTTCCCCTTACTTTTTAGGAGGGGAAAAGTGAGTCTTATAGAGCAAAAAATACGGTAACTGGTTTGAGGTAAATACATGCTATAATTCTCTCAGATCTTATGTTTCAGGTGGGAAAGTCAAGCTTTGGGGAAACAATGTGGGTTGCACACAAAAAGAGAAAAATAAAATCAAGCAAGGCGTGCGCTCAGAGCCGCATGACTAAAATGTGAAGAGCTGTAGCTCATCTTGCAAGCGGAAGATCCCAGGTCCAATTCACAGCATCCCTGCCCCAAACCCTGCAGTGTAGGCAATACTGACCTGGGTGCACCAAAGGTCTGAGTTGGTATAAGGCAGCTTCCTATGTGAATCCACCGGTAGCGTCTATGTGGGGAGACTGAGGAGGGAATTCTCCATGGTGCACAGCATGTGTGTGTTTTGCCCGATTTTGTTACCTCTTCTCAAATATGGCATGTTGCTATTGCCAATCTCATCTGCGTTGTATGGCTCTCTTAAATGGGACGATCAGCTATTTTGCAGAACTTCTAAGGCAGTGTTCCCCAACCTTGGGCCTCCAGCTGTTTTTGGACTACAATTCCCATCATCCTTGACCACTGGCCTTGCTAGTGAGGGATGATGGGAGTTGTAGTCCAAAAACAGCTGGAGGCCCAAGGTTGGGGAACACTGTTCTAAGGGACACCCTATGTCTGGCAAGAAGCAGGCCTGCTCTCCAGGTCTTGAGAATTTGGATTTATTAAATGTGTTCTGTAGTGTAGACAGGATTTTGCAATGCCAGTAAGCAAAGATCTGGGTTAGTAACATTGCAAGTCCTGTTAAAAATGTGAAGCACCTTTCCCATTTCCTTTAGTTGTGCTTCCTTCCCCTCTTTCATTTAGGAATAATGCAGCCCTGGAAAGCTCCAGTTACAATAGAGACCATTGGAAATGCTAAGAAGAATTTCTCTTTGGATGCAGGAGTATGGAAGTCCTGAAATTTTGTTAGCTGCTTCTTAACCAATTGCATAGCTATCAAGCATCCCTTATTTGGCGGGCAGTCCCTTATCCCAGCGCCGTGTCCCGCTGCTGTCCCGGATTGATGATGTCCCTTAAATTTCCCGGGTTTCAAAGGAAGCAGCTCCTCTCCCTCCCTCCCTCCCTGCCAGCCAGGGAGGAGGGAGGCTCCAACTGTGTTGCTTGGCTGCGTTGCTCAGCCAATAAGGAGTCTAAGAATGACTGTGTTATGTACTGAGTTGGCTTGCATGCCTTGTGCCAATTAAATCGGCCACGTTGCCTGGGGACTCGCCTTTGCTCAGCACTTCCCAGCGGAGAGGTGACGGTGGTTTTCCTTGCTGCATCCCCTTTGCCGGGTTGCTGCACTATGGGAACCACCACTTGAGGCTTTGTTTGGCGGCTGGTTGACTAAAATCCCTTATTTTGGCTACCGATCCCTTATTTTTGAGGCTGCTGGTCTCTTATTTTCAAATCTGTAAGTTGACAGCTATGCAGTTGTGAGGTGTTTCTACCCAACAAACATTTTCCAGGTTTGGTTGCTCGGTCTCAGGGTTTGACTGAAAGTTCCAGGCATTTCCTGGGTGCGTAAAACAGATTGACTTGCATGCATGTTTAAATTTAAAGCAACTTCCTAATCATATCCTGTAATTGGCAACATTTGCCCAATCCAGATTGGAATGTAAATTTCACCTCTGGCTAAAAATATTGACTCTACTTCTAACGCTGAAAATAGACTTCAGGAATCCTGACTGTTGTATATCAATGACAGATATCATGAAGAGCTCCGCTGGATCAAGTCAAAGATCCATCTGGTATGAAGTGGTCAGCCAGATTCCTCTGGGAAGCAGGACATGAAGGAGACACACTTTCACTGAAATCTGTTGATTACCGTATTTTTTGCTCTATGACTCACTTTTTCCCTCCTAAAAAGTAAGGGGAAATGCGTGTGCGTCTTATGGAGCGAATGCAGGCTGCGCAGCTATCCCAGAAGCCAGAACAACAAGAGGGATTGCTGCTTTCACTGCGCAGTGATCCCTCTTGCTCTTCTGGCTTCTGAGGTTCAAAATATTTTTTTCTTGTTTTACTCCTCCAAAAACTAGTGCGTCTTGTGGTCTGGTGCGTCTTATAGATTGAAAAAGATGGTACTTGTCGCCGTCGATAAACTTATCCTATGATAAAATACCTTGGTATAACTCTTAGAAGGCAATCTATGTATGTTTACTTGGAAGTAAATTCCTTTAGATTTAATGGGGCTTGCTCCCTCGTATGTGTATTTAGAATTTCAGCCTGAACCTCTGTATCTTAAGGTCTAATAGGTCAGTAGTATTTAATTTCTTGAGCAGATCAGAACTGGAGCAGCTGAACGCCTGAATATATCACATATCACAGAGCCTATATAATCCTTGTCGTGGAAAGTCTCCTTCTAACTACGTCAAGCTGCCAGATTTCCCTGATGGAGAGCTATTACCAAAAATAAATTACAGCGTTTAATTAAATAATACAATTCCAACACAATAACCAAAGGAGTTCTTTATACCTGTGAAAGAGAAGGTTAATCTGTTCATTGGAAAAGGCGACATGCTACCATCCAGCATGGAAAAAAAGCGAGGAAGAACAAACAAATCATTGGTGTCTCACACACAGCAAATCTTCTGGATGGGCCAGTTTTTGGTTTCAGTATAAACCCAGCTAACGGGGTGATTTAGCGTCATTCCATCGACTTCAGTGAAGTGACTGAAATCACACCAACTGTTCGTCTGCTGATTTCGGAGGAGTGGTCGTTGATATCACCTGTTCTATCTATCTATCTATCTATCATCTATCATCTATCTATCTGTCTATCTATCTATCTATATCTATCGATCTCAGTGGTGTCATTTTCAGTTCCATTGGCTCCAGTCGTAACCCCTTTGGCTGCTGTGAAGTGAGTCCAGATTCAAACCACTTGTTGACCCAAATGAAGGAAATCTATTGCAGAGGAGAGATTCTAGAGTCGTGTGATTTCATCCTGTTCATGTTGCTTTATAACCCATATGGATTGGTGGTGGATATAATCCCACGGACCTCAACGTAGTGGCTCCAGACTGAGTCCATTGATGAGGCTTTGAAATCACATCAGTTTTTACTATATATACGTTGCAGCAGAGAGACTCCAAAAATCAATTCACACCAATATATCTGAAAAATAAGATCAACTGCTAAGACATGCCAACACTGCAGAAAACAAGCATTTGCTTTCAGGTGGGAAACATCTGCAATCTCACTTCATCCGAGTTTCCTCGCTTTTGAAACCATCAGTCACCCGCTCTCACTCCAACAGGTCTTTCCCATCTCTGCGCAGGAACTCTTACAGTACAGTTCCTTTTGCAAATGTCTAGACAGGTCAGTCTGAACTTGAAAATGATCTACTCCCTGGTGGTAAATAAAGAGCATAAAAGAATTGCTGTGCTGGGTAAGACGAATGGTTCATCTAGCTCCATAAGAACATGACTTACGCTGTTTCAGACCAAGGGCCCAGACCAAGGGCATTTGCCAGAAGCGTCTCAGAAGCCCACAAGCTAGAAATGAAGGCAGCAACGACCCCCTCCATTAAAATAAATAAATAAATAAAGACACCCAGAGAACAACAACTGACATTCAGGTATAATACCTCTCTGAGCAGGGAAGTTCCATTTAATTAGAATAGTTAATACCCATCGAGAGACCTACTCTCTGTGCCTGTTGACTCAATTTCTTCTAAAACCACCAAGCCAGTGACCATCCAATTCCACAATTGACCATATTGTGTGAATAAGTTCCTTGATTTTGTCCGCCCTGAATCTACTCCCAATCAATTGAGAGACTATTAGGAGGAATGTTTCTCCCCTCGTCCCCTTGCTTCGCACAATTCGTGAGTTTATAAGCCTCTGTCATGTCTTCCCCATCCCCATGGCTTTTTTTGCTGAACTAAAAAGCTACAAATGATTAAGATGCTTCAACGTTTTGACCATTTTTGTTGTCCCCCCCTTTTTTTACCTTTTCCTGTTCTGTTCTATCCTTTTTGAGATGGTACGCCAAAACTGTACACAGTGTTCTAAATGCACTACGCTATTGGTTTTATATGATGGCATTCCGAAACCAGCTGTTTTATTTTCAATTTATGTCCTGATTTGTTTTTCCAACTATTGCTGCACATTTAGGGCTTATCCACACTTCCCTAAAAGCTCTGTGTCCGAATGCCCCTCCTTCTTCGTCCTGAGCTCTCCCTACGAAAACCTGCTCTTTAAAACTGAATCAGAGCAAACATCAATTCAGCTTTAAAGAGCAGGTTTTCACAGGCTCTGGAACAACAACAACGAAAGGTCACATGGACACAGAGCTTTAAATTGTGGAAAGAGCGAAGGAAAGCATAGTGTATATAAGCCATTAGTGAAACTTTAATTGAGCTGTCCATCACAACCCCGAGGTCTTCATTTGTAAAGTAAAAGCCAGTCCACATCCCATCAGTGTATATGTCAAGTTGGGATATTTTGGTCCCAGTGTGCATTGCTTTACTTACCTTAAATCTCATTTGCACTATGCTGCCCACTCACCCAGTTTGGAGAAATTGTGCTGGATCATTACTGCTACTGTACTAGTAATTTAATGCAGTCTATAAATGGATCATCCTGACTCTGAATGGTTTATGTTCTATAGCACCGGTCCTTGAGGGATTCTATAGGTTACTTCCCTCTATTGTGGGGAGAAATCAATATCTTCCTACCTTCTAATCCTCTAGTCCTCTTATACCAGTCTTCACAACGTGGTGCCATCCAGATGCTGCTAGCTAAGGCTGATGGGAGTTGTAGTCCAATAACATCTTAAGCCCTTTTAAAACGTGGCTCTTTTTGAGGGGGTGTTATTGGGTTGTTTTGTTTTGATGATATATATATTGTGGTTTTGTATGTTGATCTTGTTCTGTGAACCACTCTGAGACCTTCGGGTATAGGGTGGTATATAACTTCAGTAAATAACAATAACATCTGGAGGGTAGCAGGTTGACTAAGGCAGTCTTATACCATGACTGCTAAATTTTCTCAGGAGCAGTTGGTGAGGACCTTCAGCAAATGGGTGGGGTGGGGAGGTTTGGCAACACTAATGTCTGTATCAGATTGCCCCATCCACACATTTGTTGATATTTTTACGAATTCTAAAAGTTTATCAAGACAGGACTTTCTTTTTTTAAAGCCATGCTGATTCCCTTCAGCGAGGCTTGTTCTTCTCTGTATTTCATAATTATATATATACCGTATTTTTTGCTCTACAAGACTCACTTTTTCCCTTCTGAAAAGTAAGGGGAAATGCGTGTGCGTCTTACGGAGCGAATGCAGGCTGCCAGCTATCCCAGAAGCCAGAACAGCAAGAGGGATTGCTCCTTTCACTGCGCAGCGATCCCTCTTGCTGTTCTGGCTTCTGAGATTCAGAATATTTTTTTTCTTGTTTTCCTCTTCCAAAAACTAGGTGCGTCTTGTGGTCTGGTGCGTCTTATAGAGCGAAAAATACGGTATATTAAGGCTTTCAACCAATTCATCCGAGACCCAAGTTGTTTAAGATCAAGAAACTACCCATCCACCTCCCAAGCCATGTGCCTCTGCTACAGGATTGGTGGAAGTCTCACATTGTGCTCAGCTCCAGAGAAGGTGGAAGCTTCTGCCTGCGCAAAGCATAGCACCACTAAAGAGAATTCCGCGAGTTCCCCCCACAACTTGCAGAAACTTCATTAATTCTCAAGGCATAAACTGAATTTGCAACTTGAGGATTCTCAGGTGTGAGCTGTCTGAAACTGGCATCTTTTGAGTTTGTTCATTAGCCCTCGTCTTATTATGCATTAATTTTTTATTTTGATCAGAATATATGCTACATATTTTGGGCAATGCTTTCATTTTTTTAAATTAAATTAAATTAAATTAAAGGAAGCCTCCATGCCTTTATATATATATGCTTTCACTCTCCAAGCAGAAATCTCACGGGATACCATGAGCAAGGGAAGATGGCATACAGTCTCCTTGAGGAAGATGAGGAAAGGGACGTGAAATGATGTCAAAAGCGACTGCGCATGGAGAACAGAAAATGCAGGATTTCTAGAATTGCCTTCAAGGCAGGGTCTTGCAATTCCAGCCATGTCCTTCATCTTTGAGGAACTTGCCTGAGTGCTCATAGCACACTGCTTATATATTTAAAGAGTACACAGAACCAAGCTTACACAGTGGAGAACCTTCCGTCTCCTGTTGCTTGAAGATCAACAAAGCCAGGAAGATCAGTGTAAAATACCCAGAAGCAGGCAACATACAACCTGCAAAATGCCTTTTGTCCACACTTCCTCCCAAAATGTCTGGAAGCAGCAATGGAGGGAGATGTCAGAGAGGGGAAGCTGTACAACGGCTGAGAGTATGAGCCGGAACGCCTCCAGTTCAAATGTCACCTCAGCCATGATCTCACTTGGTGGTCAAAGCACTGCTTCTCGGCCTCCGCTCTCTCCCTTTCACCTGCTGCTTTCCTCCCCTAATCCCTTCTTGAGCCAAGCCTTTATGCCTTGCCACTGTGATCCACGTGACGGTCACTTCCAGACTGGATTATTGTAACTCGATCTACGTGGGGCTGCCCTTGAGACTGACCCAGAAACTCCAGCGGGTGCAGAATGCCACAGCGAGACTCCTTACGGGGTCCTCGCTGCGGGATCACATTCACCCAGTGCTATACCAGCTGCACTGGCTCCTGGTGGAGTACAGGATCAGGTTTAAGGTGCTGGTTTTAACCTTTAAAGCCCTCATACCTATGGGACCACCTCTCCTGGTATGTTCCATAGAGGACCTTACGGTCTTCAAACAAAAACATCTTGGAGATCCCGGGCCACAGAGAGGTTAGGCTGGCCTCAACCAGAGCCAGGGCTTTTTTGGCTGTGGCTCCGATCTGGTGGAATGCTCTGTCACAAGAGATTAGGGCCCTGCGGGACTTTACATCTTTCCGTAGGGCCTGCAAGACAGAGCTGTTCCACCAAGCCTTTGGCCAGGGCACAGCCTGACTCCCTCCTTTGGCAATCTTCACAGAACTCTAGCCCAATGTTTGCCATCCATTTGATTTGAAGTAATTTTTTAATGAAATGATTTTAGAACGTTGCATTATTTTATTATTGTTAGCCACCCTGAGCCCGGCTTCGGCTGGGGAGGGTGGGATATAAATAAAAAATTATTATTATTATTATTATTATTATTATTATTATTATTATTATTATTGGCATAAGCCCACAGAGATGAGATGGGGACCAGATCAGAGCAGGGAGGGAAGTGAAAGGAGGCTGTGACAAAGCACAAAGGAGCCCGAATTGGCCTCTCAATCCTACACTAGATGAACTGTCTCCAAGAAAGTTAGCAGCAGAACACAGTTGGGGCAGTGGGGGCCTTAAATGGAGAGATGTGAAGGGAATAGATGTTGTTCAATGCCTTCCTATATATATATGTATATATATATTTATATGTACACACACACACACACTCATTCATGCATACACCCAGCACTAAGTGGCAAGGACTCCGCATGTCCAGTTACACACACACACACACACACACACACACACACACACACACATATAGAAGCAACTCTGGAGTTTTGCAGGAATTCAAACAGGGAGATCAGGAGGAATTGTTCTCCTACACCTTTCCCCCTCAAGCCGTTTTTCAAGATTTCTCACCGCAAAAGAAAGTGTTTAAAAATCAGGCAATGACACCATCTCCCCCACCCACCCGCTCTCCCCATTCCATCGTCCCGTTTGTTTGAAAAGAGAGAGAAAGAGAGAGAGACCGGATAACAAACTGTCCCTTTGGATCTGTGTCTCCTAAGTCACCGCTTCCTACTGGCCAGGAGCAATAACAGTCTGTATACTGGGCCAGTTGTTTCTGCCCCCTCTCTCCCCAGAGGAGGGGTGTGTGTGTGTGCTGTGGTTTTGTCACCCTAAGGTCACTGCTTATAGCGCTTGCGTCTTCAACTCAACGGGTTCCCCAGGAGGCTCTGGCAGGGCGCTGGTTTCAGCTGGCCGGTCGCCTTTGAGGACAGACATACGCTCTTTGACCCCGCGCATCCGGGGGAAGAGGATGAAGTCGTAGAGGAAGCCGCCCATCACACCGCCAACAATTGGTCCAACCCAATACACCTAGAAAGTAGAGGAGGAAGCACAGAGAAAGGAGGAGCGGTGAGACACAGGAGAGGCTTATAACTTTTCTTGAGCTTCAGTTACTATTATGTACGGAAGTTCCCACCCTGGGCCAGCATGGGGATACTGTAGATAGTTCAGGTCCACATATGCAAATAAGGGATTGAGATTGACGTTCACTGATTGGATAGTTACAGAAAGTTGTTACAGTTACGTTGTACTGGAGCTCTATATAAGCAGGCTGGCTGAACCCTTCAGTTCAGTTCTGTTCTGGCCTGTGAATAAACAAGAGCTGTTTGGAGAATCACTGTGTCGTCTGATATGTTCACCCACAACTTAACACTGGCGACGAGGATGGGATTGATGGACACCAGAGCACAGCCAGATGTGGCCACTCTCTGAGCTGAGCTGAATCACTGAGCGAAATCACGGAGCAGAACCAATTCAGAGCTGACCGTTCTGGCTAGAGCACTGTGTTCCATCCATCGCCTCCACGTCGGCATCGGAACCATGGCTTCACTCGTGCCTCTACCGCCGTTTGCCCCAGCCTCTGAATCATGGGACTCCTACCTCGCCCGGTTCGACTGCTACCTCCAAGCCAACAAGCTGACGGAAGTATCACAGGAGCAGAAGCGGGGCCTATTCCTCAGCCTCTGTGGGCCTGAGGTGTTTGAGACGGCCCGAGCATTGGTTGCACCTGTAGCAGTCCAGGCAGCACCATGGGACATGATTAAAGAGAAGCTCCGCAACCACTACGCGCCAAAGCCATCCAGGATTGCTGCCCGCCATGCGTTCTACCACCGGAACCAGGCAGAGGGGGAGTCAGTCAACAACTACACCACCGCCCTCCGACAGGCTGCAATGCACTGCGAGTTCCGAGACTTAGACGATACCCTGATGAATCGAACCGTCTGTGGGGTCCGAGACATCCGTCTGCAACGGTGTCTCCTCGCCAAGCCAGACCTCACGCTGCAGAAAGCCATTGAGGAGGCCGCAGCCTCGGAAGCTGCTGAACTATCTACAGTATCCCCCTGCTGGCCCAGGGTGAGAACTTCAGTACATAACAGTTACAAAGCTGGCAGAGCAAGGTGGTGGAGTTTGGAAGCAACACCACTTCAAATTTCAGAAGGATTGTGTGGGGGGAACAAAACAAAACATTTTCACCTGCTTCACCCTTTATTACACAAAGGGGACTTTTACATTGGTGTGTATTCAAAAGGAATGACCTCACAGTCTCTAAAGTAGAGAATATTAGCAACCCATATTGTTTCCACAGCAGAGGTGACCATGAGGCAAATGAATAGGCTGCATCTTGTTATAAGAATTTGAAGGTCTTATACATATAAGATAGATTGTTATGTACAGAGTTGAATAGGATCCAGAATGCAGCAGTCTGATTGGTCCACAGGAGCCACCCAATCCAGCTCCAGGTGGAAGTGAATCTGCAACCTGATTGGCCTACAGGTGAATCCCGGAATTAACCAATCACATGGGGCCCATTGTGTAAATAATGTATATAAAGCAGACATTCTGGGGGAACTTCCGTTCCTCCTCACCACTATGAGCTGAATAAAGAGCATGAAATCCACTCTCGACTCCGAGTTTATTTCATAGATGTTCCTAAATGTACCAAGCAAACACATACAAATGTGTAAACCACATGTCTGAAGCCCACAGAAAAGTCCTGAAACCATTTTCTCTCTCCCAAAATGACCTCAAATATTTCTCTGCAAGGTCAAAGGAAACGTGAAATCTCCCCAACGCCTCTTTCACAAATCCTGTCTTAAGGGCACATTTAAGATATGAATAGGGTGTGAACCTGTGACTTGTGACCTGGGTTCAGGGATTGAGTAGTTATCATAACAAAAGAGTGGCCAGGATGCCCGGGTAATCAGGTAACCTGGCAGACAGGAAGAAACAACACACCCAGATTTCCGCCTCTTCTCTGATGTATTAAGGGGGTGGTTTTTGGCCACACCCCTTCTGTGATGTATGTATGATGTTTCTGGGGGTGGTTTTGGACTCCAGGGCGGGCAATTTAAAATGTATATATAAGGGCTTGCGCACATGGCTGAGGGTCCCTCCCCCCCCCCCATGTGTGTGTGGGGGGGGAGCACCCTATTTCAACAGCTTTAATTAAATATCAGGCTTACTAGCTGCTTTGCTTCTCAATCTTCTCTGGTTGGTCTCTGTTATTTTCTCCTACCGATAGAGAACCTACAAAAGGACTCTGTATGGCCTCTTGGGTACCCCATAAGAGAAAAGGAGCAGGTTTTTTTCCTCATAACAATGTATATATGATGTCAACTCTCTTAAGAATTATTGCCTGTCTCTCTCCTAAGGAAATGTCTGCACCAATACTGTTGGCAAATTCCTTTCTCCTCTATTTGTACCTCCTGGTCCTGGGATTATTGCTCTTGGGTCTAATATACATGTGCAAAGAGACGTAGAAGAATTATTTCAAGTTCTCCAGAAACCTTGAAGGAACAAACATGATGGATACCACCCAATATTAGTTTAGGGCTGCACCAGCTATTCCAGGATGTCCTCCTAATTAGTGCATATAACCAGGAAAAATAGCTGGTACAAAGTTGGCACAGACTAAGGGCAGACACTTCAGAGCTTTGTATTATTTTAAGTATTGGCAACTGTGTTTAAAATTATTCATGGGGCACCATAACCTGCTCCCCTATGAAGGTATTGACATGGGAATCTTCTGCTTGGGTTATCTTCATTTTATCTGGGGTGACACTGAGTTCTAGGGTGCTTCCACGTCACCATTGACCCAAATACTCCTTTGAGCCAGACACAATAATTGAACCCGTCTCCAATCTGAGCTTTGCATCTGCAGAGATCTACTACTGCTCAGCACTGCCTTTGTGAAGGATGAATTTTCAGGGAGAGGTATAATAATAATAATAATAATAATAATAATAATAATAATATAGTTATTTATTCACACTCCGCCCATCTGGCTGGGTAAGAGGGGTGTCTTTAGAATATGTGAAATAAAGCCTTGGAGGAATCTGGCCTGAACAGCTCAGAACTTTCTCCGCAACCCTTAGCTTGATACGTTGTTATACACCTGATTATGAATAAGCCTAATTTCTTACCCCCAAACCCTCTCCTTACCCAGTGGTTGGTGAAATTGCGGGTGATAACAGCAGGGGCGAAGGATCGGGCAGGATTCATGCCAGCTCCTGTGAAGTACATCTGCAAGACAGTAAGGTTAGAATGGAGAAACTGTTTCCCCCCTGTATATAAGGCACCCCCATGTCCCTGGACCCCAAGCAGGTCCAATTTCTTTTCTAAAGGCTGACTCCGGACCAAGCTGTCAATTTCAGTGTCTCATTTTCTTAGTCTTTAAGTCAGTTCTTGCACATCAGTTTCTGGTTGGTTGGTTGGTTGGTTTTAGTGTCTTCAATGAACTTTGTCCACATTTTAGTGCAAATTTTGCCCAACGCAGACATTTTTGCAAAGCAAGTTTCCTGAATATAATGCCATTTTGTATGTTTTTTTTTCACTAGTGTGTACATTTCAATGCAAACACTACCCCCAGGATATACATATTTGTACACATTACTAGGAAAGAGAACTTCATTGCAAAATTATGAGAACTGCACATTTTGAAGGACGGCTACATTTCAGTTTGCATATTATTTTAGAAAGTGCAAATTATGTGTGTTTGCCTTTAAATGTGAATCGAATTGAATTTATTCCCCATTCCAGCTAAAGGCTTGGTGGGATTTATATATGATTCCGTAGCTTTCTGTCACATCCTCTGCTAAAATGCAGTGATATGGATGGTCGACAAACACCATAATATTTCCCTTTTTCCAGCAGCTGTGATTCACTCTGAATGTCACAGTATTGCTCTATTTGTACTCCCATATATGGCCACTCTGAAATTGGGAAATCCTTTTGATCACATGCGAAAAGGCCCCCGGAATCTCGGCAGCAAGGGAGCCAACATGATCTGTTGCACTGCAAACTGATGGGAAAGTGGGTTTCTGCTAAAGCATGGGGAGGGCATAGCTGTCAACCGTCCCTTATTTGGCGGGAAACTCCCTTATCCCAGCACCGTGTCCCGCTGCTGTCCCGGATTGATGATGTCCCTTAAATTTCCCGGGTTTCATGCTCGCCCGGCTCGGGAGGGAAGCAGCGGCTCGGGGTCCTCCGCCTCGAGAGAGCGAGCGCACGAGCTGCCGCATCTCCGTCTCTCCCTTTTCCCCCTCAGGGGCGCGTCGTGAGGAGATGGGTGGCAGCAGGCGGGCAGGCAGCCCCTCTCTTGCGAGACTTCTGCAGCGCTGCCAGAGGAAGCCGGAGGAGGCGGCCTGAGGGAGGAGGAAGAGGAGGGGATGGGGAGGGACGCAGAAGGGCGGCACTTCAGCGGCCGCGGCACCGCCGCAACCACCTCATGCCGGGCTTGCGGGTGGCGTGGGCGAGAGTCTCTCCCCCTCCCTCTCGGGTGGGGAAGGGCCGATGGAACTCATAAGCTAAGCAAAATCCCTTATTTTGGCTGCTGACCCCTTATTTTCGAGGCTGCTGGTCCCTTATTTTCAAATCTGTAAGTTGAAAGCTATGGGGAAGGGCAGCACAGCGCTATGTGTGGGGCTGTTCACAAAACCAAGATAGAAGTACGCATGGCTAATATGAAGGTAATCTGTGCAAATAGGCTACATCTGTTACCACATCTGTGCATCCTTCACAGAGTCATTACCCCAAAGAGGTGTCCAAGAGTGAGGGAGAATCCCACAGCCAACGCTACAGATCCCATGCGCCCGTTACGTCTCTCGTCATAGGTGGCGAAGATGCAGAGGACAAACTGTAAGGTCAGGAAGATCTCCACGACTGTAGCTTGGCTTACATTTACACTGGGGTGTATCTGAAATCAGGGAGACACAAAGAAGGACAGAACCATGAGGAAACGACAGAAGCCCACACCTCATTCCTTCCTCTGCTACTGTTCTGATCATACAATAAGCTTATTTACATGGCGTCCAGAACTTTGCCGTTTACAATACCGAAGGCAACTCTCACGGCATCTTTTCCATGCCTAGCAAATATTTATGGAGCTAATCAAAAGTTGGATGTAGAGATTTGGGCAAAGCATTTACCAGGTGGCAATGCAGAGGTCGGTCTGTCAGACTTGGTGCCAGTGGTGCAAGGAGTTGACCGAGGCAACAGAAGTGAAGGGAGGTAAGGGAGAAAAGTAGGTTAAAAAAAGCACCAGGAAGCCTGAACAGAGTCCCTGGCATGCTCAGACTTATGAGCAAGTGTGAGCAGGAAGCCTTTGTGGGTACCAGGGAATATTACTGACTTGATCTGGTCTACTGATATAAAGACATGCCAGTCTCATTCATAAGTGTGGCTGGTCTCTCTCCAGTTCCTTCCAGAACTGAGTGGTGACAGAATCCTACCCAACAAGTCTCAGGTATACAGTGGTACCTCAGGTTAAGTACTTAATTTGTTCCGGAGGTCCGTACTTTAGCTAACTGGGCCTCCTGCTGCCGCCGCGCCGCTGGAGCACGATTTCTGCTCTCATCCTGAAGCAAAGTACTTAACCCGAGGTAATATTTCTGGGTTAGCGGAGTCTGTAACCTGAAGCGTATGTAACCTGAGGTACTACTGTATACCATAAGCCCAAGCAAAGGTGCAAGTCATGACGCTGTCTCTCAGCTTCAGACTCCAATTAGTGTGAGAGTCCACATAGTTTAAGACACTATTTTACTTGCTTAAAATGCATTAATGATGATATGCTTTTATTCTTCAAGGGCTGTATGAATAACTCTGGGTTAGGTTTAACACCCTAGGCAAATACAGAATAATTCAGCTAGTGGGTACCCCCCAAAAAGGCCGTCTAATTTGACCACCAGCCCTTCATACCCTCACAAAAGTAGGACAACATTGATGCAAGCCACCCCAATTTCTGAGCAATGCAAGATTCCAGGGGTTCCAGGCATGTTTACCCAGGATTCGTGTTTCCTTTGGGAAATAAGGCACAGAGGAGACTGTGGTGTCTTTATGATATATGGTTTATTTACACATATATACAACATGAGCCTATGTTGGAGGGGTTCATAGGACTGGCACCCCAAGACAGTCTTGCTTCTCCCATAGCTGCAGCCGTGGCTTCAGGACAGAAATTAGCCACGGCTTTCCAGCTTGCCGCCTTTACCAGACTGCAACCTTTATCCTCCAGGTCACATCCCAGCCAACTCTAAAGCCTCTAAACTTTGGCTTTTGTCTTCTAACTAACTCTGAGTTGAGGGAGGGCCCCTTCCTATTTGCCATCTGGCACAGAGCTTTCCTAATGGCCCATCACCACAGGCAATTTCCTCATCAGGAAACTAGCCCAGCTTAATATTTTAACAATTGCTCAATCTAGAGGTTCAGTGTCTGGGCACCCAAAAACTAATAACATGAGGGAGCCTGAAACTCATAACACAGGGAGTCTGGCATCCACAGGGGAGTTTGGCACCCACAAACTCCTAAGAACACACACATCCCCACTATAAAACAACCTGTGCAAATTGAGACCACTGTGTGGAAAAAGCAGGGAGCAGATAGGAATGCCTTCAGACAAAGAGTGATATTATGTTATATACATGTATTCCATCTTATTCCAAGAAGTTCAGACTAATCTCCACCCTGTGGGATAGACTAAGAAGAGAGAGAGTAGATATCTCATCAAGAGATGAATGGCAGCTAAAAATATGTGAGTACTTGGAACTCGCAAAAATTACAGAGTCAATAAATCAACAGACAAAGTCAAAAAAGAATGGGGATGTTTTAGCAAGTATTTGATGAAACAAGGTTCCAATATTAAGACTTGGCTGTGCTTTGAATAACTCTGCAAATAGGGAAATATTTTTTATTCATTCCAAGATGAGGATAAATAATTAAACACGGGGTATAAAACAGGAAAACTTGAACCGAAACCATAAAGAGGCAGAAGGAAGTCAATAACATAATAAATGGTAAAGGGATTCAATCCAAACTGAAGGTTAGGCTATACAATAAATATCAATATAGGTTTGAATTATATTAAACAGTACTTATCAGTAGATAGGTATTCTTATTGTTTAAGGTGTCATTTTGATATAGTTATTTTTTCTTTATTTTCCTTTTTTCTGCCCCCTTCTTTTTCTTTTTCTCTTCTTTTTCTGTATGTTTTTTCATTGGTTATGTATGTCTGAATTTGCTAATAATAAAAAGACAAAGAAAGAAAAAAGAAGAGGAGATAGGGTGGCTGCAAGCAAGTGTTGTCTCCTGAGCTTTGTGGCTCGAGTAATGATAGGTTCTGGTCCAACCACTACACCACACTGCCTCCCTTGAAATTAATTTAGCAAGTGTGCCGAGCTATGTGCTGCAGCAGGAATTGGGAACTTTTCCTCCTGTGATCTGTCAGGGGAAAACTAAAGCCATCTGTAGAAACCAGAGCGCAAAAGAAGTGGCAGAGACACCCCCCCCCATTTTTGTCTCTCTTTTAACCACCCCACCCCACCCACCTTGCTGCCTGCTTGGAATTAGGCTAAGGGCAATGTAATGGGCGTGGGGTTGCTCGTGCGTAAGTTACCGCCACTCCTGGCAGTGTTGCCTTGTTAAACCTTTCAGTCTGGGCAGCCCTTCACTTCGTGGCTGCCTCAGTCGCTAGCAGAATCCGTCAGTGGGCGTTTCTTAAACCTTTTCCAACATAAAAGTTGTTTGACGCCAAGTCTCCTCCTACTGTCCCTACGCGGAAGTCTTCTGCGCAGGGAGGGCGTGGGTAGCGGAGGACCCGTGCTCTCCCCGCTGGTGTCCGGTGAAGAGTCCTGGAGCCCTCTCGCCGATTCCCCCATCTGCCCCCCTTTATCCCTGGTGTTGTGCTGATTTGCTTCCCCATCTGCGGAGCTGCCTCTCTCCCTGCTGGGCCCTTCTCCAGCATCATTTGAGAGCCTTCCCTCCGCCTCTAGCTCCGATGTCAATTCCCTGACAGGCAACATAAGCCTAAATACAGTGGTACCTCAGGTTAAGAACTTAGTTCGTTCTGGAGATCCGTTCTTAACCTGAAACTGAGGTACCACTTTAGCTAATGGGGCCTCCCGCTGCCACTGCGCCGCCGCCACGCGATTTCTGTTCTCATCCTGAAGCAAAGTTCTTAACCCAAGGTACTATTTCTGGGTTAGTGGAGTCTGTAACCTGAAGCATCTGTAACCTGGAGCATCTATAACCCGAGCTACCACTGTATCTCTCTTCAATTTTCTCATCATCCTCCATCCTTCAATGATTTGCCGGGGGGGTAAGGGGGCACTTAAATAAACCCACAAGCCCAATTCCCTGCCCCCCCTGCCCTGCCCTAGCTAAGAAGGCTAGGACTGCTTTGAATTATCTGTCAAGCCTGGGTTGGACCTTGGTTTTATTTTTCCGTCATGTCCACCATGGGCATTGTGGGAAATTTAAATGGCAGCTAGAGTTAGGCACTTGGTGCCACTGACCTTACAGGACCATGAAAAATAAAGTGTTTTGCCCCCCCTCACCCTCTGAGGGGGGGTGTTAGTGGTGGTCCCTGTCTAGCAGTTGCCCCAGGCTCTGGGTGCTAGCGCTGAACGTGCTGTTTCTCCTTCAATCCACCCAACAAGTGTTTGGCTAAGCATTCTATTTCTTTTAAACAACCAGCAGACTCCCTGGAGAAAAAGGGAATTTGAAACTATGACTGCATCTCCATTGGGAATTTATATCCAACCTTCGTGCAACAAAGCTTGGGGGAAGATAGGTTCAACCTAGTGGAGAAAAAATACTCTGCAAATGTTAATTTTTTGTTTGTATACACACTCTTACGTTATGGGGGGGGGGTGTTGGTAGGTCTTAAATCCCTAGACTCATCTCTTTATCTTTACAGATAGGTAGCCGTGTTGGTCTGCCATAGTCAAAATAAAAAAATTCCTTCCAGTAGCACCTTAAAGACCAACTAAGTTAGTTCTTGGTATGAGCTTTCGTGTGCATGCACGTATCTGAAGAAGTGTGCATGCACACGAAAGCTCATACCAAGAACTAACTTAGTTGGTCTTTAAGGTGCTACTGGAAGGAATTTTTTTATTTTCTCTTTATCTTTGTTGCTCTAGATGCTTTCGCTTTCTTAATCAATGAGTTGACAAAAATTTAAGCTAGCCTATTTTAAGCGTAGGTACCAGTTCTTGATGTCTTTCGCTCAGTTATCCCAAACTTCATCACATCCCTACTTGAATTACCGTATTTTTCGCTCTATAAGACGCACCAGACCACAAGACGCACCTAGTTTTTGGAGGAGGAAAACAAGAAAAAAAATATTCTGAATCTCAGAAGCCAGAACAGCAAGAGGGATCGCTGCGCAGTGAAAGCAGCGATCCCTCTTGCTGTTCTGGCTTCTGGGATAGCTGCGCAGCCTGCACTCGCTCCATAAGACGCACACACATTTCCCCTTACTTTTTAGGAGGGAAAAGGTGAGTCATAGAGCAAAAAATACGGTAAATGTCTCCAGCTGAAGCTGTGAAGCACTGCATTAAAAAAAACACAAAAAGAGCCAAAATCCTTTAGATTGGCCTAGAACAGATTCAGATAATTTCTGAAGGAAGTGTAAATTCTGACAACCCAGACATGTTTCTAGGGAAGCCTAAATCACACCAACTGGCAGAGCAACAAATCTGAACATCTGGCATCAAACCAACATCTCTGAGGTGGAAGCATCTAAATTTAAGTAAGGAGAAGGACTCTTGACACAAAATTGATTTGGAAAATTTAAATTTCAGCTATGGTCATTTGCCAGCTTCTTTGGCAGTTCTGCTGTCAACCCCATAAAGGAAACGTCATGTAGTCGATTATTACCTAAAATGTACCACACTCCTCCATTGGGTCCCGAGACAGACGGATGCCGAAAAAGCAACTAGTAATTCTTGGTTCCTTTAAACTGTTCTGTTAGGAGAATGAACTGAGCTATCAGATCACATGTGGTTGAGGGAGTTCTGAGAGGAACAACCCACAGCCCATGAAACAATGGGAGGTGTTCATTACGGGCACAGGCTTAAATTTTATGAAAACCTACCGCAGTGCAAATCCTGTTTAACTCAGCAGGACATGCTTCTGACTAACTAAACAAATTTAGGATTGGGCAGCTTGTGAGCTACAATCGACAAGACATCCTCCCAAGAAGCTAAGTTATGCTTGATCTTGAAATAAAGATAGAACCATTATAAAACCAGCAGATTAGTTAGGTGTGGGCTTCAACAGATCGCAGGCCTTTTCATGCCTAAAGGTTAAGTCGCCTTTTTTCTTAAATCAATATATAATGCAAACATAAAACCTTTATTGGCTGCAAGATTGCTCTTCTGCATTCTGTCTGGCAGTTAACAACGTTCACATGCATGGCGCTCATCCAGCTGGCAGAAGCCACAAAGGCGTTTGTTAGCTTGATGCGTGGAAAACCTACGTATAGCCCAAGCTGACACTTATTAAATCCCATTATTAAATCTCATCACACAATCATCCTCAAATATTCCTCTCTCGCATTCCTTTGTGATCCTGCTCACTTTCCTCACAGTACACACACACACACACACACACACACACACACACACGGCTATGCATTCAGATAATCTTCTGCCATCTGGGTGCTACCCAGTTATGAAGCCAAAGTCATGTTGATGAGCTGTCAATCAAAGATAACAGCTGAGACAAATGTCTCCTGCATCTCCCACAAATGCATGTAGAGTCCGGCTCCAGGCCCTATGCTAGTGGGTTGTATTCTTCCTAGATCTTGGGACTCAAGACTCCTTATGAGATGTTAAGAATCCCTCTCCTCCTTCTAGCAACCCTGGGATTGCCCCTAATAACTCAGAATTAAAAACCCCCCACTATGCAATCCTTCAGTGGAGCTCTCGCATGCAGCAATACGACCTTGTGGATGTTTAGATTATAGGGGTGCCACCCTCCTCAAACACCCTCTGCATGATCCAGTTACCGTGTTGAGTGCCAGGTTACCCCGCAACGCTGCTGGCGTGACTCCGTAAAGCACGGCTGCGCCGGCCACTCCTCCCAGCAGCTGGGCAACCATGTAGAAGACGGCGCGGAACAGGGAGAGCTGTGAGCCCAGCAGGAAGGCCATGGTGACGGCTGGGTTGATGTGCGCTCCGCTCACGTGGCCTAGAGACTGCACCATGGTGGCCGCCACCAAGCCGAAAGCCAAGGCCACCAGCAGAACGTTCAGGGGGCCGACCACCCAGCGTAGCGAGGCCCCCAGGCCGAAAAAGACATAGAACATGGTGCCGAAGAACTCGGCAAAGACAGCCCTCCAGAAGGAGGAGGAACGCGCCTCCCACATGGTGAGGCAGGACGGCGGTGGAGGTGCGGTGCGCAGCGGCAGCAGGGCAGTCTCCAAGCTCCTCTCTGCTGCTGCTGAGCTCCACCTAAACCCACTGCCTTCTACCCCGGCTGTGAGCTTTATAAGGCTCCCTAGCCCAGCCCAGGAGGTGGGAACTGAGTTCAACTGACTGGGGTCTCTTAACTCTTCCCTGCCTGGCCTGGGAAGCTGCGGTGGTGCTTATAAAAAAGGCTGAGGAGTACACAAGGAGACAGCCAGATCCTGCTCCGGCTTTCAGGGTTTTGATCCTCCTCATAGATCAACTCCTTTGTGCATTTACGTTTCCCTCTTTCCACCTTTCAGCTAAGGAGCTTCACGGAAACACTCCTGGCTGGGGGGAGACGGGTCATAACTCCCAAGGATGCTACTGCAGCATAAGAGGCCAATTTGTGGGTGTATTTTTCGGAGCAGCCTGGTTCAGAAAAAGCATCGGTCCTCCTCTCTAAACTGGGGCGGTTCAAGGAGGGGCTTCCCCAAGTTGCAGGTTTTCCCAGGCGTAACGGACTCGTCTCCAAAGCTCCTCTGTTTGCAAGGCCAAAACTCTTCCCTATGCAAAAGAATGGAGCAGACATGATGTCTTCAGTGCTGCAACAAGCTTTGTGCAGGAGGGAGCAGAGAGGGAAGGACGGCTATCTTTTTGCACAAATGCTATCATGGGAGACAAAGTAGGTTCAAGTAGCCCATGCAACATGATCCCTGAAGAGTATGCCATCAGGGTGAGGTCATTTTTAGGCCTTGTAGCATCCACTCAACAACTGAAAGACAGGCTGGTGTTATACTAGTATGAGAAAGCCTGGCACTCTCTTTCTAAATGCATCGCAATTTTATCGGATTCTTTCCCCCCAGATCTCGGCTGCGTACCTTCGGAAACTACTGCTGTCAAATCACATCTGTGTCTCTTTCTGCACATCATGGATATATATGCTCCTGATCTGATGGTGTCAAATTTCCCCATAGGAAAACCATGGCCTCCAGATCCCCACACCCAGACTGAGTTCTTTTCTTGCCACAACAAGAATCCTGCAACTTTCCGTCACAGAAGAAGAACAGAATTAGATAGCCGTTGGAAGGTAGGTATGACCTGTATCCACACCGGGGCTGAAATAGTTATTCTGTGATTTGTTCGTCACATATTAAAACTGGATTTTTAGCTGATCCTACCTCCGTACTGGCTAATGGCATTGTTACATCGCGTAATCCAATCAAATCTTAGCATTTTTAAATCCCAGGGATTGCAGTGGGTGAGGTAATCATAACCCTCCCATTTGAGTCAATATGGATATAACCAACGCTTAATTTGTCTGAAATGCACCTCCGATTTTGTTCATCTCCAAGCCGTGTGTTTGAAATTCTTCTCCAAGCCGTAATATACCTGGATGCATTGTTTAGACACCAGGAAACCGTTGCCGCTTTAAAGAAGAACATATGGTGATATACCGTATTTTTTGCACCATAACACTCACTTTTTTCCTCCTAGAAAGTAAGGGGAAATGTCTGTGTGTGTTATGGAGGGAATGCCTACGGATGGCATGCCTACGGATTTTCCTCCTCTTAAAACTACGTGCGTGTTATGGTCGGGTGCGTGTTATAGAGCGAAAAATACGGTACCTATTTTTAACTGATTTGAGGCAGCAATCCTACGATGAAAATGCATCGATAGAGGAGCTACAGGATTCAGCAAAAGCCCTGCAGCATCAGCAGAGTGCAAAAGGTCCCGCCACCACACACACAAAATATATGAGAGGAATGCCCAAGACACAGCAGTGAATATTCACTGGCGGAACAGCTAAGACAGGGCGGAGTCATGAGCAGGAAAGGAGTGGCACGGGGAGGAGCACTTTGCTGAATCTAAGCCTAATCTAAACTTGGGTCTCCAGCAGTTTTTGGATTACAATTCCCATCATCCATAACCACTTGTCCTACTGGCTAGGGATGATGGGAGTTGTAGTCCAACATCAGCTAGGAAACCCTGATCTAAGGCAACCTAAAGCTAAAGGGACCCCTGACCATTAGCTCCAGTCGTGACTGACTCTGGGGTTACGGTGTTCATCTCGCTTTATTGGCCGAGGGAGCCAGAGTACAGCTTCCGGGTCATGTGGCCAGCATGACTAAGCCACTTCTGGTGAACCAGAGCAGCGCACGGAAACGCTGTTTACCTTCCCGCTGGAGCGGTACCTATTTATCTACTTGCACTTTGATGTGCTTTTAAACTGCTAGGTTGACAGCAGCAGGGACTGAGCAACGGGAGATCACCCCATCACAGGGATTTGAACCATTGACCTTCTGCTCGGCAAGTCCTAGGATCTGTGGTTTAACCCACAGCGCCACCCACGTCCAAGGCAACCTAGTGCCCTCCAGATGTAGTCTAAAACTATATGGACAATACCAGGTTGGCTTGATCCTATACCCCTTCGAGCCATGGCTACATCACTGTCAGTGAGAGAGCTTTACACCAGCCCAAGACCTAGATTTCCTCTTGACTTTGGGGGTGAGGTAATCACAGCGGCCACCCCCATGTTAATGGCCATGCAGCCCATGTCGCCATGTCAGAGCATAGGATACAGTGCAGCTCAGTACCTAATCACACACCTCACCACTCCCAGTATATAAACCACACACAGGGAGACCACAAATTGTATGCAGGATGCCTGGCATGAGGTAATATGCCCCTGGCGTCATGTCACGCACATTTGGGGACATTGGCATGAGGGCACTTTGAACAAAAAGGAAGCACTTTGCATAATACAGCCTGACCTCACAACACAAGTAATAATAATAATAATAATAATAATAATAATAATAATAATAATAATTTATTTATTTATACCCCACCCATCTGACTGAGTTTCCCCAGCCGCTCTGGGCGGCTCCCAATCAAATGTTAAAAACAGTACAGCATTAAATATTAAAAACTTCCCTGAACAGGGCTGCCTTCAGATGTCTTTTAAAGATAGGATAGCAGCTTATTTCCTTCACATCTGAAGGGAGGGTGTTCCACAGGGAGGGCGCCACTACCGAGAAGGCCCTCTGTCTGGTTCCCTGTAACCTCACTTCTCGCAATGAGGGAACCGCCAGAAGGCCCTTGGCACTGGATCTCAGTGTCCGGGCTGAATGATGGGGTGGAGACGCTCCTTCAGGTATACTGGGCCGAGGCCGTTTAGGGCTTTAAAGATCAGCACCAACACTTTGAATTGTGCTTGGAAACGTACTGGGAGCCAATGCAGATCTCGCAGGACCGGTGTTATGTGGTCCCTGCGGCCAGTCCCAATCACCAGTCTAGCTGCCGCATTCTGGATTAATTGTAGTTTCTGGGTCACCTTCAAAGGTAGCCCCACATAGAGCGCATTGTAGTTGTCCTAGCGGGAGATAACTAGAGCATGCACCACTCTGGCAAGACAAGTAGGAACTTGGGCACACTGCCAACTCTGCACCAGCAGTGGTATGGTATGGGGGGCACAGGGGTGGTTGCCCTGGACGTAAAATTGTTAGGGGCACAAAATTTCAACACCTGGTCTGCCTCAATACAGCTGCACACTTCCATTGCTGGGCTCCATTCAAATTTTATTTTATTTTATTTATACCCCATCCATCTGGCTGTGTTGCCCCAGCTACTGTTGGCATGTTTCCAGCACACATAAAAATATAATAAAACGTCAAACTTAAAAAGCTTCCCAATACAGGGATGCCTTCAGATGCCTTCTAAAAGTTGTGTTGTTCTTTATCTCCATGCAAAACAGGAAGTGACCTCTCCAGACAACGGAACGACTCCTTCTATTCTTACATCTGCGGCTGCGATCTCCTGGGTGACACGGATGCTTGAATGCACATTTGTACTCCATCTGTTTCCCTCCCTACCACCCCTCTGCATGGCCTCGGGCGCTGGCAACGCACAATATGCCACTGTGCCTTATAAATTCCTTGGTAGTTCATAGACTCCTTTCATCCTTCCTTCCAACTGAAGATATATGAGCAATTATACTTCCAATTAAATTAAATCCCAAGTCCTCTTAGCGTTTTTCAGTTCACTTCGTAAATAATAAAGGATGGGGAAGAGTCAGCTCTAAGTTTCTATTGTGAACCTTTACAAATATAATTTGAACTAACCTTCAGAGGAGGATTGCCAAATCATGAATGTAGAGAAGAAAACTTTAGATAAAAAAACCATAGGCTCCCCTCCCCCCACCTTCTTTTGCACTGAATTAAATCTTATCTCGAGTTCTTGCAGTTGGTTTGTTCGACAGTTTGTGATCTCACCTCTTCTAGCACGTGCCTGTACTTTAGTCCAATTAAGCTCTAATTAACAGGAGAACCTCTGCTGCTTAATGGCAGCGTTGGAAAGTTTTTGACAGGCGGTGTGCTTTTCCACTCAGCGCCTCTCTGCCCCCCCCCCCCCGCATTCCATGCCAGATCGAGAGCCAGGTACCGAGATGAACTGCAAGTGAAGCTCATTCCCCCCCATCCCTGGAAGGAATTTGCAAGGATAATTACCCTCAATCATCCTTGTTCTTCCTTTGCCAATGATCTCCTGCTGCTGTGGGTGCTGCCTCCATTAAGGCGGAGCGGAACCGGAAGCCTCAGCCTCACTATAAAGTACACCTGTGCTGTGAGGGCCTCCCTTGCCACACTTTGTCATATGTCATATGTCTGACCCATATTACTCCCCTCACAACAGCAGGAAAGGAGTGCTATCCCTCCCACACAGGAGAGACATCCATCCTCTCCCCCCCCCCCATGCTGGTAAGCTCCCGTCCACTTCCAGTAACTGGGGTACCAAACAGAGCATCTCACACAGGTGGAAAAGAGGTGAGGCATGACACTTCCTGCAACATATAACCTCTATTGCCATCTTCCATGCCCCACTTTCTTTACCAAATGTGGAAAACTTGTTTTCTTCTTCTTCCACTCTATCGCTCTAACGCTCTTCTTCCTGCATTGCCAGAGATTGGACTAGATGACCCTTGGGGTCCCTTCCAACTCTATGATTCTTGCCTTTCAGATCACACAAGGGAGGTGCTGCATCCAGTATGCAGATAAGCTCTGCTGGCAAAGGTGTCAGGGACTGGGCAGAGGAGGAATGGTGGAGACCACCTCCCCAGCCTGACCCTTCCAGAGAAGAAGACAGTTCAGAATTACAACAGGGGGTTTGAGGGAGATCACAGCTCAGAGGCAGACGAGGGGAAATACCGTATTTTTCGCCCTATAGGACGCACTTTTTCCCCTCCAAAAATGAAGGGGAAATGTGGGTGCGTCCTATGGGGCGAATGCAGGCTTTCACTGAAGCCTGGAGAGCGAGAGGGGTTGGTGCGCACCGACCCCTCTCGCTCTCCAGGCTTCAGGAGAGCCCCAGCGCCAGCCCCACAAGGTCGGGGGACAGAGGGAGGCGGAACGCCGCCATCCCGCTGTCTCCCGAAGTGGTTTGGAGGCTGACGGCGGGGAGAAAAGCACTTCTCTCCGCTGCCTGCCCCACCACTCCGGGGACAGCAGGGAGACGCAGCGCGTCTCCCCGCTGTCCCCGGACTTGATCTGAAGGTGGGAGACGGGGAGAAGAGCGCTTCTCCCCGCTGCCTGCCCCACAAGCGCCTGGGGGAAATAAATTTTTTTTTCTTTATTTCCCCCCCAAAAAACTTGATGCGTCCTATGGGCCGGTGCGTCCTATGGGGCGAAAAATACGGTAATGGGAGAGGAGGAAGAAGAAGGAGCACCAGAGGGGGAGGCAGCTGATGGACACAGTGTCTTTAGAAAGCATTCCAGACCCCCCCTCCCAGAACCCGGAGAGCATTGAAAGTAGGAGAGCAGAGAGCTCAGAGGCAGAGGGCACTTCTCAGCACCTGTAGTGATGGTGCATGAACGGAGAGAGGGAGGGGAGAGAGGAAGGGGGTGGAGACTCACTCGTGGCAACACCATTATTCCAAGAGACTGCATTTCCAAGCCTCTCTCTGTGAATATAGAATAAAAAGCAGTTGGTAAGAACTTTTCCTTGTCTTATCCGTTCATGGCGACCTGCTGTGGCGGTTGGATCCACTGCCGTCTGACAAACCGCTAGGCAGTCTGCACCAAGCATAACTTAAATAGCTTATACTGCCTGAGTCTTTGCCAGAAGACCTGGGGGGGTGGTTGTTTCTGTTTTTCCTTTGATTATATATTTTGTGTTTTTATTGCAATTTTAACCTGTGAACCACCTGAGACCTGTGGGTATAGGGAGTATATTAATACAGTGGTTGCTCGGGTTAAGAACTTAATTTGTTCTGGAGGTCCGTTCTTAACCTGAAACTGTTCTTAACCTGAGGTACCACTTTAGCTAATGGGGCCTCCTGCTGCTGCGCCACCACCGCACAATTTCTGTTCTCATCCTGAAGCAAAGTTCTTAACCCAAGGTACTATTTCTGGGTTAGTGGAGTCTGTAACCTGAAGCGTCTGTAACCTGAGGTACCACTGTACTAATACTATTAATAATGTTGTCTCTTTAAATATCGGTTTTAACTTTGGACCACGGGTATAGTGAGTTTTGTTTCTGCATCTTCTGTTGCTTTGGTTATGGTTTAATGTCTTAAGGTAAAGATAAAGTAAAGGGACCCCTGACCATTAGGTCCAGTCGTGACTGACTCTGGGGTTGCGGCGCTCATCTCACTTTATTGGCTGAGGGAGCCGGCGTACAGCTTCCGGGTCATGTGGCCAGCATGACTAAGCTGCTTCTGGAGAACCAGAGCAGAACACGGAAACGCCGTTTACCTTCCCGCCGGAGCGGTACCTATTTATCTACTTGCACTTTGACGTGCTTTCAAACTGCTAGGTTGGCAGGAGCTAGGACTGACCAACGGGAGCTCACCCCGTCGCGGGGATTCGAACAGCCAACCTTCTGATCGGCAAGTCCTAGGCTCTGTGGTTTAACCCACAGTGCCACCCGCATCTTACTTGCATTTGAATCGCTTTCATACCTATGTACTGTAAGCTGCCCCAAAAATATTCCCTTCTGCAGCACAGATCATGAGAGAGGCCCACCCAGTCTCCCCCAGCACTGGCCAGCACGCAGCCAGATGTTCCCTACAGAGCTGCCAGTCTCCTTGCACGTGGCAAACAGTCCAGCACCAACTGATGCTGCCCTTGGCAAGGATGTCATCAGGATGTGCCTGCAAGTCCAACAGTTGCCCTGGGAGCATGTGGTGGTTGTCTCCTGCTGGTGGTTGTCTTGGATGTGTGTCATGGATTGGTTGGACACAGAAGAATGGCCGGGGGGGGGGCGACCAGCTGGAGAACCTCTAAGGGAAGAAGGCTCAGAGCCTGGGGATTGGTGGTGGGACAACTGTGAGTGGTCAGAGGGAGAAGATGGAGCAGACTGGGAGGAGGTGTCGGAAGCTGAAGAGGCAACAGGGTTTAGTGAGAAGAGAGAGTCCGTGGCAGAAAGAAGTCCAGAATCAGAAATAAGAGAGGAGGCAGAGATGAATCAGGCTGGTAAAGAAGACAGGGTGTCTCCCCCTCCTGCTGCAACAAGCTCCCCTCCCCGGTGGTCTCACAGGACCATAGCTGTCAACCATCCCTTATTTGGCGGGAAACTCCCTTATCCCAGCGCCGTGTCCCGCTGCTGTCCCTTATTGATGGGTGTCCCTTAAATTTCCCGGGTTTCAAAGGAAGCAGCTGCTCTCCCTCCCTCCCTGCCGGTCAGGGAGGAGGGAGGCTCCAAGTGTGTTGCTTGGCTGCCCGGCCCCTCTCCCCCGGCCTCCTCTCACCAGCCTCGGCCCCCGGGAGCCCCTCCCCGCCGGGACCGGTGGGAGCCTCAGGCCCTTCCGCCACCATCCTCCTCGTGGCCGCCGAACTGAGCTTCTCTGCCTGGGGCCTCCCCTCTGCCTGCTGCCGCCACTCCCCTAGGCCATATTGTGGCTGCACCGCCGAAGGACCCGAATGAGATGGGCAGCCTGGCGCGGCCTATGAATTGCTGAGGAGCCTTGAGAGGAGAGCGAGGGCAACCATAGAGAAAGCAGTTCAGAGAGAGGAGGAGTAGGCAGAGGCGCGGGCAGGTGTTCCAAGGGCTAACCATGGACGGAGAAAGCGGACGAAGGACCGCAAGCGCTTCTCCCATAGATTTCTAGTGGTAGACTAGCATAGATGGTCTGATCTGCGGGTTTACTTCAGGTGCTATTTGCCCCCCTCTCTTCTTCCCACCCTGCCTGATGGAACTGAGAGCTGCAGATGGAGCACGAGAGAAAAGATACAGAACTGCAGCAGCATCTTCGTAGCTTGGACTTGGTTTTGCGCGAAAAGTGGTTGCTGCTTGTAGTTATTTAATTGCAGTGTTTCATCAGCTGGTGTCTTGAGCAGCAACCTCTGGAAACGAAGGGCTAAAAACTGGTGCTGCTCTCCCAAATTATCTGGTCCCTTTTAACTTCATATTTCAGCTGGTTGACTAAAATTCCTTATTTTGGCTGCTGATCCCTTATTTTCAAATCTGTAAGTTGACAGCTATGCACAGGACCAGGAGAGGTATGAAGTGGGAGAAGCAAAGACCCAGGAGAGGAGGAGACTTATGCAGCTGCGGGAAGGCGGAGACCTTCAGTTTCCTCAACTGCTTCATAGGGGCAAGACTTACCGAAGAAGAGTTGCTGTGCTCTTTAGGCCTGAGCAGTTCCTGTTTCTTCCAATAAAGAGTTAACTTCACTTACTCTGTGTGATTTATTGCTGGCTCGCTCCTGACAGCGTGACTGAGCAGCAAATGTCTCTGAGCAGCTGTGTTCACTGAAACCAGCCCAGCAAATTATGGGCACAGTGTCCCCTGTCCCCAACAGCTGTGGCATGCCCAGTCCCCTGCTGCCCATGCTCACCTGTTCTTCAGCTCCTCCACCTGCTTGCTCACCTCGATCCAGCAGCCTGATGCCCGTGGCTGCTGCTTCGGCATCCTTCTCCCTGTGGCTGCTTCGTATTTTCCCCATAGTCCCTAAAGGACTCCTAGTGGTGCATCCCTGGACCACAATGACATGTAGATCCTGGATCTGATGCATTGCTGAGAACTCCCTTTCAGGAGCATCCTATCCAAGCCCCACAGAAGAAGAAGAGTTTGGACTTGATATTCTGCCTTTCACTCCCCTTAAGGAGTCTCCAAGCGGCTAACAATCTCCTTTCCCTTCCTCCCCCACAACAAACACTCTGTGAGGTGAGTGAGGCTGAGAGACTTCAGAGAAACGTGACTAGCCCAAGGTCACCCAGCAGCTGCATGTGGAGGAGCAGGGACGCGAACCCGGTTCACCAGATTACGAGTCCACCGCTCTTAACCATTACACCACAACGCACCCTTTCTCAACCTTGCCATCTTCTTGTGTGGTTAAGATGCCATCAACGCATCTTCAGCTTCCCAAATGCATGTTTCACAGCCATGCGTGCCACTCTGAGGCCCTGGTTGTAATGCCAGGGACCATTTTGACAAGTGTGGGTTCCCTCCAGCCAACTGTGTTGTGTGGTAGTGGTTTCTGCAGTGACATGGGCCCTGTGTCCTCCTGTCAGTACTTGATGCATCACTCCTCACCAGCCAGGGGGGTGATAGCCAGAGTGGGGGTATTTCTGGCTTTTGAGAGCCAAGCACTCCTTGCCGCCTCCCCTCTCTGCCCTCCGTTGTCCTGGACCTTCCTGGCCAATACCCAGGTGTCTTCATGTGTCCCCACAAGCATTCTGATCATCTCCTGTTCCATAGCAACTGGGGAAGGGTAAAAATAGAAAGCCAAGGTGTGGATTTGAACCAACAGCTTCCTCAAAGAATCATAGAGTTGGAAGGGACCACGAGGGTCATCTAATCCCATGCAATGCAGGACTCTTTTGCCCAGTGTAGGGCTTGAACCCACGAACCTGAGACCATGTGAAAAGGATCTAGGAGTCTTGGTTGACCACAAACTTGACATGAGCCAACAGTGTGACGCGGCAGCTAAAAAAGCCACTGCAATTCTGGGCTGCATCAATAGGAGTATAGCATCTAGATCAAGGGAAGTAATAGTGCCATTGTATTCTGCTCTGGTCAGACCTCACCTGGAGTACTGTGTCCAGTTCTGGGCACCACAGTTCAAGAAGGACACTGACAAACTGGAACGTGTCCAGAGGAGGGCAACCAAAATGGTCAAAGGCCTGGAAACGATGCCTTATGAGGAACGGCTAAGGGAGCTGGGCATGTTTAGCCTGGAGAAGAGGAGGTTAAGGGGCGATATGATAGCCATGTTCAAATATATAAAAGGATGTCACATAGAGGAGGGAGAAAGGTTGTTTTCTGCTGCTCCAGAGAAGTGGACACGGAGCAATGGATCCAAACTACAAGAAAGAAGATTCCACCTAAACATTAGGAAGAACTTCCTGACAGTAAGAGCTGTTCGACAGTGGAATTTGCTGCCAAGGAGTGTGGTGGAGTCTCCTACTTTGGAGGTCTTTAAGCAGAGGCTTGACAACCATATGTCAGGAGTGCTCTGATGGTGTTTCCTGCTTGGCAGGGGGTTGGACTCGATGGCCCTTGTGGTCTCTTCCAACTCTATGATTCTATGATTCTATGAACTGAGCCATCCCTGGTGCTGAGCATGTTTGTGCACGCTTTGCAGATTAACCACTGGGTTCCTTTGCTTGCTTATTGCCGCAGCCTGCCTGGATTTGTGTCTTTTTTAAAGTGTCCGCTTACGTTTGAACCAGTGATGTTCCCTGTGTGTTTTTCTTTGCTTTATTAGGCCTTGCCACAGGGTTCCCTTGGTCTTGTTGCCTGTGTTTCTTGTGTGTTGAGATGCGGCAAATGAACAGGCAGGCCCTTGGCTTATCATCTTGTGTTGGGCTCCCCGTTTCCATTTTTACACTGTTTACATCTTTCTTGGTGACATGTTTTCCCTTCCCAAGCCATGCATGTGTGTTCGATACCACTGCCATTCCACTAGTAGAGCTGCGAGGCACCGTATTTTTTGCTCTACAAGACGCACCAGACCACAAGACACACCTAGTTTTTGGAGGAGGAAAACAAGAAAAAAAATATTCTGAATCTCAGAAGCCAGAACAGCAAGAGGGATCGCTGCGCAGTGAAAGCAGCGATCCCTCTTGCTGTTCTGGCTTCTGTGATAGCTGCGCAGCCTGCATTCACTCCATAAGACACACACACATTTCCCCTTACTTTTTAGGAGGGAAAAAGTGAGTCTTATAGAGCAAAAAATATGGTATATCCCTCCCCATCCTCTGTAAATACACAACTAGGAAATGAAAAGCAATAGTGGGGAAACAAAATTTTCTGCAGAAATCTAAACCTGTTTACTGAGCGGTAATTTCTGATGATGTTGTAGGGCATTTCCCTCCCACTGGATTTCCACATCTTGAAATGTACTTTGGTTTGCTCAAGGAGAAAATCCTTCCAAAAGGTAGGTTGCAGCAAGTTATGCTATGCTGAGATCAAGACCATTCACAAGGTTGATTTGAGATGTGTCGATCCACATGGAGGGGAATGTACTTGTATTGACTTCAGTCAGGAGAACCTGCCATCATTTTCATGTCATGGGCTTCGGACTGAGGAACAAGAAACCTCTGGTGTGTATGACAGCCTAATCTTAGCTTAACTGTCGTTCCTTCCAGTCCCCATAATGGTTCCTTCATCTGAAACCAAAGCCAGATCACTCCCAGGCTCTAGAGCAGGGGTCTGCAAACTTTTTCTGCAGGGGGCCGGTCCACTGTCCCTCAGACCTTGTGGGGGACTGGACTATATTTTGAAGGAAAATAATGAACGAATTCCTATGCCCCACAAATAATCCAGAGATGCATTTTAAATAAAATAACACATTCTACTCATGTAAAAACATGCTGATTCCCGGACCGTGGGCCGGATGTAGAAGGCAATTGGGCCAGATTCGGCCCCCGGGCCTTAGCTGGCCTACCCGTGCTCTAGAGTAGCCCTTAATCCCAGCAAACACATTCACATCCCCTTACCTTATCCTGGGGATCCTTCTATTCTAGCCAAACCTCTGGGATTCTTACAGCATGGCCTAGTGGCTGTGGACCGTAGGAGCCAACTCCTAAGGGCTAAGGTCCCTTCAAAAAAATATTGAGGGGGCCCATGGTCCCCCGAAGTTGATGGGCATTTTGCAACTACCAAGCCAAGGAGATAAGTGGAACATTTCAGAAGCCGAACACCGAAAACCCGGAAGTGAATGCTTCCATTTTTGAACGCGCCTCGGAAGTCAAATGGCTTCCGAGGCACGTTTCTCAGTTTTCCCCACTAAACTTGCTGACAACCCTTTAGTCCTCGGTTTTCGAATGTTTCGGAAGTCAAACGGACTTCCGGAACAGATTACGTTCGAAAACTGAGGTTCCACTGAACAACCTTTAGAAGAAGTCTGAAGGCAGACCTGTATAGGGACGTTTTTTAATGTTTAATATTTTATTATGTTTTTATATGTGTTGGAAGCCTCCCAGAGTGAATGTCAATTGCTGGGAAGCATTATTTTCCAGGGACGGATTTACAGACGCCGTCCTGCTTTCTGATTTGATCCCAGAAGGTCCTACTTTTCCTTAAAGGTAAAGGGACCAATGGGCATTAGGTCCGGTCGTGGCCGACTCTGGGGTTGCGGCGCTCATCGCGCATTATTGGCCGAGAAAGCCGGCGTACAGCTTCCGGGTCATGTGGCCAGCATGACTAAGCCGCTTCTGGCAAACCAGAGCAGCGCACGGAAACACCGTTTACCTTCCCGCTGGAGCGGTACCTATTTATCTACTTGCACTTTGACGTGCTTTCAAACTGCTAGGTTGGCAGGAGCAGGGACCAAGCAACGGGAGCTCACCCCGTCGCGGGGATTCGAACCGCCGACCTTCTGATTGGCAAGCCCTATTTTAATCGGAGAAATTTTGGAGGATATGGAATTATGTGACTCCTGAGCCAAGGAGATAAGTAACTATACAACCCGTAGAAACATCCGAAGGCAGTCATGTATAGGGAAGGTTTTTTTTAAAAAAAAAAAAGTTTAATGTTTTACTATGAGTTTTTTTCCATGTTAGAAGCCGCCCATTGTGGCTGGGGGAACCTAGTCAGATGGGTGAGTATAAATAATATAACAACATCATCATCATCATCATCATTATTATTATTATTATTATTATTATTATTATTATTATTTAGGACATCCCTATTTTCATCGGAGAAATGTTGGAGGGTATGCTAAGGAACCAAACAAAACTGTACAGAGGAGATAACTCTGGAGACAGGACTCCTGTGGCTGGAGTTTCAGGGGTTAACCACTCAGCAAAAAAAGGGGGGATGTGGATGAAACCAGGCCCCCTCTGTGCTTAGAAAGAGGCCTCTCTGGGATATTTGTCACCGCAGCATTTTGGAGGCGAGGTTTAGTCAGATCTGTTTAAGGGACTCTAATTCTCTCTGGGCTCCCGGGGATTTGCCAGCTTGCTCTGTGATTGGGCCGGAGGGAGGGAAACGATCAGGCCTGAAAGGGGCGAGGATAATGGGACTTGCTGGGTCAGCACTTCTCCTGGCCCAGCGTGTTCCAGGCACAGGGGGAGGGGAGGTGGCATGCGTCCCCCCTCGCTCCATAGCACTCCTCACTGCGCTCGATTGTGTGCATCGGGTTTAGAGAGGGACGTTGGCTTAGACCTGTTGTTGAACTCCACCCATGTGGCAAAGAGTACAGAGCGACATAGTGGTGACTCTCTGAGATGCTCTCTCTAGCGCTGCAACTAATATTTGGGC
Organism: Podarcis bocagei; assembly: GCF_964188305.1. NCBI lineage: Eukaryota > Metazoa > Chordata > Lepidosauria > Squamata > Lacertidae > Podarcis > Podarcis bocagei. The sequence continues at coordinate 118,820,468 of NC_138126.1, read as the reverse complement.
AAATGAGACACAGGCCTGGGGTGGGGATGGGCATCCTTGAAGCTTGCAGCGCCTACTGTTTTGTTGTTGCTGTTACTAGCATCCCCAAACCCACCAGCAATTGCCCCTACTTTCCAGGGACAGACCCAGATTTACAAAAGCCATCCCGGTTTCTGTTTGATCCCAGCATGTCCCGCTTTCCCTTAAAGGGGGGACCCCTGACCATTAGGTCCAGTCATGACCGACTCTGGGGTTAGCGCTCATCTCGCTTTATTGGCCAAGGGAGCCAGCATACAGCTTCCAGGTCATGTGGCCAGCATGACTAAGCCGCTTCTGGCGAACCAGAGCAGCGCAGGAAACGCCGTTTACCTTCCCGCCAGAGCGGTACCTATTTATCTACTTGCACTTTGATGTGCTTTCGAACTGTTAGGTCGGCAGGAGCTGGGACAGAGCAACGGGAGCTCACCCCGTCGCGCAGATTCGAACCGCCGACCTTCTGATCGGCAAGTCCTAGGCTCTGTGGTTTAACCCACAGCGCCACTCGCATCCCCGCTTTTCCTTAGGACATCCCTATCTTCACCAGAGAAATGGTGGAGGGCCTGGTAGGACGTCCCTACAGTTGTACTGTACCTTGGCTCTCGAATGCCTTGTGACTCGAATGTTTTGGCGCCCGAACGCCGCAAACCCGGAAGCGAGCGTTCCGGTTGGCGAAAGTTCTTTGGAACCCAAATGTCTGACACGACTTCCGTGGCTTGCGAATGAGTGCAAGAAGCTCCTGCAGCCAATCGGAAGCCATGCCTTGATTTTCGAACATAAACGGACTTCCGGAACGGATTCCGTTCGAGAACCAAGGTACGACTGTATTTTCACTGGAGAAATGTTAGAGGGTATGGAATACCACGACCCTATTTTCATCGGAGGAATGTTGGAGGGCTTGCAGAGGGTGCAGCTAAAGACTTTTACTTCTGACCCCAGAAATGTTTTTTTTTTTCAAAGAACCAGAAAAACCACAAATCACAGGCCTTTCCCCTCCCTCCACAAAAAATACACACATGGTTGCACCAAGCTTTCTTTGGCAGTATAATTGAGGAGAGAGGGAGGGGAGTCATTTTGTTGCTGCTGTTGTTGAAACAATTGGGAATCTATGAATCACCTGGAGATATACCAGTGAACCCAGACCTGTCTTCTGTCAACTTCTAGGCCCAGGGTTTTACATGATGAAATCGCCAAGGGAGTGTAGAATCAGTGGCGTAGCGTGGGGGGTGCAGGGGGGGCCGGCCGCAACATCTGGGGGTTAGGGGCGCAAATCCACGGATTAGGGGGCGCAAATCCATGGGTTAGGGGGCGCAAATTACTTGCCTTGCCCCGGGTGCTGACAACCCACGCTACGCCACTGTGTAGAATGGAACCTAGCAGCCTTGGTTTCCAGGCCTTTCCTTATCGGCCATGTCCGTCATCTTGGGAACAGAAACCAGAGCACCATGTTGTAGCTCGCTGGACCTTACCCAAAGAGAACCCAGGAATCCTGGTTTCCAGCTCTTGCTTGTGTTAGCCTATGAGACCGCCATACTCTCTAAGTTGGGGCCAGAACCAGTGGCCGTGCTCTGTGCCACCAATGTTAGGCTGTGCCATCTTGAGGGGTTCAGATTCCAGTCCCATCCTAGTGTCAGAGCACAGATGATTATATATGGAAGATAGAAGCTGGGTAAAAGTGGCAAAGGAAGCCTTGCTAAGAGGAGGGAATTTTGTATATCTTCAGGTATACAGGACGGCCTCAGTCCTGTATACCTGAAGGAGCGTCTCCACCCCCCATCGTTCAGCCCGGACACTGAGCTCCAGCGCCGAGGGCCTTCTGGTGGTTCCCTCATTGCGAGAAGTGAGGTTAGGGGGAACCAGACAGAGGGCCTTCTCGGTAGTGGCACCCACCCTGTGGAACACCCTCCCTTCAGATGTGAAGGAAATAAGTAGCTATCCTATCTTTAAAAGACATCTGAAGGCAGCCCTGTTTAGGGAAGTTTTTAACATTTAACGCTGTATTGTTTTTAATACTTGATTGGGAGCCGCCCAGAGTGGCTGGGGAAACTCAGCCAGATGGGCAGGGTATAAATAATAAATTATTATTATTATTATTTTCGCATGGGGGTAGCAGCAGGAAGCCGGAGAGGGAAAGGCGTTGACTTCTATTCGGTGCTGTGTTCCCCATTGCAAGGCGGCTTGGCAGCGGCGGAGACAGAAGAACGAGACATGCTGGCCGCCTCCACGATCTCTATGTCGCGGCAGGTCAGGCAGGCAACCAGCTTCTCCCGCGAAGCATTGTTGGCAAAGAAGAATTCGTAGGAGACGCCGGCAAGGACTGCGCCAAGGATGGGGCCGAGCCAGTACACCTGGAAGGAGGGGAGGAGAGCGAGAGCAAAAGAGGCAACCTGTGAAGCACCTGTCTCATCCTTGAGGATAGAGAAGTAGGCCCGAAATCAACCAGGATGGCTTAAGGGAGGCAGTTTTAAAGTGACTGAATCAACTTGGTGGGATCCCAAGAGAGGCAGGGAATCGCAACACTCAGGGTTTCTAAGCCAGTGTTTCCCAACCTTTTTTGGGCAAAGGCACACTTGTTTGATGAAAAAAATCTCGAGGCACACCACCATTACAGCCCCGTGACGTCAGCACGCAGCGTCACGCCGGGAGGGATGCACGAAAGTGTAAGTTTCAATTTTTTTCCCTCCCCCTTGCCGGGGAACCTCCAAGCTTTGGGGGTGGGGGGGGGAGGAGGCAGCAGAGCGAGGCAGGAAGGAGAGCGCGGCTTGGCTGGGTGAGCTTTGGCAGGGGCAGGGAATGAGAGCCGCGAGGCGGGCGCTGCGGACAGAGGCGCTGCCCGCCGAGCTCGCAGGCAGCCAGGCAGGCAGACGGCGAGAGCCCCGCGCTGGGCGGCCTCTCCTCGCCGCCGCTGCCCCGCCTCTCGCCGCCCGACTCGCCCGCCTCCCTCCAGGCAACATCTCGCGGCACACCAGGCAACATCTCGCGGCACACTAGTGTGCCGCGGAACAGTGGTTGGGAAACACTGTTCTAAGTAGCCTTCACAGGAGCCAACTCCTAGGGGCCTAGGTACTTTCAGGCCCTCCAATAAAATATTTGAGGGGGCTTCCCCCCCAGTTGATGTGCATTGCCATTCAAATGGGGTATGTGTGTCGTATCATGTGATTGATTATGTGGGTCAGGGCTTACCTGCCCCCACCAATATTTTATTCAAGTTGGCACCCCAGGCAGTTTTAATAATAATAATAATAATAATAATAATAATAATAATAATAATAATAATAATAACAACAACAACAACAACCAGGAGCACTGAGGGCCAACTAAAATACATTAACTACAATTGTTAACTACAATAACAATTTCTCCCTTTTTTTGGTAAGGCACACAATGTGTTTTTTGTTGTTTTTCTGTTTTGTTTTCTACATGGGTACTATTTCTTGTTTCTTCTTTTTGTGTGTGTGTGTCTTATCTTACTCGGCGCACTTGTAATTCTGTAGATTTTTATTTTTCAATAAAGAATATTTAAAAAATGAAAAATAATTACACTAAGCCAGAAAAGCTTGAAGGGGAAAAACTGGAGCACTGAGGGCCAGCTGAAATACATGAAGTCAAAAAAAGGGGGAGGACAAAGAACCACTCGTCTCTCAAAAGGGTCTCCTCCATCCACTTACCCAGTGATGTTCCCAGATTCCTGTCACGACAGCTGGTCCCAGGGACCGAGCTGGGTTCATGCTGCCTCCGGAGAACGTGCCCTGCAGAGATATCATAATGGTCTAGTCAGTGGTGGTCCATCTCCCTCCTTTGGGCTGATTGTTCTGTGAGTTAGTTTGTTGTCATTATCTCAAAAACAACCAAGAGTGTGTCTTGCTGAACATCATCTATTGTTCATAAATGACTTAATATGTGCTAGTGCTACATAGAAGTAAGTCTCCCTGCCCATAGGGTCTCAAAATCTGTTCCCAACCATTGGTATTAAATTTGCTTCACTCCTGAATTGCTAGTGATGGTTTCTGCACAAACACAAACACAAAGAAACACCCTGATTCTTCGGCCAGCATCCCCACATTCTGTGACTTTAATCCATTGTGCAAATATGCATGTATTTCCTTACAAACGTTTTCTGTGTGTGCCAGTTGGTTTTAGTATACTTTCTGATTTGTCAGCCCTCCTTTGTGCAGCAGTACAGAATGCAGTGCTGTGTGTGCAGCTGTTAAAATCAATTCCCTGCTTCAGGCCTGAGCTTACTCTTTCTGTATCCAGCCAAGATTGCATGATTCCTTCAATCTCATGTTTTCAGTCACAATCACTTGGCTGACACGGAAGCATATAGCCAGCCATAGAAAGAATATAAGATTGTACTTTGGGGGGTACAGCAATTACAAAGCCAACGTGGCAAAAGCTTTGCATACAGAGCATCTTTTAAATTACAGTAGAACCTCTACTTACAACTGCCTCTACTTGGGCACGATCCAAGTTGCGACCACGGCAAACCCAGAAGTAAATACCGGGTTTGCCATGATTCGCGCACGCGCAGAAGCTGCTGCCGCCATCTGCACATGCGCACAACGGCGCTTCTACCAGCGACCCATTTCGCCTAAAGGACGGACTGCTGGAACGGATTATGGTGTATAGATATTGTTTTCTGAAGTCATGAGGACTAGGATATTGCTCTCTTTAAGTACAGTGGTATCTTGGTTGTCGAATGGCTTGGCTCCCAAACAAATCAGCTCCCGAACGCCGCAAACCTGGAAGTGAGTGTTCCCGTTTGTGAACGTTTTTTGGGAACCAAACTTCCAACATGGCTTCCGATGGAGTGCAGGAAGCTCCTGCAGCCCATCGGAAGCTGTGCCTTGGTTTTCGAATGGACTCCTGGAACAGATTAAGTTCGACAACCAAGGTGCCACTGTAATGCAACCTGACATTCCATGCGTCTTATGAAGCGCTAGGAGGGATGCTATCATCTGACACACCGGGCGAAGCGGGGGAATGATGTTAAAAATCAGCCTTCAGTCATGGGCAACTTGAGGTGCTGGGCCCAGTTTCGAGCCACAAAACCTTCAATCAATCTGGACTTTATAAACCACAAGCAAAGGCTCTTACCGCAGCTAGCGCTCCTGCGATTACAGAGAAGCCAATGGCCAAGATTCCAGGCTCGCCCAACTCACGCCTCCGGTGGTCTTCTACAGCAAAGATGGTGAGGGCTAGCTGGAAAGTGGAAAAAGCTTCCATTCCCAAGGCCTGTCCAGCGTTCCCTTCACTGCTGACCTGAAATATTGCAGTTCAAACTGTTTTTATGTTGAAATTGTTAGTACGCTGCATAATGTCTTCAACCAGCCGATCTTCCTGCTGCACTCAGCATGTAAGTGGACTTGATGGACTCTGAGGAAACCCCTCCCCCCCCCCAATTCTATGACTCCATTTAAAACCAATTCTATATGCGCCGCTGTTCGACCCCAGCATGTTCATGGCAGCTGGGTAATCTTTGCATGTGTTTAAAACCCTTCAATGGTCAGAATACTTTTTGCATTCACGATGCGGAGTCCAAATAACAACATAAAGAAACACAACGCAAACAGCTTGCATTTCTTTTTAAACTGTTACAAATGGAAGGTAATATTATAAGTCACGTTACTAATATGGTAGCTTCTGCTATCTTAGTTCTGCATCTGAGACAACTTCGAGATGGCTACTATTTACCTACGGGACCGCCTCTCCTGGTATGCCCCGCAGAGAGCCTCAAGGTCCATAAATAGCAACACCCTAGTGGTCCCGGGCCCTAAGGAAATTAGATTAGCCTCAACCAGAGCCAGGGCCTTTTCAACACTGGCCCCGGCCTGGTGGAATGCTCTGCCTCATGAGACCAGGGTCCTGCAGGATCTGATTTCTTTCCGCAGGGCCTGCAGGACAGAGTTGTTCCGCCTGGCCTTTGGCTTGGGGTCAATTTGATTCCCTCCCCCCTTTTTTCCTTTCTCCTCCTGTGATGAGGCTGCATTTTAATGTTTTAATGTTGTATTTTAATCTTGTTTTTAAGTTGTATTCATTCAACTTGTTTTTATTATTGCTTGTTAGCCGGCCTGAGCCCGGCCTTGGCTGGGGAGGGCGGGGTATAAATTATTATTATTATTATTATTATTATTATTATTATTATTATTATTTATCGCCATGTAACTATTTACTTGGGCATTGTCTCCATCACAGCTATACATATGCATAGCTAAAAGACAAGAGAAAATACATTTTTAAAAAAATATATATATGTGGATTTAATGTCTGTAATGGTGTGAAACAAAGTGGCTTTTGACGTTGGTTGGCTGGTGGGAAGAAAATCCAAAGGGACCTGTTGTTTCAAGAGATAGTTTGAGACAAGAACTGGGCAGTTGGAAGAAAAAGGGGTCACTTGTAGCCTATGGGAAGTGGGGGCATAAGAGGGCAGTTGTGATGGCCTGGGATTCCGAGTCTGAGAGTGAACCGGAGGAATCCCAGCCGGCACAGGAGTCCCCGCCTCCAGGGCCGGCTGAACTGGGGCAAGGCCTAGATGCTGAGGAGCCTGCACCTGTGCCAGATCCTCAGGGGCAGGCACCAGGTGAAACCATTCTGGCCCCAGAGGTGCTGGAGGACTCAGTGGCTACAGGTGAGCCTCCCCCGGGGCCCAGTAACCCTTCGGCCTCTCCTGAACTGTAGAGGCTTAGGGCAGAGAGGCGAAGGGAACTGGTTTCTCCCAGGAGGAGTGCTCGCCTTAAGGCCAGGAGAGGCGGGGCTCCTGGGGGCCGGGACCGCCCCCGGCCTTAGAAGAAGATAAAGGCCAGGCAGCCCGGGCCCAGGTTGCGGGAGCAACGTCGTTATGGAGTACCTGCTTTTACCCAGACTGCACTCCCAGTGTGCCTGTTCCACGCCCGGCTTCCTGCTTCTACTCTCCGGTGTTCCTGTTCCTCGCCCGGCTGCCCGCTGCTGACCCACCTGTGTTCCTGTTCCCCGCCTGGCTTCCTGCTGCTGCCCTACCAGCGTTCCTGTTCCCCGCCTGGCTTCCTGCTGCTGCCCTACCAGCGTTCCTGTTCCCCGCCTGGCTTCCTGCTGCTGCCCTACCAGCGTTCCTGTTCCCCGCCTGGCTTCCTGCTGCTGCCCTACCAGCGTTCCTGTTCCCCGCCTGGCTTCCTGCTGCTGCCCTACCAGCGTTCCTGTTCCCCGCCTGGCTTCCTGCTGCTGCCCTACCAGCGTTCCTGTTTCCCCGCCCGGCTCCCTGTTTCGGACCTCGCGTCTCATCTAGTGATCGTCTACCCTGCTAGAGACTCTGGACTGAACTTCGGCTACGGTATTCGTACCTCCCCCCCCCCCCCGGGACCAGCACAGCAGTGGGCTGCTGGGATGTGGTCAGCAAGTCAACAACTGAAGGCAGGGAGTGACAAAGTTGGAGCATGAGGAAAGCAATGGTCCCATGCAGCCAGCAAGGCTTCCTATTTGCTCAGAACACACATCAGCGCTTCCTTGGAAGCTCTTCTAGAATCATCTACCTGTTGGTACCAGGTAATTCCTCGGCTGCAGTTCCCTTCATTGCCCAGGGAGGGATGATGGTACTCAGCTGGACTCCCTATGTAACATTTCTAAGGTCACCCATTTAAATTCAAGACCCGCCACAGGCCCAGACTGTCAAGAGTCCAGGTTCTCAGCTTGATAACACAGTAAGCGTAGGTAATTAAAAAGGAGGATTTTTTGCAAAAACAAACAGATAGCTCTGGATGACTCTAACAAAGCCTCTGGCATCATTACTCAAGGTGACCCTTCTGAAAACTCCTTCTGGCGGTGACAGAAGATATTGAACTTACGACCCTTACGTCTCTTGTATTGCTTCCTATCTAGCAGCCCTCCCATTCACTGACTCTTTGGACTTAGTGGATCAGCTCCAACCTCTTCCTTTTCTGAGAGGCTGTCTCTATTCGTGCCTTTTTGTACTTCTTGCAAGCTTTGGCTGTGTTCTAACCTATTCTCGGCTACTGCCTTATCAGCCAGACTGTCAAGGTCAGGGAGAGCCAAAATCTGCAGCTGCCGGCTCTTCCCTGCCTAACATCTAAGCTTCTCTGTTCCTGGCTGCTTTCAGCAGTTGGCTGCAAACCTTTGCTTGGAGCTGGCTCATTCCTGACACCGACCCTCCAAGTGTCCCTATTTTCTAAGGACAGTCCCAGATTTACAGAAGTCGTCCCGGTTTCTTATTTGATCCTGGAATGTCCTGCTTTTGCTTAGGATGTCCCTTTTTCCCCCTTGGGTAAATCTTATTTATTGATTTTTTCACAAAAAACTGTAAATTACTTTATCCATTCCGTCCTCATTTTTTGCTCTTCAAAATATGGCTACTCTATTTTATTCCTATTCCTGGCTAAAGTGGGTAGAGTTAAAGTTGAAAGGCGGATGCCTCATGGGGAGGGAGTCCTAAAGAAGGAGGGAGAAAGGAGTGTAGCTTACTCACCTTGGTGACCAATTGCCCCACAGCTGAGGTGGGCAACGCAAGGTAGAAGACGCCTGAAGCTAAGATGGCGCCCAAGCACTGGGCCAGGATATAGCTTGCTGCATGCAGAGTGTCCAGTTTGCGGGTGCAGAGGAAGGCCACCGTGAGCGCCGGGTTGACTTGGGCACCGCTGATGTCGCCAAAGCAGTGAGCCAAGCTGACAGCTACCAGCCCTGCAGCAAGGGCAGGCTGAAGCGGGGAAGGAAGCACCTCTTTGGGGCTCACAGGGGACGAGGCGCCCAGCACCACCCAAACGAAGATCAGGGTGCCTCCTGCCTCTGCCAGCAGGCGGCACCAGAACTGACGGCTCCGCAGTTCCTGGAGTTGAGGGAAGAAGGAAGAGTCAAGGGACGTTATCACCTGCAGATGGACACAGAAGACTCTGCTTGTTCCAGGAATGGGCCACTACAACCATCTGACCTCCTAACGCAAGCCATTCTCTACATGCTCTCCACCGTGGGAGCAGGGCCGGGGGGGGGGGGGAGAGTGCTAGAGTTCTGTCTAGTCCTGTTACATGGGATCAATTCCAATCTGTTACCTCCGAGGATGTGGACAGGCTGCTTGGACGAGTGAAACCAACCACCTGTCTCCTTGATCCTTGCCCATCCTGTCTTATAAAAGCTAGTCGGGAAGGGCTGGGCGATGGGCTTTGCGGGGTAGAGAATGCTTCTCTCTGTGAGGAAGCCTTCCCAGACCTGCTGAAAGAGGCGGTTATCAAACCGCTTCTTAAAAAACCATCTTTAGATGGTGCCAATATGGCCAACTATCGCCCAGTCTCAAATCTTCCATTCTTGGGCAAGGTGATTGAGAGAGTGGTTGCTGAACAACTCCAGGCACGTCTGGAAGAAGTGGACCATTTGGATCCCTTCCAGTCGGGATTCAGGCCTCATCATGGGACTGAAACTGCCTTGGTCTCACTGGTCGATGATCTCTGGCGGGCTAGGGACAAAGGTGAGAGCTTCTTTCCTAGTTCTGCTGGATCTCTCAGCGGCTTTTGACACCATCGACCATAACATCCTTCTGGACCTTTCTCTAAAACCCCCAACTGGCAGAGGATTGATCCTGGGGAGTAAATATGCAGACTTAGGCCCATATCTACTGAACCACCAGAATAAATATGGTAAGAGAAATCAAGCACTAAGATCACGGAGGCCAGCATGGTGTTGCGGTCAGTGTCAAATGGAACCAGGGAGACCTTGGGTTTCACTCCTGACATGGCCATGAAGTTCACTGAGTGATCCTTGGGTCAGTAACTCTCTCTCTCAGCCTGACTAACCTACCTCAAGGGTTACTGTGAAGATGAAATTGATGGTACAAGAGGGAGGGGACGCTCTGAGCTCCTTGTGTTGCTGGCAGCATAGAAATATAATGAAATGGCATCTCAGTGAGCGATCCATTGATCTCATGCACTGCGGAAACATAGTATGTGCAAATATAACCTAAGAATCACGGCTTAGTGAGAACAAGGGACCTTTCAGGAGTCCCACCAGCGGCCAAACGGATGCCAAAGGGTGTTCACAAAAGAACGCTTGTTGGTGGCATAGCCATTCCATAGTTGTCTCCAGCATCTGGTAGTCAAAGGTATACTGACTTTGAAAACACAACCTGTGCTCTATTGGCCAACAGGAATAGGAATCTCCCCCTCCAACCCCTTGTACACACCATGGTGTTTGTTCTGCGAATGCCTGATTATCGTCTTCCAAAGCAACTACTCTACTCCGAACTTAAAAATGGAAAGCGTAATGCTGGTGGTCAACAAAAGAGGTTCAAAGACTCTCTCAAGGCAAATCTTTTAAAAATGTAGTATAAACACCAACAACTGGGAAACATTGGCCTGCGAGTGCTCCAGTTGGAGAACAGCCTTTACCAAAGGTGTCATGGGTTTTGAAGATGCTCGAACTCAGGATGAAAGGGAGAAATGCGCCAAGAGGAAGGCATGCTTGGCAAACCCTCACCATGATCAACTCCCACCCGGAAACCTATGTCCCCACTGTGAAAGGACGTGTGGATCCAGAATTGGCCTCCACAGTCACTTACGGACTCACTTTTAAAACCGTGTTTATGGAAGACAATCTTACTCAGCCACGAGTGATCGCCAAAGAAGAAGGATGCATGTAGCCTTTTGTGTGTTAAAAAAGAAAACAACAATGAAAGAATTGGCATCACAAACTGGAATGACACACACGGTTTTCAATCAATTTAAGTCCCAATAACAGGCTATCAAATCCATCTAGCTATCCCATTGGTCTTCAACTGGTGACTCAGGGCTTGATTTAAGGGACACCAGTATGGGGCCCCTGATTTTTAAAAACATCCCTTGACAAAAATGATTCCGTACCTTTCGTCGGGTACAGTATCTGCTAGCTACTTAAAACATTTCTTTTCCGATTCTGAACTTATACTGGCCCTGAGGAAAATATGCTGTCTGCATTGTTAAGTCTACTGTTTGTTAGCGGCCATGGTCTCCGTTTTGGATTTGGTGAACGTTTTCACAGTAGCCAGATGAACTGAAGCAAAAGGTGTTGAGGGATCAGAAAAGGTGAAAAGGACAGAACCTACTGACAGAAATGACGGATCAAGTGTATAGATGGACACATAAATGGATTGTTACAGGGGAAAACAGGTGGACGTCAACTACACGATAGGAAGGGAGTTGTGAGTGAACACTATCAAAATACATCCAGTTTGGCTGTCTCCTATATTCACAGAAGGATGTTCTTACCTCCCTGATGCCCATGGTGTCTGGCTGCAAATTCTGATCTGAGTGAGAGAAGGTGCTTTGTTGTTTTCATCTAGTGGTCCACCTTTCTCCCACATCCTCCTTCCCTCCCTCCCTTCACCCTCCCCTGTTAGCATCCTATTAAGGGTGAAGCAGAAACAATCCAGAGGAAGATGAAGGGAGGATATCAAGGAACAGCCAAATGATCAGAAGTAGAATTTGGTGCTGGAGTTTATGAGATGTTCCATGAAGTCTCTAAAGCCCATTATTCATAGTAAGTGTCCTCAATTCATGATACTTCGTCATAACACAGTTTCTTACAATGCCCTGCCTGGTTTGGTCAACTAACATCCTACTATCAACATTGTCCTTCCCCATCCAGGGTCCGAGGGGAAGGGGGTGAAGGGGGAAATCTTTAGGGAGGGAAAACACAAAATATGTTGGGGGTTTTTAATGCTTTTTGTGTGTGTGTGTGTGTGTGTGTGTGCGTGCGCGCGTGCGTATGTTGGGAATCTCTGGGTTGACACTGAAGATGTCAAGGCAACAGGTTCCTTTGAAGCTCATCTGAAGAGGGTTGTCACAGTTACCATTGCCCCAGGCTGGAACTCATTTCTGTATGATCAAAGATGGATAGCACACATTTCAATGAATTTAAATATGAAACAGGCAATAGATTTTTCCCCCTCCCCCAAAGAGAGATCACGCAGTTAAATGTGCTGTATACTTTTCCATTGCTGAGAATGAGCACAAGAGTGGTAACTGAATATGCACAGAAATAAGTTCAAATTTGCATCCTAGTGGGCATGAATCTGTAGGTAATGTTTTGCAGGACCAAGTCAGGCACATGATTGGGCCCAGTCTGGATTGATCCCCAGTTCCTTTGCAATGTGAGAGAGGAGGAAGTAAGAGATTATGAAGCTAATGCAGAAAACTCAGTTTGCATGCTTGGAACAGCAATATTTTGTGTCATTCTTGTTCTGTCTGGGACAGTTCCTCTTGCATCTTCTTCCAAGAATGCAGCAATGGTGTGTGCCCTACAAATGTTGTTTTTGTTCATAACTCATTTTCTTTACCCAAGACAAACCCAAAGTGACAACCAAAAACAGCAAGGCACAATAAAGGCAACATGAAGGACAACATGCAACACCATCACCAAGGAAACAGCTACCCACCTTTTTAGCAAGGAACAAAAGGCATAATAACCAGCAGCAAAAGCCATGCCAGTGACAAAGCCAGCTAAGCAAAGACTTTTGGGGAAAGCCTGGTTACGAATTCTGAATTGGTAGAATCGAGTGTATCACTTCCGAGTAAGTATGTTTTAGTAGAAACACATGCATTGCAAACAGAAGACCAGCACAGCACAGATATGGTATCAAACAGTAGGTTTTCCTTGCTTATTCCCGCCCACCCTCTCAGCTTGTAGAGCTATAGTAGGAAACTGTTTTGGATGTGTTGGAATGGATGACTTCAGACAAAGTTGCCCTTGGAAAAAGAGTGATAGGACACAATAATCATTCTCGAGTTCTTTTGAGGTTTCTCTGTCTTTGCTTTTATATTGCTTGAGGGCTACAGGATAAGGTAATACTCTTGTAAGCTTTCCATTTGTGCCTGGTCACAATTAAATGAATTAACTTTTTTATTTATTTATACATACATACATACATACATACATACATAACCTGCCCATCTAGCTGGGTTTCTCCAGCCACTCTGGGCAGCTCCCAGCAGAATATTATTATTAATAATATTAAATTGATAAAACATCAAACATTAAAAACTTCCCTAAACAGGGCTGCCTTCAGATGTCTTCTAAAAGTCAGGTAGTTGTTTATTTCCTTGACATCACTACCGAGAAAGCTCACTTGCAGTGAGGGAACTGCCGTAAGGCCCTTGGAGCTGGACCTCAATGTCCGGGCTGAACAATGGGGGCGGAGACGCTCCTTCAGGTATACTGGGCCGAGGCCGTTTAGGGCTTTAAAGGTCAGCACCAACACTTTGAATTGTGCTCGGAAACGTACTGGAAGCCAATGTAGGTCTTTCAGGACCAGTGTTATATAGTCTCAGCAGCCACTCCCAGTCACCAGTCTAGCTGCCGCATTCTGGATTAGTTGTAGTTTCCGGGTCACCTTCAAAGGTAGCCGCACATAGAGCGCACTGCAGTAGTCTGAGCAGGAGATAACCAGAGCACGCACCACTCTGGTGAGACAGTGTGTGGGCAGGTAGGCTCTCAGCCTGCATACCAGATGGAGCTGGTAGACAGCTGCCCTGGACACAGAATTGACTTGCGCCTCCATGGACAGCTGTGAGACCAAAATGACTCCCAGGCTGCGCACCTGGTCCTTCAGGGTCACAGCTACCCCATTCAGGACCATGGATGCCTGCCCATTAATGTCACACCAAGCAATCGATGGCCCTGGTGAATGGGCTGCTGGCATGCTCACAGTACTGTACACAAATCCATGCATTACATTGAAAACGCTCTTGGGAACTGTGTTAAGGGTGCTGGAATGTTTAACTCAATTACACTTCCCAAGATTCCTTGGGGAGCCATGGCTGTTAAAGTAGTGCAAAGGTGCTTTAAATGTTCAGATGTGATGCTTAGCACATGTAGCAAGGACATTTAAACTTCATAAAGTGTCCCAAAGAAAGTTCCAAATGCCACCCTACCCCCCCCAGCTGTTTTTCTTTCAACTGGATTTACTTCTGGTTTGGGGTCTTGGCTGGAGAAACTGAAAAAAGGGAGATTGTGGAGAATAATTGGCAGTTAATGGGAAGTTTAAGTCTTCTCCACTGCAAATGTGGCTCTAGAGAGGGGCCAACTTAAAAACGGGCACCTCTTCAAGATCTGAAAACAGAATGCAAGATTCCAGACTCGATCCCAAAAGTTCTCAGGCGGTGTGATGGGACACAATAACGCTTTGTGAGAACTTACATGCCATAAGAAACGATTTAAGTAAGGTAAAGACTTCTGTTAACCCTGCGTATGCACAGAAACGACACATTGTGACTTCTTCTGATGCTCCACCCACAAAGCATAAATCCTTCTGCTGTTTCTGGTGATTGGAACATTTTTACCACTCCTGATGCAGAGAGCAGAAACACCTTTGCTCACTGGAGACTTGCCTGTTGTGTCTCTGCAAGAGTCACTGCTCTGGATATGCCTCGTTCCAATGACATGCAGGAACAAGAGAGGATCAGCTGCTTTGAGGGTGGATAAACGCTAACTCTTAACATGCTCTAAAACCCAACCTTTTCAGATGTAAAGAGTGAAGCGCACCTCCGATTTTAATTTAGCAGAAAACACATCTCAGCTTTCAGAAGTCACTACTCGGCTTCCTCTGATCCTAACACCAGAATGTGCGCTTTAGTACTGAAGGGAGTCCATAGTGAGGCTTTGGAAGTAGTCTGGCTGGTTACTCCAAATCTACTGCGTGCCATGTGTTGACAACTCAGTAGAGTCCCTCTCCTGGTTTCTGTAAAGTCAGCGCCTGACTCAGCAAAAGCAAGGCCTTCTGTTGACCTCTCGCTGGCATATGCTTTCTCTCTCTCTCTATTCATCTCTCTTTTCTTTGGCCACCGCTTGCTGACTTGCTGCAAAGAGCCAGAACAATCCTGTCAATGAAAAGGTGGGAACAAAGGCCACCTCCCTACAGCCCGCAGCGTTCGTATGTCCCTGTCACATTTAATTAGCATCCTGCAGAGTCTTTGGGGTCGAAAGATTGGAAACATAACAATATGGCAGCCATTTCAAAGCAGGCAATGGAGAGCAGGAACAGATCCCCGACTTCTGCCCAAAACTGGAAGGCCTGAATAATCAGCTTCAACTTGAAATCTACAGGAGGATCTTTTAAAACTAGGGCACTAAACACCAATGGGGGCGTACAGTGTGCAAAATGTTTCTGATAATTGGTGTACAAATATTCAAACTTTAAGAGTTTCTCAAATCTTAGTTCCCTCTGATCTCTTGACCCAAGTCTCCTGCTTCAATCTCTTTTTTGTTAATGGGGTGGTTTCATTGTATATTTTAATTATAGATGTTTATATTTTAAAATTTTTGTTGACTGGTTTTTATATTTTGTAAACTGCTTAGAAGCCTATTTTGACATTAAGCGGTATATAAATACCAATAGGTTCTTGGAGCAGTGGCATCACCACCATCCATATCTCACATACCTGTTTTTCAAGATGGTAACGGTTATGTTTTCAAAAAGGCCTCAGGTTGTACAGCGAAGGAGACACATCTGTAAATGACCACGGAGACAACCACTATATATAAAGCAACATACAAATCTGATGTCCTGACTGGGAACAGTTGTGGAACACCGGTATGAAATTTACGGCATGTAATGCCCTAAAGGAAAATATTATGAAAATGATTTATAGGTGGTACATGACCCTAGTCAAGCTTGCAAAAATTTACCACTTGTCTGACAATAAATGT
This sequence comes from Podarcis bocagei, assembly GCF_964188305.1. Classification (NCBI taxonomy): domain Eukaryota; kingdom Metazoa; phylum Chordata; class Lepidosauria; order Squamata; family Lacertidae; genus Podarcis; species Podarcis bocagei. Next base: position 118,804,799 of record NC_138126.1, on the reverse strand, counting down.
TGGAAATGTAAAGAAATTGAAGGTACTTTTTTTCATCTTTGGTGGATGTGCCCAAGGATTAAGGCTTTCTGGGAAATGATATATAATGAAATGAAAAAGGTATTCAAATATACCTTCCCTAAGAAACCAGAGGCCTTTCTCCTGGGCATTGTTGGCCAGTCGGTGGAAAAGAAAGACAGAACATTTTTTATGTATGCTACAACAGCGGCAAGAATACTCATTGCAAAGCATTGGAAGACACAGGATCTACCCACCTTGGAAGAATGGCAGATGAGGGTGATAGACTATATGGGACTTGCAGAAATGACTGGCAGAATCCGAGACCAGGGAAAAGAGACGGCGGAAGAAGATTGGAAGAAATTTAAGAACTATCTTAAGAAATATTGTAAAATTTATGAAATTTAGTATAATGTGGCTTTTAAAATTAAATGGAGTACAGCAGTAAAGATTAAGTGAAAGGAAAGTAAGGGTGATAATTAGATAAAATTAAGGGTGAGGACTTGCTGAATTAAATTTCTGAAATGGGAATGCAGAAAGGGGAGTTATGAGGAGGTCGGTGAAATAAGTTTTAAGAAAATAAGGTATTGAAATTATACTTGTTCTTTTTTATGTTATTTTGTTTGTGTGTGTGTGTGTGTGTATTGTTATGTTTGTTATAATTTGTAAAACCTTAATAAATATTTATTTAAAAAAAATACAAATCTGATGTCCAGCATGACTGACTTCCTGGACAAATTATAATTACTGTAGTGCAATGCATCCCACAATGCTTTGCAACGACACAGAGGATTCTAGGTGGCAACAACAACAAAACACCATCCCTTGAGCCATCCTTGCTTTGGGGATAAGAAATACACTAGGCAAATTGGGACTGGAAAGGCTGTAGAAGGGATTTGAAATCAGAACCCGCTGACTTGGGCTTAATTGTTCTTAAACATGCAATAAATGATTTGATGTTAAACTAGCTCAGGGAGCTGACATGTGCCCAAACTCAACAAATTTTAATGGAGATACACAATTTTAATGGAAGTTGATGCAACAGAAAACTATGTGCAATTCCATATCCCCTTGCCCAGAATAATGATGTATGGACAACACTGCAATTGTAAAGGATTTTCTACTCAAACTATTTCTCCCCATGATAGCAGGACTAAATTGTTCTCCATTCCTGCTCTATGCACTTCATTTTCCCAATGAACCCAGGGAAACGACAATAAACTGTTGAATCTTTTAGCAGTACGGTAACTTAATACCAATGGTGAACTACTCACTGCTAGAACAACCACCATAAGCCCATCAAAAACTCTCAGTGCTATTGTACATTTGTCACTGAAATCCAAGGAGGAAGAAAAAAAAACCTGTTTGTGTTGTTTTTTATTGTATCATTTTATTATGTCCTATATGGCTGAATTTCCACCGGTGCCAAAAAACAACTATCTTAATTCACCTGCAAACATAATGATTCTGTCAGGTTAAACATAAGCAGTTTGCAAAAGTGACATGGAATTTGGAGTGTGTTTTTTCAAACCTTTTTAAACATTTGCAGTTAACTGTGCCAACCTACGTAGACATATGACAATGTTTTTATTTTTACATAAAAGCAGCCACAGGGATAAGCATAAATTGGATTGAAGCATCACTTCTATGTGCTTGTTTAAACTTTTCCTCTGACACTAACCCTCACCATTTCCCCAATATAAATGCCTCTCAGCTCCAGCTGCCCCTGCATTTAGTGCAGGGTGAGGAGATGCAAAGATTTGTGGCAGTTGTTTCCCACTTGCAGGCCAATAGCAGCAGCAGCAGAAGGGAGCAGGGATTTCTATCAGGAAAACTGCAACTGGATAGAAGGGTTAAATATCTTCCATCACAACTACTGCTCTGATCCTATTCAAAGTTGACACATTTGAAGTCATAATAAAAAAGCGTTAGGAATCCTAATCCTTGATCTCTCATATAATATGTAGCTTGGGGCCTAACACCAACCCAAATCTCCCTGATCGCAGTCCAATTAGTTTTGTTGCTCATGAACTTTTTTACAAAGCTGAAACTGGGTTATTTATTTTTGGCTATCAGTTTGAGTGAATCAAAGTGTGTGTGTGTGTGTGTGTGTGTGTGTGTGCGTGTGTGCGCGTGCACACACCCACACACACACCCTATTAAGTTTATAAAAGGAACACGGGTGGCACTGTGGTCTAAACCACTGAGCCTCCTGGGCTTGCCGATCAGAAGGTTGGCGGTTCGAATCCCCGCAATGGGATGAACTCCCATTGCTCTGTCCCAGCTTCTGCCAACCTAGCAGTTCGAAAGCACACCAGTGCAAGTAGATAAATAGGTACCGTTGCAGTGGGAAGGTAAATGGTGTTTCCATGCGTTCTGACTTCCGTCACGGTGTCCCGTTGCTCCAGAAGCGGTTTAGCCATGCTAAAGCTCTGGCTCAAAACGTTAAACATAAAGCAAACCAGGCCTGTTTACACAACCACAAGTAGTTTTAATTGGCTCATATTCCTTTTTCGATGTATTGCCATGTAGGGGAACAGGCCTGAAATAGTCATGCGGAGTTCTCTGCCCAGATTTACAAATAATTTCAGAGGGGCCACCCTATTAGGCTGCAATAGATTGTAATGGATTGCTTTGGAGTCACTTCAGCACCAGAGAGGATGGGAATCGTATTTTGCCAGAACATAGGCTGCAACCGTACTCCTATAGCGAAGTTTAAGAGCAGATAGAAATCACAATACGTAAAGTTCTTCCCAGATGCACTTGTTAGCGAAGTAGGTTAACTAGGCTTTCCATACGTCAAGAAAAATCGTGACATGTCCTGGGTTTGGGGTGTAAAAATGGTGTCAGCAGGAAATTTTGCCAAACCGTCAAAATGTCAGGGAAAACCCAGATGTGTGGCAGCAGTAACAGCTCCAAAAGCTTAAAATCTGATGGAATATGTGCAGCTTGCAGACTTAACATATAGAATAAGAGAACAAGAACATACGTTGAGAGAAGACTGGAAAATGTTTATCGAACAGATGAGGAGAAATTGTGTACGCTTGAAAACGTTGGCAGCATTAAGATAAATTCAACTGTAAATCAATTTTGATGGATGTAGTAATGGAATACTGAATGCTTTAGTTTATGTAAAATATGCAGGGATTTATGATATGTAAAATGAACCATGGAAAGAGAAGAGAAGTCATGGATATTTTAAGGACGTTTAAAATGAGTATTGATGGATGTAATAATGGAATACTGAATGCTTTAGTTTACGTAAAATATGAAGGAATTTATGATATGTAAAATGAACATGGAAAGAGAACAAGGGAGGTCATGGATATTTTAAAGGCATTTAAAATGAGTATTCTAAATTGTAAAACAGAAAATTTAATAAAATTTATATATACCGTATGTGTGTATGTATTATATATATATATATATAAACAAAAGCTTAAAATCACTATTTTCTGGGGCGGGGGGAGATTTATCCCCCCAAAAAAAAAACCCTAAACAATTTGGGTTCGTTCCCAAAACAATCTCAACAATTTATTTTCTCTAGCCCACAACCACGTACTACCCCTCTAATAGGAACAAAATGACGGCCTCGCCGGCCTTCCCTCCGCTTCAAGATGGCGCCGGCGGCGTCAGAAAGCGCCGCGCCCTATGAGAAGATGGCGACTCTGAAGCTCGGCTCTCCCGGACCAATAGCGACAGCCTGGCTTTAAGATGGCGGGAGAGATCCGCAGGCCTGGGGCGGGTGTTGCCCTCCTCCAAGATGGCGGCCGCAGCCGCCTTAAGGAGTAACCGCGCAGGCACCGTCCACGCGCGGTTGAGCAGTGCCCTTTCCAAAATGGCGGCGCCCATGCTGAGGGCTGTGAAGCAGCGAGGCTGGAGCCTGTGTGTCGCGGGGCGCCGTTTAGGGAGAGAAGCGCCCCGGAGAGGTACTTGCGGTTATACCCAATGGCGGCTCTGCGCTGCTTACGAATGTTTCTTTCCTCAGGCACCATGACACCGTGTTTAGGGTTGCTCGTCATCCTTCCCTTGGGCTATGATAGCTGAGGTAGAAATTCAGCAGGCAGAGGGCTCCGCACCGTCACATCGAGCAAACCTGCACCGGTTGAACTTCTGCCTGCTACGATGCTCTTAAACGCGCAGGACCTCTGCCGAGTCGACTCTTTTGCACTTTTGCCAATTAAGGGTCCTTGAGTCGCTCGCGTTAAGTAGCTAACAACAACAACAACAACAACAATAATAATAATTAATAATAATTAATAATAAACAGTACCATTATTTGCTAATGAGTAGCAAAGCCCTTCATAAAGAGGCGGGATACTTCGAGGGCCTCAGAACATCTGGTTTTTGGCCAGCAAAATGAGTTTAACATGGCGTGTGTGTGTTGTTGCAACTTTTATAGAATATTGTATGTAAGCTGCTTAGAATTTATTATTATTATTTGGTGTATAAGTGCTATAAATAAATCAGCTTAGCCTAGACACGAAGCTGAATATAATATGTATTGTATATGTATTGTAGCAGTCATGGAGGTGCAGGGGGCAGCTGTCCCCCTAAATCAAGTAAATAAAAAAAAATACTTTGTCATTTTCAGTTATATACATTTCAGTAGTTCTACAGTCATTTAAACATTTCAAGACTCAACTTCCTCCTCTTTCTGCGGTTCCTTAATTTTTTAAAATCTTTTCTTGCATATTCTAAATTAACTTATTCTTTTATTCATCTACTTTAATTATATACTCTTACAAAACTGCCAGTTATTACAATAATCCTGCCAATGTCCTTATCTATTTACAATTTATAATAATAATAATATAATAATTTATTATTTACACCCCGCCCATCTGGCTGGGTTTCCCCAGCCACTCTGGGTGGCTTCCAACAAAGTATTAAAATACAGTAGTCTGTTAAACATTAAAAGGTTCCCTAAAGAGGGCTGCCTTCAGATGTCTTCTAAAAGTCTGGTAGTTATTTGCAAATATTCAATAAACCATTTCCATTCTTTTGTAAAAAGTTAGTTATCTTGATTTCTTATTCCCCACCCCCACCCCGCGGTACATTTTGCCATTTCGGGATAGTCCATAAGTTTTTGTGTCCATTCTTCTTTCGTCAGATCGTCTTCTTTCCATTTTGGGGCAAATTACATTCTTGCTGCTGTAGTTGCATACATCAATAAATTTCTATACTGTTTAGGTACTTCTACCCCTATAACTCCCAGAAGGAAATACTTAAAATACTTAACTAACTGACCCATCGCATCACAGATAGGTTGGTTCTGCCCCCATCCCCATAAATCCTGGCTAAGCCCATGGCTGCCATTTATAATGCTTAGTGGTTCTCCTGCAAGACTGTTTGCCAATACAGTGATACCTCTGGTTACGTACTTCATTCGTTCCGGAGGTCCGTTCTTAACCTGAAACTGTTCTTAACCTGAAGCACCGCTTTAGCTAATGGGGCCTCCCACTGCTGCCACGCCACCACCGCGCGATTTCTGTTCTCATCCTGAAGCAAAGTTCTTAACCCGAGGTACTATTTCTGGGTTAGCGGAGTCTGTAACCTGAAGCGTATGTAACCTGAAACGTATGTAACCCGAGGTACCACTGTAGTTTTGCAGTTCTTCATAGTATGATTTAAAGAGAGCTTCTGTAGCTCAGTATTAAAACACAGGCTTTGCAGGCAGGAGATTCCTTATTCGATTCCAGATATCCCTAATGTAAGTCAGTAAGTGTTTGTGTCCGTGTGTGTATCTATATTGATCGATCTATCTATCTATCTGATCAACTGTAGCCTATACATTACCACAGAGGCACAGTTATGCTGCTATGAAAACCCTTACAGAGGAAGAGAGTGTGTAGCTGTGTAGCTTCTGGGGTAAGATTGCCTTTTGCTTCATAACGCTACGTAGATGACTGCTGAATGCTTACTCTTGGCTATAAAGTGGTGAAGTGTTCATCCAGTAAAATATTATTTCAGTTGCTGTTGTGGTTTATTAAATCAGTTTGCCACCCTTCCTCCGTAGATCTCAGTGCGGTTCACAACATTAAAATAGAAGATAAAAAACACAAAATACATAATAGAAACAAACCCGTAACCTCCCATCCTGTGCCACAACACATTTAAAAAGGTATTGGATGTTCATCAGCCAGAGGCCTGGTTGAAGAGGAACGTTTGTTCCAGGAGCCTAAAAGTATATAATGAAGGTGCCAGCTGAAATGATGATGATGATGATGATGAAGAAGAAGAAGTTACCAGATGGCACAGTTGGGTACTACCCAGCCTCCTTCTGAATGGTTGTGTTGTTAACCATAGCATTTGTGGCAATTGCATTTTGCAGGGGGGAGAGTGTTGTCATTTGAGTGACCTTGTTCATAATCCACGCTCCCCTCCATATTTATGGCTGGTGGCCCAGTTATGCCCTTAACTGGACAGGGATAGCCTAATTTCTGTTGTCTATGCTTTGATAAAATATAAAAAATATAAAGAGGCGCCTTTCTCATTCTAATCTCAGGAAAATACATGAATCTGAAGAAAAACCAGACTTTGTTTTTAGAACATTTTTTTTTTTATTCTTACAGAAACTGATGCAGCTTTTGACTGGAACAACTAAAATGTCCAATTGAATGATAGCCCTATTCCCTTAACCCTTTTCTCCAAGTTGATGTCTTATGCTTTGTCTTATTATTTAGCAAGTACACCCATTTCCCCTATAGTAAATGTGTGTTGTTATTTCTATTAACATCAATCTGTGCAAAAGGAAACATAATAGCTCCCTTAGTTCAACAAATGTAACTGTAAGGCAGGGTCAGGGATTGGGAATTTGTTGTCCTCCAGATGTTTCCGGATTACAACTCTGGTTGAGGATGGTGTGAGTCGGAGTCCAGCAACATCTCTTCGCCTCTTGTAAGGGGGGAAATCCTTGGCGATCACAGAGTAAAATGGTTCTGCTAAACTTGCTTCCTTTCTGAGAGAAGCAGCAAAACGTATGGACTCTCATGCAATTTTCTTTCTTACTGCAGAGATCAATTTCAAGCTGGATGAGAGAACGGCCCACAGCAGCTTGGATCTGTTCAAAAAGAACACTGGTGTCATTTACCGTATGGTGGGGATTGACCCCACCAGCGTTCCCCGGAATCCTGAACGCTTCAGAGACTGGGCTGTAGTACTGGGTGACACGGCTGTCTCCAGTGGGCGTCACTACTGGGAAGTGACTGTCAAAGAATCGCAGCAATTCCGCATAGGGGTAGCAGACGTGGACATCTCCCGGGACGGTTGCGTTGGAGTAGATGACCGCTCCTGGGTCTTTTCCTATGCGAACCGGCACTGGAATGCCATGTTCGCTAATGAGACCACTCCAATCAAGAACATCGGCCACCCAGAGAGAGTGGGTCTGTTCTTGGACTACGACAGCAAGAAACTCAGCCTGGTGGATGTCAGCAAACATGTGTCCGTCCACAGCATCTTTGCTGAGTTCCAAGGCCCCGTAGTGCCCGCCTTTGCCCTCTGGGATGGTGAACTGATCACGCATTCAGGCCTCAATGTACCTGAAAATCTCGACAGGAACTGAAAACCTCTCCAGCTTAGTGATGTTTGGAGAGATGGACAAACTGCTTGGAATATGAGGCTTCAGAGTGGTACATAAAAGAAGGAATCCCTCTCCTGCAATACCCTTGTCATAGGAGCCAAAGTTTCATATCTATATGTACCATTCAGCCCGTTGACTGTTTTCTCTTAGGAAAAGATGAGACCTTTGGATTCCATGTTGAAACATCTCATTTGGAATGTAGTAAGATCTTATTCACATATTCTGATTTTCTGTCTCTGCTCCATTGTTCTTGTAAAAGGAGGTTGGTTGGCTGTCTACAAACACGGGATACACTTGGCTTAAATTAGGGTTTGTCCATATGGAAAAATGTATGTGGTTGCTCCACGGTCCCATTTGTTTCTTTGCAGCTATTGTGTGTGATCAGCCACACCTTTTGGTGCTCTTATCCCATGTCCTTAATAATGTATAGAGTCCCCTTGCTCAGCCTAAGTATCTGCCTAGGCTTTCAGATGTCTGGAGGCAGGGAAACTCCACTTGGATCTCTCTGTGTACAATGCATAGCCACTATTGCCCTCTGCTGGGCCAGTGGGAGAACAAACTAAGCCTGCATCTAAGATGCTGACATACCCATTGGAGCTCTAATCCTCCTGTACTGATAAACTTTGTGGCACATAATCAGTTATACAGGAATTACTTTCTTTTAATACACAGCCCAATAATCCCACCTCATTCCATTATACCCTGGCTTAGCAGGAGTTTCCTTGTACAGGGTTTTGTCTGTGTTTAATGGAGCAGCAATATATGGGTGACAAATCAAGCCAGAAATGTTCTGAAAACAGCTATCTGTGGTCACTCTTTTCACAGTACTCTCAGATCTAGCACACTGACACGTTCTCCAGAGGTATGCTTTATTTTATAGAACACAACTTGAAGACAACAAGGAGCTATTTTTTTGAATCAAGGAAGAGCAGCATTCTGTTAACTGTATGTGTGTTGGCAGTTATGTAGTTATCACAATCAATAAAAATAAATTTATCTGAAACACTGTATTTTCTGTTGGTGCTCTCCTAAGCTGCTTTGGACTGACCAGTGCTTTTTCCTGAAAATATCCCATGGTTTAAGAAAAGCTTTAAAACAAACAAAACACCCTTCAGTCTAGAATTGCTGCTGAAAGGAGATAGGCTCTGTGAAGAAAACACTACCATTTGCTCTGAACTTCTCTCTTTATTCCAGAGTGCAATTCTGAATGCACTTGTTTGACTCATGCAAATTCAGTTGGGACTTAACACTTAAATTTTGAACAAATATGCTTAGGGTTGTAACTCTGTCTACTCGTATTACCACATCACTCCGCACCTCTTGATCTTACCACTTTTATCCTGGGACTTGTCTAGAAAGTTAGGGCAATATTTAGTTTGTCTAGAAAACTAAGGCCCAGAGAGATTGTCTTATCTGCAGCATTGCAGGCACGGCTTGAGGTGGGTGTACACTTTGCCCCTTTCTGGTCTTCAAAGCTGGTGTTTTAAAGTATTTTTGTTTTGCAAACCACCCTAACAAATTGTATATCAAATGGCAATGTTAAAAAAGATAAAACTCTGCAGTCATAGCCTGAAAGCTTCCCCCATCCCAATTACACAAATACTAGGACTGCATGCTGAGGTTCATAATTATTTGAAAGAAGGGAGCAACAGAAAGTCATAGTACTTGGGATAACAGTGTAGGGCAAAGGGGCAGGCCTACTTTGGGCCTTAAATGCCTTTTGCCTATGTAAGCAGTGTCTGCTTTGATCTACAGGCAGCGTGAAGTGTTAGCGCTTAAGAGACAAGGTCCCACTTTGGTCTCTCTCCCCAATAGCTGCTAGCTCAGTTTCTGTGGACTCTTATCAAGTCTACTGCTGTGTCACCAAGTATCAAACTTGTGCATGGAACTAACTGGTGTAGGTGTTTCCTATAGCCCAAGAACTGGGAAACCCACATCTCAGCTCAAATCCTAAGCAGAAGTGCATCCGCTGGTGTGTCTGCCTCCTTTCAGAAATGAGAGCAAGTGACCTAGTTAAATCTGTGTTGAAATGCAGCTAACAGAATAGTTCACAATTTTCACACCATGCTTTCTAAGTTCTCCTTGGAAAGGTCCTCAGCTGCTTCCCGAGCCTGGCTGGCTCCCAATACGTAGGTGTCTTGGTAATCTTTGAGTAGCTTCACCACTTCCAAGTGATTAAACTGCGTAGCATCGTCCAAGGCAATGTTCCCCCACCTGCAGAGAAGGAAAGAGATGAAGGCATGTGCAGCTACCTTCATCTATTTAGAAACTGGATCCAATCAGTAGGCCAGATCTAGAACTCAACACAGACCACTTTGATGGGTGGCTGGGACTGCCTGTCTGTCAGTCACCAGAAGAGGTATGATGCTAGGTGATTCAAGTTCAAAGGAAGAAGGAGGAGTGCATCTTTGTTGGTGCAGTTTGAATTCAAGTCATGGTTCCAGCTGCAAAGGATGAATTGGGAGCATACTCTAAGTACGATGTTGATTCTTCATATCAAGCTAGAATTTGGTGCTTAAAAAATAAAAATGGGTGCCTTTCTCAGCCACCATAGATGGGTACCTCATTCAAAAAGTGCCTTATGTTACTGGAAAGGAAGAAGCAAGGTTAAAACAAAACAAATAATAATAATTCATTCCAGTAGCACCTTAGAGACCAACTAAGTTAGTTATTGGTATGAGCTTTCGTGTGCATGCACACTTCTTCAGATACCAAGTGTGCATGCACACGAAAGCTCATACCAATAACTAACTTAGTTGGTCTCTTAAGGTGCTACTGGAATGAATTTTTAAATTTTATTTTATTTGTTTTGTTTTGACTTGACTACGGCAGACCAACACGGCTACCTGAAGCAAGGTTAAAGTTTGTGCCCAATTAATCCTGTTCAATTTGGCTCCATGCGTTTACTTGTCATGCACCCAATTTTGTATGTCATCAGGTGATGGATAGATTGATCCATCAATCTATGCATCAAAATACACCAGTGGGCCAAATGGGAAGGCCCAAAAGGCTCTCTGTCATCTTGTCTTTGGCTGTGGCAATCCCTGATGTCCCAGCTAAGAATGGACCCTCCCCTCTCCGCAGTCCTTCATAAGCCTACTATTCCTCACCTGTCTTTGACAAAAGGATTTACTCTGCAGGCTTCCACCAGAAACTTCACAACCTCCAGGTGACCTGGGCAGGGGGGAGGAATAACAAAATTTTAAGTTTCAACCTCTTTTTTTTTTAATAAAATTTTTTATTGGTTTTACAAATTTTTTAAGACAATACAAACATATAAAAAGACATACAAACACGTATAATTTCATAACCTTTTTTCATAAACCGTGTTTCTCAGACTTCCCCATACCTCCCCTTTCTTCATCCCAATGTCCAAAAGTTTTTTTAAGTTTCAACCTCTTGCCCCACGCCAAACAAGTCACAAAGTTATTTAAGCAGAGAGTTGGTGGATTGCAGGAAGGTTATTACAGAGCAAGTAGTTCACTCATAACAATAGATGGACACAGCGAAACTGTAGACCTAAGCTGCCTTGAAAGAGGTTTAATTCTTCCTAAATGCCCCCTGGTCTGCCCCCCAAACCCCTATAGCTTGCAGAGAGCACAGTGATAGTTTAATCTGAGGTCCTTTTCATAGAATCATAGAATCATAGAGTTGGAAGAGACCACAAGGGCCATCGAGTCCAACCCCCTGCCAAGCAGGAAACACCATCAGAGCACTCCTGACATATGGTTGTCAAGCCTCTGCTTAAAGACCTCCAAAGCAGGAGACTCCACCACACTCCTTGGCAGCAAATTCCACTGTCGAACAGCTCTTACTGTCAGGAAGTTCTTCCTAATGTTTAGGTGGAATCTTCTTTCTTGTAGTTTGGATCCATTGCTCCGTGTCCGCTTCTCTGGAGCAGCAGAAAACAACCTTTCTTCCTCCTCTATGTGACATCCTTTTATATATTTGAACATGGCTATCATATCACCCCTTAACCTCCTCTTCTCCAGGCTAAACATGCCCAGCTCCCTTAGCTGTTCCCCATAAGGCATTGTTTCCAGGCCTTTGACCATTTTGGTTGCCCTCCTCTGGACACATTCCAGTTTGTCAGTGTCCTTCTTGAACTGTGGTGCCCAGAACTGGACACAGTACTCCAGGTGAGGTCTGACCAGAGCAGAATACAGTGGCACTATTACTTCCCTTGATCTAGATGCTATACTCCTATTGATGCAGCCCAGAATTGCAGTGGCTTTTTTAGCTGCCACGTCACACTGTTGGCTCATGTCATTTTTGTAGTCAACCACAAAAACTTGCTACAAAAACAGAGTTCCTTGTGTATGAGCTGTGACCGTCTGCTAACCCCTCATTAAGACAGAGCCTTAAAAATACCCGTTAACCTACACTAAAAGCCTGGGACTTTTTCCAGTCCCAGTGTAAAACAAGCATTACTTTGTACAGTCCTGCTTAGTCAAAATACTTGAAATTAACTTTTGTCTTAAAACACAGAAAATTGATTAGCTGGGAATGTAAGGGGGGGGGGAGAGACAGAGATTGCTGCATCTTTTATCCCTAAAGTTGCATAGAGTTTGTGGAGACATGTAAAAGTTTAGAGCAGGGGAGACAAACCTACATATGCTGCTGGACTCCAGCTCCCAACTTCCTTGAGCATTGGCCACGTTGGCTGGGGTGGATGGGAGTTGGAGTCTAATAAGATCTTGGAATGGTGGGTACAGGTTATCCACCTCTGGTTTGGACCTTACATTTCCATTGCTAATGGAAACCTCTTCATTATCAATACATGGCCTTCTCATGTCAGGTGTCTCCAGTTCCCAGCCGATGCCTTCTATCTTTTGCTTGCCATTTTCACTATCCTTGCACCCAAATCCTCTTCCCCAGTTATGTCCCTGGTTCAGTATCTTTGACAGCCTTTGATTCTTATTATGCCCCTCTATCTCAAAGAACATGGTGAGTGCACTTAACAGAAATGGTGTGTCGCATTGTATTGAAGCCATGCACCATTGACCCCATAGCACTACCACCACACCAGGCCCCACTTTTAGGGCAGAAGCACTGTTAGAAACTCAGATATATATAAGCTGGGTGCAAAATGGCTCCTTAAACCAAGGTTGCAGTCGCCAAAATGGAATGACTAGTTGCTATTTTTGCGTAATGTAGCTCTAAAGTTTTGTTTTTCAAATGATGGACTGACTGTGATTACCATTTAAAAATCTGTCTGGTTCAGATGACAACCTTGAGCTAGGTTAAGAGCTTTGAGAACTTAAAAGAAGAAGAGTCACTTGATCCAGGGATATCTATTGGCCTATTCTGACCTCTTTTTCTTAATTGTGACTGCTCCTGCTCAGCATTTTGGATCCAGAAATTTATTCTGCTTGTGCAGATAAAATATAACTGATAGAATTCAACAGGGTGGGGTATTGATGTATGGCAGGCATGGCCAAACTTGGCCCTCCAGATGTTTTGGGACTACAATTCCCATCGTCCCTGACCACTGGTCCTGTTAGCTAGGGATGATGAGAATTGTAGTCCCAAAACATCTGGAGGGCCAAGTTTGGCCATGCCTGGTGTATGGGAACAGTCCATATCCAATGATCCTCAGATGGTGGAGATGTCAGGTACTATCCTGGCACCCAGGCATCTTCACTTGGTCATTAAGTGGTCCATAGGTAAAAGTAAAGGGACCCCTGACCATTAGGTCCAGTCATGACCGACTATGGGGCTCTCATCTCGCTTTATTGGCCGAGGGACCCGGCGTACAGCTTCCAGGTCATGTGGCCAGCATGACTAAGCCGCTTCTGGCGAACCAGAGCAGCGCACAGAAACGCCGTTTACCTTCCCGCCGGAGCAGTACCTATTTATCTACTTGCACTTTGATGCTAGGTTGGCAGGAGCAGGGACCGAGCAACGGGAGCTCATCCTGTCGTGGGGATTCGAACCGCCAACCTTCTGATCAGCAAGTCCTAGGCTCTGTGGTTTAACCACAGTGCCACCCGTGTCCCTAAGTGGTCTATAGCCAGGTGCAAAAACACTGGGTAGAAGGACACCAGAGAAGTGCATGACTGAAGGTCTGAGGTGCATTGGGTCTGTGCAAGCCTGCAAGGTGCAAACATGGCCCTAGACTCATGAAACAATTGTGGCCCCAGCATGCTACCTTCAGCTGCAGCTACGTGAAGAGCTGTGCGGGAGTCGTAGTCTTTCTGTTCCATGTCCATGGCTGACAGGGCAAATCTAGAGGGAAGCCAAGAAGGGAGTCAGTGTTATTTCCAATGCTAGTTCTGCTCATACACCCATTGAAATTAACGGGCTGTTACTCATGTATCTTAATTTCAATGGGCCTACTCTGAGGAGGACTACCACACAGAGCAATTTAAACTATAGACAGATAAACTAGATCCGTGTTTCCCAAACTTGAGTCTCCAGCTGTTTTTTGGACTACAACTCCCATCAACCCACAGCTAGCTAGATCAGTGGTCAGGGATGATGGGAATTGTAGTCCAAAAATAGCTGGAGACCCAAGTTTGGGAAGCACTGAATTTGATCAAGGATGGGGCACCTATGGCCCTCCACATGTTGTTGGACTATAATTCCCATCATCCTTGAGGCCACTGGCCATTCTGGCTGGAGCTGATGGGTACTGTAGTCCAGCTACATCTGGAGGGCTACAAGTTCCCCATCCCAGGGTTCCAGGGTTGTAAAGACTGCAGAGAGAATAATTGAGTGCACTCTTCCCACCTTTGATCAAATCTATGCTGCCAGGTGCCATAAGAAAGCTGCAGACATAGCGCAGGATAGTGCACACCCAGAAATTATCTCTTTCAGCTTCTGCCTTCTGGAAGACGGTACAGGGTCATAAAGACTAGGACTAGCCGCCTGAGAAACAGTTTCTACCCCAATGCAATTCTGGTTTTAAACACAGTATAAGGAGTCTCTATAGGAGTATAAAGGTAAAGGTAAAGGGGCCCCTGACCATTAGGTCCAGTCGCAGACGACTCTGGGGTTGCGGCGCTCATCTCTCTTTATTGGCCAAGGGAGCCGGCGTACAGCTTCCGGGTCATGTGGCCAGCATGACTAAGCCGCTTCTGGCGAACCAGAGCAGCGCACGGAAATGCCCTTTACCTTCCCGCTGGAGCGGTACCTATTTATCTACTTGAACTTGGACGTGCTTTCGAACTGCTAGGTTGGCAGGAGCAGGGACCGAGCAACGGGAGCTCACCCTGTTGCGGGGATTCGAACCGCCGACCTTCTGATCAGCAAGTCCTAGGCTCTGTGGTTTAACCCACAGCGCCACTCGCGTCCCTCTATAGAAGTATATTGTATTTTAAATGGGATTTCAGAGTTTTTAGGGGGTTTTGAATGTCTTATGTAGATTTTTCAATTTAATTGCTCTGTATGGGACAATGACAATAAAGATATCGTATCGTATATCGAAAGGCAGTTCAAGAAATCTCTCCCCAGCACTGGCTGGCTGGCCCATACCTCCGAAGAGCAGAGACATCGCCACTGTAGGCAGCAAACAGCAGGTTCACCACTGTCTTGTTCTGGAAGAGATGGAGCGAGGTGTTAAGAATGTAAGAAAAGTCTTACTGGATCAAGCCAAAGGCTCATTCTCACTATGGTCAACGAGATGCCCATGGGAAGCCTGCAACCCAGGAACAACAGCACTCTCCCCAACTGTGATTCCCAGTAACTGAAGGCGATGCATAACCCATGTGGCTAGCAGCCACCAACAGACTTATCCTCCATGAATTTGCCTAATCCTATTTTAAAGCGTTCTGAACATTTTGGAATGTGCTACAGCTGGGACTATTCGTATTCTCTGACTTCACCCACACAGTACAGTAGTACCTTGGGTTAAGTACTTAATTTGTTCCGGAGGTCCGTTCTTAACCTGAAACTGTTCTTAACCTGAAGCACCACTTTAGCTAATGGGGCCTCCTGCTGCCGCCATGCCACCAGAGCACAATTTCTGTTCTCATCCTGAAGCAAAGTTCTTAACCTGAAGCACTATTTCTGGTTTAGCAGACGTCTGTAACCTGAAGCGTATGAAATCTGAGGTACCACTGTACTCAAAATGTTATTTCTAGTCCTCCTCATTTTGGAGGTGTTCAACACTCCCAACGTACGCATGTTGATTAAAGCAAAAAATAAACAAATTCCTTCCTGTAGCATCTTAGAGACCAACGAAGTTTGTTATTGGTATGAGCTTTCGTGTGCATGCTCATACCAATAACAAACTTAGTTGGTCTCTAAGGTGCTACTGGAAGGAATTTTTTTATTTTGTTTTGACTGCGGCAGACCAACACAGCTACCTACCTGTAACTAAAGCAAAAAATGTTAGTATTTGTAATGTAATTTAATTGGGAATATATTTCAAATAACTGGGAATATATTTCAAATAATTGATGGTATTGGGGAAAGGAGGTGGCGGTTGGGAGCTGCTTGGATATTTCTGTGAGTTATTTCTTGACTGAGAAGGTGAGAGGTGCGGAGACTTATCACAGAAGCTATCTGGAGGAGTTTGTAAATAATACTTGTCCAGTCGTTGCCAGCCTGACAAGTAAAAAGTTTTTATCTTCAAAGCACCCAACAGCATAGAATCCGGGGCTTATTATAATAATATGCTGACGGGTCATTGGTGCAATTTATATACAGTGGTGCCTCGCAAGACGAAAAGAATCCGTTCTGTGATTCTCTTCGTCTAGCGGTTTTTTCGTCTTGTGAAGCAAGCCCATTGAAGGATTAGCGGATTAGCGCTATTAGAGGCTTTTAGTGGCTTATCTGCTGATAAGCGGCTTAGCGGCTTAGAAAAAGGGGGGGGGGACCAGCAGGAACTCGCAAGACACTGTCGTCTTGCGAAGCAAGCCCATAGGAAATTCGTTTTGTGAAGCACCTCCAAAACGGAAAACTCTTTCGTCTAGGGAGTTTTCCGTCTTGCGAGGCATTCGTCTTGCGGGGCACCACTGTATATATATTTTAATCATCTCATCCCAAGCTTCACTTCTGCCCTCTTCCACTAAAATCTGTCATTATCTTTCAGACAACCGTTTCCGTCATTACTCTAACTTCGATTCCTTCCCGGCGTGGGTCCATCTTGCGGGTGCAGTGAAGCAAGTTGTCATAGTTGTGGAAGTTGAAGAGAGAGACCAGTTGCTGCAGAAAGAAGAGACAAAAGGTAGCAAGGAGCATGCAAAGCACAAGGGAAAGTGGTCAGAAGTGGGAACAGAAGTGGGAAGTCACAAGCAGAACATTTCACCACGAAACCTTCAAAGGGTTAAACCAGTGTTTACCAAACTTGGGTCTCCCGCTGCTTTTGGACTACAATTCCCATCATCCCTAGCTAGCAGGACCAGTGGTTAGGGATAATGGGAACTGTAGTCCAAAAACAGTGGGAAATCCAAGTTTGGGTTTGGAAGGTCTTAAATAAAATCCGAAGTCTGCAGCAGAAAAAAAATAAGGCAACTTCTAGATGTTTATAGATTATGCAAATGCATTTATAATAATAATAATAATAAGAAAAAGAAGTTGTTTTATTTATACCCTGCCCTCCCCAGCCAAGACCAGGCTCAGGGCCAGGTAAAAACAATTGATTAAAATACAGCTTAAAAACAAGATTAAGCACAACATTAAAATGCAGCCTCATTTCAGTAGAAACTCAAATCAAATCCCTGCCCCAATCACCTTTGCAAGCTGGTGCCTCTGGCCCTAACTGTTCCCCTGCAAAAAAATTCACCAAATGCCACTGGAATGGAAGTTAGGAGAGGGACTTGCACCGAGCCATCCCTCCCAATTCAACCAGGTGGTTCTCACTGATGGCTTTATCAGAGCTCATTCTACCGGTTCTGGCCGTGGGGAAACTCACCTGGCAAAACCCAATCCCCCTCGTGCTGTTGCCAACTTTATCCAGAGGGGGCGACAGACACATCACACCCATGACGTTGGGCACCACCAGCAAGATGGCGCCAGAGACGGCGGATTTGGCGGGTAGACCAACCTGAAAATGAGGAAGCAAAAGCGGGAGGGAAATTAGATGAAGGGCGAGGAACGAGCTTGCTTTTGAGTGGCACAGAATCCTTCCTCATGTTTTGTAAGAGCATATTGTTATGAATCAGGCCAGTGGGCCTTCTAGGTCATCATCCTTTTCCCACAGTGGACAATCAGATACCTATTAGAAGTGAACACAAGGAAGACCTGAACACAATAATAATAATAATAATAATTTATTATTTATACCCCGCCCATCTGGCTGAGTTTCCCAGCCACTCTGGGCGGCTCCCAATCAAGTGTTAAAAACAGTACAGTGTTAAATATTAAAAACTTCCCTAAACAGGGCTGCCTTCAGATGTCTTTTAAAGATAGGATAGCAGCTTATTTCCTTCACATCTGAAGGGAGGGTGTTCCACAGGGTGGGTGCCACTACCGAGAAGGCCCCCTGTCTGGTTCCCTGTAACCTCACTTCTCGCAATGAGGGAACCGCCAGAAGGCCCTCGGCGCTGGATCTCAGTGTCCGGGCTGAACGGTGGGGGTGGAGACGCTCCTTCAGGTATACAGGACCGAGGCCGTTTAGGGCTTTAAAGGTCAGCACCAACACTTTGAATTGTGCTCGGAAACGTACTGGGAGCCAATGCAGATCTCTCAGAACCGGTGTTATGTGGTCCCAGCGGCCACTCCCAGTCACCAGTCTAGCTGCCGCATTCTGGATTAATTGCAGTTTCCAGGTCACCTTCAAAGGTAGCCCCATGTAGAGCGCGTTGCAGTAGTCCGAGCGGGAGATAACTAGAGCATGCACCACTCTGGCGAGACAGTCTGCGGGCAGGTAGGGTCTTAGCCTGCATACCAGGTGCAGCTGGTAGACAGCCGCCCTGGACACAGAATTAACCTGCGCCTCCATGGACGGCTGTGTGTCCAAAATGACTCCCAGGCTGCGCACCTGGTCCTTCAGGGGCACAGCTACCCCATTCAGGACCAGGGAATCCCCCACCCCCACCCACCCCCTGCCCCCCCAAAACAGTACTTCTGTCTTGTCAGGATTCAACCTCAATCTGTTAGCCACCATCCATCCTCCAACCGCCTCCAGGCACTCACACAGGACCTTCACCGCCATCACTGGTTCTGATTTAAAGGAGAGGTAGAGCTGGGTGACACAACTCTCTTGCAGTTTCCAGCAACTGGAATTCAGAATCCTGCCCCCCCCCGCCCCCCTTCGTACGGCCCTGCCTGAGACCCCCGGGTATTGAGGGGTATATAAATTCAATAAATCATCATTATCACCATCAAACACACACACACCCTCCAATACTGAAGCACACATAGTTGTCTCCCATTTGCAGCCCACCAAAAGATACTGCAGACACTTACATGGAAGGCAAACTCCCCAGAGAAGTCATACATGCCACACGAGTGCATGAGGCTGAGGGTGTTGCGGACAGCTTCATCGCTCAACACACACTCGCCCGTGATGGGGCAGATGCCACCATTGGCGAGTGTGGCCGCCATGACACTGCCGGACTCACAAGTCACTTCCACAGAACACAGCTTTGCAGGGTGGAGGGAAAGGGAAAGGGTTGGGGGGGGGAACAGGAGGAAAAGTCATTATTGTATAATTAACAAAGAAGCAATATTCAAAGGTATGAGGATCATAATAGGTTCCAGTGTCGAGAGCAGGGGTCAGCAAACTTTTTCAGCAGGGGGCCGGTCCACTGTCCCTCAGACCTTGTGGGGGGGCCGGACTATATTTTGAAAGAAAAAGAAAAAAAGAACTACAGTCATACCTCGGGTTAAATGTGTTTCAGGTTGAGCACTTTCGGGTTGCGCTCTGCGGGGACCCGGAAGTAACGGAACGCGTTAACTCCGGGTTTTGCGGCTTGCGCATGCGCAGACAATCTAAATGACGTCGCGCGCATGCGCGGAAGCGACGAATTGTGACCCGCTGATGCAGGTTGTGTTTGCTTCTGGATGTGAACAGGGCTCTGGAACGGATCCCGTTCATATCCAGAAGTACCACTGTAATTCCTATGCCCCACAAATAACCCAGAGATGCATTTTAAATTAAAGGACACATTCTACTCATGTAAAAACACGCTGATTCCTGGACCATCTGCAGGCTGGATTTAGAAGGCGACTGGGCCAGATCCACTCCCTGGGCCTTAGTTTGCCTACCCATGGTTTAGAGCAGGCAAAGTCCGTTTCGGGGGCCTAATCCGGCCCGTTGGTTGGTTTAATCCAGCCCCTGTGGCAGTTTATTTCCTGGGGTAAAATCCTAAAAAAAAGGGTTAACAACTCTGGCCAGCCATTTGGTCGGCCTTCACGGCCCTTCACTTCATCAAATCTGGCCCTATTTGAAAAAAGTTTTGACACCACTGGTCTGGAGCTATAAATAAGTCCCAGAAATGGACCCTGGACTCTGCTGAGACATGACATTGAAGGGCACAACTCTCTGTTTAACACACAGAGAAAAATATGCCGTCTTTCCAGTTAAAAGACTACAGGTGGGAGATTATGCATTTGAATATTCCTCACGTCAAAATCTCCCTTCATGTGAGAAAGTAGCATATGTGGGAGAAATCCCTTTTCACTGGCATTCTAGGTACAACAGGTTTTTTACATGGATTGGAATTCAAACATGGAAAGCCTCTCTCCTCAGCTGCACTTTGAAGCAGTCTAGTCCAAGATGGGCTTGACTATCTATTCCCTCACCCCACCCTTATTTTCGCATAAGTTCTAAAATAACCTTAGCACTGATCCCCAAATCAACTAGAATCTGCCTGATTTTGAGCAGTGTATGGATTGCTTCTAGGAAAAGAAGCAAAACTGGACTGAACTTTTGGTTCCGTCATGAATCACCAGCCTAGAAGAAAACCTAGAATTGAATTTCTAAGAATGCCCTCTTTGGAACAGAGTTGGACACTAAGGATTCAAATCAATATAATTCTATGGAAATTTCAAACCAGGTTCCTCAACCCGTTTGCAACTGTGGTGCAGGAATCTGTGTGTGTGTGTTGCAGAATCTGCACCTGAATTTGTCCGTGCTTTTCTAGAACCAGTTGTTCAGGTGTTTGGGGAAAATCTGTCTTATTGAGGTTGGCTTTTCATAACTGAAGTTATTGGGGGGGTGGCAGGTTATTGTGATTTTTGAAAAACATGTTTTATCTGTAAAGACTGGAGTGCCCTTTCAGATTTCAGCTGGAGAGACAAAATTCACATTGAGGTTCAAGGCCTACTCCTGGAAATGTGTGTGTGTGTGTGTGTGTGTGTGTGTGTGTGTGTGTGTGTGTATATATATATATATATATATATATAGTGGTACCTTGGGTTACATATGCTTCAGGTTACATACGCTTCAGGTTACAGACTCCGCAAACCCAGAAATAGTGCTTTAGGTTAAGAACTTTGCCTCAGGATGAGAACAGAAATTGCGCTCCGGCGGTGCGGCAGCAGCAGCAGGAGGCCCCATTAGCTAAAGTGGTGTTTCAGGTTAAGAACAGTTTCAGGTTAAGTACGGACCTCTGGAACGAGTTAAGTACTTAAGCCGAGGTACCACTGTGTGTGTGTGTGTGTGTGTGTGTGTGTGTGTGTGTGTGTGTTTCTTGAACTTTCATTAAAATGCAGTAGGCAATGGTTAGTTATAACAAGCCAAGAACAACTAACATAGGCCAGGGGAACTAGATACAGTGCAGGCATACAAGATAATTTCGCACATAAGAAAATGAGCAGACTATGAGATAAATGAATAGCAGATTGTGTTTGTCAGTGGTAAGAGTTTTGTTCCAGAAAGAATGAGCATGTATTACCCAGATGTGGCCTTATTAATGTGTGCAATAAATGGCTACTGTGCTACAATGCATAAATCTTGCTTTGTTAGATCAGTTTCTCTGCCAAAGCTATGTGCCAGACACACTGGAAAGAACTTTAGCCTGTATAACCTGTGGAAGTCTTCAAGTGTCTCACTATTTCCACTCTAGTGAAGGCCTAATCCTGGATATATTCAAGATTAAATGGCAAAAAAGCTGTGATTTTAACCTGTGTTATAAAACACTGCATTGGGAACCGCCCCCACCCCGCCTTCTCGAAACGGTGACCCTGCTATCTCTGTTAGCTATTAAGAATTGCTAAATAATCTATTCTTAGTATGTTTTTAAACAGATGGTTATTTTCCGTTGAGATGCAGGTTACATACTGAATTTAACAGATCCAGGCATCCACAAAAAAACTGCAGTACTGGGTTCAGCTGCAGTACTGCCACATCCAGTGGAAAGATCTTGCTTACTCATCTCTCTCACGGATTACACTTCCAGCCTCAATCCTCTTAACTTGGAAAATAACTCAGGAGGAACCCAAATTCCCAGCTGAGATGGGAGTCCAGAAAGCCAGCTCACCTGGAAGTACAAGTCGAGAGCTGCCGTCATGTCCGCTCCCTGTGGAAAGCACTGCGGCGCAGGGAAGAAAATGAATACGACAACCTCAGACACTGGCAAGGATGGACCAAGACACCCGCTCTCAACATCATCCTCGTCTGCTGGAAAAATGTTTCCCTGCCTTTACCCCATTTTCTAGGAGACGCGGGTGGTGCTGTGGGTTAAACCACAGAGCCTAGGACTTGCCGATCAGAAGGTCGGCGGTTCGAGTCCCTGCGACGGGGTGAGCTCCCGTTGCTCGGTCCCTGCTCCTACCAACCTAGCAGTTCGAAAGCACATCAAAGTGCAAGTAGATAAATAGGTACCGCTCCAGCGGGAAGGTAAACGGCGTTTCCGTGCGCTGCTCTGGTTCTCCAGAAGCGGCTTAGTCATGCTGGCCACATGACCCGGAAGCTCTACGCCGGCTCTCTCAGCCAATAAGGCGAGATGAGCGCCGCAACCCCAGAGTCGGCCACGACTGGACCTAATAGTCAGGGGTCCCTTTACCTTTTACCCCATTTTCTGGTTCTAAGTTTTGTATGGAATTTTAACGAAATACAAGCAACCAATAAAAAAATAAACAGAACTCCCTCCTCCTCTTCCTCTCCTTCTTACCTTTTTGTCTTTAAGATAATACCCAATGGCATAGTTCCGGTCTCCCGTTTCTTTCTCTGATTGAAACCTATTAAGACACACACACACACACTCCTTGATTTCTCTCTCCAGATTCTGGCTTGCCCACCCTTCAGGAATTATCACTTACATTAAAAATGAGAGTTCCCTGCCCTACGTACCAATTTTAATCGCATCCACACTTTCTAAATTAAAAACAAACTCGCTACTAGCAAAACAAGCGTTATTAGCATCTCTTGCGAAAGAAATATAGGGTGCCGTTGCCCCTCCTGCTGGCCTTACGTGGTATTGCTGAATCCCACATACTCGTTTCCGGCCATCTTCTTCAAATAATCCAACACCTAGAATCAAAGCAAGAAGGTCTTCCAGATATGTTTGTGATCCAGACCACCGTCCCCATCTCTCTTTAGCTTGCTTTCCTTTTCCTGCTTATTGAAATTGTCAGTCGGTGAACAGTTCTTTTCCTTCAGTGTCTGTTTTATGTTACACAATATACTAGTATTACTTAATATACTAATAGGCACCCATTAGTAGTAGTATTATTTATTCAATTTATTAATTAATTGAAGAGAAGTATTCAATTAATTGAGTAGCAGCAGCAGTAATAATAGACGACGGTGATGATAGTCTACATGTATTAGCTTGTAGACAGGGAACTTTCCCATGGCAGAAGATGGACAGAGGGTTGCCATTGATAATAATAATAAGAAATTATTTATACCCCGCCCATCCGGCCACTCTGGGCAGCTCCCAATAGAATACAGTCATACCTCGGGATGAATACGCTTCAGGTAAAGCATTTTCGGGTTGTGCTCCGCGGCGACCCGGAAGTAAGGGGACGCATTACTTCAAGGTTTTGGCGCTTGCGCATGCGCAGACACTCAAAATGACATCACACGCATGTGCAAAAGCGGTAAAATGCAACCCATGCATGTGCAGTCGCATGTTACGTTCGCTTCTGGATGCGAACGGGGCTCCGGAACGGATCCCGTTCGCATCCAGAGGTACCACTGTATAAAAAACATGATAAATACATCAAACATTAAAAACTTCCCTAAACAGGGCTGCCTTCAGATGTCTTCTAAAAGTCAGGTAGTTGTTTATTTCCTTGACATCTGATGGGAGGGTGTTCCACAGGGAGGGCGCCACCACAGAAAAGGCCCTCTGCCTGGTTTCCTGTAACCTCACTTCTCACAGTGAGGGAACTGGCAGAAGGCCCTCGGAGCTGGACCGATGGGGGTGAAGACTTTCCTTCAGGTAAACTGGGCCGAGGTCATTTAGAGCTGCCTCAAGTTAAACTCCAACTGGACCTTTCAGAAATATTGCTGTCGTTCTGCAATTTAGCTGAGGAAAAACAACATTTGAAAGTACATCTCTGTGGGCCCTGCAAGTTCCTCATCCTCCAGCACTAGCTTCCAAGGGATTCTGGAATCCCAGACCAAATCAGAACTCAGGATTGTTTTGCAAAAGAAATGACTTTGACTGTCCAGTGAATAGGTTTCCGCCATCCTGAGAAACCTGGGCCTTGAGAAACTGTAAAATGGAGATTTGAAATAAGTGGCAAAGGCCACACTCACGTAGTCAAACTTCTCAGCTTTCTTACAGCCCATCTAAAAGAAAACAAGAAAAGGAGTCAGTTGAGCTCTGAAAAACTTTTAAGTTGCATTCAGCGAAGTCCTGCCCAGAGTAGACTCAGTGAAATTAATAGACCTAAATTAGTCATTTCCATTAATTTCAAAGGATCTACTTTGAGTAGGACTAAAATTCAGCGGCAGAGAGTATGTCACAACACCCCCCACACTATGCCTCTGCTAACATTGGCTATGATTTTGTGTATCTTAGAGATACAGGTCAACCACAGAGACCCCCAAATTAGGGGCAATAATCTGGATTCAGATCTTGATGCCATGGGTCAGTCACCTAACCTGGGAATCCTTCCACAACTGCTGTAGTCCAGACCTCAGGTAAAGCTGTGAGGTTTACACTTTACCGAGGAAGAAAGGCCACACTTGGTACTCAGCGCCATTCTAAGTTACAGCCCATTGTTAACGACAACCACTAACTTGACTGAAGTACACCAGCATAATCTATAGTTTAAAAAAATGCTTGTCGGTTCACTCTGCATTTGAACACCTCTTAAAATATTGTAATCAAATTTTGCGCAATCGTTCCTGAGACCAAGCAGCAGGTTTTGGTCTTATGTTTGGATACAATCTGGGTGCCATTTTGAAACAAGATGTCCGACTGAACCTGTCGATAACTGCACTGATTTGAACCACCGATTTCAAAACTGCACCAAATTTTTGACTTCTTAGAAGATCCAAGCGACACCAGGCACAAAGCTGCTAGTTCACTACAACCCTGAGCTGTGAACTTCATTATTCTATGGTTCTGCAATTCTGCTTGCTGTTGGGTGGCAATAAAGGCGATCCTCATGCAGTTATTCCTGTTAAGCTTTGTCCATGACTTGAGAACTTCCAAGGACAAAAGTGGTTCTCAAGGCATGGACCACTTTCCTTTCCAGTTCCTATTCTTCAGGACAGGGTTTGGTTGTTCCACAGGTGTGCTCACTCTACCCCCTTGATGTGATGTGCCCTCTTCTTTTTGTACTCTCGAGTGCAGGGCAACCCAAGCCCACCTCTGGAACTGTGACTACAGATGCCTTACCCTGATGAGAGAGCTGATGACAATGGCCCCTGCATTCACCATAGGGTTGTGGGGGATGCCTAGACGCAAAAAGAAAAATGCAGGGTTATTCAAACTTCACCTTGCTTAGGTCCATCAAGACAAAACCTACAGCCGGCCCAAGAACATAATATTGTTTGCCTACCCAATTACTGTATTTTTCGCTCTATAAGGCGCACCGGACCATAAGGCGCACCTAGTTTTGAGTGGGGGAA
Source organism: Podarcis bocagei (assembly GCF_964188305.1). Lineage (NCBI taxonomy): Eukaryota > Metazoa > Chordata > Lepidosauria > Squamata > Lacertidae > Podarcis > Podarcis bocagei. Next base: position 118,779,297 of record NC_138126.1, on the reverse strand, counting down.
ATCAAGAAAAAAAATCTTATTTCCCCCCCAGCCCCAAAGAGCAAAGAAGCCAAGACAGCGAGCAGGATGGATCCCGCTGGCTGTCTTGGCTTCCTCTTTAGCCGCGTGCAACCTCTCCCTGCCGGAGGGGTTGCGCACGGCTATGGCACAAGCCAAGACAGCGAGCGGGTTGGATCCTGCTCGCTGTCTTGGCTTCCTTTTTAGCTGCGGGGCTGGGGAAGCCCGAGCTTCCCCCGACCCCAGCCCCCAAAACAGGTCAGGGAGCGGTGGCAAGGTTGCGAGCAGCCTTGCCTCCGCTCCCAGAACTTGCGGGGCTGGCGGGAGAAGCCCGGGTCCCCCCCCCCCCCAGGCCCCAGGGACCACACATTCGCTCCATAAGACGCACAGACATTTCCCATTAGTTTTTAAGAGGGAAAAAGTGTGTCTTTTGGCGCGAAAAACACGGTATGTACCAAGGGTGTAGCATGAAGATGGTACAACATCTTACTGAAGCTAAGCCACCCAGAATGTAGTGATCAGATGGTCTCACAGTAATCCCATCTGATCACTACACAGAGTAGCTGGGGAAACCCAGCCAGCTGGGCGGGGTATAAATAATAATTTATTATTATTATTCTGGCAACCTGCACAGAATTTTGCTTAATTGGTTGCCTTCAATTTGATTTAATTAATTTTTATAATGAAATATTTTTAGATTGTGTAACTATTTTACTGTCTGATTATTTGATTGTTGTTAGCCGCCCTGAGCCCGGCTTTGGCTGGGGAGGGCGGGATATAAATAAATTTTATTATTATTATTATTATTATTATTATTATTATTATTATTATTATTATTATTCTTCTTCTTCTTCAGCGGATCTGAGACTGGTCAGTGCCTGGATGGGGGACCACCAGGGAGCTACATGTACACAACTTTGGAAGAAAAGCTGGATGTCAATGTAAGAAAATGAAATATAAATACAATCAAACCTCGGTTGTTGAACGTAATCCACTCTGGAAGTCCGTTCGGCTTCCAAAATATTCGACAACCGAGGTGCAGCTTCCGATTGGCTGCAGGAGCTTCCTGCACTCAAGCCGAAGCTGTCAGATGTTCAGCTTCCGAAAAACGTTTGAAAACTGGAACACTCACTTCCGGGTTTTCGACATTCGGGAGCCGAAATGTTTCAAAATGGAGGCGTTTGGGAACCAAGGTTTGACTGTATATAAATATATACAGCCGGCATCAGTGATCATTGTGGAACATGACCATGGAACATTGCCCCTTATCAGGCCTCAGCTTGGCCCCAAATTATTGGGGGGGGGGGTTGTCTGACACAGGGACCCACACACAGAGAATGTTCTGGAATGACTGATGGTAACAATCTCGCATGTTCATGTTCCCATGCTATAGTGCCGGGAGCGAACCAGCAGTAGAAGCAAGTGGAGTTAACTCTTTATTAGAAAACAACAACAGTTAACTCTTTATTAGCAAAACCACAATCTGCACAGACCTGGCTCATTCCTGGTGGTCTCGCTCCATGAAAACCCATTGCAGAGACTCAAAGTCTCCGCCTCCTCACAGTCCCTGTTTTCATCTGAGAAATGTTGGAGGATATGGGAAGAGGGAAGAAAACACGCAACTCCAAAGCTTTGATTGGGTTCATTTCAGCTCATTTGTATAGAGCCAAACCATGGTTTAGTGTTACATGTGAGCATGGCTAGTTGTGATGGCCTGGGAATCTGATTCAGAGGCTGAACCGGAGGAATCCCAGCCTGCACAGGAGTCCCTGCCTCCAGGGCCGGCTGAGCCGGGGCAGGGCCTTGAGTCTGAAGGGCCCTCACCTGTGTCAGATCCTCAGGAGCAGACACCAGATGAATCCACTCTGGCTCCGGGGGTGATTGAGGACCCATTGCCTGCAGGTGCTCCTCTCCCAGCTCTGTCAGGAGAAGGTGAGGCTGCCTCTGGGTCCAGTAACCTTCCAGCCTCTCCTGAGCTGCAGAGGCTCAGGGCAGAGAGGCGGAGGGAACTAAGTTCTATCAGGTGGAGTGCTCGCCTTAAGGCCAGGAGAGGCGAGTCACATGTGGGCCGGGACCGCCCTAGGCCCCAGAGGAGATAAAGGCCAGTCAGCCCAGTCCCAGGTTGCAGGAGCAACATTGCTGGAAACCTGTTCCTGCCAGCACCCTGACCTGCTCTTCTGGAGTTCCTGACCATGCCCGGCTCCTTGCCTTGGACCCCGCTTTGCCCTTGACAGTCAGCCTCCAGACCCTCGACCCAGGACCGGACTCAGACCACGCCACACGGCAACCCCCCCGGGACCAGCACACTAGTGATTTGCCCAAGAGGATTATGTAAGCTTTGTGGACGGATCAGTGAGGATCCAAACCTTAGTATTTCACACAGACACACACAGTGATTGCTCCTCTCCATCACTCCTCCATTCTTCATCATTTGGAATTCTGCCCACCTTACCTTCCTCGTTGAGAGAAAGCTTGTCGTAACGCAGCCCGCTGGGCTCTTTGCCGACATACTGGTGCACTCGGTCAGTGCCCAGTTCACTGACGGCGACGGCGTATTTAAGGGGCTTGACACAAGACTGCAGGCAGAATTGGGTCTTGGTGTGGCCCATGGAATACCTGGGAGGGACAGAGAGGGCGACTGAGCACAGAAGATGCCACCTTACCCCTGCCACCTTCAGCTAGCCAATGATAAAATGGCAAGGGGACCAAATTATTATTTTTAATAATTAAGGGTGCTAGAAGCCATAGTTACGTAGGAAGCTTCCTTCTACCAACTATTGGGTTCACCTAGTTCAGCGTTATCTGTACTGACCAGAAGTGGCTTTCCAGGGATCCGGATGGGATTACTGTAACCCCTTACTCCAGCGGTGGGGGTCCTTTCTCAAACAAGGGCCACATTCCGTTCTCAGCAAACGTCTGGGGGCCGCACACCAGTGATGGATGGGGCCAGAGGAAAAAGTTGGAGGATCAATGAACACAAATGTTACCTTTGTGCAGTAGGCCAACTTATACCCTGTTCTCTATCCAGGTAAGCAGGACTTGTCATCAGAGTTCAAGGACAAATTTTAGCCAAGCGAAAACATTTAAGGAGGGTGTGGAGCAGGGCTGGTAGAAATGTGATTTTGGGAGGGGTTCAGGTGTCGAGTTCAGAGGCCTGGGGCTCTTAAAAACCAGAACACGAACTTCAACTATGTTAGGCGAAGAGATTCATTTTAGAACACTTTCCTTGCTCACAGTTACGTACAGACTGGTAGCTCTTCCTTCCAGAATTCCCTGCCAGTCCTGGGGTAGACTAGTCTATGCTTAGGCCAGAACATTCCGGAATCCTAGTCTGCATCCAGGAATAGATCTGCCATGGGAATTACACTGAGGGCCAGACAGAGAAAACTGGAGGGCCACAAATGGTCCCAGATCCCAAGGTTCCCCATCCTTGCCTTACCCTACGGGGGTCCACAGGCACATCTGACGACAGAAGACACCATCTTTCTCTGCCTCCTTAATACAGTGGTACATCGGGTTACAGACGCTTGAGGTTACAGACTCCGCTAACCCAGAAATAGTACCTCGGGTTAAGAACTTTGCTTCAGGATGAGAACAGAAATTATGCTCTGGTGGCACGGCAGCAGCAGGAGGCCCCATTAGCTAAAGTGGTGCTTCAGGTTAAGAACAGTTTCAGGTTAAGAACAGACCTCCGGAACGAATTAGTACTTAACCCGAGGTACCACTGTATGCACCTGTGCTGAGGAGGAATGGTGGGAGCCTCCCCCACCCCCTGCTCAGGATCCTGAATCTTCCCAGGAGCAGTGGGACAGTAGATTTGGAACAGTGGTTTGCAGAGGGACATAGTTCAGAAGACTGAAGTTGGGAAGAACTGGGTGGTGAACAGTTAGGAGAAGAAGAACCGGGGGGGGGGGGGAGAGAGTTAACAGACTCGCTTTTGCTGGAAAGCATCCATCCGCTCAGCCCAAGATCAAGGAGAGCAGATAAGGTGGCTACTCAGAAAGTACAATGGTTGCGAGATCAGATTGCAAGATGCGGAAATGACAGTAGTGAAGTGGGTTAAGGTAAAGGTAAAGGGACCCATGACCATTAGGTTCAGTCGTGACCGACTCTGGGGTTGCGGTGCTCATCTCGCTTTATTGGCCGAGGGAGCCGGTGTACAGCTTCCGGGTCATGTGGCCAGCATGACTAAGCCGCTTCTGGCGAACCAGAGCAGCACACGGAAACGCTGTTTACCTTCCCTGCACTTTGACGTGCTTTCGAACTGCTAGGTTGGCAGGAGCAGGGACTGAGCAACGGGAACTCACCCCGTAGCGGGGATTCGAACCACGACCTTCTGATCAGCAAGTCCTAGGCTCTGTGCTTTAACACCACAGCGCCACCCGCATCCCTAGTAACCGTGGGTTACTAGGGGGGAAGTGGGTGGAACCCTTAATTGGGAGCACCTTCATTCCTAGAAATGGATTATTTGTTCTTCTGCTCTGATCATTAAAATCTCTAACTGGTAAGAGACTCCTTTCGCTTTGTTCTGCTTATCTACTGTCAAAAGGGGGTGGGGGAGGGGGAGGAAGCCAAGTCCCTGAAACCTGACAGCACCCAGCAATGTTCAGCAGGAGAGCTGTTTCCTATTTCTTTGTGTTCAATCCCACATTTAAGGTTCTGGTCCCTTTCACTCACCGTTGACCATCCACGGTGCAAAGAGACACGCCCCAGAGCTCTGGATTGCACTTTGCTAGCTGTGGGATGTAGTTGGCCACCTAGAAAAGGGAATGAGAAATCAGCCCCAAATTTAGCAATGGGGACGGGTGTGTGTGAAGGATAGTTATCCTCATCTCAGCTATCTGCCCACCTAATGGAGGACAGCACAGGCAGCTTCCAGTGCTGTCACTCCACTGATGGAAATCAGTAGACTGAAGAGGAAGGCTAGGTAAAGGTAAAGGGACTCCTGGCCATTAGGTCCTGTCGTGACCGACTCTGGGGTTGCGGCATTCATCTCACTTTATTGTCCGAGGGAGCCGGCGCACAGCTTCCAGGTCATGTGGCCAGCATGACTAAGCCGCTTCTGGCAAACCAGAGCAACACACGGAAACGCCATTTACCTTCCCGCCGGAGTGGTACCTATTTATCTACTTGCACTTTGACGTGTTTTTGAACTGCTAGGTTGGCAGGAGCAGGGACCGAGCAACAGGAGCTCATCCCGTCACGGGGATTCGAACCGCCGACCTTCCGATCGGCAAGCCACCTGCAGCCCCTTGTGCTACTTCCCACACTGTAGGGGGTGATGGAGGCACCAGACAGGAAGGTGAATATGCCAAATTTGCCTTCTTTCCCCCTGTTTCATTGGATGGAGGACTATGCCGAGTCAAAAGAGCCTTTGGTCACCAGAGGGACACACTGTCCAATAAAAACCCTGCATATCCCCAGAAGTGGTCATGTTATTCTTCAGTCCCCATTTCCCTGAGCACTAGGAAATTCCAAGGAGAAGCTTTTACAGGGTGAATTTTCTTGTGAAGATGGCAAATGGGAAACTTATGACATCTTCAGTAACATACATTCTCAACCTTGGGTTCTAGTCTTTTTAAAGCAGTCGCAGTGCCCGTTAAACCCACCCAACCACCCAACCACCCACCCACACACACACACCAGCTTCCAACAGTTCCTTCTCTGACAGCTGCACACTTTTAATCCTCTCATGTGGTGGCTACGTTCAAAAATTACAGAACTGTTTCTTGCAGCCACTGAAAAATTTCTGATAGCTATTAACTTAAAAGTAAAGGTAAAGGTACCCCTGCCCGTACGGGCCAGTCGTGACCGACTCTGGGGTTGCGTGCTCATCTCGCTTAAGAGGCCGGGAGTCAGCGCTGTCCGGAGACACTTCCGGGTCACGTGGCCAGCGTGACGAAGCTGCTCTGCCGAGCCTGCACCAGCGCAGCGCACGGAAAACACCGTTCACCTTCCCGCTATAAAGCGGTACCTATTTATCTACTTGCACTTAGGGGTGCTTTTGAACTGCTAGGTGGGCAGGAGCTGGGACCGAAAGACGGGAGCTCACCCCGCCGCGGGGATTCGAACCGCCAACCATACGATCGGCAAGTCCTAGGCACTGAGGTTTTACCCACAGCGCCACCCACGTCCCTAGCTATTAACTTACCAGTCAGCAAAACCCATTATCTTCAGAACCCCAACTATCTATTGGTGGAAAAGGAGGCTTTCTGATGGATGTCGATATAAACTTCAGGGAGGTGATTATTGTTGGGGAAGGGTAAACTCTCCCTGTTCAGCGTAGATAATTTATTGCATCCTAGCATCCCAGAGTTGGAAGGGACCTCAAAAGTCAGCCTTGATTGATGCCCAGCAGAATGATAGGTGGAAGATGATAGAGAAATTGAGGCTGCAATCTTATATTCCAGAGATGGGGAATCTGTGGCCCTCCAGATATTGTCGAACTGCAGATCCCTTCAGCCCCATAGCCAACAATTGGGGACAGTGGCTCCCCATGCCAGCTATGCAAGCTTACCAGGGAACTCAAAGTGACTCACTTCTAAGGAGGTACAGTCATACCTCGGGTTACAGACACTTCAGGTTGAGTTTTTTTGGTGTTACCGACCAGCCGAAACCCAGAAGAAGAAGAGTTTGGATTTGATATCCCACTATCACTCCCCTAAGGAGTCTCAAAGCGGCTCACAATCTCCCTTCCCTTCTTCCTCCACAGCAAACACTCTGTGAGGTGAGTGGGGCTGAGAGACTTCAGAGAAGTGTGACTAGCCCAAGGTCACCCAGCAGCTGCATGTGGAGGAGTGGAGATGCGAACCCGGTTACCCAGATTACGAGTCCACTGCTCTTAACCACTACACCACTGAAACGGGTTACTTCCAGGTTTCGGCGGTCATGCATGCGCAGAAACACTAAATCACGCTTTGCGCATGCGCAGAAGCGCCGAATCGCAACCCGCACGTGCACAGATGTGCCACTGCGGGTTGCGAACACTGCGGGTTGTGGATGTGCATCCTGCACGGATCACGTTCGCAACCCGAGCGTCCACTGTATATATAGGTTTGCACTGATCTGCTTGTATTTAGCCTCTGCCCTCATGCACTACTTGATTTTTCTACCTTGCCCTCCTGGAGTCCTTTGGCGCTTTCAAAAATTTGCTCCACGTGAGACGTGAACTCCTGGAAGTCGGGGATGACAAACTTCTTCCGGAAGGCCTGGGTCAGCAGTACAATGTTGCTGCTCACACACCTGAGGACAGAAAAGACAGGTGGGGAGTTGAATTGGGAGCGGCTGAGTAATGTGCCATAAGACATTAGAGGACTAGGGAATTGGGATGTTTGCTTGTAATTGAATCAACACTGCCCACCTTAACTGTCTTCTTGCCTGGATGGCAGCGGAACTAACTAGGTCAGCCTAGCAAAGGTATTCCTAGCTTCCCTGTCTGATTTCCTACCTTCGGAAAAGTTCCCGGTTCAGCAACCCTCCAGCGCTGGGTTCCTGCGCTGCTTTTTGCAGAAGATTCATGCAGTCTCGAAGGCGTGGATCAGAGGTCCAAAGGCCAGTGCCTTGCAAGGCCTGAATTGAGAAGAGCACATGAAGGCGCCCTCTTGACTGGCAGGTGAAGATGACAGAATATTTGGAACTTGAGAAAATGACTGGGAGAATAAGAGGAAACTCAAACCAGAAAGTGTGTAAGGAATGGATAACATGTAAAGAATATCTAAAACAATATTGTGAAAATGCAAATCTCCTGACAGGTCTAGATTGAATCATAAATATTAAGGAAAACTATAAATGTAGAAAAAATTTCTGGATATGTAGCAGATATAACAGGAAATGCGTAAAGGTTAAAAATACGTAGAAAGCACAATGAGGTGAATCGGAAGTCAAAAGTGTGTGAGATGTTAGACAATGTGTTGTTAGTTAATGTCTAGTTGTCATTGAGGTATTTTCTTTGTCTGTGTTGTTATAAGTAAATTGTTTGACAATAAAGTGTTGTGTTTTTTTTAAAAAGGGGCCCTCTTCCATTGCCGCCTGAGACAAGACGGATGCCAGCAACACAGATGAACACATGGCAAGAAGAGGGGATGAGAACGGGATAGAGTATTTTTATTTATTTGTTTATTCGATTCCATTTTCGAATTGCTTCCTATAAAGTATCTTGAAGTGATTGCAGAGTAAAAAAATAATAATAATTCAGCAATGGAAACAATGGGAAACAATGCCATATTTAAAAAGAACAGTATATATACAAACAATTAAAAACCATTTCATGCGCAAACAAAATTTCAAATGCAATATTGACCGGAATAAACATCTCACATCTCCTGCTGTGCATACCACCAATATCTATGATATCTGCTCTTGCAGAGGGATAAAACCCCTCTTCTTATCCATTCCCATTTATTTTATTTTCTCGGTTGAGCTATTGGAAAAATGTACAAAGAAACCATTGACCTGGTCCACCGTAACTAGCCTTTTAAAATAATGTGCTTTGTATTATATCCACCTGCGATCCCGTCTTCCTTCGTTAAGTTTAGTTTAGGTATAAAAATGGGTACAAAATGTTTGCAAATGTGTTGAAACTTTGTTACAGAAAACTAATAAAAATTTGGTGAAAATTAAAGGGGGTGGCAAGGTATCTGCCCTTGCAGTAAAGAAAATGAGACCAGCCTCCCGCTTCTACGGATTTTTTAATGCCTGCAGATGTGTAAAGCTCTGCTCACTATTTCGACAGAGGTTCTAGATGCCCGATTCCTCATGTGGTTGTAGGAAGTGGTAGAGCATCTGCTTGCAGTGAACAAGGTCCCAGATTCATTCCTCAGCATCTCTAGGCAGGCCTGGGAATATGCCCCCCCCAAGTCCCACCTTTCCCACCCACCCTTTAGGACAGCTGGAAGCATCTTACACTGGTGAACTTATGAACGGAGATACATTCCTGGCCCTCAGCTACTGTGTAGAAAAGGAGGTCACTAAGGCGAGTCAGCATCCCATTCTCTGACACATCCCTGCGGAAAGACAAGAGAACAGGTCATGTTTCACCCCTACATAACATTCATTCATTTATTTAAAGGAGTGTTTCCTAAACATGGGTCTCCAGCTGTTTTGGGACTACAACTCCCATCATCCCTAGCTAGGCAGGACCACTGGTCAGGGATGATGGGAATTGTAGTCCAAAAACAGTTGGAGACCAAAGTTTGGGAAACACTGCTGTAACGCATTCATGCTGCACATTTCAGGTATAGGCAACCTCTCAGGTAAGGTAAAGGTAAAGGGACCCCTGACCATTAGGTCCAGTCATGACCGACTCTGGGGTTGCGGTGCTCATCTCACTTTATTGGCCGAGGGAGCCGGCGTACAGCTTCCATGCCATGTGGCCAGCATGACTAAGCCGCTTCTGGTGAACCAGAGCAGCGCACGGAAACGCCGTTTACCTTCCCGCCGGAGCGGTACCTATTTATCTACTTGCACTTGGACGTGCTTTCGAACTGCTAGGTTGGCAGGAGCAGGGACCGAGCAACGGGAGCTCACCCCGTTGCGGGGATTCGAACCGCCGACCTTCTGATCGGCAAGTCCTAGGCTCTGTGGTTTAACCCACAGTGCCACCCGTGTCCCTGTACAGTTAAAAAACAAGAAGCAGCAGCAGCAGCCTGAGAATGGAACTCACAGAGCGGCAAAGGAATATAGCAAAGGAACATATTCCTCCTGGCAAGGGTTGGTTATAGATTTCAAAAAATAAATAGCAGTGTTTTGAGAGCAAGCCAGGAGTTTTTAAAGCAGTGGTGAGCAACCTCCAGTTGTCATTGAACTCTAAATCTCATCACCAACACTGACAATCCAGAATGCAGCAGCTAGACTGGTGACTGGGAGCGGCCGCCGGGGCCATTTAACAGCGGTCCTAAAAGATCTACATCAGCTCCCAGTACTTTTCCAAGCACAATTCAAAGTGCTGGTGCTGACCTTTAAAGCCCTAAACAGTCTTGACCCTGTATACCTGAAGGAGATTCTCCACCCCCATCGTCTAGCCCTGACGTGGAGGTCCAGTTCCAAGGGCCTTCTGGCGGTTCCCTCTCTGTTGAGGAGTGAAATTATAGGGAACCAGACAGAAGGCCTTCTCGGTAGTTGTACCCACCCTGTGGAATGCCCTCCCGGCAGATGTCAAAGAAATAAACAACTGTACGACTTTCAGAAAACATCTGAAGGCAGCCCAGTATTGGAAAATTTTCAATATTACGTTTTTATACTCTGTTGGAAGCTGCACATCTCCTCCACCTAAACTAAAAATATGGCTTTGGACAGGTTAACCCAGTTTTTGCTAATCTGGTGCTCTCCAGATATTTTGAACTACAATCCCATCTTAGCCCTAGTGGGCTCCTTCAAAAGACCGTAGGAGTTCCTCCACTAGAGTGATACAGGAAAAAGGTGCTCAGATTTTGGACAAATAATTTAAACCCCCGAAAACAAATCACTTGTAGAGGTTTTCATAATCACATAGACACTGGCTATGCCACTACCACAACCCCCCTGCCTCCCATTTCCTGTGTTTTCTTCCATGTTGAATGCAATTCTGATCTTTTATGAGTATGCTTCAGACGGCAGCCAGCATTTCTGCAGGGAGCAAATACTTTTAGCACTTTAGGTGTCTCATGCTGGGCGGAAATAATTGGCATCAAAAATAAGAGAGCACGGAAATGACAAAAGCCGAATGTCTGGAAGTCTGACAACCTGGCTTCTTTTCTCTGCCTCTGGACAGGCAGACGTGTCCCTTCAGTGTGCAAGGCTTGGCAGCACGTGAAGCCCTAAGTGCGTCACAATTCAAGAATTGCATCAATCGTGACACCCCAGGTTTTTTATTTCCTCCACACCAGCTTGGGTTTAACAGCTGTCCTAAGAATGGCCGCATTTGTCAGCTGGTCATTCTGCAAAGAAACATACAAGCAAAGTGGGGCTGGATAATTTCTGCCAGGATATCAGCTGGGCTGGGTACCCGAGTGCTGAAAGTTCGTTGGCACCAAACAAAAGGGTGCATTGTAGAGAAGTCAATTCATTAATGCAGGGGGTGGTGAACCTGCCAGATGTTGATGAACTACAACTCCCAACATCTCTGGCCACTGGCCATGCTGCTTGGGGCTGATGAAACGTGGAAGTCGTAGAATCATAGAACTGAAGAGTTGGAAGGGACCCTTGAAGAGTTGGAAGGGACCCTGACGGTCATCTAGTCCAGTGGCGTAGCGTGGGGGGTGAGGGGGGCCGGCCGCACCGGGCGCAACATCTGGGGGTTAGGGTTAGGGGGCGCAAATCCACAGGTTAGGGGGTGCAAATTACTTGCCTTGCCCCGGGTGCTGACAACCCACGCTACGCCACTGATCTAGTCCAACCCGCTACAATGAAGGAATCTCAACACATGGTTTCCCCATCCAATTTGGAACCATATTGGACCCTGCTTAGCTTTTCAAATGTGCTAGTTGTTTTATTGCTGCACCACTACTCTCCATGCCCAGTCCATCGACATCTGGAGGACACCGGAGTCCCCTAATTCAATCCTGCACCCAGCTCCTGCTTAACAAAATCTACACAGTTCCTGGATGGGCAAAAATAATACCCCCCCATACTTTGACATCACTTATGCACACACCCCTCCATCACAGCGATACGACACATGGCCCATGCATCCCTTACTGGTCCGTCAGCTGCTGGTGTTGCTGGTGACGCCCGTTCACCATCGCTGCCTCTCTGCCTTGAGCCGAGGCCGAGGAGCCGGCTCTGCCAATGCCCAAGGGAGGGCAGCGTCCCGTCCCTCTCTTCCATCGGATCGCAGGAGGCTGCAGCACTCCTGGAAAGACCCTGATGGAGCGCATAGCGGCAGCAAGAAGTCGCAGGGGCTTGAGAGGGTCTGAAGCTACGAAGAAGCGGTAGCAAGAGAATCCAAGGTGGTGCTGGTGGGGGGACGGGGGGGAGTGACAAGGAGCTCGCCTTCTGGCCCTTTAAAAAGGAAAGCATCAAGCAGGGGGCGGGGGAGGGAGAGGGATGGGCAGCGGCTCCAGCCTATCAGCGACAAATAAATAAAAGCAAGGCGCCAATGAGGGAGGGAAGATCTTCGTGCGCTTTCCCAGACTCCAGGTGAGTCATAGCGTGATGCTCACAGGTTGTTAGAGATGCAGCTCCCACCCCGCAGCCTTTAGGCACTGAGTGAAGAGGAAGCAAGCAGCACCGCCGCTTGGACTGTGAAAGTGACTTACGTCGGCTGGCATCAACTCTTTTTCAGAAGCATATGGGTTTTCTTTTTAGTTTAATAATCGAGGCTTGGATCACGGTTTGCTCACGCCGCTTGTGTCTGCAAGGCACATATAATCATAATATCATGTATTATATCAGGCACGTCAAACTCCCAAGAGACTGCGATCTACTTACAGTGTAAAAATACTGGCTGTGATCTACCCATTGTCATTGCCAGGAGTTGCTGAGCTTTTTTTAGAGGAGGGTTGGCAAAATTTGTTGAGCTTTTTTCTTTGGGGGGGGGAGTGTTTGCAAAAGGAAACACTAAAGCGATTGCTACCTGGGATCAACCTGTTGGACATGCCTAATATATACCATAAATATCATATATCTTATGTCATATATCATATAATATAGAACAACTTTGTTTGTGGGATTTCTGGCTTCCACGGTCACAATTTAGCATGTGCTAAATTCTTCTAGCATTTCGAAAGCAGGTCATGTCCAAGTAGATAAATAGGGACCGCTCCAGCGGGAAGGTAAACGGCGTTTCCATGCGCTGCTCTGGTTCACCAGAGGTGGCTTAGTCATGCTGGCCACATGACCGCCGGCTCCCTCGGCCAATAAAGCGAGATGAACTCCGCAACCCCAGAGTCGGTCACGACTGGCAGTGGCGTAGCGTGGGGGGTGCAGGGGGGGCCGGCCGCACCGGGCGCAACATCTGGGGGTTAGGGGGCGCAAATCCACGGGTTAGGGGGCGCAAATTACTTGCCCCGGGTGCTGACAACCCATGCTACGCCACTGACGACTGGACCTAATGGTCAGGGGTCCCTTTACCTTTACCTTTAAATTCTTCTAAGGAGAGAGAATTTCGTCCAGGTATGGAGTTTAGGTTCTCCGGTTTAGGGAATGTTGGAGAAGCATGCGCTCTCAGTTGTTGTACTAGGCTAAGGCACAGTTTTTCTCTACCACTTTCCAGCAAAGTATGTGTTAACGATTTCCTAGAAACTAAAAGCATTTCTCTCCTTTTTTGGGAAGAGAAAGGAGGCCAGCACAAAGGGGAAGGAAATAATTGTTTCCAATTTCCTACCATTTAGCAGAGGAGCCAGACTGGGCTTGCACCTTGGCTGGCTTTCTTTCTTATGTCTGTGTTATAAGCACACTGGATTTTTAGCACGTACACTCGAAAACCGTGGTCTGCAAGCCAGACAAACCTGCATTTTTGAAAAATGCATATATGGGTAGAAAAGTCATGCATATCCAAAAGTGTGTGTTTGTTGTGTGCAGGCAAGAAACGTTGGAGTGCAGTTCCTCCTTTAAAAACACATCTTTTAAAAAAGCACATGACTGTTGGTTCTAGTGGAAATCTCTTTACTGTGCTTGAACTCAAAAGGATTTGTGGATTTAACTTTGTGGATCCCAACTTAAATTGGTTTAGAGGGCCTGTTTAGAGAATGTACTTCAGTTGATTTACCTGGCTGACAATGAAGCCCAAAGAGAATTGTTGTTTGGGGAGGCTCTCTGAAGACTACTGTGTAAGGAAACAATCACGCTTTGTAACTGCTATTCAGAAATTCAGGCTACTTACCTGAGTGTAATCCCTGCTGAACTCAATGGGGCTTGTTTTAGGTTAGCCCTGTCACCATGTTCCTGTTGGCATTCAGAAGGAACCAATGCATTTCAATAGTAAAAAGGACCCCTGGATGGTTAAGTCCAGTCAAAGGCGACTATGGGGTTGCGGTGCTCATCTCGCTTTCAGGCTGAGGGAGCTGGCGTTTGTCCACATACAGCTTTCTGGGTCATGTGGCCAGCAGGACTAAACTGCTTCTGGCGCAACAGAACACCGTGATAAAAACCAGAGCACACGGAAACGCTGTTTGTCTTCCCACCACAGCAGTACCTATTGATCTACTTGCACTGGTGTGCTTTCAAACTGCTACGTTGGCAGGAGCTGGGACAGAGCAACAGGAGCTCACCCTGTCACAGGGATTCGAACCGCCAACCTTCTGATTGGGAAGCCCAAGAGGCTCAGTGGTTTAGACCACAGCGCCACCCGTGTCCCTACTTCAATAGTAGTAGTCTTTCAGTATATACAGATATGCTCCTAAAGGTTGAAGAGGCGGCCTATATATATAAATAAAGTTGCTAACAAGCACAATGTGAGAGGATTACCCACATAGATTTGCCACCCCTAATTTGGGTAACAATTTCCAACTCGGTGTTGGGCAATTTAGTTGACATGCAAGAGACAAGGCATCTAGGATCAAACGCCCTTGGCACATAGCAAAGAAAATAAAAATTCAAAAACACCATCCTGAATGCTGGTCCCAATTTACAGATTAGGAAGTGGGGGGCAGCGGGGACAGAATATTTGCTTATTGTCATTGCAATTGGTGCAGTTATGCAGGGGTTTATATGTGCTGGAACCGGAGTCCAGTCTCCAAGCTCACGCTTATCTACTCAAATGGGAGATTTCTCGAAGACTGGCTTTATTCTAACTTTTCCTAACTTCCTTCCGTCCCATGAAGACTGCAGTTCTATCTACACACACAGTCCAGTGTTGTGCAGGGTTTAATGCCATTTAAATCAATGGGTTTAGGAGCAGCTAACTTTGCATAGGATTGGGCTGTTCATTCGAATTCAGTCCTGTTAAACTTATTAGGGGTTGCTTCTGAATAAACATCCATAGGCTGCAAGCGAGAGTTCTAATCTAGGTGCTGGAAACACCTCTTTCATCCCTTCTTCTTGGCTACCGTATTTTGCGCCCCATAGGACGCTCCGGCCCATAGGACGCACCTAGTTTTTTTGGGGGGAAATAAAGGGGAAAAAATTATTTCCCCCCCAGGTGCGGGGCTGGAAGAACCAGGTCGGGGAACAGTGGGAAGGCACGCTCTGCCTCCCCGCTGTCCCCCGAGCTTGTGGGGCTGGCGATGGGGAGAAGTGCGCTGATCCCGGGACTGCAGGCAGCTCTGCGCCGCCATCCGGAGCGGGGCGGGACTTAGTGCCCCGCTCGGGATGGCGGCGCAGATCTGCCTGCAGTCCCGGCACGGCAGGCAGCTCTGCGCCGCCATCCGGAGCGGGGCGGGGCTTCGCCCCCGGCTCCCGGTGGCCGCGCAGAGCTGCGCTGATCCCGGGACGGCAGGCAGTTCTGCACCGCCATCGGGAGCGGGGCGGGGCTTCGCCCCCGGCTCCCGGTGGCCGCGCAGAGCTGCGCTGATCCCGGGACTGCAGGCAGCTCTGCGCTGCCATCTGGAGCGGGGCGGGCTTCGCCCCCGGCTCCCGGTGGCCGCGCAGAGCTGCGCTGATCCCGGGACGGCAGGCAGCTCTGCACCACCATCCGGAGCGGGCGGGACTTAGCGCCCCGCTCCCGATGGCCGTGCAGAGCTGTGCTGAGCCGGGGACTGCAGGCAGCTCTGCGCAACCCTCGGAGCCGGTCTCCTGAGGGTTGCGCAGAGCTTCCTGAAGCCTAGAGAGCGAGAGGGGTCGGTGCGCACCGACCCCTCTCGCTCTCCAGGCTTCAGCGAAAGCCTGCATTCGCCCCATAGGACGCACCCAGATTTCCGCTTCATTTTTGGAGGGGGGAAAAGTGTGTCCTATAGGGCGAAAAATACGGTAGTTCAAAGCTGCTGTATTATATATATTTTACGCAGCACAAAAGTACAGGTAATTTGGTCCTGGGGCTATGCTTAGACAACCCTCTAGGTGGCAGTAGTTTTCCTGCTTACCGATAGTGTCAACATTTTTGCAGGCCTTTGATAAAGAGAATTCTCCGGTGAATAATCATTTTGGACAATAGTTCATGCAGGAGTTCATAATTCTAAGGACAGAATGGAATTTAATAATGTTTTGTAGAGACTTGCAATAATTTTGCAGACATTCCCTTATGTCCAAGAGTCTCATGAGAACTAGAAACTTAATCAATCAATCAATGATCCTCGCTTTCAATAAATTTTGAACTTGATTTGATTGTTGTATTTATATCTCACCTTTTCCTCAGAGGATCTCATAGTTGTCCCCGCTCCTTATTTAATCCTCACAACAACCCTGTGAGGTAAGTTAGGCCAAGAGAGACAGTGATTGTCCCAAGGTCTCCCAGTGAGCTTCATTCAAACTCTGAAATAATGTGCTTCCAAAAATACTGGATCTGTGGTGACAGTTCTGTGCATGGTTACCCCTGAGGAAGACCTATCAAATACAGTGGTGCTCAGGATGAGGCCTGGCTATGTTTCAGAGCCACTCTGGGATCAGTTACCTGACCTCTGCTCATGGATCCCTCCCAGATAGGTGCTTTTTAAAATTTTAAGCGTTGGAAACTCTGCTTCTAGGTTCTAAGTCATGTAAAGGCACTCAAGCATTTGGGCTGGCATTAATTTAAAACTTTTGAATGCCTCTTACATTTAATTTTTAAAATAATTTTAATGTTTAAACGCATTAGGCTACCAGAACTTCTGAGGCCATTGCATGCAGAAAGTCCCATGCTTAGTCTCCTGTTTAGTCGTGTCCGATTCTTCGTGACCCCCTGGACCAGAGCACGCCAGGCACTCCTGTCTTCCACTGCCTCCCGCAGTTTGGTCAAACTCATGCTGGTAGCTTCGAGAACACTATCCAACCATCTCGTCCTCTGTCGTCCCCTTCTCCTTGTGCCCTCCATCTTTCCCAACATCAGGGTCTTTTCCAGGGAGTCTTCTCTTCTCATGAGGTGGCCAAAGTATTGGAGCCTCAGCTTCAGGATCTGTCCTTCCAGTGAGCTCTCAGGACTGATTTCCTTCAGAATGGAGAGGCTTGATCTTCTTGCAGTCCATGGGACTCTCAAGAGTCTCCTCCAGCACCATAATTCAAAAGCATCAATTCTTCGGCATCAGCCTTCTTTATGGTCCAGCTCTCACTTCCATACATCACTACTGGGAAAACCATAGCTTTAACTATACGGACCTTTATTGGCAAGGTGATGTCTCTGCTTTTTAAGATGCTGTCTAGGTTTGTCACTGCTTTTCTCCCAAGAAGCAGGCGTCTTTTAATTTCGTGGCTGCTGTCACCATCTGCAGTGATCATGGAGCCCAAGAAAGTAAAATCTCTCACTGCCTCCATTTCTTCCCCTTCTATTGGCCAGGAGGTGATGGGACCAGTGGTCTCCTGAACCTCCTGTTAAAAAGGTGATCAGGTAAGACATGATGTGAAACACCTGTGCCTGAGTTGCTGAAGAGTTTCTGCCAGTCCGAGCAGGCACTATTGGGCTGGATGGATGCACTTTTAGACCTGGCACCAGGCAGCTTCCTGTGAGTTATGACGCTATGTGTCCTTAAATCCCTGCACCCGGAAATAACCTAGCTAAAAGGCCTCCACCCTTGAGGCCCTGAGAAAAGTTCCTTCTCCAGATCGCAGGCCACCAAGGGTCTTTGTGTTATATATATATAGAGAGAGAGAGCGCGCAAGGAATTTTCTCAGTGCCTCACAATGGAAGCATCCTTGCCCAGCGTCCTGTTGTGTTCGCTCTAAGCCAGGCTCCCGTCCCTCGAGGAAATGAGAGACTGCTCTTCTTCCATCTGGCTTGACTGCCTCTCCCATTTGCAGAGCTACAGAAGGGAGAGGCCAAGGCTCTCCCCGAGGCGCTTTAATATGAATACTCAGCACAGCGTGTTTCCTAACCTCAGCAAGTCAGTTTCGCTGGCACACACCCTGGTGGTTCCTTTGCCTGACATGGTGCATGTGGAAGGCACATTGTGCGCAACCTTCAACATTTCTCCAGGGAAAATAGGGACATCCTATTACACCCCCTCCAACATTTCTCCGATGAAAATAGGGGTGTCCTAGTGCTATTTTTCTAGAAAAAGAGGTGCTCACCTCCCTCGTTCTCTTAGAATGGCAATGGCGCCTACTGGAGAGTTCCGGAGAGTTCCGGCTGAAAAAGGCCCTGGGGAACATCTTGTTCCATACCCTCCAACATTTCTCCGATGAAAATAGGGGCATCCTGCCATACCCTCCAACATTTCTCTGAGGGAAATAGGGGCATCCTGCCATACCCTCCGACATTTCTCTGAGGGAAATAGGGGCATCCTGCCATACCCTCCGACATTTCTCTGAGGGAAATAGGGGCATCCTGCCATACCCTCCGACATTTCTCTGAGGGAAATAGGGGCATCCTGCCATACCCTCCGACATTTCTCTGAGGGAAATAGGGGCATCCTGCCATACCCTCCGACATTTCTCTGAGGGAAATAGGGGCATCCTGCCATACCCTCCAACATTTCTCTGAGGGAAATAGGGGCATCCTGCCATACCCTCCGACATTTCTCTGAGGGAAATAGGGGCATCCTGCCATACCCTCCGACATTTCTCTGAAGGAAATAGGGGCATCCTGCCATACCCTCCGACATTTCTCTGAGGGAAATAGGGGCATCCTGCCATACCCTCCGACATTTCTCTGAGGGAAATAGGGGCATCCTGCCATACCCTCCGACATTTCTCTGAAGGAAATAGGGGCATCCTGCCATACCCTCCGACATTTTCCTGAGGGAAATAGGGATGTTCTAAGGAAAAGCGGGACATTCTGGGATCAGCTCAGGAACTCGGATGGCTTATTTAAATCTGGGGCTGTCCCTGGAGAATAGGGACACTTGGGAAGGTTTGCATATGTGGGAAAGAATGGTCCTGAATGGATTTTATTATTACGGTATTATTATTAATTGCTTAAGCACTAGTGGTTGTTTGGGGGGGAGCAGAGGGTGGGATGGGTGGAAAGACCGTTGCCAAAGACTGGAGCAAGGGCCAGGTGCTGTTTATTGAAACCTGTCCCTCTCCCTAAACCAAACATGGCCTCCAGGCCCTGAGGAACGCAAGGGAGGAATCCCTCCCTGGCAATATATTGCGAACCGTGATTTGTGTGTGTCTTATGGAAAAATCACAATGTGGGGGAAACCGTGAACCGTGAAGGCTAGTGCCTCTGCATAGCGTCATCCTCATTTCAGACACTACAATATATCAGTATATCGCAATGTTTAGCTGGTGATATATCACGATGTTGAAAACCAGATACAGTGGTGCCCCGCAAGACAAATGCCTCACAAGACGGAAAACTCGCTAGACGAAAGAGTTTTCCGTTTTGGAGGTGCTTCGCAAAACGAATCTCCTATGGGCTTGCTTCGCCAGACGACAATGTCTTGCGAGTTCCTGCTGGTTCCCCCCCCTTTTTCTAAGCCGCTAAGCCGCTTATCAGCTGATCCGATTAGCCGATAAGCCGCTAAAAGCCGCTAAAAGCCGCTAATAGCGCTAATCCGCTAATCCGTCAATGGGCTTGCTTCGCAAGACGAAAAAACCGCTAGACGAAGAGAATCACAGAACGGATTCTTTTCGTCTTGCGAGGCACCACTGTATCGGTCAGCCCTCTCCAGGCCCAATTATGTGTACTGTATTGAAAAGATTCATATATTTAAAGCACACTGGTTCCCCCTCCCCCATAATCTTGGGAACTGTAGTTCTGTGAGGGGGTTGTATTTCTGAGAATTATTATTTTTAAACACATTTTATTGATTTTTAAGCAAATACAAATGCGATAACCATTAAACACAAATGTCGTTTGTTTTATCCGTTGTCTCTAGACATACGCTTTCAACATATTTCTGAGAATTATAGCTCTACAAACTACAGCTCCCAGGATTCTTTGGGGTAAACAATGTGCTTTTAATGTACAGTTTTGTAAAGATTAGTTTTTTGTTATACCTTATAAATTTCTGATAATATTTTACTTTTATATTTTGAAGAATTGTATTATTTTTGAAGAAATTAATGTATTAGAAATGGGGTTTTTTTAACGAATATATGAAACAGATAGACAAGTTTTGATAGATGCTACTGAGATGGCAAAGGAGTTAGAAATACTACCAAACTTTGAGATGGAACAAGTTAGAAAAAAAGAAAAAGTAATGGCAGTTTGAGGCCCAAGAAAAGGCAATGCAAAGTAGGTTTCTACTGTGCTGTTTAGACATGGCCATATAATCCGTTGAAAAGAGATTCCAACAGCTACAACAATATAATTCCCTATTTGGCTTTCTGTATGATATATATCAATAAAAAAATCTACTGAAAATGTCCTTAAGGTCTGCAAGAATTTGGAAAAACCATGGATGCACAATGGAAACAAAGATACTGTACTGATGCTGAACATCTGGGCTGTGAACTTATAGCAGTAGCTCCAAGACTTCCAAAGTTTATGCCGCTGTAAGGAGTACAACTCTTCATACTACCACAAAAATTTCTGGATAATGTGCCTAATGTTTCTGCTGCTCTAAGGATCCTTCTCACACCTCCAGTGTCAGCGACAAGTGGTGAAAGCTCAGATTTTAAATATGCTCAACAATACCGCAAAAGAGACTAGCTGGCTTGCCAACTATATCAGTTGAATCTGCCGAAGCGTCGACATCTGAGCTGAAGGAATGGGTGACAAAATTTGCAAAGGAAAAGGCAAGCAAAGTGAGATCTTTATGTCCCTGAAACTGAAACTATTAAGAAACTTAAATTTTAGCACCACAGTTTGACTGGTGTGCTAAAACATTTCCTTTTGCATTAGAGAAAGATAATCCAAGATGGTTGCATTACTTATCCTTGCAGTTTAAAACAACTCTAGCAGTTTAGAGTTTTGTGCATTTCATTTTTTTCCCTGCGAGATATCCGTTTTTGAAAATTGAAGTTAGCATTGGGGGGTGCGGGGTGCGTGTGCAAGTAGTTAGCCTTGCCAAGGATGCAAAATAGCCTGGCACCAGCACTGTGTCCACCCCCCAAAACCTCATTCTGTGTGCAGAAGACAACCAAACTAGCAGCTGACGTTTACTTCAACACTGGTGATGGAACAGGCTCTTCTCCAAGGCCTGAAGGCAGCAGACTAGTTAAGAGGATGCTGTGCAACTCTAGCACCTTGCTGTTTGAGCATCTGCTACCCGAGGTGGCTCCCTCTCTCTGCCTCAAGGTAGGGCTGGACCTACTCCCCCCCCCCCTGCCATGGTGTCTCTTGTCTATGGAGGATGGATAGTCAAGCAGGTTTTGCTCCACTGCAATGCTATCTCCTAGTGCTGTGTTGTCATAGAACAGGCATAGGCAAACTCGGCCCGCCAAATGTTTTGGGACTACAACTCCCATCATCCCTGACCACTGGTCCTGTTTAGCTAGGGATGATGGGAGTTGTAGTCCCAAAACATCTGGAGGGCCGCGCTTGCCTATGCCTGTCATAGAATGAATGTGTAAAGTGCACCCCTATCCTTTCATACTAATCGGTGAATGACAGCCAGTGATTTATATGAGAAATACAGAGATGCACTCAGGAATACCACTGAGGAAGGGGCTAAACTTGCTCCCTTCTCCTTGTGCCCAGCTGCTGGCAATCATAGAACCATAGAATTGCAGAGTTGGAAGGGACCCCAAGGGTCTTCTAGTCCAGTCCCCTGCAATGCAGGAATCCTTTGCCCAACATGGGATTTGAATCCACAACCTTGAGATTGGGAGTCCCGTGCTTCAACAACATCAAGCTTGCTTCTAGCTGTCAAGTCCATTCTAGGATCCGTGTCTTGGCCCCCTTGCATGTAATTTTATCTGGCATGAGTTGTTTTGTTTTAACTCCATATTATTTATACCTTTTACTTTTTTAAAAAACCTATTTATACCATTGTCATGCCACTTTTGGGGATGCGGGTGGCGCTGTGGGTTAAACCACAGAGCCTAGGAATTGCTGATCAGAAGGTCGGCAGTTCGAATCCCCATGACGGGGTGAGCTCCCGTTGCTCGGTCCCTGCTCCTGCCAACCTAGCTGTTCAAAAGCACATCAAAGTGCAAGTAGATAAATAGTTACCACTCCGGCAGGAAGGTAAACGGCATTTCCGTGCGCTGCTCTGGTTCGCCAGAAGCGGCTTAGTCATGCTGGCCACATGACCTGGAAGCTGTACGCCGGCTCCCTCGGCCAATAAAGCGAGATGAGTGCCGCAACCCCAGAGTCTGTCACGATTGGACCTAATGGTCAGGGGTACCTTTTCCTTTACCATGTCACTTTTAACATTCTCGTTTTGTGTTATATTTTATTTATTTCAAGCCACCCAGTTTTATAGTAAGAGTCACAGGTCAGGCTAGAACATGACAAAAGATAATGGGTACTTCCATTTTTTTTTGTTTCAGAAGATGTATTCTGCAACACATAAATGGTAGATTTATACTGGATTGTCCACTCATCATTCTACTTTTCGTTGTTCTGTGATGCTTCCCTAGTGTTACTGCATAGCTGGCATCTGGGGCAGGGGCCACTCTTGCATTTTAGTGCAACAAAAGCGGGAGGGTAAACAGAATCACTTGTGGTATAAAAAGTAGGGACTTACAGGGCACGCACTTATTGGAAACTCAGCTATGTGTCTGCCCCAAAAATTCTGCAGGTGCAATGAGGATTGGAAGCAGGATCACGTAAAACTGTGCTGATATCGTCATGAACACAAATCATAATGAATGCACAATAAAAAGGACATCTGGAGGGGGGCCCTAACAATCGTCTTCTTTGTTTCTGGGCACAGTTCAAAGTGCTGTTTTTGACCGAAATGGTTTGGAATCCAGGTATTTTCTGGGGTGGGTTAGGAAACCACATTCTCCCATATACATCTGTATGCTCTCTAAGAACTGCTGCTTTTAATCCCCTGCATCAGGTGCCCACCCCCCTATTCAAAGACAAGGCTTGCTGATTCTGTCCTTTTTTTAATTTTTAAGGTGTTTTTTTTGTGGGGCTCAGGGGTCGCATAACTCCATACCCTCTAACACAGGGGTCAGCAAACTTTTTCAGCAGGGGGCCGGTCCACTGTCTCTCAGACCTTGTGGGGGGCCGGACTATATTTTTTTGGGGGGGATGAACGAATTCCTATGCCCCACAAATAACCCAGAGATGCATTTTAAATAAAAGGACACATTCTACTCATGTAAAAACACGCTGATTCCCGGACCGTCCGCAGGCCGGATTTAGAAGGCAATTGGGCCGGATCCAGCCCCCGGGCCTTAGTTTGCCTACCCATGCTCTAACATTTCTCCGATGAAAATAGGCATGTGCTAAGAAAAAGCGGGACATTCTGGGCTCAAATCTAGGGTTGCCATACGTCCGGATTTCCCCAGGATTTGGCTGTTGGGAACTGTGTCCGGGCAGGAATCGGCCCAGGAAAATCTGGACGTGTGGCAATCCATATCGGATTTTGGCGATTTCTGTGCAAAAAAAGTTCACTTTCTGTAATACAGCATCTTTAATCAAATCAGAAACCAGGGCAGCTTCTGTAAATCCAGGACTGTCCCTGGAAAATAGGGACTCTTGGATGGCTTGAGACAGTTTGCATCACATCAGTCTTTCCTGTCTGGCTCTAAGTATAAGAACATTTAGACAAGCAATGGCATACTTTAAGAGAGCAACAGGTAACTCCTGGACTGGATTCTGTAACCAGAGTAAACTCAGGTTTGGAGCTGTGCAGAATGATTAAAGAACACCATATAGCGATGGTGGTGTTTCGCACGCTTCCTTTAAACAAGCACTCTGCTTCTCAAATGCCCCAAGGACTACAATCCCTGAAATTAGCCATTTGGGGTCGCTGCAAAGCAAGGCCCTCTCATACCCTTCCCCCAGCCTGGGACAGAAACTGTCATTCAGCCAAAACAAGCTGGCCACATATTTCCCAACCATTTTGCCCCCTCCCTCGCGGATAGTTGGGCTGGCATCCAGCACATCTGCAGTTACGGCCGGGTCTTGCCAGCTGGAAAACCCAGCGGCTGTGACGCCAGCAAAGGCCTCTCCAGCCTGGCTGTTTCCCCAGTGCTGGATCCCACCCTTTTCCACTCGGATGAGGCAGTTTTTTACTTCCATGGAGAAGGGAGGGGGCTCCTTCTGACCTCCTCCGGTTAGCAAAGACGACACTGCCTCAAAGCAAGGGCTTGCCAGGGTTGCAGTCAACCCTGGGACTTTGTTGTCTGTGCCGGAGCTCAGCTCTGGGTCATGTGAAATAATCAGTTAACGCTAGAGAAAAGAAACTATATCAGCTTGCCCAGAGAGCACTTCCATCAACGCCCAGCAGTTGCAAGCAGACCTTACAAAACAGGGGTGAGAGAGCACAGATGGAGCGCATGGCTCTATTTAGGCTTTCACCCTTGCATTCTCTTTAAAAATAATAAGATTCCTTCCTTTTGCTCTGTTTGTCTTTTCTGGAAGGAAAGAGCAAAAGCTCAGTGGTCAAGCATCCATACCCTCCAACATTTCTCTGATGAAAGTAGGGACACCCTCAATAAAAATAATCAGTGCTTTCTTTTCTTAAAAAATGTTTAGGGGTATGTGTACCCCTGCGCACCCCCAGAAAAAGCACTAATAATAATAATAATTTAATTTAATTTAACTATTTATACTCTTATACATCTGACTGGGTTCTCCCAGCCACTCTGGGCAGCTTCCAAAATCTATAAAAACATAATAAAACATTAGACATTTAAAAAGTACCCTATACAGTACAAGGCTGCGTTGAGTTAAGCCTGTCCCTCTTTAAGAGGGGTAGAGTGCTATTAGGCACATATTTTTTTAGTTTTGTCTAACCCAAAGCTGATCAAAGAAATGGGCTGGATAAGAAATGAGAAGGACCCAAGCATTTTTACTCACGATGTGAGTATTTGTGGAGCCCTGTTTATGGATTGACCTCCCGAGGGAGGCCTGCCTGGCGCCAACATTGTAATTTTTTGTGTGCTAGGCAAATAGTCTGTTCAAAACATTCTCCCGGGCTTTCAAATATATTTTTACCTTTTAACATGCTCGTTTCTAATTTTGTGCAGTATGCTATCGTGCATTTTTGTAAAGCTCTGCAGAAAGGCAGACCCTCCAAGTGTCCCTATTTTCCAGGGACGTCCCTGATTTAGAGAAGCTGTCCCGGTTTCTGATTTGATCCTGGCAAGTCCTGCTTTTTCCTTCAGATGTCCCTATTTTCATTGGAGAAATGTTGGATGTTATGGAGATATCCAACCCCCGAGCCGTTTGAAGGCAATCCTGTATAGGGAAGTTTAATGTTTTATTATGTTTTTATATATATTGGAAGCTGCCCAGAGTGGCTGGGGCAACCAGATAAGATGTGTGGGGTATAAATAGTAAAATTATCATTACGGAATGGAACGTCAGTATTTTCATCAGAGAAATGTTGGAGGGAATGGAAAGGTGGTACATAAAACTTTGGGATTACTATATACGTTGAAAGAAATATCGTTTGAGCTTCTACTGATTCACCAAGATGGCTGCCTTTCCAAATTCAAGCCAGGTTTTCCATCTCACCCAGAAGAGGGATCCTCTTGTGGAGAGAACTAGGCCTGCCTGCAATTTATGGGATCTGGTAGTTGTAAAGCTAAGAGCAGTTACAGTCACTAGTAGGCACTAGTGAAAATAGAGTTACCGGTATGTAAGGTGTACTAAACGGAGCAAAGTGTTACTCAGCAATCACAGAACGTGCATCTGCATCTTCCTGCACGGCACCCGCAAAATATTGTCACAAGTTCTGTTTGCTTTTGGGCTTTGGGATGAGATTTGAGGATATAACTTCATGCACAGCAAAACATCTTTATTTGTCCTACTGGTGAGTTGATAGGTGAGTATCATATAATAGTTTCTTCTGCAACCCTATGATTTATGCTCTCTACTCACGAGTTCTCTGCATTGTGACTTGTGTCTCTCTTTCTGGCTTAGGATACCTCTGTTTTCACTTACCCCATAAAAACCGGGCCGCTGCCACCATTATTATTATTATTATTATTATTATTATTATTATTATTATTACAGTGGTGCCTCGCAAGACAAATGCCTCGCAAGATGGAAAACTCGCTAGATGAAAGAGTTTTCCGTTTTGGAGGTGCTTCACAAAACGAATCTCCTATGGGCTTGCTTCGCAAGATGAAAATGTCTTGCGAGTTCCTGCGGGGTTTTTTTTCCTTTCCCCCCCTTTTTCTAAGCCGCTAAGCTGCTTATCAGCTGATCCGATAAGCTGATAAGCCGCTAAAAGCCGCTAAAAGCCGCTAATAGCGCTAATCCTCTAATCCGTCAATGGGCTTGCTTTGCAAGACGAAAAAACCGCTAGACGAAGAGAATCACGGAACGGATTCTTTTCGTCTTGCGAGGCACCACTGTATCACCATTATTATTATTATTATTAGTAGTAGTAGTAGTATACTGCCCTTTACCCACAACATAAAATTGCCTCTTGCTTTCATGGCAACTGGCCCTCAAAGAAAGATTTTTTTTTTTAAAGCCATTCCCTCTAACCAGCCAGTGACCCAAACCAGAGAACATGTGGTCCTCTGGAAGTTATTGGGCTCTCAGCCTCCGTCGGTTTCAGCCGGCATGGCCAGTGGGCAGCAATGATGGCAGATGCAGAGCCACAGTTTCCCCAACTTTGAACTAAGCCAAAAACAGCAGGCTGCTGATGTTTTTAAAATTATTTTTTACTTGACAATGCTACCATCACAAAGAGAAGTGAAAGGAGGAGCTCTCTCGCAAGGGTGGATGAGGCGAGGAACCATTTCTGGCCTGAGGCCTAGTGTCAATACTGGGCAGGGCCAGGGGAAACCAGATAGAGCAACTAATGTCAATTTTACTTTTTTGTAAAATTCCCTCCCCACAGACTACATCATTCAGGCCCGCTAGGCAACCAGAGGGAGCTACCTGGAGCAACCTTAATAATAATAATAATAATAATAATAATAATAATAATAATAATAATAATAATATCATTAATAATATCATTAATGTTTATACCCCGCCCATCTGGCTGGGTTTCCCCAGGCACTCTGGCTGGCTCCCAACAGAGCACTAAAGCAGAATAAAACATCAAACATTAAAAACATCCCTAAACAGGTCTGCCTTCAGATATCTCCTAAAAATCAGACAGTTGTTTATTTCCTTGACATCTGATGGGAGGGCGTTCCACAGGACAGGTGCCACCACCGAGAAGGCCCTCTGCCTGGTTCCCTGTAGCCTCACTTCTCGCAGGGAGGGATCCGCCAGAAGGCCCTCGGAGTTGGACCTCAATGTCTGGGGTGAATGATGGGGGTGGAGACGCTCCCTCAGGTATACTGGGCTGAGGCCATTTAGGGCTTTCAAGGTCAACACCAACACTTTGAATTGTGCTCAGAAACGTACCTTCCCCAACCTGCAGATGTTTTGGCCTGCAACGCCCAAGCCAGCATGGCCATATGACGCAGGGGCTGATGGGAGTTGTAGTCCAAAACACCTGCAGATTGCGGGGAGGCTAACCTAGGGCAATGACTAGGTTGCATTGTCAAACTCCTGAGGGATCCGGTATCTGTAAGAGTTGCGCAGAAGGCAGCGCCTTGCCTGTTGTGACTTCTCTGCCTCTGGAAATTCTCCCGCTGCTATTGCATGTGAATGGGCAAAGCAGTGTATGCTGAAAATTTCCCATTTGTGTGCAGCTCTTAAAAAAAATGACTGCGGCCTTTTCAAGGTCTGGGCCTGACAGCTGTAAGGCGAGCATTTTGCTGCTGCAGCAGTAGATGGGAGTGCTTCTGTGCTGCTTGGGAACAGCAAAAGGCAAAGAAAGCGTAGAGGGTGCGATATTGTAGGAAGGCAAGACAGGGCAAGGCAATGAGCAGGGGATCCTTCTGGCGGGATACTTGGTGGAGGAGGCTAAGGTTCTCCCTATGTGACTTCACGGTAGGAAAAACTGCATCTGTTGAATTTCTGCCTGGCACCTGGCTTCTGTTAAGGGGGAATGATCAAAACCTTCATGCAGGTAGGTGAGGAGTCCAGTAGGCTTGAAGTGGGTAAGGATCCTCTCATATCCTTTCAATGCAGACTAATTGCCAATTACAGTGGTACCTCTGGTTAAGTACTTAATTTGTTCCAGAGGTCTGTTCTTAACCTGAAACAGTTCTTAACCTGAAGCACCACTTTAGTTAATGGGGCCTCCCGCTGCTGCCGCGCCGCCAAAGCACGATTTCTGTTCTCATCCTGAAGCAAAGTTCTTAACCTGAGGTACTGTTTCTGGGTTGGCGGAGTCTGTAACCTGAAGCGTATGTAACCTGAAGCATATGTAACCCGAGGTACCACTGTACTTAATTCGTTCTGGAGGTCCGTCCTTAACCGAAACTGTTCTTAACCTGAAGCACCACTTTTGCTAATGGGTTCTCCTGCTGCTGCCACGCTGCTGGAGCACGATTTCTGTTCTCATCCTGAAGCAAAGTTCTTAACCCGAGGTACTGTTTCTGGGTTAGTGGAGTCCTTAACCTGAAGCGTATGTAACCCGAGGTACCACTGTACTTGCAATTCTATCAATTAAATAATGATTGAAGGGTGTCTTTCCCCTATGCTTTTAGGATATAATTTTAGTGAGGGAGCTAGTGTTGTTGACTGTTGAGAAGCAGAAGAAAAATAGCCTGGCCTGCTCCTGTGTTTTAAAAGAGCACAAATCAGTAGATGAAGCTTTTTACTAACATGATCACCTGCGGATGTGTGTACTGTCAAGCCGCTCTGAAAAAAACGTGGCTGGTTCCAAAGTTGGCAACCCTATTTCTGACGCTGGCAATGATAATAATAATAATAATAATAATAATAATAATAATAATAATTTATTATTTATACCCCGCCCATCTGGCTGGGCCTCCCCAGCCATGCTGGGCGGCTTCCATAAAAACCAAAACTACAATAAAATATCACACGTTAAAAACTTCCCTGAACAGGGCTGCCTTAAGATGTCTCCTGAATGTCAGGTAGTTGTTTATCGCTTTGACATCTGCTGGAAGGGCGTTCCACAGGGCGGGCGCCACTACCGAGAAGGCCCTCTGCCTGGTTCCCTGTAGCTTTGCTTCTCGCAATGAGGGAACCGCCAGAAGGCCCTCGGCGCTGGACCTCAGCGTCCGGGTCTATGCCTGTGCGTTATTTTAGGGGAGCTTTGGTTGTGTACCTCTCACCTTTCACTTGTACGAACAGTGTAAGACACTGTCCCAGATCTTGATCAGATGACAGTCTAATATGAGATAGTTAATTCTTAATCCCCTTGCTTAGCTCTGTAAAGCTAAGCGGGGCATGGGTAGACTGCCATTGGGAGCCCCATGCAGACTAATCTCTAAAATCAGTGTTTCCCAAACTTGGGTCTCCAGCTGTTGTTGGACTACAACTCCCATCATCCCTAGCTAGCAAGACCAGTGGTCAAGGATGATGGGAATTGTAGTCCAAAAGCAGCCGGAGATCCAAGTTTGGGAAACACTGCTCCAAAGGTTAGTGCTGAATGTGCTTCAAATTGGGTGCTTAATATGGAACTGGCGCTCTGTGTGCATAAAAGTTTTTCACAGCATCCACACAATGCCGTCGGCATCCAAATTTAATCCTGTCACATCCTCCCATTTAATCCAGATTCACCCATTTCTGTGGAAAATCTGATAATTATTTTTCTTAAGTTAAAAAAAAACTTGTTTCTAACGTCCTGCTTGTAATATCTGAACAACCTGTTTGTGATAGGAAGCCCCTCATCTGGAAGTACCCTAGTAAATAAACAAACTCAGAATTCCTTTAGAAGAAGTTGTGCTCATAAAAACCAAGGAAAGCTTTCAACGGGTCGCTCAGAGTCACGCACAAGCAAGGGTGCATGGACTTTGCGACATAATGAAATAAGGATAAATCTTTTTTAGAGTGTCCTGGTCACGTAATGGAAATGGGAGTAGATTGAGCTGACCTCCTTCTTAACCAAACCTTTTGCCTGCGTTCCAGCCGTACAAACGTCAGAGAGTTACAGATGCACACTCCCCATGCATCTCCATCGAGCCAATCAAAAGGCATTACAGTGGTACCTCGGGTTAAGTACTTAATTCGTTCCAGAGGTCCGTTCTTAACCTGAAACTGTTCTTAACCTGAAGCACCACTTTAGCTAATGGGGCATCCTGCTGCTGCTGCGCTGCTGGAGCACGATTTCAGTTCTCATCCTGAAGCAAAGTTGTTAACCCGAGGTACTATTTCTGGGTTAGCGGAGTCTGTAACCTGAAGCGTATGTAACCTGAAGCGTATGTAACCTGAGGTACCACTGTACCAGCCAAGTTAAGACACTGAAGGAAGGTGCTGATAGCCAGGGCTGGTTAGGGCCTGGTCTGGAAAGGAGCACACAGTCCCAAGATTTGGATAGCGAAGCCTAAGGAGTAGGCCATTGTCATTCCTATTTCGCAGGTGGGAGACCGAGGCAGAGCTCTTCCGGCTCCAGATTCCACCGGGCCGCACTTCTGTTGATATGCGCCTCTCCATCCGGATGGTACCAAAACTAGAAATCCCCTCTTCTGTGCAGCTCCTTGAGAAGCACGTGACGCCAGCTGTCTCCAGTAATACAGCATGACACAAAGGAGAGTTGTGCTGCAGGGGATAAGTTATGGGGTGATATCCTACCCCCTCTCTGCTTTTTCTCATGGCTTTCCCCATGAAGAATGGGGAACGCATTTTCCATGTGGCCTGCACCACCTCTCCTTTAGGGTGGTGCTAAGCGGAGGAATGCTCTGTTGTTTGTAGATAGCAGTGGTTCTCATTGATATTATATTACCTTCCTGCCCGGCTTATATGGGCTTTCCAGAGGCATCCGATTGGCCATTGTGAGAAGCAGAATGAGGGAGTAGATGGACTTTTGGTCTGAACCAGCCAGGCAGCTCCTAATTTCTTCAGAAGTTAGAAACATTAAGGCCCTTTGGGGAGAAGGGAGCTTCACCCTGCTTATTCTTTCATTGAGATTACCACTACCACCACCACCACTCCCTGCAGTTTTGTATCCTGAACTGCAGAGCCTACAAGTGTCCCTATTTTCCAGGGACGGTCCTGGATTTACAGAAGCCGTCTTGGTTTCTGATTTGATCCCATAATGTCCCACTTTTCCTTAGGTAAAGGTACCGACCGACTCTGGGGTTGCGGCGCTCATCTCGCTTTATTGGCCGAGGGAGCCGGTGTACAGCTTCCGGGTCATGTGGCCAGCATGACTAAGCCGCTTCTGGCAAACCAGAGCAGCGCACGGAAACGCCGTTTACCTTCCCGCCAGAGTGGTACCTACCGGTATTTACCTACTTGCACTTTGACATGCTTTCGAACTGCTAGGTTGGCAGGAGCAGGGACAGAGCAACAGGAGCTCACCCTGTTGCGGGGATTCGAACCACTGACCTTCTGATTGGCAAGTCCTAGTGTCCCCCCACTTTTCCTTAGGATGTCCCTATTTTCATCAGAGAAATGCCGGAGGGTATGGAGTTATGCGACGCCTGAGCCAAGGAGATAAGCAACTATACAACCTTTAGACGACATCTGAAGGCAGCTCTGTATAGGGAAGTTTTGGATCTTTAATGTTTTATTGTTTTTTTTGTATATGCTGGAAGCTGCTCAGAGTGGCTGGGGCAACCCAGTCAGATGGGTGGGGTATAAAAAAATAATAAAGGAAAGTAAAGTAAAAAAATGAAAGAATAAAAATAATAATTGAATCGGACGTCCCTATTTTCATCGAAGGAATGTTGGAGGGTATGGAATTACCTTTGCCATTGGCATTCTTTGTATTACTGAGATGCTCCTGTTATGTACTGAAGTTCTCACCCTGGGCCAGTAGGGGGATACTGTAGATAGTTTTCACTCAGGTCCACATATGCAAATAAGGGATTGAAAGTGACGTTCAGTGATTGGCTAGTTACAGAAAGTGGTTACTGTTGCATTGTAGTGGAGCTCTATATAAGCAGGCTGGCTGAACCCTTCAGTTCAGTTCTGTTCCGGCCTATGAATAAACAAGAGCTGTTTGAAGAAGCACTGTGTCGTCTGATATGTTCACTTAACAGCTCCTAGAGCCATCACTTTGCCTTTTGCCAGTTGTTTCTGATTCTCCAACTATGACTGTTTCTGCATCGGCACAGAAACCTAGGAAGTGGCCATCTGCTACTCAGACCATTAGTCCATCCACCACAGTATCGTCTATATAGACTAGTCGTAGCTTGCTAGGGTTTCAGACTAGGGACATGCCAAGCCTTACCGGGAGATGCTGGGGAATGAACCTAGGACCTTCTGCATCTAAGCCAGGTGCTCTAGCACTGAGCTACGGCCCTTCCTCAAAGCCTGGCTGCAGGAGCATGCCAGCCAGCAATCGCACAATTCAAAGTTCTAGTTAACTCTTTATTAGCAAAAACACGATCTGCAGAGAGCTGGCTGAGTGTCAGGCCTAAGGAGCACAGCAGCTCATTCCCGGTGGTCTCACTCCATGAAAATTCATTGCAGAGGCTGAGAGTCCCCATCTCCTCACAGCCATCTACGTTCCCTCTTCTCCAGGGCTTTCCCCAAGCAATCTGAGACTGCGCCTGCATGCAGCCAACCTCTCCTCTGCCCTTTTTACATCTCTTCTGGTTCTGAGAGTCAAGCGGTGCAGGGGAGCTTGTCACAGTGAGGGGTGGGGAGATAATTGTGACTCTTCAGCAGCCTGCCTCATCTCTGCCTCTTGGCCTCCTTCCTCTCCTGCTTCAGCTTCTACCTTTGATTCTGGACTTCTCTCTGCACAGACTCTCTCCGCTCACTAAGCTCTGTTACCTATTCAGCTTCCAACACCTCCTCTTTCTGGTCTTCTCCCTTTGAGCACTCATAATTGTCCCACCACCACGTCCTGGGCTTTGAGCCTTCTTCCGGTGGTGGTTGTACAGTTGGTTCCTCCTGCCATTCCTCTGCGTCCAACCAGCCTATGACCCTGCAGTACTGAATAATAATAATAATAATAATAATAATAATAATAATAATAATAATAATAATAATAAAAAATTATACCCCACCCATCTGGCTGGGTTTCCCCAGTCACTCTGGGTGGCTTCCAACAAGAGATTAAAAATACATTAAAACATCAGTCATTAAAAATTTCCCTAAACAGGGCTGCCTTCAGATGGCTTCTAAACGTCAGGTAGTTGTTTATTCCCTTGACATCTGATGGGAGGGTGTTCCACAGGGTGGGTGCCACAACCGAGAAGGCCCTCTTCCTGGTTCCCTGTAACTTTGCTTCTCGCAGTGAGGGAACCGCCAGAAGGCCCTCAGAACTGGACCTCAGTGTCCGGGCAGAACGATGGGGGTGGAGATGCTTCTTCAGGTATAGAATCCTCACATCTTGATTACTGGTAATATGCTCTATATGGTGCCTTTTGTGTTTTTTTGATGGTCCAGAAACTGCAAGCTAGTGCAGAATGCTGCCACTAGATCACACTATGCAAAGATCACAGGATAAGGCCTTCTTTGTAGTAACACCCCAGCTGAGGAAGTCTCTGCCCTTGGATGTCTACCAAGTTATTAATTTTTTCATCTTAAAGCATACCTGTTCTCTCAAGCCTTTGGAGAGATTTATGGTTTAACTGGTGTCTGGTACCTTTGTTTGGCTAATATACTGCTTTTTATATTGAATTTCAGTTTATTAGCATTTTATGGTTTCATTTTATTTGTATTGTGTATTTAAATATTATACTGGAAACTACCTGGTGGTTTACTCTGTACCGAAAGGTGGTTTATATATTAATAGTAATAATAATAATAATAATAATAATAATAATAATAATAATATAAAAAAATAATCAAAGCACCTTTTTGTTACAGTTGAAGGTTCAAGGTCTGGATCCAGCAAAGGATTCCTGCTGTTGAAAGGGGCCACATGCATAACAAGGAATTCAAAGGTGGCAAGGGCCCATTCATCTCAATTTGTCAAGAAAACAAGGGGAAGGTGGAGGAATGAAGCAAATGAAAGATGATCCTTCTGTTGCCCTACTTTTCATACAGTTCTACCTGAATGGTGAGTTGGTGGACTCCTCTACATGACTGCAAGAGCTTTGAAGATGGGTCACCTGGCTAAAGGCAGTGGGACTTGGGGACAGCGTATGCCATAAGGAAAAGAGGTGTGAATGAATGGATGGATGAGGTTTCTATATATAATCCCATTAGCATGTCCTAGACTTCATGTTTCAGGACTACTAATTGTATACGGATGCTCTTCATAGGTGGGAAGAGGATGCTAATGTTTGTGTCTGTAAGGTACGGCAGTAGGAACTCCTTATGTGCTGGACAATTAAGGAGACAAACTGCAGAAAGAAAACTCACTTTCTAAGTTCAAAAAATACTTGAAATACTGAAAATAAATATTTTGGCCATAGGATATTTGCGTTATAGTGGGATTGGGATTTAACCATGGATGCTATCAGACTGTCACTGTTTTCAGTTTGCGCAGTTACAACAAACCTGTTTCCTCAGGAGATCTGACACTCTCTCTCTCTCTCTAATTTTATTTATATTTTTTCAACAGATAAACAATTCAACAACATTTCATCTATGACTTTCTCTCTCTCCCTCCCTCTCTCCCTCTATGGTTCCCTCAAAATTTCAGTTTATGCTGTATATTACAGTTACTCTATACCTTCGCCTTATCTTACAATAAAAACAAAAAGTTCACCCCCACTGCTGTTCTTACTCAAATCCTATTTGCATTCTAACACTTTTACACTGAGTTTTAAAGTATTCTGCAAACATTTCCCAATCTTCTTTAAAATCAGTCTCTTTCTGATCGCTAATTTTACACTCCAAACTTGCCAATTCTACATATTTTATTAATTTCAGCTGCCATTTTCCTTTGGTAGGTACCACCTCATGACGCCATTTTTTTTGCGTATAATATGTGTGCTGTCATAGTTGCATAAAGAAATCGATTTATCTATTTTGGGGGGATACCTGCTCCAGTTATCTCTAGCAAAAAAGCTTCCGGTCTTTTGGGGAAAGTTACCTTAAATACATTTTTCAACTCATTATAAATCATCTCCCAAAAATCCTCAGCTACTTTGCACGTCCACCACATGTGGTAAAATGAACTTTCTACTTCTTTACATCTGATGTTTTGTCAGATGTGAACCAATAGCAAAACCCCTGGAAAGTGTGAGACCCCTGGAAAGTGTGAGATAATGCACTGTTGTCTAACTTCCCAACAAACAAAGCAGGATGAATGCTCAATAAAGAGATTGTCTGGAAGCGTCCTTTGTGCTAGGACACACTAGAGCATCATGAGAAGTATATCAAATACCTAGAGACTCCTGTGAGCCTGGAGGAGGCTGCCTGCTGTGTCTCTGCATGATTTCCTACTCTGGCCTTTGGCTCCTTCCAGTCTGCCTTCTGAGCAAGGGTGGCTCCTTCTCTGTTCTCTCTGCATCTGGTGAAGTTGAAGCAATTAATCATTCCCTATGCAGAGGCAGCAGAATTACCTGCCCTCAGAGGAGTCTTTTCATTGCTTCTCTGAATGATTGACTGCTCTTGGTTTGCCTTCGAAACAGGAGTTGTGCCCAGATCAGTGACCCATGCAGAATCACACGGAATAGGCTCCTCTGCGACTGGGTAACTCTAGACCTTGTGCGATAAAAAAGGGTACCTCTAGTTTTAAGTCAGGGGAAAAAGAAAGCTTGCTTCTGCTTGCGGGTGCTAGCAAGCCAAGTGCTCCAGAGAATCTAAAAACCAGATGAGGACTTAGCGATTAAACAACTGTGAGATTCTATTTGTTCTCCGCTATAAAAATGTGCAGGAATCAGTTTGTATCCAGGGAAACACCAAACCACAAGGGGGCTCTCAGCTAACTGCCCAGGCATTCAGTTTTGCCAAAAAAAAGGAAAAAAGGACAGAAAATGCCTCCTGACATTTTAACACTGACTGCCCTGGGTGGTTTGGGAATCGCAACAGATCCTCCCTTCAGGTGTCAGAAGAAAACGGTGTGCTTTTTTTTGCATGCACGCCAACCCTGCAGTGTATCGCAGGCAGTTCTCATGGTGGGGGTTTTTTGCATCGCGTGTGGCAAAACTGCCCGCGTGAAAAGGGGATGATGCCACGCCAGGGCCGCTGGGTGCCCTGTGAACTTCACGGCTCAGCATAAAAAGGTAAAGGGACCCCTGACCATTAGGTCCAGTCGTGGCCAACTCTGGGGTTGCGGCGCTCATCTCGCTTTCTTGGCCGAGGGAGCCGGCGTACAGCTTCCAGTTCATGTGGCCAGCATGACTAAGCCGCTTCTGGCGAACCAGAGCAGTGCACGGAAACGCCGTTTACCTTCCCGCCGGAGCAGTACCTATTTATCTACTTGCGCTTTGACGTGCTTTCGAACTGCTAGGTTGGGAGGAGCTGGGACTGAGCAACAGGAGCTCGCCCCGTTGTGGGGATTCGAACCACCGACCTTCTGATCGGCAAGTCCTAGGCTCTGTGGTTTAACCCACAGCGCCACCCGCGGTTCATGTGGCCAGCATAGCTGTCAACTTTTCCCTTTCCTTGCAAGGAATCCTATTCGGAATAAGGGAATTTCCCTTAAAAAACGGGAAAAGTTGACAGCTATGCGGCTCAGTCCCTCCTGAGTGTTCTTCTCTCGAAGGCGAACTTTTGTGTCAGGAGATTTGTGTGTTGTCAGTCGTGTGGCTTTGATTTCTGCCATTTATTTATTTATTTTGTTTTCCAGCTGCATGAGGAAGGGAGCCTTACCCATTTTCTCCAGCGGCAGGCGTTAGGACCTTGCGGAAAGCAGACACTCTGGCCCTGGATTCCAAGCTGGCTTGCCTTGGTGACGTAAGCCAGAAGCCCTGTCTCTCTCTCTCTCTCTTTTCTGTGTGTGAGTGTGTGTGTGTGAGTGTCTCTCTCTCTCTCTCTCTCTCTTCCCCCTCTTCCCCCTCCCTTCCCAAGCTCTCTAACATTAAAGCGAAAATGCTCCTTTCTGTGCCTCCTCGTGCAGGGATCGCCACTTTTGGCTACAGCAAGAGCAACAAGAAGGTAAGGAAGAAGCCAGTCTTGGCTCCCCACCACCTCACCTCCCCTTCCTGCTTCCTATTTCCAAGATCTTGGAAACGTCCTTGGCTTAGGGAAGGGAGGATAAGTTTAAAAAAAAAGGAGGGGGCTTGAGGAAAACCAGGGTTGCCTTCCCCACCACCCCGCTGTGGTGGTGTTGGTGTCTGAAGGGGAGACAGATCTTGCCAATTATTTGGGGAGGTTAGGAAGGGAAGCCCACCTCCTGGGTTGGCTGATCTTGGCCTCTGTTCCGGGGTGACCCCCATCCGCCCCTCGCACCGCCAGACCCCGCTTGCCAAGGCCGGAGTCTTCCCAAGGGCGACTTTGAGTCCGGAGCGATGGGGACGAAAAAATAGAATAAAAAAAAATAATAAGCTGGGTAGACCAGAACAACAGGCAGCGAAATCACAGCACTTAGTCAATCTCCCTGGGACATTAATATTCTGTGGGTTCCTCCCTGCACCCCTGATTACGGGGTGTTTGGTTTCTCGTCTGGGTTTTTATTATTTATTTATTTTTGGCTACAGAACCGGAGGACCTGCATCCAGGAGGGGCTGGGTACTGGAAGCAGGCAGTTCGAATTCTAGGCATGGGGTGTTCACACCAGGATCAGACTGAGGCCTTGTTTTTTAACCCTCTCCTGGCTCTTTCCAGGGGGATGGAGACTTCTGAAGCCACCCCCAGCGGGGTATTCTCGAGGGTGGGGTTCCAGGATGTGGTTTCTATGGCATCCACGTGTTCTGAGGAAGAGTGTGCCATAAAGGAGGCTTCCCCCCTTCCTCTCCCACCGCCCTTTCTGCTCCCCACATCTGGGGTGAGGCGAGAATACTCTGCATGCCAGGGAAGATGGGACATGTAGCTTGCAGGAGGATGCGAGGGAGCTGTAAGAAATGGGGGCTTGAACCCAGCACCACCCCCTCCTCATCAGGACTGTCATTCGGAACCTGAATAGCCTTGTCAGGTTTGGAAAATGCATCTTGACTAGCCTGCGTATTTATTTGAACGCTCGGGTGTGGATTATTTTCTCCTCTGGCAAGAAGCGCGGTCTAGTGGTACTCTAGGGTTTCAGGGAACCCCAGGTTATATCTCTAGCCGGGGCAGGGAAGTAGGATAGAAGGGGGAGACCCCCGTGAAGTTGGAAATAGGAGCCCAGACTTCTGGCATTTTAAATATCCACCTTATCTCTATTGTTGATTCACTGTGTGACCTTGTATGCATATGGTGTTGGGTTAAAGGGGTGGTGGTGGTGGAAGGGGAGAATAAGCTTGTTACCTGTTCTGTGCCTCAGTTTCCTCTCTGTTTGTCCCAGGGACTGTGGAAGATCTACAGCAAATGTGCAAATTGCAGGCACTATAGTAATGCGTTGGGACAGAGACCTGGGGTAGAGAGGGAAGGCCCAATTTGGGGCATTAATTGTGTTTATCCATATTAGGGATGAGTAGGGCACTCGAAGGAACTGTGCCTGCCTTAGCCATCTCGTTGTGCCTCCCTGCCAACCTCTTTTTGAAACTGGGTGACATTTTCCTCTTCTGACCATTGACTGATGTGGAATTTGTAGAAATAGGCAGATATGGGGCGGGAAGACCTCTGCATTGATGGAGGGGCTGTCTATGCCAATAAGGAGCAGGGCAGCATTTTGTGATGGTGAGCTGTGGACACATATTAGTGGCTTGTCCTGTTAAAACGACAACAACAAGGACAAATAGCCAACAGTGCTGGCACGGTTATTATAATTGGTGATTCAAGGTAAGACTGAAACCATATCACCAGTCGTGTGCGCACACACACTCATGTGCACATATTCCACCTATGCCTCCGTATGCATAACTTGACATGTGCGTGTGTGTATTTTATTTCTTTTGACACTTTATATACTGCTTTATTACAGTCCTCTAAGCAGTGCATTGTATGGGTGGGTTATCTGTGCGTGTTTCAAAATGTTCTTGTTATGAGTGCGTCTTGGAGTACTTTCAAGTGACTTTCCCGGGGCTAGCATGTTGTTTCATGGATTTGGTGCTGCTGGTGCCACTCCAGTGCTCGGGAACTTGCCCTCGTGTCTGTGTGCACATTAATTTGTGTGCGTGCATAGGTGAGCAGGTGCAACTGTGGCCGCATGTATACAGTCTCATCCTTGATTTGATTGACAGCTAACATTGGTGCTTAAGGCTGAATTTGGATAATCGTGATTGGGGGTCAGGTCGTTTGCGGTGTGTAGTATTTGCGTAGCCATGTGTGAGAGTGAGACTTTTCTAAGTTAGACAGATGATTAGTGATCTCGAAACTATGTGTGTATGTAGGACTACAATACATGCAGATCACCTGAGTTGGAATACTTCACCCTCAGCTTCAGCTAGCAGCACCCTTGACCTAAATGCAGGAAATGGAAATGAAACCCATTTATTTTAATGAATATTAATTCTAGGCACTGTGTTTAAGAGTGGGGTGTCAGCCGGTGGGTCTAAGGCAGCCTAGGCACATGGGGTTTGTGCATCAAGTTCTGTGTATCTCTGAGCTGGGAATCGTATTATATTGGAGGTCTTTATTCAGGTGCCCATTTCCTTGCCCATATTTGCTTGAGTAATATACCACAGAAGCTGATCGCTCACAAAATGAATAGTATAGATTATGACAAGACAGTGTAGGTACTGACCTTTAAAGCCCTAACAGCTTCAGCCCAGTATATCTGAAGGAGCATCTCCACCCCCATTGCTCATCCCGGACACTGAGGTCCAGCTCCGAGGGCCTTCTGGTGGTTCCCCCATTGCAAGAAGTGAGACTACAGGGAACTAGGCAGAGGGTCTTCTCGATAGTCGCGCCCGCCCTATGGAACGCCCTCTCGTCAGATGTCAGGGAATTAAATGACTCTCTGACTTTTAGAAGGCATCTGAAGGCAGCCCTGTTTAGGGAAGTTTTTAATGTTTGATGTCTTACTGTGTTTTAATTGGTTGGAAGCTGCCCAGAGTGACTGGGGCAATCCAGTCAGATGGGCGGCATATAAATAATAAATTATTACTATTATTATTGGCTCACAGGTTGCATTGTTCACATGAATGCAGGTAACTCAGAAAAATACCATGATCAAAATAATGAGACAATAACAATAACGAGAAGGCACTTAAGCTACTGGTCCACATGTTTATTTCTTTATTTATAGAAGTATTTCTATACCATCCTCTCTCACCAAATATTGCGGCGGTGCACAGCGTTATAAAACTGTTTAAAAGCCATTAAAAGCAGTACGGAACCATCGTTGAAATGACTGGCTGCTCCAGAAAATGTTATTGCATAGACCTGTTGTCTTGCAAGAGTCAAAAGCGAGAGTGCCTGCTGAATCTCTGCTGGAAGAGTGTTTCATGGTATGAGACTGGCGACACTAAATGGTCGACTTCTGGTTAAGGTGAGTTGGGCCTCTGTAACACGGAAAACAACTAACAGTGCTCCTTGGGGTGATTTCAGTGATGAGGATACAAGGACTCAGGCAGCCCTTAAGCACTCCTGGACACAAGTTGTTCAGGGATTTGTATATCAGCACATGAGCCTTGAACCTGGGCCAGTAACGTAGGGGCAGCCAGTGTAGATGTTTGAGCAGAGGGGTCATAGAATCATAGAGTTGGAAGGGACCCTGAGGATCATCTACTCCAGGGGTCAGCAAACTTTTTCAGCAGGGGGCCGGTCCACATTCCCTCAGACCTTGTGGGGGGCCGGACTATATTTTGAAGAGAAAAAAAAGAACAAATTCCTATGCCCCACAAATAACCCAGAGCTGCATTTTAAATAAAAGGACACATTCTGCTCATGTAAAAACATGCTGATTCCCAGACCGTCTGCTGGCTGGATTTAGAAGGCGATTGGGCCGGATCCGGCCCCTGGGCCTTAGTTTGCCTACCCATGATCTAGTCCAAGCCCCTGCAAGGCAAGAATATGCAGCTGTCCCATTCGAGGATCAAACCTGCAACCTCGAGGTGTTATCAGCATCACACTGGTTGTCACGTGCTGTCGACCATCTGCCCCCATCAGCAATCTAGCCGC
The DNA here is from genome assembly GCF_964188305.1 of Podarcis bocagei. Taxonomy (NCBI): domain Eukaryota; kingdom Metazoa; phylum Chordata; class Lepidosauria; order Squamata; family Lacertidae; genus Podarcis; species Podarcis bocagei. Next base: position 118,738,265 of record NC_138126.1, on the reverse strand, counting down.
TGCGTTCTGTACAGTGTTAGAAACTCGGATATATAAGCTAGGTGCCGAATGGCTCCTTAAACCAGGGTTACAGTCTCGAAACAAAATGCCTAGTTGCCCTTTGGGGGCCAGACGACTCGAACGTCGTATTTTTCAATATGACTTTTTGGTTCCTGAAATTCCTTCTGATTGCGCAGATAAAATACAATAGGTAGAATTCTACAGGATGCGTTGCTAGTGTGTGAAAGCAGTCAAGATCCAAAGGTTCCCAGGCAAGCACCTCCAGATGGTGGAGATGCCAGACACCATCCTTGCTCCCGGGCATCTTAACTTGTTTGCAAGTGGCCGATAGCCAGGTGCAAAGTGCACCTGGCAAATTTCAAACGCTGGTCCTGTACTAGCTACGGTTTCCAGACCAGTCCCACAATAGAATGTATTGCAGTAATCTAGTCTTGCTGTTACCCATGCAGGGACTACAGTGGCTAAGTTATCCACATCCAGACATGGCTGTAGCTGGTGGATCAGACAAAGCTGGTAAAAGCTGTTGCATTGCTCATGGGAATGCAGCTAACCAGAGAGATGCCTGCATGTGTGAAGGAGTGTCTGTTTGTGGGATGGGATAAATGTGCACATTATAAACTTGTTTCCTGGGTCTTTTGACACACGGGTTTGTGTCTCTGGTTGTGGAAGTTGCATTTTCCAACTTCTAACTCTTTATGGACTGTTTTGCTGAACCCAGCATTGACCTGTGTTCTCTTAAGACTGTATAAAATTAATATCTTTCTGAAATGGATTGGATAGGCAAGGGAAGACTGTCTTCTGGAAGCAAAGAGAATTCTGTGCATTACAGTTTGCTGATACTCTGCAGTTTTATTGTTTTTGTTTTTTTGCTAATAAGTGGAAATACTCTCAGTTGGAAACGTAGCTATTTATACCTCCTTGCATTTCTCATTTCTTGGTCACTTTGGGCTTTAAAAAGACTTTTTAAAACTATATTAAGTTATGGGGTCATGGTTGAAGTTTTAAAAACGAAATAAAATTGGGAGATCTTAATTGGATCCAAACGAGCCTTTAAAAAAATAATTATCTGAATTTTCCCCTGTCCTCTCTCCAAGGAGTTCTGGGCAGTGTGTAGGTTTTTTCTTCCCTGTTGCATCTGCCACTATTTATTTATTTCTTAAATTTGTAGCTTGCCTTTCCTGTGAGGAGCTTAAGGAGGCATATATGGGTCTTCCTCTCTCACATTTCAGCCTTGCAGCAACCTCACGACAACCGTAGGATTGTAGAGTTGTAAGGGGCATGGAAGGACATCTAAGCGAAACCTCCGAATTTGCAGGAGATGCAACTGAGTATCTCTACCAAGAAGCCATCCAGGCTCTGCTTAAATTTGTCTCCACCTAAGGAGAACCCAAAAGGGACATGGGTGGCGCTGTGAGTTAAACCACAGAGCCTAGGACTTGCCAATCAGAAGGTCGGCGGTTCGAATCCCTGTGATGGGGTGAGCTCCCGTTGCTCGGTCCCTGCTCCTGCCAAGCTAGCAGTTCAAAAGCACGTCAAAGTGCAAGTAGATAAATAGGTACCGCTCCCACGGGAAGGTAAACGGTGTTTCAGTGCGCTGCTTTGGTTCGCCAGAAGCGGCTTAGTCATGCTGGCCACATGACCCGGCCATTTATCTTCCCGCTGGAGCGGTACCTTTTTATCTACTTGCACTTTGTACATCGGCTCCCTCGGCCAATAAAGCGAGATGACCCAGAGTCGGTCACGACTGGACCTAATGGTCAGGCGTCCCCTTTACCTTTACCTTTAAGGAGAGCTCACCTCCTTCCAAAGTGAACTATCCGAACAGCTCTCTTAGGAGGAGCTCCTAATGTTTACCCCACAATCTGTTCCCTTGCAATGGCCATCCGCTGGTTCTGGTCCTGCCTTCTGCCGCAATGGCAGACAGGTCTGCTCCATTTTCCGGGTAGCATCTTTTCAGATACTTGAAGACGACTATCATGTCAGTCTTCTGTTCTCTAGGCTGAGCACACCCAGCTCTTTCCGTTGTTTCTCCCAGGACTCGTTTTCCAAAACTGTTCACCATCCTCTTGGTGAATATTCTGCTTAAAAAAGAATTGGGCAGAGTAGTCCTGAAGTGGCCCAGCCAGTGCATTTCATTTCATTTCATTTTTTCATTTCACTTTTAATTTTCATATCGCCTTTCTATATTACTATACGCAGAGCAGTTTACAAGCCGAAGAAGCAACAAAGACCACGCACACCTTATAGCAATCTGATCCAATACCAAAATGTCAAAATAAAAACTTTAAACAGCTTATATCAAATAATGTAATATTCACTAATCCATTATAATATAACAGAACACGATAAAATTAAATACCAACAAATAATAATTAAACAGAAATTCACTCTTAACAATTACAATAATTTCTAAACTATAATCAATAAAAATAACAGCAAGTCACAATGTCTAAAATAATACAAATTGAGAAACAAAGACACACAACTTATAAAATTATTTTTATTCTCCTCCTCTCTTCCCAGCTGCTTCTGCAGTTCCTAAAGTCATGGTCTGGGAAAGGCTCCTAGGGCTGCAAGGTGGGGCAAGGCAGGTGGAAAAAGCCATTATGCAGAATAGATTGGAACTGTTAGTCCAGTGATCTGGACGTGGAGCTCCTGTAAATGCAGCCTGAGATTGCTTAACTTTTTGAGTAGCCGCATCGCAGTGCCTGCTCATGTCTTGCTTGTGATCCATTAGACACCTTATTCCTGTCCTATGCTTCAACCTTTTTTCTTTTACATTTATCTCTGATGAAAACCCCATCTTTTAGGTTTTGGCCAGTGTTCCAGCCTCTCAAGATGATTTTGAATATAGATTCTAGGCCCATCCAGACTTCTGTTTTGTTGTGGATGTATAAAGCAACATATGTTTGAATCATTAATAGCACATTTGAAGTGGATTTAAACTGGACTGTCCACACATCTCCCCAGTTTATAAGTTGCTGTGCTTCCTTAATGATCCTGCCTTCATGCACCCACACTTTCGCTCTGTCTATGTTCCTGCCATCCCCAATCCACTCCTTCCCCCCTTGAACACAAGTTGATGAAACCGTGCGGCCATATTTCCAAATTTTTATTTTTTGGCTGCAATTGCTGTGCCAACCATGCTCGGTTGCAGGAAAAAGCAAGCAAGGAAGCAAACAAACAAACAGGAATGCCAGCAGATGACATCAATAGGAGGTATGTAGGAACGGCTTAAGCTTCTCTCGCCTGTTGCCTTTTTTCGAGTGTAAGTTCGTTGTGCTATGACGCCATACTGCCAGGTTCTTATGTTCAGGCTGTGATAAACCATCGTTTCTTTCCATCCCCTAGTAGGCCTGGGTGACGCTTTGATACATTGCCTGAAACCGGTTTGAATTTAAAATCGTGAGAGCGATTTTAGAATTCACGATCTGGAAATGTAACGAGAATCCTTGGTGCGCCGCGATGCCCGTCTGGCAGCCTGCAAAGGCAGCTTGCGCCTCCCGAGCCTGAAAGTTCAGGTGAGCAGAGTGGGTTAGGTGCGAGAGCCGAGTTTCTAATTACCTGCCACGGAAAAATACAAATAGCGCTGGTCCAAGGAATCTCCAAGGAACGCGGGTGGCGCTGTGGGTTAAACCACAGAGCCTAGGGCTTGCTGATCAGAAGGTTGGCGGTTTGAATCCCCGTGACGGGGTGAGCTCCCGTTGCTCGGTCCCTGCTCCTGCCAACCTAGCAGTTTGAAAGCACAAAGTGCAAGTAGATAAATAGGTACCTCTCCAGCGGGAAGGTAAACGGCGTTTCCGTGCACTGCTCTGGTTCGCCAGAAGCGGCTTAGTCATGCTGGCCACACAACCCGGAAGCTGTACGCCGGCTCCCTCGGCCAGTAAAGCGAGATGAGCGCCGCAACCCCAGAGTCGGCCACGACTGGACCTAATGGTCAGGGGTCCCTTTACCTTTACCTAAGGAATCTCCAGGTGGAACGCGGGCTCCTGGTCGCTGCTGCTTGCACAGCAAGAGACCTTTGTGAGCTGCGATTGGTGGTTCCAGAGAAGCCAGCAGCTCTGTGGTGCTGTGCCATGCCGTGCCCCAGCTGATATGCCCCTCTTGGAACAGCAGCACCTGCCTGGCGTCAACATGAAAAGGCAGAAGCTGTGCATGGTGATGCTAATCGTCTGGGTGGCCGGCAACTGCCTTCTTCCTCCCCACCTTCTTTCTGACATCGTAATATACCGCCATATTGCAAAGCTTAGCTGGTGATGTCTTACGATGTTGGAAAGCAGATATTGCCCAGCCTTAACCTCCCCCCCGAATGATAGTATCCAGCAACAACAGGAAGTATGTGAGTGGCCAAATCACAAAGAAGTGGCTTCATTTCAGCACTTTTGCACTTGGGCACATTAAAAGTGGGAGTAAAAGAAAGAAAGAAAGCCAGGACACATGTAGAATAAAAGGCTACAAGATTTTACCAGGAAATGCTCTGTTTGCAGCCGAAGCGGTATAACCTGAATCTTTTACAGGCTCAAAGCATATTGAAAGCAGGACGCATATGATGGCCCCAGTAGCATCATGCGTCTAAATCATGATGAACACTCAACTGAAAGGATCTCTTCTGTGGTGTTTAACTGCCCCTCCCAGCTTGATAAGCAAATAAATTCATTTATAAAAATATTGAACAGCACAGGGCCTAGATCAAAGCCACGTGGCTTTCTATTCAAGACCTCTCTCCAGGTTGACACAGAGACATTATTCAGCCCTTGTTGAGTATGGTAGCTCAATCAGCTACCTAACATCAACTAACAACTGTATTATCCAGCCCACATTTTACCATTTTGTCAGCAAGGATATTATGGGACACCTTATCAGATGCTTTGCTGAAATCAAGATATATTATGTCTATGGTGTTCCTATGATCAACAGGTCTAGTAGCTCTAGCAAAAGTGGTTGCTTGAGCTGGCAAAACTTATTCTTCATAAACCATGTTGGCTCCTAGCAGTCAATGCACTATTTCTTTTATTCTACCCTGCGAGGTAGCAGCTGATTCAACTGAACTTCATCTCTGAGTGGGAATTAAAACTCAGTTCTCCCCAGTCTTAGTCCAGTACTCTAAATGCTACATCATGCTGGCTCTCATTGAGGAATCAGCTGTTGGTGGGTGGCGCTGTGTACAACAACATTTATATAGTGACTTTGACTGTCATTAGCCTCTGCCAGCATGACCAGAGGTCCAGGTTGATGAGATCTGTAGTCCAGTAATATCTGGAGGGCTACATGTTTCCCCAACCCTGCTTTCGGTTGTTCAAAATGCTCCACATACATTATCTTAGCAATCCTGACAACAACTTATAAGGTAGGCCAGTAATATAATCAGCCTTGCAGGTAAGTTCACAGAAGTTCCTAGCCGAAAAATCTACCTGCTGGCCAGCCTGTAGTCTTCTCTACTTATCTATACAGTGGTACCTCGGGTTACATACGCTTCATGTTACAGACGCTCCAGGTTACAGACTCCGCTAACCCAGAAATAGTACCTCAGGTTAAGAACTTTACTTCAGGATGAGAACAGAAATTGTGCTCCGGCGGTGCGGCAGCAGCAGGAGGCCCCATTAGCTAAAGTGGTGCTTCAGGTTAAGAACAGTTTCAGGTTAAGAACGGACCTCCGGAATGAATTAAGTACTTAACCTGAGGTCCCACTGTATAGGCCTAAGTAATTTGCGGTGCACTATTTCATTCCGATCCCCTCTATAAAAAACACTTACCTGGAGACCACTGCTAGGAGGCGAGTGGCTGTTTACAAGCCTGTTATCTAGGGCAGCATCACTTGGTTAATCAGATAAATCACTTGATCTGAAATGCTGTCATTGATTAATCGGGCAGAGATTTCTTTTTTAAAAATAAATATTTATAATGCAAACCCTTGTAAGCACTGGAGATGGGCAAGCACTTTATTAGAGGAGGCCTACCTTTCTGTGAGGGATGCGGGTGGCGCTGTGGGTTAAACCACAGAGCCTAGGACTTGCCGGTCAGAAGGTCGGCGGTTCGAATCCCCGTGACGGGGTGAACTCCTGTTGCTCGGTCCCTGCTCCTGCCAACCTAGCAGTTCAAAAACATAACAAAGTGCAAGTAGATAAATAGGTACCACTCCGGCAGGAAGGTAAACGGCGTTTCCGTGCGCTGCTCTGGTTCACCAGAAGCAGCTTAGTCATGCTGGCCACCTGACCTGGAAGCTGTACGCCGGCTCCATTGGCGAATAAAGCGAGATGAGTGCCGCAACCCCAGAGTCGGCCACGACTGGACCTAGTGGTCAGGGGTCCCTTTACCTTTACCTTTCTGTATGTGAGAGAAAAGGGACAATGATACCTCTTCTGGGATGAATCCTGCAATGTGATACATGCATTCATCATAATCAATGAACGTAGAATGCTTTCCCTCCTTTATAACTATCCCCCCCCCACGCAGATTTACTTATTTACTTGACCCCAAACTGCTGCGATTGCAACTGGACTGTTATACATACCAGGGAGCTAGCGCAGTGCAGTCGCCCGGTCAGGGACAGCCTGTTTGAAGCGCCCTCCAGATGCTGCTGCACTACAACTCCCATCATCCCTCACCTTTGTCCATGCTGCTTGGGGCTGCTGGGAGTTGGAGTCCAAGAATGTTTCGGGTGGCGCTACGCTGACTACCCCTGGGTTTGAGTGCTGGTTTCAGGCCAGGAAGATCTGGGTGCAGGTCCTTACTCAGCCACAAAGGCCACTGGGTGACCTTGGACCAGTCTCTCTCTCTCTCTCTTAGCCTCACCTACCTCACAGGGTTGTTGTGAAGATAAATTGGAAGGGGGCGGGACACACACCACGTATTTTGCTTTGAGCTCCTCAGAGGAAAGGCAGGATATGAAGTGTAGTGAAGCAACATTTTCAAAAAGAGATGATGTCTACGTGAAAGTCAGCCCCTTTGAATCCAGCGGGGCTTAGTGGTCATCCACACTTTATTTGTCCTGCTGTTTTCTCCCAGGAAAACGTGTTTTTGCTGGGGTTTTTTTCCTGATTTAGTGCTAAAGAGCTGGTTTTCCAGGGGAAAGCAGTGGAGGAAAGGCAAAGCTGCTCAGATCTGTGGCTAGAAAGCACGGGGCAAGCGGCAAACCGCTCAGAACCACGGGACCAAGAGGAAGTGTGGGCGAGCCCTCACTCCCAAGTCAGTGGATCTAGTGGATAGCAGCAGCAGATCTCTTGAATCGGGCAGCAATCCCGCTGCTGTTCTTCTCACAAGGCAGAGGCGGGCAAGGGGCAGCCGGGGGAAGCTAAGCCAGAGGGAACAGAAGTTTGCCTATGAGCGTGGAGTGAGTTCATGGCAGAAGGAAGTTTGGAACCAGGGACTTCATTCAGTCACTCCCAAAAGCAAGAATCAGCTGAATTAATTGGAGGAGGAGGAGGAGGCAGGCTCCAAATGGTGACTCATCTGGCATGGACTCCTCAGAGGGTGGTTAGTTCTTACTCTTGCACACTCTAAAATTATAACCTGTTTGTGTGTGTGTGTGGGTACCTAGTTTATTTCAGAGGTCAAAAGTCCCCACTCCACTCCCCTCAATCCCAGGAGGTGGGAAACACCAGTTTATGGGCACATCCCTATGATTGTAAGAGTGAGAAGGGCAGCAGATCTGTGTCCTGCCTCTGTATTTTTGCTTCATCAATGGAAACAGAAACCTACACACACACACAGTTGTACCTCGGGATGCGAATGGGATCCGTTCCGAAGCCCTGTTCGCATCCTGAAGCGAACGCAACCTGTGTCCGCGCTCCGTTACTTCTGGGTCACCGCAGAGCGCAACCCGAAAATACTTCACTTGAAGCACGTTTATCCCGAGGTATGACTGTATTTGTAAAGCAGAATGGGACGTGGGTGGCACTGTGGGTTAAACCACAGATCCTAGGACTTGCCGATCAGAAGGTGGGCGGTTCGAATCCCCGCGACGGGGTGAGCTCTTGTTGCTCAGTCCTTGCTCCTGCCAACCTAGCAGTTCGAAAGCACGTCAAAGTGCAAGTAGATAAATAGGTACCGCTCCGGTGGGAAGGTAAATGGCGTTTCCATGCGCTGCTCTGGTTCGCCAGAAGCGGCTTAGTCATGCTGGCCACATGACCCGGAAGCTTAATCTCAGGGTTGTGAGTTTGAGCTCCACGTTGTGCAAAAGTATTCCTGGATTGCAGGGAGTTAGACCCCCTCGTGCCCCTTCCAATTTTATTATTATAGAGTCTTAAGTTGCACTTGATAGGCTGCATGGGTCCAATTCTGCTTTACAAATACAGTCATAAAAAGGTAAAGGTAAAAGGACCCCTGACCATTAGGTTCAGTTGTGACCGACTCTGGGGTTGCAGTGCTCATCTCGCTTTATTGGCCGCGGGAGCCGGCGTACAGCTTCCAGGTCATGTGGCCAGCATGACTAAGCCACTTCTGGCGAACCAGAGCAGTGCATGGAAACACCGTTTACCTTCGTGCTGGAGTGGTACCTATTTATCTACTTGCGCTTTGATATGCTTTCGAACTGCTAGGTTGGCAGGAGCAGGGACTGAGCAACGGGAGCTCACCCCGCTGCGGGGATTTGAACCGCTGACCTTTTGATCGGCAAGTCCTAGGCTCTGTGGTTTAACCCACAGCGCCACCCGCGTCCCTATGGTTACCAGGCGCATGCTTAAATGCCAGGCCGAATGCTTCCTCCTACAAGCTCAGGGGTGGGAAATGGGGGGTTAGCCGTTATCATTACAACAGCATATGCAGAGTCCTGCTGGATCATACCAATGGCCTATCTAGTCCTGTTCTCACAGTGACCAATCAGATACCCCTGGGAAGCTTGCAAGCAGGTCATGAGCGCAACAGGATTCATCCCACTTGTGCCACACCCTCCAACGTTTCTCCGATGAAAATAGGGACGTCCTGTTCAGTAACAACAACAACAACAATTTTACTATTTGTACCCCACCCATTTGACTGGGTTGGCCCAGCCACACTGGGCAGCTTCTAACATGGAAGAAAACCCATAATAAAACATTAAAACAACAACTTCCCTATACAGGGCTGTCTTCAGATGTCTGCTACGGGTTGTATAGTTACTTATCTCCTTGGCTCGGGAGTCACATAATTCCATAGCCTCCAAAATTTCTTCGATGAAAATAGGGACATCCTAAGGAAAAGTAGCAGGACGCGGGTGGCGCTGTGGGTTAAACTACAGAACCCAAGACTTGCTGATCAGAAGGTTGGCGGTTCGAATCCCCGCAATGGGGTGAGCTCCTGTTGCTCGGTCCCTGCTCCTGCCAACCTAGCAGTTCGAAAGCATGTCAAAGTGCAAGTAGATAAATAGGTACCGCTCTAGCGGGAAGGTAAACAGCGTCTCCGTGCACTGCTCTGGTTCACCAGAAGCGGCTTAGTCATGCTGGCCACATGACACGGAAGCTGTACGCCGCCTCCCTTGGCCAAGAAAGCGAGATGAGCGCAGCAACCCCAGAGTCGGTCATGACTGGACCTAATGGTCGGGGGTCCCTTTACCTTTTAAGGAAAAGCAGGACCTTCCCGGATCAAATCAGAAACCGGGACGGCTTCTGTAAATCTGTGCCTGGAAAATAGTGCTTCTCAGCAACTGGTATTCAGAAACATTCTGGTTCCCAAGAGTGGGAGTAAGCTGAGAGACTTGTGTCTTGAGTGAGGCCATCGAGTGAGTTTCACAAGCCACTCTGCTCTCCCTCTAAAGGGCAGCTTTCATTAAATGTAAAAAGGAAAGCCCCCAGCCTACAGGAGTGTCGAGAAAACTTTGGCAATGTCATCACCGTCTCTGTTGCTGGAACCTCAAGGATCTCCATTTTCCCATCAATTTTGATGGTTATGCCCATGTCTCCTACAAAGGTTTCATTCATATGTATTCTGCTCCTTTCCTCAAAGGGCTCAGGTAGATTGTGTTATCTTCTTGGGTTTTCACAACACAAGGGTGTAGGTTAAACTTGTCCAAATAGAAACTAGGCACAACCTAGGGCATTTTAACGCCTAGGGCAGAAAATCTAAATATTCAAATCGGCCACGATAAGAACAGTAGATGGGCTTGATGAGTACTGAGTCACCTTTGGGGTTTTCTGTCTGGTGACCTCTTGGGTTTTTTGGTGCTTTTGCAGGCTCAGAGCCTGAAGGTTTTGAAATATTGTCATTTGTATATCTGTAGGGTTTTGGGGTATGGCTTTCATTGTGGGATATGGCAGGAGAGAAATTAAAACAGTTTTCACAGAATAAGCATCTGATAATTTGCCGCCCTCTAATGATGCTGTGGATTTGGTTTCTGAAGTTGGTGCCATCTGGTCCTCTAATTGCTAACCCCAGAGGCGAAAGATGGGGGTGGATCAGGTGCACCTGTGGCAATTGGGCTTGTGGGGGTGGGGGAAGCCATTTGGGGGGTCAAGGGGTCTTGGCCTCTGACTTTCCACGCCCTCATTAAAAGTGCCCTTCAGGCAGAATCAGTAACCAACTAGAAGACTAGCACATCTCAAGCAAGCATACCTTCTAACCTTGGTGTGTAGAAATCTGCTTGTACAATTCAGCCCACTTTATAGTCTCAAACGTCTGCTATTGTTTCCGATTCTAATAGCACCAGTTGAAATTGAAATCCCCTTTTGGTGGGCCAATGACAAGACAAGGAAGTTACCAAACCAGCTAAATCCCTAACCTATGCTAGAATTGGACAGATCCTTACGGTTTCTGGTCACTTTTGTGCATTTTTTACTCAGAATTCTGTCCCGTTTCTGCATTACTCTGTGCTTTGAAAATAATTAGCCTCAAAGTGCATACTTAGATGTGCATTTTCTCAACTTCCTATCTGCGCACTTGTCCAAGGTGTGTAAGTATTGTATACAATTTTGGAAAGATCCATTTTTAACCCCAGCACCCCTCTGGTGCAACATTTGATCATATATCCATGTGAAGTTACTTTGACCATCAGATGGTAGGAAAAGCAGAGCCAAAGCCATCCTCTTATGCAAGAGACCCCCTGCTCACAGACTTAAGAGCAATGATGTACTTGCATCTGGAAATACGATCAACATCTTTCTATGTAGCCATTTCTAATGCCACATTTTTCTTCTTCTTCTTGAAGATAAGGCTATAACTTAAGCTGCTTTTAAAACCAGACGGCAGATTCTTTGCATTAGGGACATATTTAATGCAATGCACCCGGTGGAGCAGAGTTGTGCGTGACTTTCATAAAATCCAAAGGCTAGACAGGGACCAAAAAGACTCTTAACTGATTCCCTTGCTTGATCTCCTTTCCCTTGATCTAGCCGCCCTGTTCCCCTTGTGCAGTTATGGCCAAAGTTTCCCGCAAGCAGGGAGCAGGTGCCTTGCGCAAGAGGTACCCAAAGAATACAAAGCAATAGCTCCTGATGACACAAGAAAGATGGCCAAGTCATCTTTGAGCAAAACAGACAACTCAAGTTGCTGTTCATTAGGTTAAATCAGGGTTTCCACAAGTTGGGTATCTAGCTATTTTTGGACTACAGTTTCCACCATCCCTGACCACTGGTCCTGCTAGCTTGGGATGATGGGAGTTGTAGTCCAAAAACAGTTGGACACCCAAGTTGGGGAAACCCTGGGTTAAACGTTGGCAGTGTAATTTCCTTCTCTCTCTCTCTCTCTCTCTCTCTCTCTCTCTCTCTCTCTCTCTCTTTTGGCAGAGCTTCATTTTCGAGGATAGACAGCCATTAACCATGATTATGACTATTTAGCTACAGATAACAGACATGTCTATGCAAGAAAGGCTTGCAATCTAATAGAAATGACTCAAAAGGAGGAGGAATGATAGAGGGAAGAAGGCGGCTCAATGGAACATCCAGGTTGAGAGGCAACATACTTCTAGATCAGGGTTTCCCAAACTTGGGTCTCCAGCTGTTGTTGGACCACAACTCCCATCATCCCTAGCTAGCCAGACCAGTGGGCAGGAATGATGGGAATTGTAGTCCAACAACAGCTGAAGACCCAAGTTTGGGAGACCCTGCTCTAGGTGCTGGTGATAGTCAGCCGTATTTATAATCTTCCCCACAAGCACCCAAGCAGTCCATGTAGACAACCAAATGCTCTCAGCAGATGGACCTTGATTTCATCCAGTGTGTTAAGGCTAGCTGCTCCCACACAACTCGCAGGCCGCAATTTCCGCATTCCTGATTTTCAAAAGCAGATCGGGGATCCTGAGAATAGTACAGTGGTGCCTCGCAAGACGAAAAGAATCCGTTCTGTGATTCTCTTCGTCTAGCGGTTTTTTCGTCTTGCGAAGCAAGCCCATTGAAGGATTAGCGGATTAGCGCTATTAGCGGCTTTTAGCGGCTTTTAGCGGCTTATCTGCTGATCGGATCAGCTGATAAGCAGCTTAGCGGCTTAGAAAAAAGGGGGGAGGAAAAAAAACCAGCAGGAACTCGCAAGACATTGTTGTCTTGCAAAGCAAGCCCATAGGAGATTCGTTTTGCGAAGCACCTCCAAAACGGAAAACTCTTTCGTCTAGCGAGGTTTCCGTCTTGCGAGGCATTCGTCTTGCGGGGCACCACTGTATAAAGGAAAACCAGGAAACTGACACTGTGCATGTGCCCATGGGGTTTTCTTTTCAAACTCTCTGGCTTCTGTTTAAAGTGGGGGGATTTGAAGAGCAGATTTGGGGTTCTGAAAACACAGCTCCTGGAATGGACATTCTGTGAAATGTGTGTGTGTGTATTGCGTCCCTCTGGATCATGGCTGGCCCAAACAAGTCAACGTTGGTTGCCCCTCATCTCAGGACTTGTGCACACTTCTGCTTGTCCCAGGGGCGTAGCATGGGGGGGGTACCAGGGGTGCCGTGGCCCTGGGCGTACAATTTTTGTGGGGATGTGAACCAGGTGCTCCCACACAGGTAACTCCAGGTGTCCCTCTCCGGCCGCCAAGGGCCATGTCGGTGGCTGGGCTCCTCCCTGCTTGGGTGGGCAGGCAGCTCAGTGTGGCCCCGCTTTGCTTCAGTGGGTGTGGGGTCGCTCCAGTGGCGAGGGCTGGGCTGGTGCCCCCTGCCCAGGGCATGCGCACCTGCCCTAGACACCAACAACTGACGCTATACCGCTTACTTTTCCTACTGCTTTCCCCTAGGGAAAGCCCACTGTTTACCATTGAATCCGAGCAAATGTCAATTGGGCTTTCCGTGGATTGAGGTTTGCTTCATTTCAGTGGTAAAAAGTGAGTTTTCCTGGGGGGAACAGCAGGACAAACCCAAAGCAACTCAGAGCCATGCCTAGCAAGCATGGGGAAAGCGGAAAAACCTATTGGATCCGTGCTTTCTAAGCACAGGACAAGTGGACGTGTGGATGAGCCCTTTGACAATGACGTGATGAAGTACCTTTTTGATTCCAAATACAGTGGTACCTTGGTTCTCAAACGCCTTGGTACTCAAACAACTTGGAACCCAAACACTCCAAACCCCGAAGTAAGTGTTCCGGTTTGCAAACTATTTTTGGAAGCCGAACGTGCTCTGTTTTGAGTATTACGCTTTTGATTTGAGTGCCACGCTTCCGTTTTGAGTGTTAAGCTGAGCTCTGTCTGTTGTTGTGATTTATTTTGCATTTTTGTTTTTGGGGCTCTTTCTTATTTTGTTTTTGTGACTGTGTGGAACCCAGATCAGCTACTGATTGATTGATTGATTGTGTGACTGCGGTACATTGTTTATTGCTTTCATTTTATGGATCAGTGGTCTCGTTAGATGGTAAAATTCATGTTAAATTGCTGTTTTAGGGGTTGCTTTTAAAATTCTGGAATGGATTAATCCGTTTTGCATTAATTTCTATGGGAAAGTGTGCCTTGGTTTTGGAATGCTTTGGTTTTGGAACGGACTTCTGGAATGGATTAAGTTTGAGAACCAAGGTACCACTGTACTAGAATACTAACACAGTGCACAAGTTGCTGGGAAGGCCTCCTATGAAGGTCCCTGTGAGATGAATGGATGTGCAAATGTACAGCAGATTTGCAGAGCTTGGACAAGGAGACTGTAGCAACTGTGCTTTGTATCTTCCATCGTTTGGAACCTCCATTATTGGCAGGTATTGTATGCATTTGTCTAAAACAGATGTGTCTAAAACAGAGAGGGTTATAAAATCTAGACAGTAATATGTACGGTACTAGGCAAGCAGTATAAGCCATGTCCAGAGACAGCCAGATTGGAGAGGTCTTGACAAGTGAGATATTTCCTCTAACCTGCCCTTGGAAGCCATCCTTTTACATATCATGGTAGTTTCTTATTAAGAAAGCTACAGAAAATATTTTCCTGCTCAGATTCTTTGAGATGCAGTTCCTGTTGCATCTGGTGAAATGGGCCATAGTTCGCAAAAGCTTGTGCTGTAATAAATGTGCAAATCTTTAAGGTGGCACAAGTCTCTCCTATTGTTTCTGCTGCAGTGGAATTCAAAATATACGTAAATACTGAGAAGGGCAAAGAACAGCAGCGTTTGTGGGGTACAAGTTGGAAGATTTGGGATGAACAAAAGAAAGTACGGTACTTTTTTCACATTCTTAAGACCAAGATGAAAAACTTAGCCAAAGCATTTACAGCTTGCAAAGGGAGAGAAACAACAGTGTCATATAAAACTGTTTTTTTCTTCATACATTTGTATGCGTACACAGATGATGATGAAATGATGGTATTATTTGTATGCTGTCCATCTGACCGGGTTGCTCCAGCCACTCTGGGCGGCTCCCAACAAAGTATTAAAAACACAATAAAGCACACAGCCCTAAGCCTTTCCTATCCCTCTGAACCCCCAGCAAAAGCTTGGCACTGCTGCCTGTGTAGAAAGAAACCCTGATGAGGAAGTTGTGGGAATGGAAGGGAGGGCAGCACCTCTTACTTCCTATTCTGTTCTCTCCACCCTGGGAAAACACTCTTGAGCGAGGCTCTGCCCATGTTCTAACACCCTGTTCCTGCAACCTTAGGGTGACCGAGGTGAATTTTCTCGGCTGCAGCAGAAGCTCACTGTTGTGGCTGGGAAAGAGATTGTGGGTTCTTCCCCACTTCGCAAGAAAACCTCTGCTGTCAGTTCCTTCAGCTTCAATCAGAACCCCAGGGCAGCTTTTTGCTAGCCTTGGGGGGATAGCTACACAGGAAGCTTCCTTATATTCCCAGTCAGACCAGGGATCGATGCAGCTCCAGGGATGAAGCTGGAAATTTGAAATATACTCGGAGTCGAGAGTGGATTTCATGCTCTTTATGCAGTTCATAGTGGTGAGGAGGAATGGCAGTTCCCCCAGAATGTCTGCTTTATATACATTATTTACACAGTGGGCCCAACGTGATTGGCTAATTCCGGGATTCTCCTGTAGGCAATCAGGTTGCGGATTCACTTCCACCTGGAGCTGGATTGGGTGGTTCTTGTGGACTAATCAGACTGCTGCATTCTGAATCCTATTGTTCTAGGACCAATCAGACTGCTGCATTCTGAATCCTATTGTTCTAGGACCAATCAGACTGCTGCATTTTGGATCCTATTCCATTCAGTACATAACAGAATTGAACCTGTGACCTTTAGTGTACTGAACATGTGCTTCCCCACTAAACTATGGACATTTCTCCAGAAGGCATGCATGCAGTTTTACATTCCCTTGTTCAGTGGGAGAAGAGGAAGCTGTGGCCTCTTCTGTCTGTTTCTCCCCTCAACCCACCACTTTCTCTACCAGCTCCACCTCTGAAGCCTACCTGAGACCCTGCTTGTTACAGTATGCGGGCCAGGCAAGGTAGGCAGCCAGGCAGGTTTGGAGGAAGAATTGATGGGGAGAAGCTATGGCTGCCTCTTTTTCTCCTGTTACATTGGGGGATTTAAAAGGCTCTCCTGCTGCACCAAGGTTGTGGCCTGGCAGTTGCAGCTGGCTTTTGGGGCCATTCGAGTTCCCCAGTAGCCCTTGCATAGCTACATACCCTCTAACATCTCTCTGATGAAAATAGGGTTCTCCTACGTGGGTTAAACCACAGAGCCTAGGGCTTGCCGATCAGAAGGTCAGTGGTTCGAATCCCCGCAACGGGATGAGCTCCCGTTGCTCGGTCCCAGCTCCTGCCAACCTAGCAGTTCGAAAGCGCGTCAAAGTGCAAGTAGATAAATAGGTACCGCTCCGGCGGGAAGGTAAACGGCGTTTCCGTGTTCTGCTCTGGTTCGCCAGAAGTGGCTTAATCATGCTGGCCACATGACCCGGAAGCTGTACGCCGGCTCCCTCGGCCAATAAAGCGAGATGAGCGTCGCAACCACAGAGTCAGCTGCGACTGGACCTAATGGTCAGGGGTCCCTTTACCTTTATTCTGTTGTTGTTGTTGTTGTTGTTGTTGTTGTTGTTGTTGTTGTTGTTGTTGTTGTTGTTGTTAGATTTATACCCCACCCATCTGACTGGTTGCCCCAGCAACTCTGGGCAGGTTCCAACATATATGAAAACATAATAAAACATTAAACATGGAAAAACTTCCCTATACAGGACTGCCTTCAGAAGTCTTCTAAAGGTTTCATAGTTACTTATCTCCTTGGCTCAGAGGTTGCATAACTCCATCCCCTCCCAACATTTCGACGATGAAAATAGGAGTGTCCTAAGGAAAAGCCGGGACACTTGGAAGGTCTTTAACTATTGATGGGGAACCCCTTCAGCCATATTTCTTTTCCCACCCCTGCAAATAGTTAATTAACTGGTGGAATTATTATTTATCCAAACCGTGTATGAGCTGCCGTTCCTGCACTCGGAGTGGCGTGCAGCGAGATATAAGCTCATCAGCCAACAAAAGCAGAGAAAGGGCACCGGTCAAGACAAACAAAGCCAGCCAGCTGAGCAAAAGGCCAAAGGGAAGTGACGTTTTTATGCAGATGCACACCACTCCTCCAGAAGGCCAGTACTGAGGAAGAAGGACGAACTGCAGAGGGAGTGCATTTCACAGCCTTAATGCTGCTGCGGCTATGAATTTCCCCGAACTTTTCTCATTTCCTTTTACTCTTTCACAACAGATGAGCAGAATGTAGGCCAGGGCCTGTCACTTAGAGAAGGTGTGAGGGACCTTTTTTTTCAAACCAAGGGCCACATTTCTTCCCAAGCAACCTTCTGGGGGCCATGTTCCAGTGGCAGGCAGGGCCCCTGGTGAAAGCAGCCTGAGCAGTAAATGTGAATGTTACCTTTATGTGGTAGGTTAGTTTTTACATACACTCGGTGCTTGATATTAGCCAGGCACCAGGTGTATTATCCACCTAGCTATCGACCACTTGTGACCAAGTGAAGATGTCTGGCCACCAGGATAGAGCCTGACATCTCCACCATCTGGAGGTGCATACCAGATCGTTGGATCTGGACTGTATTCAGACACTAGTACAGTGGTACCCTGGTTCTCAAACGCCTCGGTATTCAAACAACTTGGAACCCAAACACTGCAAACCCGGAAGTGTTCCGGTTTGCAAACTTTATGCCAGACATGCTCTGTTTTGAATGTTACGCTTCCGATTTGAATGGCACACGCCGTTTAGAGTGGCACGCTTCCGTTTAGAGTGTTACACTGAGGTCTGTCTCTTTTTGCTATTTATTTTGCGTTTTTGTGGCTTTTTTTGTTTGTTTTTGTGTGGAACCCGGTTTAGCTACGGATTGATTGATTGTGTGACTGCAGTACATTGTTTATTGCTTCCATTTTATGGATTGGTGGTCTCGTTCATTAGTAAAATTCATGTTAAATTACTGTTTTAGGGGTTGTTTTTAAAAGTCTGGAACAGATTAATCCATTTTGCATTACTTTCTATGGGGAAGTGTGCCTTGGTTTTGGAACGGACTTCCAGAACGGATTAAGTTTGAGAACCAAGATACCACTGTACCCCATTCTGTAGAATTCTGTCAGTTATATTTTATCTGCACAATCGGAAGGGATTTCTGGAACCAAAATGATTTTTCTGTGTAACCAGATCAGGAGCAGCTACCCTTAAGGAAAAGAGGTTGGAATAGGCTGATATGTATGTTCCTGGATCAAGCGACTTTTCTTCTTTAAGTTCTTCACATTCTTAACCTAGCTCAAGGTTGTCATCTGGACTAGCTTGAGGCTTAACTGAGAATCAACCGCAGTCAGCTATATTACGTAAAAAGAGCAACTAGTCATTCCATTTTGGCGACTGCAGGCTTGGTTTAAGGACCCATTTGGCGCCTTGCTTATATAATCTGTGTTTCTAACACTGTTTGTGAGTCTTTTCCTATCCTCCAGCCAGGCAAGCAAGCAAGCAAGCAGTATTATCAGAGCTTTCAGGTGGGTGCACTCAAGGTGGGTGCAAAGCAGGGCTGATGAGGGGGGTGGCTGGGGAGATTCCCAAGGGCCAGGTAGAGAGCCCGCCCCCCCCAGCCTTAGGTTCCCCATTCCTGACGTAGAGACAGCTGGTTGCTGGAATTCTTGCCCAGAATGTTGGACAAGGTGAGCAAGAAGACACACTCAGGATCACTTAACACAGATGAGTTAAGGTGCAAACTGTTATTGGTCCCCAAGTATGGATGTTTGCTTTGTGAATCATATCATCTTATAGGGCTTCCCATTAAAACAAAAACAAAAAAAGTAGGCCACGTAAGAATGAGTCAGCCAACCCTCCTGTCTTACAATATGTATGCATGCATTTTTGCAATTCCAGTCCACCCACTGATTGTTCACATATGCTATAGACGGAGCCCAAGGTAGCCCTTCTTTTGCAGGGCTTTCGTTGCAAAACACCTTCCTGCGGCAAGGCGTGTGATGTCAAGCAACTGGTTGCTTGAATTGCTCTACAGTCCAATTATGCCCTCATGTCCTTCCTGGTTATTTGCCGAGTTAGGATATAAACTGTTTGAACTATGCAGAGCTTGCTCTGGAGTCCCAGAGGTGCCGCAACGCAAAATCTGCTTCGAGCGCCTAGCAACTGCGTTGGAAAGCCCTGCCCCAATGTGTGCACAAGTTCAAGGGACACAGCGTGGCGGCTGAAGGTTTCGCTTGGCGTCAGAAGCTGAGTCCTGGGAGGATATATGTCAAGGAATGAGTTGAGCCTCGTAGACAAGGCGTGGTCTGGACAGGTCAAAGGTCAAAGCCAGGGAACTTGGCGTTTGACTTGTGCTCATCAGGAGGTTTGGACAGGGCTCTGGGTCTTAAGGCATGCCAAGATCTGATGCCGGAGGGAAAGCAGTCAAATTATAGCGAGTGTGTGTGTGTGTGTGTGTGAGAGAGAGAGAGAGAGAGAGAGAGAGTACCAAGGGGAAACAGCAGAGAGGCTTACCAAATTATGTCACGGAGAGAAATTGATTGGCTGTCAGTTCAGGACAAAGAGAAGTGCTTCTTCACATAATGGAATTTATTCCCATGAGAGACGATATCTCTGTTGGTAGAGCACGGGTCTCTTTATCACAGGGTTGTGGGTTTGAGCCCCATGGTGGACAACAAGATTCCTGTACGGTGGTGCCTCTGGTTAAGAACTTAATTTGTTCTGGAGGAGGTCCGTTCTTAACCTGAAACTGTTCTTAACCTGAAGCACCACTTTAGCTAATGGGGCCTCCCACTGGTGCTGCACAATTTCTGTTCTCCTGAAGCAAAGTTCTTAACCCGAGGTACTATTTCTGGGTTAGCGGAGTCTGTAACCTGCAGCGTCTGTAACCTGAAGCGTCTGTAACCCGAGGTTCCACTGTATTGCAGGGGGTTGGACCAGATGGCCCTTGTCGTGTCTTTCAACTCTACAATTCTATGATTCAGTGTTGTGGTGCACAGAAGTAGCTGTGCAGGTTGCGGCAATGTGAGACGAGACTGATTAATTCACAGCTGTTAGACGCCATAGCTAAGAATGGAACCCCCATGCGCAATGGCAGTATACCTTTGACTGCCAGATGTTGAGGGCAAATGAGTAGGCTGTCTCTTGTTACGACCTGTGTGTGAGCACCTGGAAACA
The DNA here is from genome assembly GCF_964188305.1 of Podarcis bocagei. Classification (NCBI taxonomy): domain Eukaryota; kingdom Metazoa; phylum Chordata; class Lepidosauria; order Squamata; family Lacertidae; genus Podarcis; species Podarcis bocagei. The sequence goes on along the minus strand of NC_138126.1, from coordinate 118,718,346 downwards.
TCTGGTTGGCTGGCCGCTGTTGGAAATGTTGCTGAACTTCGTGGACAAAGTAAGGGTGTCTTTCAGTTCACATCATGTTGGTAGAGGAAGGTTTGTCGTCTGGAGTGCATGGCCTGTGTTATGTACTGAGTGAATAGGATCCAAAATGCAGCAGTCTGATTGCTCCTAGAACAATAGGATTCAGAATGCAGCAGTCTGATTGCTCCTAGAACAATAGGATTCAGAATGCAGCAGTCTGATTGGTCCTAGAGCAATGCAGCAGTATGATTGGTCTGCAGGAGCCACCCAATCCAGCTCCAGATGGAAGTGAATCCACAACCTGATTGGCCTACAGGAGAATTCCGGAATTAGCCAATCATGTGCAGCCCATTGTGTAAATAATGTATATAAAGCAGATACTCTGAGGGGACATTCATTCCTCCTCACCACTATGAGCTGAATAAAGAGCATGAAATCCACTCTCGACTCAGAGTATATTTCAGCCTGGAATGTGGACTGACTGAAGTGTAGATTAGTTGACCAGGTGTTCAGAGGTGGCTTGGGTGAACAAGGACAGCAGCATTTGTTAGATCAAGATGCTATCGCAGGGTCGCCGTCGTAGTCCACTGCAGAAAATTCTGAAGCCCTCTAACTCAGAGGCACCTAGTTCAGGGTTTTTTTCCTCGGACAAGATTGCTGTTCAGAAAGCCAGGTACAAATGCACTCAGTTTGCAGGAAGCTTTTGAGAGGGGCAGAGCTGAGTGCTTCAAATCGATCTCTTATTTGGGGACTATTCAGACCCATCTTGGTTCGATGAATGAACATTCTCACAATTTACACTGTACTCAGTTGCCTGACTTACTGCTCCGTTTGCAGCCTTTGGGCTTGGCTTTTGAATGAGAGCTGATTTCTCCAGAACTCAGTAGGGCTGAAAAGAGACGCCAGAACCCAGGAATGTCATGGTATCAACCACACCGCACCCTCATGGCGTCACCGCTGAGGCATCTTGTGAGAGCCTATGATGTCATTTGCCGTTTCCGCTGCAGGCCAAAAACGCTAAAGAGGACAGCCTGCTCCAGTCTTTCCTCTCTCTCTCTCTCTCTCTCTCTCTCTCTCTCTCTCTCTCTCTCTCTCTCTCTCTCTCTCTGAAACAGTCAGAGGCTGTTGTGTGAGATTGTAGGTCGCTGTCCGTCTGGGTGTGACTCATCAGAGTGTCATTACAGGGAGTGATTTAGCAGAGCAACTTTCATCCCGGCGTGGGAGCTGTGATTCATGTTTCCTTTTCCTTTTCTCCCCCCCCCCCCCAAGTTGGCGTAAGCTTGCATAACCAAAAGTTTGGCTGCTAGATTCTTAAAGTCAGACAGGACCATGGAGATCATAGAGTGGGGTGGTGGTTAGAGAGTCAAACTCAGAAATCCCCATTCAGCCATGGAGTTCAGTGGATGACAATCGACTAGTCACTCTCTCTCAGTCAACCTATTTTGCAGGGTTGTGGCAAAGATAAACTGGTGGTGATGGTGGAGAGAATCAGGTAAATGTCCTTATCTTCTTGAAGGAAATTTGGAATGTATGCATGATAGCTAAATAGTCTTCTCTATTCTCTTTGTTTTTTAAAAATATTTTTTATTCATTTTTAAACATATTAATTATCATACATACCACAAAATTTCACATCTTATACAATCTTTTTGAACTTCCATCAACACCTCTGATGAACCCCCCATTTTTATCATTTCTTCTGCATTTCTTAAATTCATATCGCCTTTAATTATCTTAACTAATGTCTCCCTTTTTATCCAATTATGCAATAATTCAAATTATTCACCTCACAAAACTTCTTGCAAACCTACAAATGTAATCTGGTCGTCAAATAGTCCATAAATTTACACCAATCTTCTGTGAATCTCTGGTCCCGCCGGTTTCGAATTCTTCCTGTTAGCTTGTCTAATTCTGCATAGTCCATCAATTTCATCCTCCAATCTTCTTTCATCAGTAATTCTCCTTGCTTCCATTTTTGTGCCAATAATATTCTTGCTGCCGTCATTGCATTTAAAAACAGCTTACAATCCATTCTGTTTATATCATCTCCTACGATGCCCAGTAAAAATGCTTCTGGTCGTCTTCTCTATTCTCATGAGCTCCTTTATTTTCTAATCATGGCCTGGGAGCCAGAGATATGTTTTGCCACCCGTAAATAAAGTTGCTGTCATTTTGCAGTGAGTGAGGGATGGCTCTCCAGACATTGTTGGACTACAACTCCCATCATCCTTGGCCATTGGCCATGCTGACTTCAGCCAGTTGGAATTGTGAATGGCTGCAGCTTCCCCATTCCTGCAGTGTGAGCAGCATAGTTCTGCAGCAAATGTTCACAGCAGATACGCGCAATTTGAACTACAGTAGTACCTCAGTTTACGAACTTAATCCGTTCCGGAAGTCCGTTCTTAAACCAAAACTGTTCTTAAACCGAGGCGCACTTTCCCTTATGAGGCCTCCCACCGCCGGTGCCCTTCCACCATTCGGATTCCATTCTTAGACCGAGGTAGAGTTCGCAAACCGGGACACTGTTTCCGGTTTTGCAGAGTTCGTAAACCGAATCGTTCAAAAACAGGACTGTTCTTAAACCGAGGTACCACTGTATTTTGTACTTTCTAAATAGAACATTTTTGTCTTTAATATTCTATTTCTTTATTTTTTTTTTAAAAAAACACTTTTATGCCACCACATTGTAAAATAGATCAAGGCAGTGTACGCTTAACACATCATTTAATATTACTCAGATGGGTGGGGTAAAATAAATAAATAAATAAATAAATAAATATTAGTGCATTTCAGAGGGTCTGTGAGTCTTCCACTGCTTCAATTAAGGAGCGTTGCCACCATTTACATCTGATGCTTTTCCTGGTTTCAGTGTCACTCCTGTAGAGAAAAACCTCCCAGTTGCTCATAGTCACCTGCAGATAGCCTCAGGTGAAATTCTGTAATGTGACGTATCAACCCAATCATTCCATATTATCTATCCCTCAACCCTTGGAAGTATAGAGAAATAGATTTTAAGATCGTGGTTAATTATGTGTATAGAAAGACAGGTAGGTAGGTAGGTAGATAAGTATATGTATATCTGTATGTATCTATAAAGTATGTAGATATGTATAAATATGTATGTGGAAAAACAAAGCCCGGAACAAAGGCATGGCATCTGCTGCTACTGGCATATTTTGCTGAACTTTCTCTTTTTATTTCCCTTTTCTCTCCTGTAAGAGTTCTGCAAAACAGAACTGTTGTACTGGAATCCATTCCTAAGGAAATAACTATCTGTGACTTGCAGATGATGGCATCTGTTAATAATGACCAAAGAGATCCTTCCATATAGAGGGGAGAGGGGTTGTCCGTTTGATTGTTTTGGTTTTAAAAGAAAGGATTCCTAAAGGCGTACAACCCTGTAGTGGGCAAAGATCTAGAAATGCACTTCTGAAAGATCACATCTGTTCACAGACTGCATAAAAACTGCAAGGAGGTTGAACTGTGCTTGCAGATCCACCTTCTTGCATGGCTGTTGGTCAGTTAAGAAAACTGATGCACAAGGCCACTTAAAAACCACATTTCTGTCTTTTGCACATTCAGGGCAATAGCGAGGAAGCCCTTAACAGTGGCACGTGTGAAATTGTTCCTCACTTTATAAAGGAAAAAAGGATTATTGTTGTTGTTTAGTTGTTTATGTTATGTACTGAAGTTCTCACCCTGGGCCAGCAGGGGGGTACTGTAGATAGTTATGCAAATGAAGGATCAAAAGTGACGTTCAGTGATTGGATAGTTTTAGAAAGTTAAGATTGTTCTGGAGCTCTATATAAGCAGGCTGACTGAGCTCCTCAGTTCAGTTCTGTTCCAGCTTACAAATAAAGAGCTGCTTTGGAAGAATCGCTGTGTCATCTGATATGTTGGCCCACAACTTAACAGTTTAGTCGTGTCTGACTCTTCGTGACCCCAAGGACCAGAGCACGCCAGGCACTCCTGTCTTCCACTGCCTCCCACAGTTTGGTCAAACTCATGCTGGTAGCTTCGAGAACACTGTCCAACCATCTCGTCCTCTATCATCCCCTTCTCCTTGTGCCCTCCATCTTTCCCAACATCAGGGACTTTTCCAGGGAGTCTTCTCTTCTCATGAGTGGCCAAAGTATTGGAGCCTCAGCTTCAGGATCTGTCCTTCCAGTGAGCACTCAGGGCTGATTTCCTTCAGAATGGATCGGTTTGATCTTCTTGCAGTCCATGGGACTCTCAAGAGTCTCCCCCCAACCAGATACCTTGAGGTGACCTAAATCTCGTGTTCAGGTTGTCTCCAATTTATGACAGCGTGAAGATGAGTGAATGATGGCAACGAAAAAAGGTTTTGCTAAAATTGACCTGAGGTTTCCACTTTTCTTCCTTTCTTTGGAAGCATCCGGTCCTGGGCACTGAGAATATTTGTCTAATGCAGTCTGGCATTATATTCCCCACGTGAAAGTAAAAATAGCCCTACTAGGTCAGAAAGTCCTTTTCGGGAAAGACCTCTACCTGAGACCTTGGAGAGGTGCTGCTGGATAGAAAAGATAATTCTGGGCTAGATAGACCCCCACAGTATGGGGCAGCTTCATTATAATGCTCATTTGCAACATTTCTGCACTGTGCTGACAAGAACAGGGGAGCTTTTTTTGCAATTTCCCCCTCCCTGCTGGCAAGGGAACATGCTTTGGACTCGACCATAGTTAAACCTAAAACTTCTCAAGAGAGGGGTGAACAGCTAGCTCCCAATAGCCAGTGTACAGAGAGAGGAAGACATCAGAAACATAAGAGCACCACTTCTGGATCAGGCCAAAGGCCCAGGAGAACTTCCTGTGGAAATCCTACAAGCACTCCTCTTATGATTTCTGGCAGCTGGTATTCAGAGTTATATTGACAGTGGGGGTAGAACATAGCCATTGTGACTAGCAGTACCATTGGCAGACATCAGATTGCAACCTCTGAACATGCATACCTGGAAAATGATGTGAAAGAGATGGCGGCTGTTGCGTTTCCATGCTGCTGTCCTGCTGTCCTTTTGCTAAATCACCTGTTCCCTGTGTTTGCAACCACATTGTACAGTGGTACCTTGGGTTAAGTTTTAATTTGTTCTGGAGGTCCGTTCTTAACCTGAAACTGTTCTTAACCTGAAGCACCACTTTAGCTAATGGGGCCTCCCGCTGCTGCCGCACCTCCGCTACACAATTTCTGTTCTCATTCTGAAGCAAGTTTGTAACCCGAGGTACTATTTCTGGGTTAGCGGAGTCTGTAACCTGAAACGTATGTAACCCGAGGTACCACTGTACACCGCTTAGCGGCTATGGTGTTAAGAGGTATTTAAGCTTCTGAGATACATACATACATACATACGAACAACAAAGCATATTTGTTAGTCTTTAAGGCAGTGTTCGAAATTAGCCAGGCACCAGGAGTTTTTTGCTACTGACACGGGTCCAACTGCGACCACGTGGAGATCTCTGGATCTGATATCTCTGGCTGGCTGGCCCCTCTAGCTTTCTTAAGCAGGTAGGCTTAAGAAGAACTTATTTAATGCATTTATATCCCAGCTTTTCCCCAAGGAATACATGGTTCACCTCCCAACTCAGTGAATCCCTACAAAGCCCCTGTAAAGTACGCTAAGATGCTGTGACTGGTCCAAGGTCACCCAGTGAGCTTCTCGACTGAGTAGAAATTTGAACCCTAATCTCCCAGGTCCTAGTCCGACGCTCTAACCAGTATAGCACATTGGCTTTGTAGAGTACTTCTATGGGGCAGCTCTATAGATGAAGTAGGTAAAGAAATATGGGGAAAGCAAAATGTCACTTATAGAAGGATCTGAAATATTTTCCTTGGAAGTTTGTATTTGTTTTATTCTGGATTGTTTTACCTGATGTTATAATGTGTTGTTTATAATGTGTTGAGATTTTCTTCTGTAAAATATAAAGCGATATACTGTAGAAGTTACAGATAGGTAGCCGTGTTGGTCTGCCATAGTCAAAATAAAAAAATTCCTTCCAGTAGCACCTTAAAGACCAACTAAGTTAGTTCTTGGTATGCTCGGGGGTCGCATTATGCGACCCCCGAGCATACCAAGAACTAACTTAGTTGGTCTTTAAGGTGCTACTGGAAGGAATTTTTTTATACTGTAGAAGTGATGATGATAATAATAATAAATAATAATAATAATAATCCCATAGCAAAAAAGGTGCCTAGACATTCCGTTCTGACTGTAACCTAGATTTACAGTGCCATTAGCTTATGGTGATTAGCTTATATACCTGAGTTTCTAACACTTCTTTAAGGTACCACAGGACTCTATTGTTTCTGCTGCAAGAGACTTAATTTCTAAAGACATTGTTATATTTATGTAGTGGCTACATAAAACGTCCAATTCTGGTGTCACGCTAGCGACACGGATCAGTTTAAAGAGAGTTCACAGTTTAAGCGCTGATCCTTACTATATTCAGGGCAAGATATCAGTGCAAATCTTCCAGTCCATGCTGTTTGCCTGTTTACTGCAAAAAGATGTTCATTGTGCAGTAATGTATCCCACAAATAAGTAACATTTCTTTGCAGCTCAAGGCTGATACCGGTTCTGGATTGTGACCTTCCTTGCCATGTTGGAACAGTGTATACTAAAGAACACAGAGCCTGGAAAAGCCTTAAGTTTCGGAAACCCTCAAGACTCTTTTGACACTCGCTTCCAGTAAGGAGTGACAGTGTGGGCTGAGCCCGAGTGTTGGTTTGAGTCAGTAACATAAGGCAAGGCAGCTCGTTCTAACTTTCCCTTGCATTCCACTAAACCTCCTCTTGGCTAAACCGCTCTCTCCCAAAGGGGCTAGCTCCCAACCCATTCATTCTCGTCTCAGCATTTTGCAGATTTTTATAGTCACAGAAAATGTCTTGGAATCTTGCTGGTTTGCAGAATCTTGCCATTTTGGCAGAAGGCGCCCGTGGCTGCTGAACATTATGTGCATCAGAAGCCAACAGCTGCTACCAGCTGGTGGAGGGGGGGCGGGGCGGAGAGAAATAAATGAGGCAGGCGTTAGGACCTGGAGGATGCCTCCAACTCAGGCTCAAGCAGTCTTTGTGGCAAAGACTGAGCTGAAAGCAGCAGCTTGTGAATCACTTCCTCCTTCTATAGCCAACACCCCCTGCCATCTTTTTACCTCCTGTGCCTCTTAAAGGCCCCCTCCCTGCCCCATGCTTCCTCAAGACACCCATCCTCCTTCACTGTTTAGCCCTGCCAGTCCCCCATCCCCAATTGCACTATACTGTATAATGAAACCTCAGCAACGAAAAACATGCTAGCTGTTGCTCAAATAGTTATATGCTTCTTGAGGCTTCACTTTTCTTTTAAACCATTAATGTACAATTACTGAATGTTCAGAGAATCCTGGCATCTACCATCATGGAAAACCCTCCGGTTGGAAAGAATATTAATGTGTCCCCGCTGCTCCCAAGCATAATAATAATAATAATAATAATAATAATAATAATAATAATAATAATAATAATAATAATTTATTATTTATACCCTGCCCATCTGGCCGGCTTCCAAAAAAATACTAAAATACTATAATACATCAAACATTAAAAGCTTCTGTAAACAGGGCTGCCTTCAGATGTCTTCTAAAAGTCTGGTAGTAGTTGTTCTCTTTGACATCTGGTGGAAGGGCGTTCCACAGGGAGGGCGCCACTACCGAGAAGGCCCTCTGCCTGGTTCCCTGTAACTTGGCTTCTCGCAGGGAGGGAACCGCCAGAAGGCCCATGGCGCTGGACCTCAGTGTCCGGGTAGAACGATGGGGGTGGAGACGCTCCTTCAGGTATACTGGACCGAGGCCGTTTTGTCATAGGGACTCCCCACCCCCAACACACTTCCACCGTGCTCCTCCTAAGTAAGCACTTTATTGTTTCAGCCATTCGGTATAACAATGCAAAGCAATAAAACTTTCGATAACATTTTGACAGCGGTGTATTATGATAACAAATGCATTGCCGGCACACAGTGAACAGCGTTGCTTTCTGCACTTTGCTGCTGCAACTGGAAAAGCAACCACATTCCTTCAAGCAAACTTCTCAGGAAGCAGGAAGCAGACGTCTTCTTTGAAATGGATGAGTCCATAATTCCAGACAAGCTCCAGTCCTGGTAACTCCTCTCTGACTACACTAATGAGTGAATGTTGAGAGCACCCTATTGGACAGTTCCCATAACATCACTTCTGAGGAATCACATGTTTCTCCCTACCTCTCTCCCCGGCCACACAGGACATTTTGCAATTTTAACAAATGTAGTAAGATTTAAGTGTGGGAGGGCTCATGTAGCCATTCAGAGTTAGAAACTCCACCAAGGCTATCATTTCCTGCTTTTGGCCAGCCAAAAGCCCTTTTCTGTCCTTATCTTGTCTTGCATGTTCATCATCATCATCATTATCATCATATTTGTATGCTGCTTTTCCATAGATAAAACCGTGATCAAAGGCAGCTTACGACATGAAAAGATTTACGTATAAACATAGGCATAAACATTAAACAAAGCACATCAACTAAAACACTTCCTTTTGTTCACTTCCCTTCTGCATTGAAATAAGAGCACATTCTGCAGAATACCATCTCCTGCACAGGGCAACCCAATAGGGCATATATGTTTGCCCAAATGATGGAAACATTATGCATTAATGCACCAGTAGGTCTTTTTCATATAAATTTATTTATTATTGTAATTATTGGTTGCTTTTGAAATGGAAAGTGAACCCCAAGCAATCTACAGTATAATAGAAAAATGAAAACAAATATAAAATGAAAAGAAAAGAAAAACATATACATAAAAATCTGTCTAACACATGCCACCCACTAAAGGAGGACACAGTATCTAAAACTCTCCAGGTTAAGGGCCAAAAACCTGGCTGAAAATAAATATTTTTGCCTGGTGCTTAAAAGCAGCCAGTGTTGGCCATGAGTCCCTGGGGAGAGCATTCCACAAACAGGGAGCCACCACTGAAAAGGCCTGTTCTTGTGCTGCCACTCTTCGCACCTCCCTTAGTCCATGCGGTCCTGAAATCCTGAGACTTTGTGGGTCAAAACCAGCACTTTGAATTGAACCTGGAAATTAATTGATAACCAATGCAGTCATGCCAGAATTGGTTTTAGATGCTGGTTCCAAATTTTTATCCTGCAATCTCCCACTCCACAACTTACCCAGGAGAAGAGGCACCCTTGCTTGAGCTCATGATGCATTGTGGTCAAGATCATTAAGGCAATTCACTAAGAGCTCCACTTTTCACAGATATGCAGAGATGCTTGCCTGGTCTGTTATTCATTTGGAAATCCAGCTTCAACCAGTTTTTTTTTTTAAAACCCTAATGTGTTTAAAGCCACATTAAAGCCATTCACACATGCAGAACAGTGTTTCAAGAGAGGCCCGAAGATGCTTTTAGCATCACTTTTGGGAATGGCCCAACTCCAAATTTCATTAGTAAGTCAATCCCACTCTATGCATTTCTCCAGACACCCCTGCACCCATCTATCGTGTTAGACTACTTTCCTCACTCTTGGCTCAATCCACTGGGAGCAGCTCAGTTTTCACCGTTAGCTTTGAAAACAGGTGAGCTCACTGTTTGGAAAGCATAGTGGCTGCAATCCTGCACATTTCATAGGCTTCTAGACAGGCCTCTGGCCCAAATAGGCAAGCAGAACTGGAGGACAAGGCAGGGAGCTTTATAGAAAAAGGCTGGTAATCATGCCACAAAGCCAACAGACTAGTGAGAATCATGGCAGCTGTAGCCTGTCCTTAGGCCCGTTGGCCCCCTTAAAGGTAAAGGTAAAGGGACCCCTGACCATTAGGTCCAGTCGTGACCGACTCTGGGATTGCGGCGCTCATCACGCTTTATTGGACAAGGGAGCCGGCGTACAGCTTCCGGGTCATGTGGCCAGCATGACTAAGCCGCTTCTGGCAAACCAGAGCAGCGCACGGAAATGCCATTTACCTTCCCGCCGGAGTGGTACCTATTTATCTACAGTGGTACCTCGGGTTACATACGCTTCTGGTTACAAATGCTTCAGGTTACAGACTCCGCTAACCCAGAAATAGTACCTCGGGTTAAGAACTTTGCTTCAGGATGAGAACAGAAATCGTGCTCTGGCGGCGCGGTGGCAGCAGGAGGCCCCATTAGCTAAAGTGGTGCTTCAGGTTAAGAACAGTTTCAGGTTAAAAACGGACCTCCGGAACGAATTAAGTACTTAACCTGAGGTACCACTGTACTTGCACTTTGACGTGCTTTCGAACTGCTAGGTGGGCAGGAGCTGGGACCGAGCAACGGGAGCTCACCCCGTCGCGGGGATTCGAACCGCCGACTTCTGATCGGCAAGTCCTAGACTCTGTGGTTTAACCCACAGCGCCACCCGCGTCCCCTGTTGGCTCCCTTACCTTGGTCCTTACGCAAAATTCGTTTCAGCAGTTCATTATACTCCACCAGTGGCAGAATTGTGAAAGGGTTGAACTTGGAATCAGCTGTTTTCAGGAGCCTTGGCCCTTGGGGAGCTCCACAAACGGCCGCAGCATAGCAACATTATGCTCCTCAAACATGCTGGTAATCAACAGGATAAAACTGTGATATAAATGTGCCAGCTTTTCCCAATCGCAGGTAGGTAGATTAAGGCTTCTCCTGCCACCTAAAAGATCCCTCCCCATCATGCTCATCCCTCATACTGTAGCCTGTAAATGTATGTCAAGTATTTCATGCATTCATTCAAATCACATTCCTAAATGTGCCTTAAAAGCAAAAAACTTTGCCAATGTTTTAATTACCTGTAAATTGGATAAGAGAGTTTCTTCCTGGTGTTCCATTCTGTTTGTTAGTACTAATCTAACTGAAGCCGACCTCTTGCAAAACTTTATTTAACTTTGCTGGAGTCATGCAAAGAGTTTTTGCCTCACCTTGCTTGACCTTGCAGGTCCTCTCTTGCAGTGCTTCTCTTGTATATTTTTCCTGATTATTTATAATGCTGCTAATAAGTTGAATATATTCTTGTGCTGTGTTGCACAGAAGCTTTTGATAGCCACACTCTGGGCTTCTCCAAATTGCTGTGTTTTACTGCTGGTGTCTTCTGCAACATGTTCTTCACACAATAATAGCGCATTAGCGGTGGAGTTATCCTGATCCCCAATGCTACCATGACACACACAAAAACCCCAGACCATTTGTGGTATGAAAAGTTAGGGGATTTCAGCGGAAGAAGGTATGTGGGGTATGCACTGATTTGAAATGAAGCAGTGTAACCACCCCAAAACTTTGGCAGACACAAACATTATTGAAAGCAGGATGGGGTGTGACTATCCCAATACTGTTATGAACACAAATAATAATAATTGCACAATAAAAAGGATGTCTGGAGAGCCCCGAGATGTTGCAACTCAGAGGGGTGAATTCATCTTTGCTAGCTTCAAACTTTTGCAAATAGGAGCCCCATTGGGGATGCAGATTACAATTGCAGTGTGTTGTTGTTGCTTTAAAAAAAAACTCTTTCTCCTTTTCCCATTGAAAATAGTCCCCCTCAACGAAACTGCTATTTGTTCTATTAGGGATCCAAAAGGGGGGGGGGAGACTGTAGCTCAGCATGTCAAATGTCCCAGGTTCAATATCCAGCATCTGCATAGGGCAGAGAGAGACCCCAGGCTGCAATCCTGAACAGTGTAGACGTTACTGAGCTGAATTTTATGTAAATTGGTGTCGTCCTTTTTGGGGATGTGAAGCCTCTTTTGCAGGGCAATGCACATAACTGGCCACCCTAGTCCACCTGTTTGTCAGTTTCGTTGCGAAGCTGGAAGGAAACTGTTGGGAGTTATTGTAGGTCTGTCTTCACTCTAAAACAGAGCTGGCTTTGCAGGCTTCCATGGGGTAGAGAATTCCATAGTGGGCAGCAGGGCACATCACTGAGAAAACCCTGCAGCTTCTCACCCTCATTTTGATTTCAGGTGGCAATGGAAGTTGAGTAGGGCTTCATTTGTATACCTGAGCAGACAGAGCAGGTTCCCTATGGAACTGCCTTTCTTCGAATTACCTCACATTTAGCCTGGGCCTTCACTTGTTCAATCAGTACAATTTTCCCAGTATCATATCTCACGCACGCTCTCTCTCTCTCTATATATATAAATATGTTGTTATTGTTGTTTAGTCGTTTAGTCATGTCCGACTCTTCGTGACCCCCTGGACCAGAGCACGCCAGGCACTCCTGTCTTCCACTGCCTCCCGCAGTTTGGTTAAACTCATGCTGGTAGCTTCGAGAACACTGTCCAACCATCTTGTCCTCTGTCGTCCCCTTCTTCTAGTGCCCTCCATCTTTCCCAGCATCAGGATCTTTTCCAGGGGGCCTTCTCTTCTCATACACCCACCCACCCCATATTTTTCCGTCTATAAGATGCCCCCTATTTGGGGGGACTCAGATTTAAGAAAATGGGGGGAGATATATCCGTGTATAAGATGCCCCCTAATTTTTGACACTATTTTTCAGGGAAAAACCCTAGTCTTATACATGAAAAAATACGGTGTGTGTATGTATGTGTGTGTGTGTGTATGTGTGTGTGTGTGTATATATATATATACACACAAAAAAAACACCCCACCATATATATCTTTGGTTTTTTGTAAAATTGCAAAAACAAAACTCAAGTGTTAAATATTTAGTTTAAATAATAAGAGAAAATATATGTAATAGGAGAGAATATATATTTTGCTGTCGCATATAGAATTCCTTGGTTGCCCTGCAAGTCTTTTTACTGGCTATGTTTAGATTCCAAGTCCTTTAGGTGCAGACACGTTCCTTGAATGTCAATTGTTCCAAGTCACCCTGGAGCCTGGATATAGGACAGGCCATAGGTCTAAATGAATACTAAAATAAGCATGACTAGGAGCTGCCCTAGAATTGTGGGTACCCTAAAATGTGCCCAAAGAGGCCTTCCCTGGTGCCCCCCAGGGTTGAAACAAAGCTTGAAAAAAGCATTGTAGCCAGTAGTTATGGGGTGCCTGTGACCATTTCTCCAGTTTGCAAATGTGCCCACAGGCCCCCCCCAAGGCCGTAAACCCCTGGCGTAAAATTAGGGGTCCAGGTCCGCGGCCTCCTGCCCTTCTCACGTTTGCCCTCCCAGCGGGTCTGTCTGGTTAGAAGCATACAATGGCGTCTCCTAGCAACCACACATTTTTTCCTGCCTTGGAAAATGGCCGGCTGGCTCAGCCTAGGAGGCTAAAGAGGTAGCATGGTGGTGAGTTTGCCCGGGCTCTGTTGGGCAGTTGCCCAAGCCGGCTCTCCTGTTCCCTCTGGGAGCAAGACACTGATGTGCATATGACAGATGGCTTAGGGCAGAGATTTTAGATGTGGAGGCTTCCTGTACCACAGCTGCCCACCTGAGGAGTCCTGTCCGCCTCCCAAATTTCCAACCCAGAGGTGAGACGGGTTTGTGACCTTCATGCCTCAGAGCGGCCCTCCAGTTGGACTAACTCATGGGTAGGCAAACTAAGGCCCGGGGGCCGGATCCGGCCCAATCGCCTTCTAAATCTGGTCCGTGGACGGTCCGGGAACCAGCATGTTTTTACATGAGTAGAATGTGTGCTTTTCTTTAAAATGCATCTCTGGGTTATTTGTGGGGCCTGCCTGGTGTTTTTACATGAGTAGAATGTGTGCTTTTCTTTAAAATGGGTTATTTGTGGGGCATAGGAATTCGTTCTCCCCCCCCCCACAAAATATAGTCTGGCCCCCCACAAGGTCTGAGGGGCAGTGGCCCGGCCCCCTGCTGAAAAAGTTTGCTGACCCCTGGGCCAGCTGCAGGTCAGGAGCCTGGGCTGGGCTGGCTTTACAAACAACCACAGTGAACTACAGTTTATAGCTTCCACTTCCGAGGGACCTCGAGTCTCGACATGTATTTAAAAAACTACCAAGTTTCAATGTCGACATAACTGCTTAAAAAATAAAAGAAAGCAGACTCTAAAACAGCTATAATTGTTCTGATACAACTTTTCTTATGAAAACAGGCTTGTTGCAAAATATGGACCGTGTCCAGAGGAGGGCAACCAAAATGGTCAAAGGCCTGGAAACGATGCCTTATGAGGCACGGCTAAGGGAGCTGGGCATGTTTAGCCTGAAGAAGAGGAGGTTAAGGGGTGATATGATAGCCATGTTCAAATATATAAAAGGATGTCACATAGAGGAGGGAGAAAGGTTGTTTTCTGCTGCTCCAGAGAAGCGGACACGGAGCAATGGATCCAAACTACAAGAAAGAAGATTCCACCTAAACATTAGGAAGAACTTCCTGACAGTAAGAGCTGTTCGACAGTGGAATTTGCTGCCAAGGAGTGTGGTGGAGTCTCCTTCTTTGGAGGTCTTTAAGCAGAGGCTTGACAACCATATGTCAGGAGTGCTCTGATGGTGTTTCCTGCTTGGCAGGGGGTTGGACTCGATGGCCCTTGTGGTCTCTTCCAACTCTAGGATTCTATGATTCTATTCTATATGTCATACCCTCCAACATTTCTCTGATGACAATAGGGATACCCTATTCCGTAACAATAGTTATTATAATCAAAATATTATTTATACCCCACCTATCTAACTGGGTTGCCCCAGCAACTCTGGGTGGCTTCCAGCATGCAGTATATAAAAACATTTTTAAAAATTAAATCTTTCCCTATACAGGGCTGACTTCAGTTGTCTTCTAAAGGTGGTATAGCCACTTATCTCCTTAGCTTGGGAGTCGCATAATTCCATACCCTCCAAAATTTCTCTGAAGAAAATAGGGACGTCCTAAGGAAAAGTGAGGGACGTGGGTGGCGCTGTGGGTTAAACCACAGAGCCTAGGACTTGCCGATCAGAAGGTCGGCGGTTCGAATCCCCACGACAGGGTGAGCTCCCGTTGCTCGGTCCCTGCTCCTGCCAACCTAGCAGTTCGAAAGCACGTCAAAGTGCAAGTAGATAAATAGGTACCGCTCCAGTGGGAAGGTAAACGGCGTTTCTGTGCGCTGCTCTGGTTCGCCAGAAGCAGCTTAGTCATGCTGGCCACATGATCTGGAAGCTGTATGCCGGCTCCCTTGGCCAATAAAGCGAGATGAGAGCCGCAACCCCACAGTCGGCCACGACTGGACTTCATGGTCAGGGGTCCCTTTACCTTTACCTTTAAGGAAAAGTGGGACATTCTGGGATCAAATCAGAAACCGGGACATCTTCTGTTAATCTGCCCCTGGAAAACAGGGACACTAGGAGGGTCTGCAGTAAACTACAGTTTATGGCCTCCATATATGGGGGCCTCAAGTCTCGACGCATACTAAAAAACTACTAAATTTCAAATTCGACACAACTGCTTAAAAAAAAAAGTAAACGGCTCTAAAACAGACATTGTTGCTCTGAGACAATATTTCGTCTGCAAACAGGCTTGTTGCAAAATATATGTTTCATTTAGATGGTTTGCTTTTAGTTGGTTTTTTGTATCAGTATATTTGCAGAAGGAAAAGTTTATTTTACATTTCCATTGTTGTCCTTGATGTTAGAATAATTTTTTGGTAATGCTATGAGGCCTCGGTATGTCTCAATCTGGCCCTGGGCCTTGGTTTAGAGGAGAATGAGTTCTGTGGGCCTGGTGTTTCTTAGAACCCTTTTGGATGTTGTTCTGTATCAACATATCTTCACAGTTGAATGAATGAAACGTTATTGTTTAAAGCCATCCACCACCACAATATAAATACAGCAAACAATCATTCTTGACATATTCCACAGATGACAGATATACAAAAGAAAACAGAAAAGTAATACTCTGCCCTCCCATATGAATCACACATTATCCCTCCACAATAAGCTATAGAAGTGTTAAAAATACAACGAGCATGTTGTATTCTCAGATGTTCCTTGTGCATGAAGTGAAAATGGGAACTGGAGTGAGTGTGACCATGTCAAAATAAAAAAGCAACTGAAGACACAGGAAACTTCCGGTTGTGCTGCACTTGACAATTGTAAGGTCTCAGCCAAATCAGCCTCATACCAGCAAGCCTACAGGGCTGTCCACAGAAGAATATCATTCCATTTTAATTCACTAACCTACCTGGAAAAATGAAAATGAAATGTCAGCCCACTGCTTCTCGGGAGTGGTTTACAAATTGCTGTTAAAATGTGAAAAAGTGGGAGTTATCCTCCCCTCTGGCCAGAGCAGCCCTATGCGCTGTGCTGTGCTCTGTGACTCCTCTGGGCATTCTTTCTTATTGAAAGGAGGCAAGCAAGCCTGTAGCATTAATTTGCGCAAGGAAGCAACAGGCAGCTCTTTCTATAGAGGGCTAATTCTGAGTCTCTGTATGGGGAGTTGGTGAACGCTCCTATCACACCTGCTAGGAATTACCCATTGAATCAGAGGCTGATTAGAAGGAGCTGATGGCTGAGAAATAAACCACGCACGATTGCAGCAGGCAGCCCTCCTCTGTGGGTGGGCACTCGCAGGAGTCTTTTTAAGTATTTTATTTCTGTTTATTTTTTTGTGGCACACTTACACGCCCGGCACTCAGTTTGGGACTTACTAGAGTAAGCGCATATCCACCCACCACGTCGAAGTGACGTCTTTATGTTGCATTTGCTCAGTGGTTGCTGAAATCAGCTGGATACGGGAAAGGGCCTTGTGCTGGAACAGTTGCTGGTTGACAGGAACCAACATATTCTCTATCAATAAAACTAGAGGGGTTTTGATTTGCAGAAGGGAATTGCCCAATAGCACAGACCCTGTGGGAGCCAGCAGCTGTGTCAGATTTCTTTACTGCTGCATCCCAGACCTATTTAGACTATTTTCCTAAGCCTAGGAGAAGAGTACATAACTAAACTGAAGTTGCCTGCTATGTTGTAGCAGGAGAAGTAGAAATGGAGGGACCGGTTGGAAGGCCAGAAGGTGAAATGGGGGTTGCCAACAAAGCAGGGGCAATAAGTATCCAGAGTGCCCGTTTCTGAATTTACAAAATTGTAGGCCCCAGAACTATCTCCGTGATTGCATAGGGCATTTCTCTTTTGAAGCCAGGTATTATTTCACTGAAGTTCATGTGCAGTGTTATTCCCTATATTTCACATTAGCAACTGCGGCAATGAGAACGATTTGTGACAGCTCTGCAGTGTAGTCCACTGAAGATTGCAGGTTGGGGCAAAAGGGCTGTGTGGATTAGCCTAAGGGGGAGAAAATGGCTTACAACAAACCTACAATTATTATTATACCTCGGTAGCAGTTTGCAGCGTAGCCCACTGTTATTGTTACACTATTGCTGGTTGTGGGGCTGTGCTGAGAGACAGTACAGTGGTACCTCAGGTTAAGTACTTAATTCGTTCCGGAGGTCTGTTCTTAACCTGAAACTGTTCTTAACCTGAAGCACCACTTTAGCTAATGGGGCCTCCTGCTGCTGCCACGCCGCTGGAGCATGATTTCTGTTCTTATCCTGAAACAAAGTTCTTAACCTGAAGCACTATTTCTGGGTTAGCAGAGTCTGTAACCTGTAGTGTATGTAACCTGAAGCGTATGTAACCTGAGGTACCACTGTAGTTTATAACAGCTCTGCAGTGTAGCCCACAGTTAATGTTACAGGTCAGAGCTGGAACTGAGGCTGGTTTCGATTCTTAAGTCAAACATCCTCCATATTTATCTATTTTAGATATTTATATTCTACTGAATATTCATAATGTCTAAAATGTCCTGTAGTTTGCAGCAATCTGGTTAAATTGTCCCCTCAGTTTTTCTTCCCAGTCTAAGGGCTCGTTCACACTTCTGCTTGTTCCATGCCTAGAAAGCAGGAGTCCTAGAGGTTTTCCGCTTGCCCCATGCTTTCTTGGCATGGATCCGAGCAGTTTTGCATTTGCCCCACAGCTTTCCCCTGGAAAAAACACGCTTTACCACTGAATCAGAACAAATGGCAATTCAAGGAAAACTCAGTTGCCATTTGGTCTGATTCAGCAGTAAACTTCAGGTTTTCCTGAGGAAAGTGGCAAGGTAGTTGGAGGTGTGGCGAAGCCCTCAGTTTCATGCAGAAGCACTGTGCTGAGTTGATCTGCTTGCAGACAGGTTAAAGGTGAAGGTAGGGATGCAGGTGGCGCTGTGGGTTAAACCACGGAGCCTAGGACTTGCCGATCAGAAGGTCGGTGGTTCGAATCCCTGCGATGGGGTGAGCTCCTGTTGCTCAGTCCCTGCTCCTGCCAACCTAGCAGTTCGAAAGCATGTCAAAGTGCAAGTAGATAAATAGGTACCGCTCTGGCAGGAAGGTAAATGGCGTTTCTGATTACACTTCTAAATATTCCAAACAAAACCCCTTTCCTCCACACAAACTAAGATCCCAGTCTGAAAGAGTAGTGACTCCAATTTTTGCTGCTACCTGTTCCTTTTTGGGGAGGGTACCCATTGTCCATATGCAGGCACATTAAAATGTTGACTTCCTCAATTGTTTTCTCCAGGCAGCTCTCCACTCCACATTGGTGAAGGTGTTGTTTTTTTAAAAAAAGTTGTATTCCAAACCATAAATTCGAAGTATGCATCTCTCTTCTGTTTTCACATCTCTGTGAGCCAGGCACAGCCTTCTGGGACAGCGAGCACAGCACCAATCAGATCCTGTGAAGGCACCAGAAAGCGAAGCCAACTTGGCCATTTTTGGCTGGGGAGGTGGGGGGGAAGCCCAGCAGCAAAGAAAACTGTTCACCTAATTCGCAAAGCTATAAATAAGTAAGCAAGCAAGTTGGCTGGGCCAGGAAAAAATGACCTTGCCCTCTGCTTTTGTTTTTGGCTAAGCAGCCCGCAAACCTTGACGCAAGACTGGCCCTGCAGTCAGATCAGTTGAATTGCCCCCTGCAACTACCTAGGGTAGTGCAATAAAGAATAGCTAAAACTTGCACGTCTATCACAGGTGCTTCCAGGAAGCCCGCAAATACAACATGAAGTTACTGCCAGCACTCTTGCTTGCCAGTCTACATGATAACAGGTATTCGGAACAAGCTCTCGCTGAACCTGAACATTGCATCAAACCTTCACTGCAGAAGGGGGAGTTTCAGGAAGTTTTGCTTGCCAATTCAGAGTGCTTCTGGGGCAAGAAAAGCTGCACCAGCTGAAATTCTCTCTTCTGCTCAGCCATTAAAGGCACAAGGACCCAATCTTCTCTTGCTTTTGATGACGTTAGTTACTTAACTTGGTGTGCTCCTTAACTCCCATATCTATGGATGTATTCACAATAACAGATTGCTGCTGGAACTGCTGTGCAGTCCTGCTGCTCTAAGGCTTTTGCTTGGCCAGTGGCAGTTTGGTGTACAATGGTTGCATGACCCAGCAGCAGTTGCATGCTGTTTTCCTTGGACTGCTTGAATAGTTCAGGAGTAGTATATAACTCCTGTTTTGCTGGGAAGAAATAGCTGTGCGATTCCCTGCTGCCATGCCATCACCTATTGCAGTACCTATTGCCAGGGGCAATGGAAGATCGTACCTGGGATCGAAACAGGGAGAGAGAACAATAATGTGCTCCTCACTGAAGCAGGGTGGATAAAAATCTGTTAAAAATTACAATGAGAGAAGAGACAGTGGAAGAGGATTGGAAAAAGTTTAAAGACTATTTACAAAAACACTATAAATTGTATGAATGTTAAGAAAGTGTACGAAAGAAAACAACATGGCATCAGTAATTTAGTTGAAAGATATATGACAATAAGTGGAATATAAGGATAAAGATGAAACTCGAAGTAATGTTATGTCTAAATTAAGCAGTTAAGTATTTGATAAAAATATTCAAAGTTTGAGACATAATGTTTGAGAATTGGAAATAAGAAATGAAACAAGGTAATAAATTGCTGTGTATAACTTTATTACGGAGAACGCAGGAAAGGGAGATGTGAGGAAGTCCAAATAGTTATGAAAAAAGACTTATGAACGGTTATGATTTTTTCATTCTATGTCTATGTTTCTGTTTTTTTATGGTTTTTTCTGTTTGTTACTTTTTGGTGAAGGTATTGTATATGTCTGGTGATATTCTTTGTTTAAAATTTGTAATAAAATATTATTATAAAAAATTACAATGATCAGATTTTTAAAAACTAAACCTGAGAGGTTTAAATCCCACCCCACCCCAGTTTAAAGGTGGCATTTAACCCAGTTGTATTAACAATGCAATCAAATTCATTGCACTGGGAGAGGCCGTCAATACCATATAACACTGGTCCTGAAAGACCTACATTGGCTCCCAGTACATTTCCGAGCACAATTCAAAGAGTTGGTGCTGACCTTGAAAGCCCTAAGTGGCCTCGGCCCAGTATACTTGAAGGAGCGTCTCCACCTCCATTGTTCAGCCTGGACACTGAGGTCCAGCACCAAGGGCCCTCTAGCCGATTCCCTCACTGCGAGAAGTGAGGTTACAGGGAACCAGGCAGAGGGCCTTCTCAGTAGTGGCGCCCGCCCTGTGGAACACCCTCCCGTCAGATGTCAAGGAAATAAACAACTATCTGACTTTTAAAAGACATCTGAAGGCAGCCCTGTTTAGGGAAGTTTTGAATGTTTGATGTTTTATCATGTTTTTAATATTCTGTTGGGAGATGCCCAGAGTGGCTGGGGAAACTCAGCCAGAAGGGCGGGGTATAAATAATGTTGTTGTTGTTGTTGTTGTTATTTGTTTGTTGTTATTCGTGTCTACTCAGACATATGTACCACTGAACTGAGCTGGGCTTTCTCCCAGGTCGGTGGCCATAGGACTGCAACCTGAATATCTCTTTGCGATAACGACCTCATTTAAAAAGAAACCTGACTTTAACACAAGCCAGCGTGTTAAGCAGAGCAATCCGTACTGGGGCAGAGAACAGAGGGATGGGCTAGAGCGGAACAGTGAATCCACTGTCTGCTGCCCTACTGGCTTGTGCTGGTCAGGACAGTCTATGCCAGCTCCAGGCTGGTGGTGGCGGTCCTGAAGATCAGGCCCCTCAGGGGGATTCCCATGGCTTTAGATTTCTTGGATCCCCACCCTGAAAGGAACATTGGAGCCTTCTGCTGGCTACTGCTTTCCATCCATCTGGGTGGTACTGACATCACCACCACAGGGGAGGTCAGTGGAGAGGCAGCTATGTGTCGTCCAGCCCCAGCCACATCAACATGGAGGGCGTGCATGCATGTGTGCTACAATTGCACCGAAAGTCTGCCTTTAAAAACCAAACCCATGTGTACGATGGCCAGATGCATTGTTCAGAAGAGGGGGAGCTTCAGCAGTTGTAACATACATGACAGCTATTAAAGGTGAAGGAATCCTATCAGCTTTTGCATCTGGCTGCCCTAGAGACAGGTAAACAGAAATCCATTCATTTTCACCATTGCTCATATTGTCTCTAATCAATCAATCAATCAATCAGTCCAAAGGTGTTTGTTTATGTGCCTAGATTGTATAAAGGTTTTATTCTGTGTTAAACCAATTCATTTTTATTATCATGGTAGTTGTATAGTAATTATTATGGTAATATACATAGCCTTGTTCAGGTAGTATAACTTGCACAATAGAAAAAAAATTGTTTTAAATCAGTTGTTCAAATTGATACATTTTTCTTGGTAATTACAGCATGGATCAAAATCACATTTATTTAACTCATCCACCCTGCGCTGATACGATAGGGCAAACAGCGCAGTATTAAAGTGTTTTGCTGTGGGATTTATTTCTTGAGGACTATCGCTTGAAAAGTTAGTTGTAAATGCGCTTCAATAATAAGGGTGTTTAAAAGTGATAAAAACACATTTTTCTATCCTTTTAGTGGATGGTTAACAAGCAATGGAGGTTGGTTTTTGTCCTTGCTTGTGAATTCAAAGTAACTAGGGTGCAGCAGTGAATTAAAAAGAGCCCACAGTGTTCTTTTGCATTGCCCCTGCTGTCCTTGCATGTGGGTTTCCCCTCCGCTCTGACTTTGCTGATGCTCCTCTGTCTGTTCCTTTCCGATCCCAGCTTAGGCCTCTCTCGAGCGTTTAGCAGGCCTGCTGGATAGCATAGCAGTTTTGCAATATGAATACCCCACCCAGAATTGTCCCAGTGGGCAGGGCAGACTCGGTGACTTCAGCAGCACTTAGCAAATGAATGATGGGAACGGAGCGTCTCCATGCGCGGCCAAACACATGTGCATCTTGTCTAGCCCCACACATGCCCCGGAGCAGAGAAATGACTTTGAATGCTCAACAACCCAGTATTTTAGACTCCTTCCCCTCCTCCTGCAGTCACAAGACCTTGACAGCGGCCTGAGGAACGGGTAATGTTCTGAGACGCCACAAGGATCTCTGCGAAGAGAGTTGAGCCGCTGTGGCTTGCTCTAGGAAGCAGCTCGGAAAGATAGAAGAAATAATACTTAGTTGCTCCTCACGCGTGGAAAAAGGAAATGAAGTATGGAAGGATATGGATAAGGTTGCCAAGGTATATATACCAGACCCTGCTTTTGTATCATTAACAGCAGCTTGATCTGCAGACATTGGCAGGTTCTAATATTTATCACCGTCCTGTAAAAAGAAGCAGCTGCTTATTTCTGCAGAACAAGCTTCTGCTAAAGGTGCAGGGAACAGGCCAAGCCAGTTTTTTTTTCCTGGCCAGTTGGCAACTTTAGTCTTCAAGGGACTTTCCACATTATTTTTTTAAAAGATTTTATTCAAAAGGCATAAGGGCATATCTTCATTCCAAACATTCTTCGGTTTCCATGCAACTTTAACTATCTTAGCTTTCCCTAAAGGATCCTGGAAATTGTTGTTTGGTGGTGTTCTGAGAATACTGTTGTCCGTAACCCTATTTCATAGAAGTACAATTCCTAGGATTGACTGGCAAGAGGAAATGAGTGTTGAATTCACTTGTATGAACCCCAGTTTACTGCCAAAAGCGTCATAACACATTCTTTTTTTTAAAAAGGGGGCTGGAAAAGGTTTGCAGAAGAGCTTTTTTTTTTTAAGAAAAGATCAAAATGGTATGGGCAGGAGGGGATGTGTGGCTTATGCTGAATTTTGTAAATGGGACATTCAGATACTGTAAGCAATTTTAAAAATAAACTTTATCAGTGTTTTCCTCAAATCTGGATTAAATGGGGGGAATGCAGGCTGGCATTTTGATGTCAATGATGTGTGGTTGCTGTGAAAAATTTGCTTGCCTGAGGAGTACCCATCTCACAATAAAAACCCACCTGGAAGCACCTTTGGTATCAGGGAATAATGCTGTACATAGCAATCACCATTAAGAATGGACGTGCTAACTAAAATAAGTATTAGATTTTTGGAGCAATAGTAAAAAAAAACAAATTGTTGTTCAGGGTACTGAGAAAGTCTTTTGTTAGTTAAAGAAAAGGATTGTCTACAAACCCCCCGAGATGAGAATGTTCCAACTAAATTTGCTTGTTGACTGGCGTGATTGTGACATCAAAGGTGGCTTGGCCAATGGTAGAGAGGCAGCTTCCCCTTCCTTTTTGTGCTCTCTTCTCTGATGGTGGCAGTGTTGGGGGGCTTTTGTTGCATTCAGGGGTTAAGATCCATTGGGAGGGTGGAACTTCTGATCATCCTGGATGAGGAAACCTCTTTACTTCTCCCCATCAGGGGACTGAAGGCAAATGATCAGGGACCTCTTTTGGCCAGGAAGGGTGGTATGAGGGAGAAGGACTCAAAGCTCCCTGAAGCAAACTTGGCATAGGCCACCCTGATCTCACAAATGCATGTCGGTTGGTTGATTTTAAAGTAGGGGTGGAAGAAGAGAGGAAATGATGGTTATCTTTGTCCCAAAAACCTCTTTATCTGACGCTGTCCAAGACTGGCTGCACCTCAGAGAGCTTATGCAAAAAGGAGACAATTGAGCCTTCTGTCTTCTACCAACTCCCTCTCTCTGCAAGGCATTCTGCACATGTATCTCACAGTTGCAGCTCGCTTTTTTATATACCCTAGGAAGTTGAGGAGGAAGTGAAAGAAAGAGCTGAGTGGGGGTGATTTGGGTTCCACGTTGCTCCTTCCATGTCCTTGGAAGTCTAGTCCTATTAGCAAGTTTACGATATGCTGCCCTAAATCTTTTTGACCTTTCCCCGCAATTCATCTGCACCTTCCCGCAGTCCCAGACCCTCATTTTGTTCTCTTCCTTTGCCCTGCAGCCTTATGTCTCAGTGGCCCAGCAGATGGCACCCCCAAGTCCCAGTGGCAGCAGCAACAACAACAGCAGCAGCAGCAGCAGCGGGCCAGGCGGCGGAGGCGGCGGAGGGGACCAGCTGAGCAAAACAAATCTCTACATCCGGGGCCTGCACCCGGGTACCACAGACCAGGACCTTGTCAAGCTGTGCCAACCGTAAGTTACTGGGATGAAGAGACCCGGGAGGGCGGTGTCATGCTGTAAACGGAAGCTGAAAAGAACCGGGTCAATAATTTATTGCCCTCCCAACCGTCTCCATGGCAACCTCTCCCCAACCCGAGTGAAAACCCTAGTCTTAGTGAAGATGCTTTCATCAGCCCCTCTAAGGTCAGGGTTCTCAAATGGAGGCATTAGCATTTAAGCCGCCCAAAACGTATTCCCTGCAAGACAGACATCGGCAGTAAACGGCTTTCAGAGATTCCTCCTATGCTTACAAGGGGTGGGGGCTACTAAGTTAGATCCAGTGGGACCTCATGGGCCAACAGGAGGGATTTTAGGAGAAGCAACAAGGACAAGAGATCCAGTAATATCACTGCAACTGACAGCATGCTGCATAGCTCAGCTGGTTAGAGCGTGGTGCTGATAACGCCAGGATTGCAGGATCAGTCCCCGTAAGGGACAGCTGCATCTTCCTGCATTACAGGGGATCGGACTAGATCATCCTCAGGGTCCCTTCCAGTTCTTCAATTCTATGATTCTGTGTGGATTAGGAGGAGAAAGGATTGAAAGGATCGATACTTAGGGGTTGGGGGTTGGTTGTGGCCAAAGGAGGTTGCTATAGGGAAATCCGCTAAATCAGTAAGGAAGCCTTAGTTGCAGTAGGCCAGGGCAGGCCAGATCCAGGTCATGCTTGCTTATTAGAGCAAACAAAGAATTAGAGCAATTCTGCTGCTGCCTACAGATCTCCTGTTGCCTTTTTGTGTGTGTGTTCTCTTCTGGTTTATTTTCCCTCTTGACTCTCTGCACCTTTGCCTCGCCTCTTCCTACCAACTAAACTGGAGCCAAGTCATCAGTGGATAGGTTGGCTGGCACTTTGCCTCCTGGCCCATTGAAGGCGCTCCATGTGGAGAGGTCATGGGGCTAGAAGAAGCACAAACTGATATCGTCCGTGCCGTTTGCACCTTTCCAATGAGGCCCAGTCCTTAAATGTGAGGATGGCAAACAGGCAGCACGGAATCTGTATCCTCACCTCCAATCCAGGTTTTACAGGCCCCACCAACCCATCGTGAAGGGGAGCACCTCCATGCACAACAAGCTATTTTAACTACGATTATATATTTATTTAGGACGCGGGTGGCACTGTGGTCTAAACCATTGAGCCTAGGGCTTGCCGATCAGAAGGTCGGCAGTTTGAATCCACACGACCGGGTGAGCTCCCGTTGTTCGGTTCCTGCTCCTGCCCACCTTGCAGTTCGAAAGCTCGTCAAGTGCAAGTAGATAAATAGGTACCGCTCTGGCGGGAAGGTAAACAGCGTTTCCGTGCGCTGCTCTGGTTCGCCAGAAGCGGCCTAGTCATGCTGGCCACATGACCCGGAAGCTGTATGCCAGCTCTCTCGGCCAGTAAAGCGAGATGAGCGCCGCAACCCCAGAGTCGGTCACAACTGGACCTAACAGTCAGGGGTCCCTTTACCTTTATAACAAAGCCACTCCCTTGCCCCCAACACCCCAAAATCAGATTTACTGTGGAAAGGAAAATGCCAGGATAACGCACTGGAAAGTGCACTATAGCAATTACTTGATGCAGTGTCACATAGCCTCCCAGCAAACTCTATGCAAGCAAATCAGGATGAATGCTCAATAAGCAGGTTGGCTGGAAGCAACCCATATTTGATACCCTGCAACCCTTGTGGCATAACATGCCTCCTAGTGAGCGCGATTGAGGGAGCCAGGGCTGTGTGACTTCAGCAGGCTACGTGCAGACGCCGCGGGGAGGGGGTTGCACTCAAGACGTCAGCACGCCCCGCTGATGTGTTGTGCACATGCCCCCTGGTTTGCGGTGTGACACAAACACACCTCTTGGAGTGTGCACATGGCTGCCAGGAAATTTTGAGGGAG
This sequence comes from Podarcis bocagei, assembly GCF_964188305.1. Lineage (NCBI taxonomy): Eukaryota > Metazoa > Chordata > Lepidosauria > Squamata > Lacertidae > Podarcis > Podarcis bocagei. Next base: position 118,692,139 of record NC_138126.1, on the reverse strand, counting down.
ACCAGCCCCTTCCTTGAAATCTTTTTTGGGGCCCTGCCAGATGGGACGCCTGCCTGCCAGTGGTGACCTAAGGGCAATCTTCTTACCCATCACCAATGCTCCAAGGACATGTTGTTGTTTCGTTGTTTAGTCGTGTCCGACTCTTGGTGACCCCCTGGACCAGAGCACGTCAGGCACTCCTGTCTTCCACTGCCTCCCGCAGTTTGGTCAAACTCATGCTGGTAGCTTCGAGAACACTATCCAACCATCTCGTCCTCTGTCATCCCCTCCTTGTGCCCTCCATCTTTCCCAACATCAGGGTCTTTTCCAGGGAGTCTTCTATTCTCATGAGGTGGCCAAAGTATTGGAGCCTCAGCTTCAGGATCTGTCCTTCCAGTGAGCACTCAGGGCTGATTTCCTTCAGAATGGAGAGGTTTGATCTTCTTGCAGTCCATGGGACTCTCAAGAGTCTCCTCCAGCACCATAATTCAAAAGCATCAATTCTTCGGTGATCAGCCTTCTTTATGGTCCAGCTCTCACTTCCATGCATCACTACTGGGAAAACCATAGCTGGAACTAGACAGACCTTTGTTGGCAAGGTCTCTGCTTTATAAGATGCTGTCTAGGTTTGTCACTGCTTTCCTCCCAAGAAGCAGGCGTCTTTTAATTTCGTGACTGCTGTCACCATCTGCAGTGATCATGGAGCCCAAGAAAGTAAAATCTCTCACTGCCTCCATTTCTTCCCCTTCTATTTGCCAGGAGGTGATGGGACCAGTGGCCATGATCTTTGTTTTTTTCACGTTGAGCTTCAGACCATATTTTGCGCTCTCCTCTTTCACCCTCATTAAAAGGTTCTTTAATTCCTCCTCACTTTCATAAATAAGCCCAATAACAGCTACAGCAGTTCCAGTTGTTCCAGCTTTGTTGTCTTGTTTTGGGGGCTCAGCAGTAGTCTGTCTAATACCCTAACTCTGAATGGCAAGAAATGTCATTTCTTTGGCTTCCCCCTGATCTCATGAGTGGCCATGTGAAGATAGCTGTACCCCAAGTAAAGATTATTGCAAGGGATTTTGGGAGGCGGTGGCAATTAGGGGGCCTACTAGTGTGCGCATTCACCCAGAGAGTACTGCAGTTATGTATTGACATAGAGACGCCTGTGTATTTATGTTCTCTGCCATAGCTTGCCCGATCCCACTTCTCCTTGCCTGGAGAAGACTGAAATAGGCTAGAGTGCTTAAAGCTAAGTGGCTAGGAGGGGCGGGCAGGGGGCTGTTCCTCTCTTACCTCAGCTCACCCCAGCCTGGAATGCTGGATCTGCCCCCAAAGCCACACTTGACAAACACGCCTCCTTCAAAACCAGGAATCTGCCCGGGCTGAGTGTGAGGGAAGGGATCTCTGCAAGCTGCTTGTGAGCAGGGGGCGGGGAGGAGACGGGGAAGGGAATGGGGCCCAGAAGTCGAATGCTGGTAGTGGCTTGGAGCTGAGGATTGTGGGTTGCATTCCTGGTTTTGCCACTGCCTTGCATCACTTGCGTGCAGTGCCCCTGCCGCCTCTCGGTTCCCACATCTGCACAGCAGCAGCCTCCGCCACCACCGCCCTCCCCGAGCCTGAGATCTCATCGCTGCAACCACAGCATTCATCCTGCTCTTGAAACCCTGCAGCTGGATTCCCCTGTGTGCTGGCTGGGAGGCGCCAGAACTTGGCTGTTCTTGGCGCCGGTCGGATTTCCTGGGCTTGTCCTTTCCTGGGCAGGAAATCCTGCTCAGGGTGAGCAGGAAGCATTGGTGGGGGGGCAGTTTGGGGTTGGAGGGGGCAGCTGGGATGGACTCTGAAGGGTTCATTGTTGGGGGGAGGGGAAGGAGTATCGGACTCTGTTGCCTGTTTTGAGAAAGGCCGGCCGGTTATTGGCGGCTGCATTCACACCGGGTTTTTGCAATAGGTTGGAGATGTTTAAGCGCTGCAATCCTGTATACATTAAGCTGGGAGTAGCACTTTCTAAATAAGTGCTTTGTGTCTGTAAGGCAGCGACCCAGGGAGAATCTCCTGCTGAAGTCAGTGGAAATTACTTCTCAATAACCATGCCTGAGACTGGACTGCTCCCTCACTTCACATAACAGTAGTTGGAAGGAATGCTTCTCTTTGGGAGGAGGGGTCAAGAGGTTCAAAACTTTTCTGGCTAGAGAGGAGTCAACCCCAGCATTGTTAAAGACAATTTTCAATAGAATCATAGAATCATAGAGTTGGAAGAGACCACAAGGGCCATCGAGTCCAACCCCCTGCCAAGCAGGAAACACCATCAGAGCACTCCTGACATATGGTTGTCAAGCCTCTGCTTAAAGACCTCCAAAGTAGGAGACTCCACCACACTCCTTGGCAGCAAATTCCACTGTCAAACAGCTCTTACTGTCAGGAAGTTCTTCCTAATGTTTAGGTGGAATCTTCTTTCTTATAGTTTGGATCCATTGCTATGTGTCCGCTTCTCTGGAGCAGCAGAAAACAACCTTTCTCCCTCCTCTATGTGACATCCTTTTATATATTTGAACATGGCTATCATATCACCCCTTAACCTCCTCTTCTCCAGGCAATAGCTCCGGGGCTTTCTTATTCTTGCCTTGGGGCATGCTGGGAGGATGGGCAACCCATTTAAGGGCACTTTTAATGTTCTGGTTATTTTAAAGCAGATCGCTATAAAGGCAATTTGCATGTTTGCACTGGATATACATAAGAGCTACAATCTGAACTCTGTGTGTTCTAAATGTCTGCGATCATATCATGTAACAGTGGGTTTTTTAATATCTGGTGAGGGATTTTAAAAAACCGGAACCCCCCCCCCATACTTCTACACCAAGGAAAGTCCAATTTTAAAACCTTGAGTTTTGTTAATTTGCATACATTGATTGCTTCGCATAATTTATTCTGCTTTGGCTGGCAACTGTGTTAGGTGTTCCACATCACTCCTTGTTCCTCCATCGTAGCAGGCAGAAAAGCAGAATAAATTATGCAAGGTAATCATAATTAAGACGCTTGAATTTGGCATTTCCTGGTCTAGAAGTCTCCTTCTCCCTGTTGCCACCTGTTTGCTGGGCACGGCTTGCGCTGTGTTGTCACTGGTAACCTGCCTCAAAGTTATCCATCACCACCTTTAGGGCTTACCCTGGCTTAGCCCTACTCCCTTCGTGTGGTGTGCCAGGGTAATGAGTCCACCACCTGACAGCGACATATCTTTCCTAATCAGCACCTGTAACATTTTAAGGGGAACTCCCTGGCACATACCCATTACACGTTTACAGACTTCAGACTTTGGGAGTCTTCACCAGGAGACATATGACCAGCCAGTAGGCCTGGGTGATATATCACTATATCGCCCAGGACCGGTATGTGGGGGCAGGCCGCAATGACAGCTTCACTCAGCGGTATTTTGCTGGCGAAACCATCACCGCTCTTGAGTCCCTCTGTCTCCAGCACCCAGCGAGCTGAGGGAGAGACAAACTAGCTAGCTGCTGGAGACAGAGGGACTGCTTGCATGCCAGTAGGAGGGGGTTTGGGGCTGGGAAGTGCGAAGCCCGCCCTTCCCAGCTGAGAGCAGTTTGACCCCACCTGGCTGCCTTCTCCAGGAGGTGTGCTGCGCCTTTCCTCCCAGAAAGATGTAGCCCACCCTCCCGGTGGATGGCAGCGGTGTAGGGGCTCTTTGGTGCTGCTGGCAGGCCCAGCGCTCGCCAGCAGCCTCCAGCAGCCCTTCTCCGCAAGGTGTGGATAGGGTGGCTTTGTACCCCGCGCCTTGTGGACTTCGCCCGGGAGGGCGGGCTGCGTCATTCCTCCTGGGATGAACCACACACACACACACCCCACCAGAGGAAAGAGACAGTGCACCCTCACGGGCGAAGGCAATCAAATGCACGGAGCCTGACAGGTTCCGTATGCTTGGCTACTGCCACTTGGTCCATCTTTGGGGTGTGGGGAGCAAGTGGGCAAGGTAGCTCGCCCGCCCCCCATGCCAGCAAAGGCAAAGGGATCTTGGCCGAGGAGCCCAAGGTCCTTGCTGCTCCAGCGTGAGCAGCAGGGGCCTCAGGCCTCACTCAGCTGGGGACAGGAGCAGGAGCCTTTCCGCCCCCCAGCTGAGCAGCAGGCTGGGGCCAGCTGTATTGGCCACAGCCCACAAGGCGCTGGGGTGAAAGCGCTTCAGCACCCACAATGAGAGCTGCGGCAGGTTCACCCGGTATCTCGCCGGCTGGAGCTAATGCAGCTTTTTTCAACATTGGGGTATTTTGTGTTTGGCTGGTGATACACTGCAATGTTGAAAACCCAACGTCGCCCAGCCCCGCTAGCCAGCAGCAAACCTACCTGCCATGTAAAGTGACATTTGGCCCATAGTCAGGCCTCTGTCCAGGAGTTGTTGCTTGCCTGACACTTTTCCTGCCCTGAACCACACCTTCAGCAGTTGCACAATAGGAATTCTAGTGATGGGGGAAAGCATCGCCTACTGAATGTATTAATGTTCTTTGGATTTCTAGAAGAGGGCAAGGCCTTACCCAGTAGAGACATGATTTCTAGCCCGGATTTTGAGGCCTGTTTAGAAATGTAGCACTCTCTCGGATTTCTCCCCAGGGGATTGCTCAGGCCTGCACAAACCACTAGACGCTTGGAGCTTATTGGACTGCTCAGCAGGGAAGGAAGGAAGGATGTGGCATATTTTGGGATGTTGGTTATGAACAGCAACGGCATTAATTCCACCATGTTCCTTTGTGCCCCACAGATATGGCAAAATTGTCTCCACCAAGGCCATCCTGGACAAAACGACCAACAAATGCAAAGGCAAGTGCAGATTGGTGGGGCGGTGCGCTGCCAACTGGGTGAGGGGGGCACAGTGCTGCAGTGTTGAGAAGGAAAGGGCATATGGGGCTGGAATCGCAGCTCGGGGCAGATGGGGTTTTGCTTGTGGTTTTGAAGAGGGAGAGCTAAGAGGCCGGAGTGCTTCACTGCATCCTTTACCCGATTGCATCGAGCAGTTCTGGGACAGAGCCTTCTCCCCAAGAAGATACCTTTCCCTGCACAAGTTCACTCAATCTCAAGGGCTGCGGGTTTGGCAGGGAGGGGGCTCATAACTCTGGAAAGGAAAGAGGGGCAAGGGCGAGGAAAGGATGAGAATTCGATTCCGGAGCCAAGTTTCTGGGGGAAGATTGGCTCTGTCTGGGAGGTGGGGCTGGGTTATCTGTGCGAGAGGGAGGTGCCAGTGGGGGGGGGATTGGAATTCCTGACATGCCAGACATTGCTGAGGGATGGGATGGGATGGGGGGGGGAGGAGGGAGCAGCATCCACTCAGAACAGAGGCTTGGAGAGGGGAAGGGGAATCGCTCTGCAGTCTTCCTGACAGTGAGAGGCAGGCTCTCCCTCCCTCGCTTTCCTGCCAATGTTTGCTAGCTAGCCAGGTAACACAAGCTCAGCATTGCCCGCTCAGAATGCATCTGTGGCATGCTGGAGGGTGTGGCGCTGCAAGGTAATGAAAAGTGTGCGCATGTGCGCATGGTGGGGGGAAGGTCAGGGAAAGGGGTCTACTGCGCCATAAACATTGGGGGGGGGCTCTAGGCCATGCTAACTAGTAGAAAGCTGAGTGGTTCTCTGCACAGGCCGTTTCTCCACCTTCGAAGCAAGGTACGCAAGGCCTGCCCTCTTATTTCCATCTCCTTGATTTCTGCAGGCTATGGCTTTGTGGATTTTGACAGCCCCACAGCGGCCCAGAAGGCAGTGACTGCACTCAAAGCCAGTGGGGTTCAGGCCCAGATGGCCAAGGTAAGACTTGTGCCCCAGCACCTATGGGGGAAGATACCAATCCTTCCTTCTCCAGGAGGGAAGACAGGAGGGCAGCCTCTAGGCTGCAGTTCAAATCCCAGGCCAGCTCCCTACATAATGCAGAAAACATACACAATACAAGCATGTTTTTAAAAACATCTGTGTACACAACTGTTTGGCAACTGTGATTGGGGCAGGCTTCCCCGCTTGCATATATATATGGGATTTTCAAATGAATTGTCCACACTGTGTAGCGTCGTAATACTTGCATGCATACATGCAACAGACATAGCTGTCTTGTCTGCTGCCTTAGCCACACTTCTTCTTCTCCCGGGCCTAGAAAGCATGGGTCCAAGTGGTTTTCCACTTGTCCCACATTTTCTAGGCACAGGTCCAGGCTGTTTTGCAACTTTCCCCTGGGAAACATGCTCTTTGCAGCTGAATCGGAACAAACCTGCATTATTCCTACATTGCAGGGGTTGGACTAGATGGCCTTTGGGTTACCTTCCAACTCTACAATTCTATGATTCTATGAAATAGCAACCAGATTGCCGTTTATAGTGGTAAAGAGTGGGTTTTCCCGGAGAAAGTAGCAGGCCAAACAGAGCTTCGGGCGAGCGCTAACTCTCTGTATGAAATCATGGGTCCCCTCTGATACTCATAAATCCTAAGCCTAAGCTGCCCTGTAATATCCCAGTACAGTGGTACCTCAGGTAACAAATGCTTCAGGTTACAAACACTTCAGGTTACAGACTCTGCTAACCTGGAAGTAGTAGCTTGGGTTAAGAACTTTATTTCAAGATGAGAAGAGAAATTGCGCAGCGGCGGCACAGCAGCAGTGGGAGGCGCCATTAGCTAAAATGGTGCTTCAGGTTAAGAACAGTTTCAGGTTAAGAACGGACCTCCGGAACAAATTAAGTTCGTACCCGGGGGTACCACTGTAGTGTGTTTCTTGACAGGGCTCTCCAGGGTGCAGATTGTGATCACGGACCAAATTCTGTGCTTTGCCTCCTTCTTAGGCGTTGAGAGCCTTTGTGATATGACTGAGGTTGGGAAACGGCCAGTCTCGTGAACTGAGGCAGGCTGCGAATTTGGGAAGGGAAGGGGCGGCCTGAAAGGAACGAGTCCCCAGGGACGGGATGGACGATTGCTAGGCAACAGCCTGACTTTCTTGTTTCCATAGCAACAGGAGCAGGATCCCACCAACCTGTACCTGTCAAACCTGCCTCTGGGCATGGACGAGGCTGAATTGGAGTCGATGCTGAAGCCCTTTGGACAAGTCATCTCCACACGCATCCTTCGCGACGCCAGCGGTACCAGCCGGGGGGTCGGCTTTGCCAGGTCAGGAGGGCGGGCTTTCTCTGTCTACAGGCAGACTCCCTTGTGCTCCAGCCCTTGCTGGGGTCTGGCTTCTTAACTCCTGTGATCTCGCCTCACACAATGGCGGCAGCTTGCTCCCTGAGGCAGGCGTGTCTGTGCACCTTCCCATGCAGACATGTGCTCACTTGTCTCTGTCGCTGCACCGCTCTGCTTTCACAGAGACCCAGAAATCACTGGCCACACAGAGGCTAGCCCACACCTGGCCGAGTCTTGACCTAGACGCCTTTGTCCAAGCGTTTGTTTCCACAAGGGCTTTTGCCCAGGGACTTGCTAGGACAAACCCTCCCTTATGTATGGAAGGTTTGCAGATATGCTGAACAAACACACGCTCCCTCACCTGGGGGAATGTTTGCATTTCCACTTATACGATGTATGCCCTATTCCTAGGGCCTAGTGTGGATGGTTATTATTATTATTAAATTAAATTAGTTTACGTCCTGTACCCACAGGTCTCAGGGCAGTTCACAACATGAAGACACAATATAAAAACACAAAATACATAATAAAAATAAAAAGAACAACCCAATAACGCTCCCCTCCCCAACACATTTTAAAAGGGCATCTGATGTTAATCAGCCAAAGGCCGACTGGTTAAAGGGGAACATTTTTGCCTGGCACCTAAAGGTGTATAATGAAGGTGCCAGGCGAACTTCCCTGGGGAGAGCATTCCACAGACGGGGAGCCACTGCAGAGAAGGCCCCGTTCTTGTGTTGCCTCCCTCTGCACCTCTTGAGGAGGAGGCACACGAAGAAGGGCCTTAGAAGATGATCTCAGGGTCTGGGTAGGTTCATATGGAAAGAGGCGGTCCTTGAGAGAAAGCGGTCCTGAGCCGTTTAAGGGTGTACAGGTCAAAACCAGTACCTTGAATTGGGCTCAGAAACTAATTGGTAGCCAGTGCAGTCGGACCAGGATCGGTGTAATATGCTCAAACTGTCTTGCCCCGGTGAGCAAGCTGGCTGCTGAATTCTGCACTAGCTGAAGTTTCCAAACCGTCTTAAGAGACAGCCCTGTGTATAACACACTGCAGTAATCTAACCTTGAGGTTACATAGGTTTGTCTGTTTCTTGCTCACTTGGACCACAAGGTTGTCCAAGGCTGCAGTTTTCCTTCTGAGCTGATCTAGGGATTATGTTCAACAAGGGCATCCACATCCCAGTGTCTGTTTTCCCACATGCCTGCAGTGGCCATATTGTTTGTTTTTTTTAAAAAAAAATATATTTATTGAATTTTCACAAATTATAAAAACACACACAATACACAATACAAACATACACACGCAAAAACAAACATGTATAATTTGGAATCCTTTTTTTCTTAAAACTTACTTCACCGACTTCCCCATACCTCCCCTTTCTGCATTCCAATTCCCAAATTTATTTCAGCAGTGGCCATATTGTTTAGTGTAGGAGTGGGAAAACTAGAGGTTGCTGCATTCCAGTTTCCATTATCTCTCCAAATTGGGCATGCCGGCTGAGGTTGATGGGAGTTGGGGCCTAGCAACATCTAAGGGGCAACAGGTCCCCATCCCTGGTTTATTGCAACACGCTGTGTGACTCACAATACACTGGTACCTCGGTTTTAGAACTGCCCTGTTTATGAACTACAGTAGTACCTCAGGTTACATACGCTTCAGGTTACAGATGCTTCAGGTTACAGACGTTTCAGGCTAACCCAGAAATAGTGCTTCAGGTTAAGAACTTTGCTTCAGGATGAGAACAGAAATTGTGCAGCCACGGTGCAGCAGCAGCAGGAGGCCCCATTAGCTAAAGTGGTGCTTCAGGTTAAGAACAGCTTCAGGTTAAGAACGGACCTCCGGAACAAATTAAGGACTTAACCCGAGGTACCACTGTATTCGGTTTACGAACTCCGCAAAACCGGAAGTAGTGTCCTAGTTTGCAAACTTTACCACAGTCTAAGAATGGAATCCGAACGGTGGAAGGGCACCGGTGGCGAGAGGCCTCATTAGGAAAAGCACACTTCTGTTTAAGAACGGTTTCGGTTTAAGAACGGACTTCCGGAACGGATTAAGTTCGTAAACCGAGGTACCACTGTATTGAGTTTTTCAATCAATCCCCTTTCTGCAAATGCCAAACTCACTGCAAGGTATTTACCAGGCTGTAGAAGTACTTTTAGGCAGACAAACCCTGGTGGTCTTCATCTGCTCAGACACATGTGGGTGGACACAGCCATCTCAGTTCCCACATTCCCTGCTTCCTCTACCAGCTGGGACAGCTTCTCCTGTTCTGTCCTACAATGCCCCCTGCTGCCAGGTTTCCATTTTACACCAGATGAGCCCTGACTCCTCCTCCTCCAACCAGCACCACCTTGCATCTTTCTCTTAACATCAACATACCCAAGGGGGGCACTTTGGATTGCACCATTCCCTAAATTAGAATTGGGAATTGTACCTTAACAATGGCTACTTTATTTTCTAGCCGGCTGGTGACACCAGACATCATTGTTCCTGATGGGATAGGAGAGAAATTTGGATAGTTTTACACCTAATTCCAAGTTGGCATCCTCCTCCAGTTTGTCCAAGCCAAATATTCTCCTGCGCCCCCTTGTGGCAGGGAATGTGGAACTGCAAGTCCAGTAGCTCTTAAAAGTTAGAAGGGAATAATAATGATACTAACAATGTGTGCAGTTGTTATAGCATAGCAGTGTATAGACACGCGCCAACTTTGCAGCAGCTCCTTGCAGCCCTGGATTTGATGCATCTGATTGCCCGGAGATGACAGTGATTCTAGACAGGTGCTCAGTCAACAAAATGGAATGAATCGCAGTAATTTGGGCTTTCCAGGCCTGTTTCAATCTTAAGTCTTGAGCTCTTGGATTCAGTTTTAAAGAAATGTTCATTGGGAATGTGCCACCTAAATAACTTTCCCAAGTGGAATCTGCAAGCAGGATCCTTAAGAATCCTGTCTGTGGGTTAGATTCTGGTAAAGTCACATAGAAAGCTGATTCCTGTCTTAACTTTTATTTACATATGTGCTCACTGAATCACTTTTAACATGTGAATCCTTGAGCGGAAAGGAGTTAGAAACTGGTTATAAGATAGAAGTGTTCTACTTAGGATCGCTCGCTCACCCCGGGCAGTTTTCCTGACAAGCAGAAATCCAGCAACTAGAGATTTTCCATCTCTACACATCTCTCTTGGGGAAAGCATTACTGTTGAATTCCTCTCTCACACACAGCCATTACAGGCACAGAAGCCGTGATGGGAGAAGGTGGGTGACAGCTCTTAACATCGGAATTCCCTTCCTGAAGTTTAGTCGGAATCTCTTTTCTAGTAACCTGAAGCCATTGGTTCCAGTCTTACCCACTGGAACAGGAGAAGAAAACAAGCTTGCTCCATCTTCCATGTGACAGCCCTTGAGATATTTAAAAATGACTATCATATCTCCTCTCAGTCTCCTCTTTACCAGGCTTAACATACCCAAGTCCATCAACTATTCCTCCAGACCCTTGATCATCCTGGCCACCCTGCTTTGCAAACATTCCAGCTTGTCAATATCCTTCTTAATTTGTGACACCCAGAACTGGACACAGTACTCCAGGTGTGGTCTGACCAAGGCAGAATAGAGCAGTACTATTACTTCTCTAGATCTGGACACTAGACTTCTGTTGATGCAACCTAGAACAGCATTAGCTTCCCTCCTTCCTTTTTATGCCACTTTTGCTTCACATCTGTAGGAATCTCAGCGTGACCAGGAGCAGGCGGGCTACAACTTTGCAATAAGTGTGGCTCCTCCGCTTACATTGACACCCTCCCCAGCCCAGCGTCACCAATGGTTTCTTTTCCCTTCTTCCCCCAGGATGGAGTCTACAGAAAAGTGTGAAGCTATCATCACGCACTTCAATGGCAAATATATCAAAACACCTCCAGGGGTCCCAGGTGAGAAGCACAGTTGGCTATGAGGGTTGAGTGGTAGTTGGGAGCCTGGCAGCTAAGACTGTCTCAGGAGGATGTGTGGACTGCTCTTGTGAGGAACAGCAAGGAAGGATTGTGAGCCATTTTCTGCATGCCGCGGAGTCAAGCGATAAAGCTTTTCCAATGCTGTATTGTTTTGAATAGCATGGAATGGAATGGAATAGAATGGAATAGAATAGAATAGAATAGAATAGAATAGAATAGAATAGAATAGAATAGAATAGAATAGAATAGAATTTATTATTTATACCCCGCCCATCTGGCTGGGTTTCCCCAGCCACTCTGGGCGGCTTCCAACAGAATATTAAAATACAGTGGTCTCTTAAACATTAAAAGCTTCCCTAAAGAGGGCTGCCTTCAGATGTCTTCTAAAAGTCTGGTAGTTGTTCGTCTCTTTGACATCTGGTGGGAGGGCGTTCCACAGGGCGGGTGCCACTACTGAGAAGGCCCTCTGCCTGGTTCCCTGTAACTTGGCTTCTCACAGTGAGGGAACCACCAGAAGGCCATTGGCGCTAGACCTCAGTGTCTGGGCAGAACGATGGGGGTGGAGACGCTCCTTCAGGTATACAGGACCGAGGCCATTTAGGGCTTTAAAGGTCAGCACCAACACTTTGAATTGTGCTCGGAAATGTACTGGGAGCCAATGTAGGTTTTTCAAGAGACCTACATTGCAGTGCAGTTGGGAAACTGCATGTCATGATTCCCCCTCACAAAATGCTCCTTTCCCTTTGCAGCACCTCCAGATCCGTTGCTTTGCAAATTTGCTGATGGCGGCCAGAAGAAGCGCCAGAATCAGGGCAAATACGTGCAGAACGGGCGAGCCTGGCCACGGGAGAATGACACGGTAAGGGAGGGGGCAGCAGGGAATGGGGGGAGGCTGCAACAGTCGGAGACCAGTCCACTAGCCACATGCGGCAGTCAGCCCAGAGCTCAACAATCCTCTCGTATGAACATTTTGCTGCATGTGTGAAACTGCAAAAACAGAGTGATTGTCACACTCCTGGCTGGCTATTTCGTGTGGCTGGTGGACAGCCTTTGGTTTAGTGGGCTGGCCATAGGTTGTGCAGGCTTGGGTATTAGACATTTTCTTTAGGGCAGTGGTGAGGGACAGGCCGAACAGGGCCTGCCAGGGCTCCTCATATTTTGGAAGCCACGCCCACCTGCCCTACACCTGAGATAATACACGACGTCAGCTGTGGGGCAGGTAAGAATGGAACTTCAGTTCAGAGCTTAAAGTGAGCTCATTTTGTTCCTTTGATGGAGCAAAGTGCACTCCCACCCCCATCATGGTGATGAGAGTGTGCATTGATCAAGGAAGGTAAAGCTGTTTCCATTCAGTGGAAACCGCTCCTCCTTCCCAGTACTGCTCTTTGAACATCCAGAAACCAAACAGGCAGTGCTGGGCTGTATGAAAGCCCTTCACGAGCTCTTTAAGTCTTCAATTTTTGGAGTTTTAAGGAGTATCACTACATTGGCTTTCAAAGGGCTTTCAAACAGCCCTGTGCTGTGCTTTGAAGTCCCGACAATTGGGGCTTCAAAGAGCAGGATTGGTGAACATTACTATGACGCCAGGTAATTGGCAGGGGGACACCCACCTGCCCAATTTGGCCTGCCGTGGGTTGGGGAGATTAGGATCTGGCACACTGGACAGGAAAGTGTTCCTGCCCCTGCTTTTAGGGTCCTGGCTGGCTGCAGGAGTTTGAGGTGGCATCATCAGGGGTTCCACTAAGCAGAGTGAGGCTTGCAACCTGCCCCTAGGAAGGCACAGAAGCAGTTGCTGATTGGTTGAGCTGGGATCTTGGTGGGTCAGGAGAATGGGAGGAGCCACGTATGAACTGTCTACTATTTCCATGCAGGGTGGGATGACCTTGACCTATGACCCCACAACGGCGCTACAAAATGGGTATGTCTTCTGCTTTGCCTGTTTCTTCACATTGTAACCAAGAAATAGTTTGGTAGACGATCTGGCCATAGCCTTCAAGGAGACCTGGCAGAATAAGATCTGCATATCTGTGAGCTTATGGGAAGGGCTGTACATTCAGCCTCCTCTGAAGCTGTATGAAGCAATTCAACGATTTATCCGCATACCCTCTGCAGGTTCTACACAACACCCTACAGCCTGGCCCCCAACAGGATGATTGCCCAGACTGCGCTCTCTCCTTATCTCCCGTCACCTGTTTCTTCCTACCAGGTACTTCTCTCTTACTCTTATCCCCAGCTTTGTATGTGATCAGCACAGGCCTTGATTCAAACATCTACTGTCATAGATCTGTTTTGGGCCTACGAGTGTGAGCTGCAAATCTGGAAGCCTTTGCTTCAAATCTCACCTCAGCCACTTATCTCACAGCCCTTTCCCTATCAGTGATATGGGGATAATAAGACTGGCCGACTTTTAAGAGCTTTTTCAAGAATTACTAAGTCAAATGTGTTACTGATAACTATCTACTTCTATTACTCTCTGTAGGTTCACAGCCCGTCATGGATGCACCATCAGTCATACCTCATGCCGCCCACGGTGAGACCCCTTCCTCCCATAATATCCACCTGGAGTTCTTGTCTAAGGGCATTTTATTTGCAAGTAACACCCTTTCTGTTTGGAACATAAACTTACTTGGATGCAGAATGCAGAGCAGAAGAGCCAGTTTAAAATCAAACGTTCGTGAAGTTTGTATTTTGCAAATGCAGGAGATGCAAAAAGTCATCTAAGCATCACATGAGAGAGCAACCTAAAGCCTGAGGCCCTTGTCCAGTTCTGGTCCAGGATATTAGACGACACCCTCCTTCCCCAAGGCTAGCTAGGTATCCTCTGCTCCCAGAAAGCTGAGGGGACCATGATGAATGTAGAGAAAACTTCACCCCTGGCTTGCAGCCAGCATACGCCACCTAATTATTTTAAATCACAGAGGCTTCTCCTGACTTCACTTCAATAATAATAATAATAATAATAATAATAATAATAATAATAATAATAATAGTAATTTATACCCCGCCCATCTAGCTGGATTTCCCCAGCCACTCTGGGCAGCTCCCAACAGAATATTAAAAGCACGATAAAACATCAAACATTCAAAACTTCCCTAAACAGGGCTGCCTTCAGATGTCTTTTAAAAGTCAGACAATTGTTTATTTCCTTGACATCTGATGGGAGGGCATTCCACAGGGTGGGTGCCACTACCAAGAAGGCCCTCTGCCTGGTTCCCTGTAACCTCTCTTCTCGCAGTGAGGCAACTGCCAGAAGGCCCTCGGAGCTGGACCTCAGTGTCCGGGCTGAATGATGGGGTGGAGACGCTCCTTCAGATATACTGGACCGAGGCCGTTTAGGGCTTTAAAGGTCAGCACCAACACTCTGAATTGTGCTCAGAAACATACTGGGAGCCAATGTAGGTCTTTCAAGACCGGTGTTATGTGGTCTTGGCAGCTGCTCCCAGTCACCGGTCTAGCTGCCGCATTCTGGGTTAATTGTAGTTTCTGGGCCACCTTCAAAGGTAGCCCCACCTTTAACTGCTGCCAGTGTCTCCTCTGCCATGAGTTATTCCAGGCCCTTTATGGACACTTCCCTCTCTCCATTATCTTATTCCCACAATTTTTTTCTTTAACTTCTCTCTCCTTCTCTCTCTCTCTCTCTCTCTCTCTCTCTCTCTCTCTCTCTCTCTGTTGCTAAACAGGGCACAGTGCTGACACCTACCATGGACCATGCGATTTCCATCCAGCCCACTTCCATGATGGGGCCCCTAACTCAGCAGCTGGGCCACTTGTCCCTCAGCAGTGCTGGCACGGTAAGTGTCTTCTTCCTCCTCTACCCTTCCCCCTTCTTGGAGGGGTTTTAGCCCTCGTCTTCTGCGCCTTTTTGACGCCTCCTTTCCCTCTGTCCCACCAGTACATGCCAGCAGCAGCAGCTATGCAAGGAGCCTACATCCCCCAGTACACACCTGTGCCTTCCTCTAGTGTCGCAGTTGAGGTAAGAGGCCCTTTTGTTATTTCTCTCTAAGTTGGGGGTGCATGCCAGGCACCAATATACAGTGGTACCTCGGGTTACATACGCTTCAGGTTACATACGCTTCAGGTTACAGACTCCGCTAAGCCAGAAATAGTACCTCGGGTTAAGAACTTTCCTTCAGGATGAGAACAGAAATCGTGCTCCGGCAGCGCGACAGCAGCAGGAGGCCCTATTAGCTAAAGTGGTGCTTCAGGTTAAGAACGGATCTCCGGAATGAATTAAGTACTTAACCCGAGGTACCACTGTATCACAAACACGCACACACGCACACGCACACGCACACACACGCACACACATCACAGCTGGGAACTGTTTTTATTTTTACTGATCATTATTATAAACGTTATTTCTAGACCGTTCTTCATCTGACAATCGCAGGGCAGAACCTACACAAAATACTAAACAGTGGTACCTCGGGTTACATACGCTTCAGGTTACATATGCTTCAGGTTACAGACTCCGCTAACCCAGAAATACTACCTCGGGTTAAGAATTTTGCTTCAGGATGAGAACAGAAATTGTGCTCTGGCGGCGCAGCAGCAGCAGGAGGCCCCATTAGCTAAAGTGGTGCTTCAGGTTAAGAACGGACCTCCGGAACGAATTAAGTACTTAACCCGAGGTAGCACTGTACTGCAAAATACATAGTACAGTCGCACGTTGGATCTTGAGCGCCTTTGCTCCTGAACAAATTGGCTTCCAAATCAAAACCTGGAAGTGATTGTTCCAGTTTGTGAACGTTCTTTGGAACCCAGACGTCTGACGGGGCTTCCACGGCTCCCGATTGGCTGCAGGAGCTTCCTGCAGCCAATCAGAAGCCGTGCTTTGGTTTCCGAACGTTTTGGAAGTCGAACGGACTTCTGGAACTGATTCCATTCGACTTCCAAGTATTCCACAGCCGGCACCATCACAGTCAATTCTGAATATTTTAGGGTCACTTTCTTCCAGAAACCAGAATAAGGGAGGAAAAAGTGCTTTCAAAAGATGACTAAAGGCAATACCGGCCAGTCATCTCTCTAATGGGAAGGAGTTCTGTAATTGCTGTGATGGCTTTGTTCTGGGTGCCTATAACTGACATGGCCAGCAGGGCCTCCCCACTCATTTTAAAACCCAGGTCGGATGTGCTGGGAGAGGCTGTCTGCCATGTGCAGTCATACCTCGGGTTAAAGGCGCTTCAGGATAAATCTTTTCAGGTTGTGTCCTGCAGCGACCCGGAAGTAATGCAACGGGTTACTTCCGGGTTTTGCCGCTCGCGCATGCGCAGGTGCTCAAAATGCCGCCACGCGCATGCGCAGAAGTGGCAAATTGCGACCCGCGCACACGCAGACACGGGTTGTGTTCTGCTCAGGTTGCCAACGGGGCTCTGGAACGGATCCCGTTCGCAACCAGAGATACCGCTCTATTTGGGTCCTAGGCCGTTTGCATCTGTAGACAACTAAAGTCAAAACTTTAAATCAGTCCCAGGAACCAGGGCCACTCCTGAAAGATTCCGCTTTGGGACATCATACAGCAGGCACGGCAAACCTCTGGCCCTGCCAGGACTCTTAATTTGCCCCACAAAGTTACTATCCCCCATCCAGGAACACACCTGTCACTCACCTGACATCAGATGAAGCTGAAGCTGCAAAGGAACAATTGAGAGCCTTAGAGTGTGTTCCTGATTCTGCCTTCAGAAGTGTGGCTGGCATAAGCCACCGTTATACGTGGGGCAAGCTGTGCTGCTGGGGTTAGATCCACGCAGGAACCCACTAGCATTCATTGCCAAATTTAAAGGCTGCTGAGCGCAAGACATGCTCGCAAAGGAACAGGTGGAAGTGCAGGCTCCTGATTGCCCCTTTACCAGTGCTGCTTGCATTTAGCCCTAAACGGCCTAGGTCCAGTATACCTGAAGGAGCGTCTCCATCCCCATCGTTCTGCCCAGACACTGAGGTCCAGTGCTGAGGGCCTTCTGGCAGTTCCCTCACTGAGAGAAGCCAAGTTACAGGGAACCAGGCAGAGGGCCTTCTTGGTAGTGGCACCCGCCCTGTGGAACGCCATCCCACCAGATATCAAAGAGAAGAACAACTACCAGACTTTTAGAAGGCATTTGAAGGCAACCCTGTTTAGGGAAGCTTTTAATGTTTAATAGGTTATTGTATTTTAATATTCTGTTGGAAGCCGCCCAGAGTGGCTGGGGAAACCCAGCCAGATGGGCGTGGTAATAATAATAATAATAATAATAATAATAATAATAATAATAATAATAATAATAATATTGGCACCAAATACAAGACGTGCTGCTTTGACAAGGGGTTGGGCCCACCAGGTGTTGTGTGAGGTCATGTGATTGGCAGCCCTGCCGTCAAATGTGATTCATGAAGGACAGACCACAGTTGCATCCAGCCCACCAACCAAAAAGGGGTTCCCCGCCCCTGCCGTAAAGTAACCAAGCTGCAGCATTCAGCGCTAGTTTCTGCTCCTGGGTTGCTTAGAACACAGTGCAGTAATCCAATCCTGAGATTATCAGAGAGTGGATTATAATGGCCAGGCTATCTTGGCCTAAGAACAGCTGTAGGGATGAGGCACCTGTTTATGTTTAAAACAGACAAGTGGGTGGGTGGGAGGAAGGAATCCGGTGTGTATACACACCCAGGGCTTTTCCCCCTAGCCAGAACTTGCAGGAACTCAGTTCCGGCCCCTGTCAGGTGGATGCCATTGCCATTCTAAGAGAACAAGGGAGAAGTTCACTGCAAACTCCGGAACCCCTTTTCTAGAAAAATAACACTGCATACACCATAAGTTTAAGGCACATTTAAGCACCGCCTTCTGAAACAATCTTAGGATCTGCACAAAGCTACCATTTCAGCACCCTTAACAAACTGCAGTTCTCAGGAGAGTGTGTGTGCGTGTGTGCGCTTTAAATTATGGTGTGTACAGGCCTAGACCCCCAACCACCGTGTTCAAAGGCAATTCTTGCACGCATGAGAAATAAATCTAGTTCCTGATCCTACTGCCAAAATGGTCTGGCCTGTTTGGAGCTTTGTGAAACCATCTTCCTCCCCACTACTGCCCTCTGGCTTTAGGAGATATAAAGTACAGGGGTACCTCGGGATGTGAACGGGATCTGTTCCGGAGCCCCATTCGCATCCTGAACAGAACGTAAGACGCGACCGCGTGCACAGGTCGCGTTTCGACGCTTCTGCGCATGCGCGTGACATCATTTTGACCGTCTGCACATGCGCGAGCGGCGAAACCTGGAAGTAACGCGCTCCATTACTTCCGGGTCGCCGCAGAGCGCAACCCGAAAATGCTTATCCTGAAGTGTATTTATCCTGAGGTATGACTGTATCGTTCTACTGAACCATTTTAAGTTGGTGTAGGACTTTGGTTTCCAACTAATGTTTAACAAGGATCGTCTTTGTAGAGGGGGCAGAAAGATCACCTGGCCCCTGACTCATTTCCATGCGAGTGGAGGCCTGGCCAAAGGGCCAGTGTCAACATTTCTCTGCTTACATTCCTTAGCAGCAAACTCCTGTGTGTGTGTGTGCCATGAGGAGGAAAATTAGAGAGAGCCGCCGAAAAACACAATAAGGGAAGTGAGGGGATGGGGTGGAGAGCAAGGCCTACACTAGGAGATTGTCACAAGCTGTTTGGACACAGAGGAATGGTGAGAGGCAGCAGCTGAGGAACTCCCAAGGGAATCATAGAATCATAGAGTTGGAAGAGAGCACAAGGGCCATCGAGTCCAACCCCCTGCCAAGCAGGAAACACCATCACAGCACTCCTGACATATGGTTGTCAAGCCTCTGCTTAAAGACCTCCAAAGAAGGAGACTCCACCACACTCCTTGGCAGCAAATTCCACTGTCAAACAGCTCTTACTGTCAGGAAGTTCTTCCTAATGTTTAGGTGGAATCTTCTTTCTTGTAGTTTGGATCCATTGCTCCGTGTCCGCTTCTCTGGAGCAGCAGAAAACAACCTTTCTCCCTCCTCTATGTGACATCCTTTTATATATTTGAACATGGCTATCATATCACCCCTTAACCTCCTCTTCTCCAGGCTAAACGTGCCCAGCTCCCTTAGCCGTTCCTCATAAGGCATCGTTTCCAGGCCTTTGACCATTTTGGTTGCCCTACTCTGGACACGTTCCAGTTTGTCAGTGTCCTTCTTGAATTGTGGAAGAAGGCTCAGAGCCCGGGGATTGGTGGTGGGACAAGAATGAGTTGTTAGAAGCACAAGACTGGGAGAAGGAGGTGCTGGCAACTGAAGAGGTAACAGGGCTCAATGAGCAGGGAGAGTCTGTGGCCGAGAGAAGACCAGAATCAGAGGCAGAAGCTGAAGCAGGAGGGAAGCCAAGAGGCAAAGATGAGACAGGCTAGTGAAGAGTCCTGGGGTCTCCAGCTTTTGCTGCAATGAGCTCCTCTCTCCGCTGGTCTCCCAGAACCAGGAGAGGCATGAAGAGGGGAGAGGAGAAGTTCACTTCGTGCAGGCACAGTCTCAGATTGCTTGGGGGAAACTCTGGAGAGGAGGGGACTTAGGCAGCTGTGGGGGAGGTGGGGACCTTCAGTCTCCCCAGCTGCTTCATGGGGGCAAGACCTACCAAAGGTGAGTCACTGTGCACATTAGGCCTGACACACCCGTGCAGATCCAACTCGGCTTTGCTGAACTTGGTGGACCTGATAGGTTTGGGAGGAAACGTGTTGTTGTTGTTTAGTCGTTTAGTCATGTCCGCCTCTTCATGACCCCCTGGACCAGAGCACGCCAGGCACTCCTGTCTTCCACTGCCTCCCGCAGTTTGGTCAAACTCATGCTGGTAGCTTCGAGAACACTGTCCAACCATCTCGTCCTCTGTTGTCCCCTTCTCCTTGTGCCCTCCATCTTTCCCAACATCAGGGTTTTGTCCAGGGAGTCTTCTCTTCTCATGTATTGGAGCCTCAGCTTCAGGATCTGTCCTTCCAGTAGGCACTCAGGGCTGATTTCCTTAAGAATGGAGAGGTTTGATCTTCTTGCAGTCCATGGGACTCTCAAGAGTCTCCTCCAGCACCATAATTCAAAAGCATCAATTCTTCGGCGATCAGCCTTCTTTATGGTCCAGCTCTCACTTCCATACATCACTACTGGGAAAACCATAGCTTTAACTATACGGACCTTTGTTGGCAAGGTGATGTCTCTGCTTTTTAAGATGCTGTCTAAGATGCTGTGTTTTGTCACAGGAGAACAGTGGCCAGCAGAGCCATGTGACAGTGGAGTCCCCATCGGATCATGCTGCCTACTCGTACCAGTACAACAAGTAACAACAGGTAAGGTGGAAGTGGGGAGGCATTGTGTGGGGCGTGGAAGGACAGCTCCATCTCTCCCAGAGGGCAAAAGCAACATCTGTCTAAGGCTTGGTTATCAGCCAGTTCCAGGAGGGCTGGGGATGGTGCCAGAGGCTGGACCACTTTGACTTGACCCCGGGACCACAAGCGCAGCAGGGGCCAACTCAGGATAGCACTTGCCCTCGTAATTACCTCCACTTTTTATCCTTCTAGCACCATCAAGCAGCTCAGCTCTGAGCAATCACTTCGAGGGAGACAACTTTTATTTTTGTTTAATTTGTGCTGCGTTTAGAAGATGGAACCATTTTTTTTCCTGCAAAGAGAAAAGGTTGTTTTTGTTTTTGTTGTGTTTTTTTTTTAAAGGAAATAACCGCAATAGACTTTTGACACCGAGGAACCAAAGGAGGTTAGTGTGGGGGTGGAAAGGCTATGGCCCCCCGACCCTTAGATGTACAGATGGACTAAGGACTATTTTAATACAAGGAAAACATTTTTGTGTGTGCGTGTGCGTGTGTTTGCGCGTTAATTTTCTTGTTAACAGCAAAGTCAAACGCTTTGGATGCCACAAAATTCCCCAGAGAAGAACAATTGTTATTGTTTATTTTTTTCCCCTCGCTCTCTTTTTGGGAAAGATGGCTCTCCAACTCTGGGAGGAATTTTTTTGCTCCTTTGAATTGGTTTTGTTTTATTTTCTTTGGTCATTTAAAAGATTTTTTAAAGGACAAATATGCAAAAGTGTTTGAATATTTTTTGTTGTTTTATAAGGAAAAAAAATGCTCTGAGAAAGCCCCACCTCGCAGCTGTTAGGAAAAAAAAAATCAATGCAGACTTCTTCTTTTTCTTCTTCCTTGGGGTGGGAGTGGGGAGGGAGTGGGGATTTTGCTTTGAAAGGATTATTTTATTATTTCAAGAGGGTAATTTTTTTTTCTAAAAAAGACAAATTTACAAAAAAAAAAGGAAACCTACAAAAAAAATCTACAAAAAAATGAAAACTACAAAAAAAAATGAACTTTTGACGGCAGCAAGAGGGGCTTGCGTAAAAACTTGTCAAGTTGGAGGGAGATGAAGTGGCTGGTGGCTTTTGATGAACGGACTATTTTGCGGGGGGGCAAAAGTTCTGCCCCAGCTGAGAAAGAGAGAGAGAGAGAAAAAAGAAAGAAAGTTTGCTCCAGACCTCGATTTCTGCCCTCTACCCTGTCCAATGGGACCGATTCTTGCTGGATTGCTTTGGACTCTGTTTTGAGCTTCTGCGCAGACCCTTCTTTGCTTCCACACGGACTTCCCCCCTCGCCCGCCCTGCTCTGGATCAGGGGAACAATAAACTGATTGAGGAACCTGCTGCCCCGTGATGTGTCGTCGCTTCCGGACTCTTGGACACTGAATGGACGCGTTGCCAGCAACAGTGCTTCGCCCTCCTGCCCTCTCCTGCCCCACCTCCCGACCCCCCCTTGGGACACACACACACAGTGCCTTCTGCTGCCTGCGGTCCGGACTGTGCTGCCGTATGCCCCCCCTCCGACTCCTGCATGCCTGTCAAACCCAGGTGCACACAGCCTCTCTCTTTTCTTGGCAAACCAGTTGGGGGCGCAGAGGTCGATGCTTCCAGCTGGCGGGGGGGAGGATTTTGGGGGGCGGGGAGGTCTGTTCTGGTTGCTTTAAAAAAACCACACACAAAACAGGGAGCATCTTGCACCTTGCAGGGGATGGCTGAGTTCCCCACCCCCCACCTCGAAACGGATATCCTAGTTACTATGCACGTTTCCCTTCCTCACCCCCCCCAAAAAAAACAAGCCCTTGGTTGCTGGCTCCCCAGATTCGCAATAGCAGGAGACTATGTGCAATAATCCAGCCCTTCCTACAGCGCGTTTCCCTGGAGAGCCTTTCAAAGGTACCAAGTGCTTTAGACCACCTCTGCATGTTTTCTCTCCATTTTCTCCCCCCCCCCAAATCCCCCCCTGCTTTTTCCCAACCAGATGGTGCTAAAAGACTTATCCTCTCTTCCACCATAAAATCAGCCCAGCTGGCATGAAGCTGACCCTTTCCACCTTGTTTTTAGATGTTGCTTCCCGCTTCCCACCCCCCCTCCAGATGTGATCATGAGAAACCTTTTCCCCCTCCTCCTTTCTTGATGCCCAACTCATACCTTTGACGAAATAGCTCTTATGCAGCTGACAATCAGGGAGGACTTAATTGCAGAGGCCATACGGGTGTCATGTGAGCCAGGGATTGAGAGCGTGGAAGTGTGTGTGTTTGTGTGTGTGTGTTTCTGTGTGTATGCACAGCACATGTAGGATGGCATTGGGAGAAGGTATCCCTGCAGAACTGGGCTTTTTCCCCTTTGTTTTTAATTTTGCATTTCTCAGGACATTGGTATTTTCTTTTCTTTTTAAAGGATTTGTACTTTGTCCTGACTGTTAAGTGGGATCAGGTTTTCTTCCCTAACAGGAGTGTTTGAGGTTTTTGGAAAGATAAGGGTTCAGTACACCCACCCGCCTTGCATAGCTCCTAAGTCATACGCTTCTTTGTTGTCTGTCCTCCTCAGCCACCCCCCCCCCAAATTTGCACCCTTAATTGGTGGCAACGCAGGACTGAGGCACCCCCATTTAATACCTCAGATATCGGCAAGGGAGAGGTCTCGTTATAAGCAAGCAGAATCGCTGCTTGTAACATCAGTCGATTCCCAGAATGCTGTTTTTGTGCCCCTTCCCCGGCCTGGAGCTTAGACTGAATCAAATTCAGCTGACAATTTACCCCAAGGTGCTGAGCTAAACTGAAGTGCCTTCATTTGGGCAGAGGGCCCCCACACACCTTCATCGCTGAAAGCTTTTCGGCAGGGGCTAAACTGACTTCTGCAGGGTGAGGCCTAACAGCCGACTGAGTAGGGGGAAGAGATTTAGGCCAAAATTAATCAGCAAAAGGTGTCTTGTGTTTCTGTTGAACTTTGCCTGTCACAATATTCCACTCAAATGGCCAAAAGCGCACCGCACCATAGAGATATGGGTGCAGAACAACTCCTCCCCTACGCACATCATTGTCCTGTTACCCAAGTGGCAGTTTCCAGGAAATGAGAGCTGGTAGTCTTATTTTTTCGCAACTCGGTCTTTACTTCATTTGGGTGCCAGCAGACCACAGCATTCAAAAACGTAGTTTCGGTGTAGCATATGACACACCCAACTTGTGCCAGCCACAGCAGTTCCTTAGATCAAGCTGTAAAAAGATTCGGGCTCAATTAATTGGTTTTCTAGTGTGCTCCAAATCTGGACAGCAACCCAAATAATACTTTTGGTCTGCACCAACATTTCCATTCTTGCACCAGATTTCCTGATATCCCACTCCCACCGCCCAAAATAAAATACATTGCACAGCATCAGAAACCACTTTCCAAGTTTTCGCCCGAGTCCTCTATGCAATCCCTCTGGATCACACTGATCCATTAGGAAGTTTTGTTTGGATTGACACGGCTAGAAGCTTCACAGGAGCACTTCTGCCACTGCCGTTAATTTTAATACAGCTTGCGCAGGATAATTTCCTTGCGGGTTCTGCTTGTCCAACATGATCAGATGTGTTGGGATTTCAGGCAAATGGTAGTACGTAACTGCTTAGAGAATCCCAGGTTTTGAAAGAAGAGAAAAAAGGAGCATGGAGATTTGTGAAAATTGAGCCTTCTCTTAGATTTGCGTCTGATTTATTGCATACCAAGAATCAATTAAGCATGTGAGCATGAAATTATGTTCCCCTCCTATATTGGTTATTTTAATCACCGTTTTATATAAGGCTTTTGATAACAAAGTTTTAATGGATAAACTTGGATAAATTAGCAAAGCTTGAAATACACTAGATATAGACATTCGATGCTGGTGGCCAAGGATGTGATTTATTCAGCCCATGTAGGTAAGATGCACATGGCCATGTAAAAGTCTTGATCATCTTCCAAATCATGTCCTTAGAACTAAATTCTAACAATGGTTCAATGCAAACATAATGTTTAAACATGGTTCGCATTAACCATGGCTTGCTGCCACCTCTGATTAGTATTTCAGAATATACTGAAACCATGGTTAGCTTCTGTTAACCTGCCCCTGGAGGGCATGTATATAATGAGACACCAGCAAGATCTGCTTGCCATCTTGCAGGCCGAAGGATGGAGAAACTGTCTTAACCATGGTTTGCTCAGTGCAGAAGGAACATATAACCATGGTTTAGGAAGTCAGATGTAAAGTAACACTTAAACCATGGTTAAGGAAAACAAACCCCACTCAAAACATGGTATCTGTATGGGACTCCCACAATCCCTTTTTTCAGCTTAATTCAGTTTCGATTATGACCCTGCTCTGGTTCCACCTCTGCAGTGCTAACAAAATATAAAACAAAGAAATAAACTCAGTCCAGCAAAAGTTAGTTGTAGCCAAAGGTTCAATCCTCTAGGTCCTATGAATTCAGTAAGTCAAGATGCATAAGATTCTGTTTAGGGAAATAAGGAATACAGCAAAGTTTGACAGCTCCATCAAGGGAGCTCCATGCATGGAAACAGCATTGTGAAGTGCGTAGGGATGCAGTTGCAGATATTAATCTAGATGTACATCTGGATGCAATATTTATCTGGGTCTTACTGAACTGGCTGGATGTGTTCATTGTGCATAGAAATGCATATACACCTGAAACTGCCCAATAGCCATTTGTGACTAGTTATCTATAACAAGAGCTGGTTTGGAAGCAAGGAATTCCTGGTATCATGGATACAAATACTTCAGTGCTGGTTTCAGAGTGACTGTGCATCACCCTCCATGAAATAATTTCTGCTTTCAAACCGGGGACTGCAGTCTTTAGCCTTCCTGGTGGGGTTGCTGTGCACGCCACAGATTTCGTGGATTGCGAATCTTTTCGGGATTAAATTCCAGTTCAGAAAGGAGTGCATTTTGGAATGTTGTGGGAATGGTCTTTTCAATGTGTGTGCCTGTGTTTCATGGCTGGCATGCAGCTATATTATTAAATAAGTTTCATTTCCCAAAACTGAGGTTGACCTCCATCTCAGCAGTAGCTAATGTTGCAATGTTTTCCTAGGCTAGTTGCATTTTACTTCTGCGTTCCTTCATCTCTCTCACTGCCCCGAAAGACTTGGCTTTACTATAGGATCAGCATTTCACAGGCCGTATCCGTTGCGGAAAGTCTCTCTGCATTTGTTCAAGAGGAGCTGCTGTGGGCAGCCAGCAGCACAAAACTCAACAGATGCCATACAGCAACACACCTGGCAACCCCCTACAAATCTCTTCCATCCAGCTCTGAGTGCAGGATTCTGCACGTACGAGCCATCCTAAGCCACTGCCCCAGTTTTCTGGATCGGGGAAAATTGCTTAGCTGTTGCCCATGCTTCCTTCTCATCCTTAAAAAATAGTTGTTTGGCAGACTTGTTTCATTTGCTTTCTCCTCCGGTGTGTTTAAGAGCTCCCTCTATTCTAGCCTCCCCACTCCCCCCGGTCAGTCGCTCTCTCATTTAGACTAGGAGGCAGCTCATGGTGGAAGTGGGGTGAGAGGAGGGAACGCAAAAGAAGGGA